>NC_053391.1:315243837-315883541 GCF_905171765.1 Bufo bufo
GTTGTATACTGCTTCCTGGTAGCCTAAGTTAATAGAAGATTTGTGAGTTATCATTAAAGTGGTTTTCCAAGATGATGACCTATACTCAGGCCTGAGCACGATACCAAACACAGCCATTAAAATGTATGGTGCTGTGCATAGTGTAACGCCCCGAGTGGCATTACCACACCTACGCCCTGTTTCTGTCTGGGTATGCAATCTCAATGTCATTTTATACAATTATTCCAGGTCCCATATATTGTGCATTTCCTGTTATGCATCTGCTTATGTTCAAATGTAATGTGCTGGGTTCACCAGCAGGTGGCAGCGAATGTGGCAGAGCAGTAGATAGAATAGAGTGGAACCTTCCATTCCATTCTAACCCCCCCTGTGGAGGAAGGGTTAGGGACCAGTGAGTTCCAGTGAGTTGAGTCCTAGCTGACCCTTGCAGTGCTGCGTCCCTCCTGGACATGTGCTGCCCACACCAGCCAGAACACCTCCAGTTCTGCTGGAGCAGAGAGACCACATCTAGAAGCCTCATTAGCCAGGAAGAAGTGGCCCTGTGCCTAGCCATAGAGTCAGTCAGAAAGAGAGAAGTTGCAGCAGAAAGCGAAAGGAAAAGTTCCTATTTAATCCTGACAGATGTAGCAGTGTCGAATATGTTTGCATGGAATTTTCATGCTAAAACTTGCTGGAAACCAAGACCAAGTCTGTAAACTGTTTGAAGAAATGTTTCTGCAAAGTATAGCTGCAGTTGAACTATATACAGTCTGGACTCAATATCTTTCATCATCCTCAACACCACCTATTCACCCTATTTGCTCTGCTTCGTCTGGCGACGCCTGGGGTTCCGAATATCCAAGTAGGAGCACCGTGACAAGTGCAAAAGCCACACCTAGAGGGACATCTTAGGCCCCCTTACACCGCTCTGGCATTCCTACACCTGGGTACCACCTATCACCAACACCATCTACTTAAGGGGACTCTGTTCCCTGTTTCTGAAATTACATTTATCACATACTAAAAGGACCCTAGTGGCACGTACGGGCGTTGCACTTAGTGAGCTGCGAGAAGTCAGCGGCGCTCACAGGAGTGCCTGTGCCTTCTCAAAACAGCTTGTCAGCGGCGTTCCTGGGTGTCGAACCCCCACTGATCAGATACTGATGACCTATCCTGAGGATAATGACTTATTAGAACGGGAAAGGTTTCAAACGGTCAAAAAAGACAAAACAAAGCAGTATGACAAACCAGAACAAACTGGGCTCCTGCATAGGGCTGCATCTTGCAGGGGCAGTACTGAAATAGTTGTAGGGGATTTAATGTTCCTGGCTTTGTGGTTATTTTCTTCTCCGTAAGAGCTCATTCACCTATTCACACATCATGCCTTTGCATAATTTTTGGCTGCATTTTAAATTAAATGCCTAAAAAACTCTAAATATGTTCAAACCATTGGTGCCAAATAACGCCCTGTGTTAAGCTAGGCCCACAAAGCACACCTTCTTTTAAACTGTGTAAACCTGGTCGGTATTTTTGGTTGGGAAAGTTGGCAACTAGTGTTGATCGAGCACCATAGTGCTCAGGTGCTCGGGCCGAACACATCGGGATGCTCAGGTGCTCAACCGAGCACCCGAGTATAATGGAAGTCAAAGGGAGAGCCCAAGCATTAAACCAGGCACCCCCTGCTCTGAAGAGGGGAGGGTGCTTGATTCATAGGAAAAGGACAGAAATTGATGGAAACACTACCGAAATGGTTTGGGAACAGCATGGGGAGGATGTTTGGATGCATCTTGTACTCCCAGGTCGCTGCTGGGAATGATGTTGTCCGAGTGGTACACCACTTTTACAGACTGACAATAATACGCACAAAACCGAAGATAAAATCGATTTTAGAGGAAAAATTGTTAGGAAACATTCTTTCCTGTATATTTACTTGTATATAAAGTGCAAGTGCTGCCAAAAATTACAAGGAGGAGGCACTCCGATACAACCTGTGTATCACATAAAGGAGGGCCTCATTCACATTGTGGTACAATTGTTCAGGTAGTGGGACTCCTACACTCATAAAGCCTATGCACTAAGTGACAGGGCTGCCAAAAATTACAAGGAACCAGCACTACAATACACCCTTTGTTACACATAAAGGAGGGCATCATACACAGCCTTGAAAAATTATAATTGATGGCCTGCTGGTGACCCTCAAAAACATTTGGAGCAAAGGCCTGCAGATCTGACCATCTAAAACATTATGGGTGAGGGCCTGCTGCCGCTTTGGTGACTCTAGATAACCTGGGGCAGAGCACAGGTCCCCGTGATGGTGACGATCCATTCGGATGTCTGGCCTATCAACTTTCGATGTTATTGTCAGCGCAAACCATGGTGACTACGGGTAACAGGGAATCAGGGTTCGATTCCGGAGATGGAGCCTGAGAAACAGCTATGGCTACCACATCCAAGCAAGGCAGCATGCGCGCAAATTACCAATTAGGTATAATTAGGTGAGGGCCTGCAGGTGAGCTGATCCTGTAAAAGATTTTAGGTGCGGGCCTGCTGGTGAGCTGACCCTCTAAAAGGTTGTAGGTGAGGGCCTGTAGGTGAGCTGACCCTCTAAAACATTATATGCGAGGGCTTGCAGCTGAGCTGACCCTGTAAAACATTATATGCAAAGGGCATATATGCCAGGGCATTATATGCAACCAATAAACATGTGTTGATATGATGGAACAGGAGAAGGAGGATGAGAAAAGGAAGATTCAACCATATACCCTTGTTTGTGGTTGAAGGGGTGCATGGGAATACAGTGTATTCAGTACATTATAAACAACACATTTAAAGTGCCTTTATGCTCATCAGCTTTTTTGGTGGAGTAGAGAAGTCAGGGGCAATTCAGGCTTTGTTCATTTTTATAAGAGTCACCCTGTCAGCATTTTCAGTTGACAGGCGGATACGCTTATCTGTTATAATGCCACCAGCAGCACTAAATACCCGCTCAGACAAAATGCTGGCAGCAGGGCAGGCCAGCACCTCCAAGGCGTAGACCGCCAGTTCGTGCCACGTGTCCAGCTTGGACACCAAGTAGTTGTAAGGTACTGAGGGATCATTGAGGACGCTGACACAGTCTAATATGTACTCCTTCACCATCTTCTAAAATGTTTCCCTCCTTGTGACACTAGGCCACGCATCAGGGTGGTGGTGCTGGAGGGGTGTCATGAAACTGTCCCAGGCTTTGGAGAGTGTTGCCCTGCCTCTGCTGTGTGTTCCCCTTGTCTCCCCGCCTCGGTTGGCCCGGGAACTACAAACTCTGCCGCCAGCGTTGTCAGATGGAAATTTTTGGAGCAATTTTTCAACAAGGATCTTCTGGTATTGCACCGTTTTGCTCGTCCTCTCCACCAGAGGAATGAGAGCTGAGAAGTTCTCTTTGTAGCGGGGGTTGAGAAGGGTGAAGAACCAGTAATCCGTGTTGTCTAAAATGCATATAACGCGCGGGTCATGGGAAAGGCAGCCTAACATGAAGTCAGCCATGTGTAACGCACCTAGTTGATCAGTTAGGATCTCAACTGCGGAAGCAATGGACATGCACTATTATCCCACTGCCCTTGTTCTTGGCTGTGGGATTCGCGGTTACTCAGTATGTACCCCAGGCGTCTCTCTCAGTCTTGGGCGGAGAGTTTGGGGTAACAAAATCATTTACCGCTATCCATCTATTTAGTATTACTGCTGGAGAGGAAGGTCTCCCAGTATTACAGGAGTCACAAGTTAGTATAAGCTTGTGCACAGTTCAGAGTTAGTATCTAGTATGCAATAGGTTCAGGGTTAGTATATAGCATGTCCTCAGTTTAGTATATTGTATGCCATAGGTTCAGAGCATGTCCACAGTTTAGTATATAGTATGCAGTAGGTTCAGAACATGTCCACAGTTTAGTATATAGTATGCAGTAGGTTCAGAGTTAGTATAGCATGTCCACAGTTTAGTATATAGTATGCAGTAGGTTCAGAGCATGTCCACAGTTTAGTATATAGTATGCAGTAGGTTCAGAGTTAGTATAGCATGTCCACAGTTTAGTATATAGTATGCAGTAGGTTCAGAGCATGTCCACAGTTTAGTATATAGTATGCAGTAGGTTCAGAGTTGGTTTGGGAGTATCGTCTCACACCAGTCAGGAACCACCCCACTCAGAGTTCCAGGACATTAATCAGAGCAGGTAACAGGCATATACTTGCGGTTAGTTGGTCCTGGCTAGGAAGCCAGCAGTGGGGAAGCCAGTGGCAAGAAGGTAGACAGTCCTTCACGCTGTTGTTAGGGATCCAGGTCTGGATATGTGGACAGAGTCCTCAGATGCAGTGGAGCTAGCAGGGTGCGCACTCCATTAGTGGAACACCCTGCTTAGCACCTGTCTTCTATTTAAGGGCTGGACGGTAAGTGGGCGGAGTCACAGGAGGGCCCAGCAGCCACTGCGTTCCACGCTGGAGCGCAAGCCAGCGTAACAACACAGGCGGTCGCTGCGTTCCACGCTGGAACGCAAGCCAGCGTATCATCGCAGACGGCCGGTGCGTTCCACGCTGGAGCGCAAGTCAGCGTATCGTCACAGGGAGCCGCTGTGATCCAGGCTGTACTGTTACACCATGTGGGCCAGAGTACCAACAGGCTAAACTTCGCTGTCGTCATCAGGAGGATCACTCTCAATCTCCTCATCCTCTTCCTCCTCTTCTGCCCACCCACGCTGAACAGATGGAATTAAACTTCCATGGGTACTACCCTATGTAGCGGAGGCAACCATCTCCTGCTCCTCATCCTACTCGTCCAATTCGCGCTGAGAAGATGAACTGAGGGTGGCCTAGCTATCACCCTGTGTAATGTCTTCCCCCATTTCCACATGCAAAGCGTTATCCTTAATTGTGAGCAGCGAGCGTTTGAGTAGACACAGAAGTGGGATGGTTACGCTGATAATAGCGTTATCGCCGCTCACCATCTGTGTTGATTCCTCAAAGTTTCTTAAAACCTCACAGAGGTCAGACATCCATGCCCACTCCTCGCTTGTGAATAGCGGAAGCTGACTGGAAAGGCGACGACCATGTTGCAGCTGGTATTCCACTACTGCCCTCTGCTTCTCACAAAGTCTGGCCAACATGTGGAACGTCGAGTTCCAGCGCATGCTCACGCCGCACAACAGCCGGTGAGCTAACAATTTCAAGTGCTGCTCCAGCGCTGACAGACCGGCTGAAGCTGTCGATAACTTGCAGAAATGTGCACACACGCGGCGCACCTTCACCAATAGCTCAGGCAAATTAGGGTAGGTTTTGAGAACCCGCTGAACCACAAGGTTGAACACGTGGGCTAGGCATGGGATGTGTCTGAGCTTGCTGAGCTCTCCAAAGCCGCCACTAAGTTACGGCAATTATCAGACACAACCATGCCTGGTTGTAGGTTGAGTGGTGAGAGCCACAGCTCAGTCTGGTCTCTTATCCACTGCCACAGCTCTGCAGCGGTGGGCCGTTTGTCCCCAAAGCATATCAGCTTCAGCATGGCCTGCTGCCGCTTCCCCACTGCAGTGCTACACTGCTTCCAGCTACCGACTGATGACTGACTGGTGCTGCACGCGGAAAAATCGGAGGTGGAAGTGGAGGAGGAGAAGTGGGGTTTGGAGCCACTAACGTAGGTGCTGGCGGAAACCCTGATCGACGTAGGGCCCGCAATCCTTGGCGTCGGTAGCACTTGTGCCATCCCAGGGTACGACTCGCTCCCGGCCTTCACAACATTCACCCAGTGTGTCGTCAGGGAAATGTAGCGTGCCTGGCCGAATGCACTTGTCCATGTGTCCGTGGTTAAGTGGACATTCCTAGTAACTGCGTTGGTCAGGGCACGTGTGAGGTTACGAGACACATGTTGGTGTAAGGCGGGCACGGCACGCCTTGAAAAATAGTGGTGGCTGGGGACTGAGTAAAGGGGAACGGCCGCCAACATCAGGCTGCAGAAGGCCTCAGTGTCCACAACCCTAAATGGCAACATTTCCAGGGCCAGTAATTTGGAAAGCTGCGCAGTGCTATGGCCTGTGGGTGGGTGGCTGGGTATTTTCGCTTGCATTCAAAGGCTTAGAGTAAGGACATTTGGATGCTGCGCTGGGACACGGAATTGGATGTGGTCACTGATGGTGCTTGCGAAGGTCCAGGTGCAGCGCAGGAGGCATCAGGGCCTGCGGATTCAACAGGGGATTGGCCAGCACATAACATAGGGGAAGAGGAGTCAGTAGTGTGACCCGCAGACACAGATTGTGGACCCAGGCGCTCGTTCCACTTATTACGGGGCTTGGATGCCATGTGGCGGATCATGCTGGTGAGGTTGCTAGTGTTCACGCCTCGGCTCATTTTATTATGGCACAGGTTGCAAACTACTATTCTTTTGTCGTCTGCACTTTCCTCAATAAAAGCGCCATACTGCGGAACATCTACCCCTTGTCAAGGGAGATATCCGTAAGGGGGTGCTCCGTGGAACAGTTGCGGGCCCGCCTTCTCCCTTTTGCCACCCCACTGCCTCTTCCAGGCTGTTGCGGTGCTGCAGATCCCTCCCCCTCTGTACTGCTGTCCTCGCTCGGCTTTCTACTTTCCCAGATTGGGTCAGTGACCTCATCGTCCACCACCTCCTCTTCCACTTCCTCACTCTGATCATCCTCCTGATTTGTTGACCTAACCACAACCTCAGTGATTGACAACTGTGTCTCATCCTCTTCATCAACCTCTTGAGACAGTAATTGCGGTAGACTCATTGGCATTTGTGTCTCATCATCATCCACCTCATTAAACACTAATTGCCGTTCCCCACCATCATGTTCTTGTGATGGATGCTCAAGAGGTTGGGAATCAGGGCACAAGATCTCATGTCCCTCTTCAAGCGTGCTTGGCGAGAGGACCAAATCAAGCAATGGCAATAAAAAGAGGTCCTCGGAATATCCGAGTGTGGGATAACTTGTTTGCCAAGACTCTCCATGGTGAAAGGAAGGAGGATCAGGGTGAGGATTGTGTTGACCAGACTCATGGCTACTGAGACTGGACTTGGTGGAAGACAGGGTGGTCCTTAACCGACAGGAAGCATTATCTGCTGCAATCCAACCGAACACCTGGTCCAACTGGTCTGACTTCAAGAGTGGTGTCCTGTGCCGCCCTGCAATCTGGGACATGAAGCTAGGTATCGTGGATGATTGTTTTTCTTGTGCTCTGGCAGCAGAAAGTGTCTCTGTGCCCAGGGCCACGGCCTCTGCGTGCACCATCAGCATCACGGCCACTGCCCCGTCTCTTACTTCTCACCTTCATTTTAAATGTGATATATGCTTTAAAGTATGTCACACGTACAGTAGCATAGGATTTGGAAGTGTATGCGCAAAAATATTTACAAAGGTATTTGTGATTAGGAAACGTTATACAGGACAGTTACCACAGGTAATGTCACTGTTCGCAGTGTCTACGGAAAAAGGTACACTGGATGTCACTGATATTTTAGGGATGCGCACACTTTAAACAGGAGATGTGGTGCGGATAATTTAACTGTCCACAGCGGACACCGTCTACGGAAAAAGTGCACTGGATGTCACTGATATTTTAGGGATGTGCACACTTTAAAAAGGAGATGTGGCACAAATAATTTAACTGTCCGCAGCGGCCTATTACACGGTATTTAGCGCAGGATGCGCTAAAAATATATATTGCTGCTGTCACACACAATAGTCCTTAAAAGGACTTTTGGGTCTCTGAAAAGTATAATACACTCCCTACACTGTCTGTCCCTTCCTATGCACAGCTCTCCCTAACACTGAGCAATTTAGCGCAGGTTGCACTACAAACATATATTGCTGCTGTCACACACAATAGTCCTTACAAGGACTTTTGGGTCTCCGTTTTTGTACAAAACAAATATTCAATTACACTCCCTACACTCTCTGTCCCTTCCTATGCTCAGCTCTCCCTGACTATAAATGAGCCGAACATGCGTCATCGGGTGCTATATAGCACCTGATGACGAGTTACGGCCAGCCAATCACTGTAATGCCAGTAGCCAACATGGCTACTGGCATTACAGTGAGGGCAGTACTTACCTGCATGTTTATTGCTGCGTAGCAGCCAAAAAACGTGCGGGGAGGAGACTCGAGCATGGCGCTCGAGCACATGCGGTACTCGGCTGAGTACCGCCATGTGCCGAGCATCGAGATGCTCGAGCCAAACAGGTGTTCGGCCGAGCATGCTCGATCATCACTAGTGGCAACCCAAGCTTTCCATGATAGAAAAAATGAGGGGAAGGGATGTTCCTCTGGACAGACTGAAGTAAGAAGTAAGGCAGATAATGTGTGGGAGATTGGCCCAGAACCTAGGTAGAGCATTTCAAAGGAGGAATTATCCACTAGGAATGTGGAACTTGGAAGCAATGAGACATGGAAGTGCCTCTTGTAATTTCTAAATGAACCACTAGGAGGAGCTCAAGTTACACAGTCTTTTCTTTTCATACAGGTCTTGACTTTTCACATTGCTCAGTGACTTTATTGCTCACTGACTTTACTGGGTCATATATTTGAGTTGATGATGCATGATCTGGCGTTATACTTGTCTTCTATCACCTTCATTCATATGATTTTTGCATATATTCTATTTCCCTTTTCTCTTTTAGAAAGTTCTATAAATTTTAACATAAAACCAAACTACACTGATATGTAAATGCCAAAGGCAGTGTGATCCCACAGAAATTAGAGCATCAAGAGTTAGAACAGTGACCAAGAATACATCCTGCCTAATTCTGCCATCACCTTCGATGACATGAGACTATCTGTGCAGGTCTAGGTAGTAAGCCGGTTAATCTTTGAGACCCAAGAATATGCATGTCTATGTCTGAAGACCATTAATGGTTCTTTTGTGGTCCCTCTGGATTTAACCCATACATTGAGATCAATATAAATTGTAGGTGAATGGGTAAGGAAGAATCAGCATACACCAGAATCTCTGCATATTGTTACTGGCACAGTGTCTACACATGTGTCTCACTTTCAAGGACAGGTCATTCATAACTCTAGGATAGTGGATGTCCCCCATCAAACAATTGTTCATTATAGGTCCATCTATACTAATATATTGCTGAGCGTGTCTATCTATTCCCTAGTATATTCACTGAAATTGACATTTTAATAAACTGTTTCCCACAGGTCACTGATTAGATCTTGATGGAAACGAGTGTCGTGTCTGCTAATTAGTGCAGCTTTTTTTCTCTCTCCTCCACTATCCCCCCCCCCTTTCAGTCCTTTGGTCTCGCTCTTTTCTCAATATCTTTCCTTCTACCGCTGTTTCTCCTCCCCTTTCTCTCTCCCTCCCCACTTTTCTCAGCTATCACTAATTACTCTGCCCACGGAAAACAGGATCATCTGGCACAAACCGCGCGAAAAATACTTTCCGAGAAAAGGCGTCAGGAAGACGAGTGGGATTTAACCCTCGTGATTACTGATACTCACTCTATGTGGTGAAGCATGCTCTCGTCTCCATGTACCATAGCTGAATCCACTTACATATACTATCAGGGCATCAAAGCGTTTGCTGTATCACATTGGCTGTAAATATAAGCCTCCTATAAAAGTACAAAGCCCTTGGAGAAATCGTAGCCAAGATGTAGTCTGAATGGCTGTACTATCATTTTTGAAAATGTCACTCTCCCACTATAAATCTATCTGTGGCACCTTCCTGTTCTGCTTTATGCCAAGAGGGAATTGGCATCATTTGTGTTCAAATTCAGACACTCAGAAATGCCTTAATCATTTGGATTTTTTGTGAATGTGCATTGCTATTCAACATCCTGATAAATCGTGAGCATTTTCCCGCTCATGCGTTCGGTCCGCATCCGATCCACATTTTTTGCAGATCGGATGCGGACCCATTCATTTCAATGATGCAGACAGCACACTGTGAGCTATCTGCATCTGCACGTCCGTTCTGCGGATCCCCAGACAAGACAGAACATGTCTCATACTTGTTCGTTTTGCGGACAAGGATAGGACATTTCTACAGACATTAAAAAAATAAATGGTGGCATGCATTTGGCCAGGATCCCTGTTTTGCGGATCTCCAAAACTCTTACGGGCCGTGTGCATGAGCCCTAAGTGTTATACATGCCATAAGTGTGTGTGCAATACGTACAATTAGGATCGATGATTGTGAATAGTGGGTCATCCGCCTGATTCTGTGATGTACCAAAATTTGAAAATACTGTAGATGTAAAAAGCACCGATAGATGTGTAATAGACTGTGTGATGATGAACTGTGCCTCTGTGAGACATACAGTACTTCTTTCATGGGAGGACAGCTCTGTGATATGGTGCGCCAGGGTTTCGCCAAGGCATTGTGCCTCCATGACAGGGAGGATGACCATGGGCCTACAGAATTCAATAGAAGATAATACAGTCAGGTCCATAAATATTGGGCCATCGACACAATTCTAACATTGTTGGCTTTATACACCACCACAATGGATTTGAACAAGATGGGCTTTGACTGCAGACTGTCAGCTTTAATTTGAGGGTATTTACATCCAAATCAGGTGAACGGTGTAGGAATTGCAACAGTTTGCATATGTCCCTCCCACTTGTTAAGGGACCAAAAGTAATGGGACATAATAATAATCATAAATCAAACTTTCACTTTTTAATACTTTGTTGCAAATCCTTTGCAGTCAATTACAGCCTGAAGTCTGGAACGCATAGACATCACCAGACGCTGGGTTTCCGCCCTGGTGATGCTCTGCCAGGCCTTCATTTCAACTGTCTTCGGTTCCTGCTTGTTCTTGGGGCATTTTCCCTTCAGTTTTGTCTTCAACAAGTGAAATGCATGCTCAATCGGATTCAGGTCAGATGATTGACTTGGCCATTGCATAACATTCCACTTCTTTCCCTTAAAAAACTCTTTGGTTGCTTTTGCAGTAATCTTTGGGTCATTATCCATCTGCACTGTGAAGCGCCGTCCAATGAGTTCTGAAGCATTTAGCTGAATATGAGCAGATAATATTGCCCCAAACACTAAAGAATTCATCCTGCTGTTTTTGTCAGCAGTCACATCATCAATAAATACAAGAGAACCAGTTCCATTGGCAGCCATACATGCCCACGCCATGACACTACCACCACCATGCTTCACTGATGAGGTGGTATGCTTAGGATCATGAGCAGTTCCTTTCCTTCTCCATACTCTTCTCTTCCCATCACTCTGGTACAAGTTGATCTTGGTCTCATCTGTCCATAGGATGTTGTTCCAGAACTGTGAAGGCTTTTTTAGATGTCGTTTGGCAAACTCTAATCTGGCCTTCCAATTTTTGAGGCTCACCAATGGTTTACATCTTGTGGTGAACCCTCTGTATTCACTCTGGTGAAGTCTTCTCTTGATTGTTGACTTTGACACACATACACCTACCTCCTGGAGAGTGTTCTTGATCTGGCCAACTGTTGTGAAGGGCGTTTTCTTCACCAGGGAAAGAATTCTTTGGTCATCCACCACAGTTGTTTTCCGTGGTCTTCTGGGTCTTTTGGTGTTGCTGAGCTCACCGGTGCATTCCTTCCTTTTAAGAATGTTCCAAACAGTTGTTTTGGCCACGCCTAATGTTTTTGCTATCTCCCTGATGGGTTTGTTTTGTTTTTTCAGCCTAATGATGGCTTGCTTCACTGATAGTGACAGCTCTTTGGATCTCATCTTGAGAGTTGACAGCAACAGATTCCAAAGCAAATAGCACACTGAAATGAACTCTGGACCTTTTATCTGCTTATTGTAATTGGGATAATGGGAGAATAACACACACCTGGCCATGGAACAGCTGAGAAGCCAATTGTCCCATTACTTTTGGTCCCTTAACAAGTGGGAGGCACATATGCAAACTGTTGTAATTCCTACACCGTTCACCTGAATTGGATGTAAATACCCTCAAATTAAACCTTGTTCATTTAATTTCAAATACATTGTGGTGGTGTATAGAGCCAAAAATGTTAGAATTGTGTGGATGTCCCAATATTTATGGACCTGACTGTATATACCACTCAGATTCCCACTACATCCGTATATAAGCCGCTTACATGAGCTGCAGGGAGCTGAGGAACCTATAATAAGATGGGGCTGTGACATAGTGATCCAAGGATAAGAAGGCCAAGTGGTATGAACCAAAGCTTCTGTGGACCCAACTTTTTGGATAATTTCTAAAGAGAAAAAAATATCTGTATATTTAGGCTGGGGCTACATTACATATGTTACACAACCAAAATAATTTGTGCAACTTGTCTGCAACTTGCCGTCATACAGAACGGTCGCAGGCAAGTCACAGTCACATGCAATTCGTGGTTGCAAAGCATACTTACCAACGCTTAGGTTGGTAAAATCAGGGCATCCAAAACCCCACCCTGGAAACACCCAGACTCTGCCCAAATACGCCCCGGCTCTGCACAGTAAAGCCCACATTCTCATCCAGGGACAGACAGAATTTGCTGAGACAGTCCCGGAAAATTCGGGACAGTTGGAAACTGTGGCAAAGTTGTGTGTAACTAATGACCTGCTACCAAATATCCAACAGTGTTGGATTTCTTGAGTCACAGCATGTTCCATTGCATAGACAGGCAAACAGTACATTAATTTTCACAATGATAATTTCACACGACCCCTGTAGCCCTGAACACTTTCTAATGTGATTATCATAAATGTAAACTGTATTGCTGTAGTGTATAGTAAATCATTTGGAATTTATTACTCATATAGTAATAAGATGTTATGCTAAGAATACAGTCACAACGATCCCTTCCCACAGGGGCTCACAATCAAATTTTCCTCATTTCTTATGTTCTTACACATAAGGTCACTTTTACAGGAGGCAAATTAACCTATTAATACATTTTGGAATGGGGGAGAAAAACAGGGTTCATGAATAAAACCACACAAATGTGGCAATAACATACAAACTCCATGCATAAGTGAACCTGGTTAGATTTTAATTTTTTTTATCTATCTATCCATCTATCTATAATATCTATAAATCTATCTATAGTATCTATCAATCTATCTATCCTTATACCATTTTTTCAAGAATTCTGGCTCTCACAGACCTGTTCGTTTTTCTTAAGAAGCCCTCCTACTCTGCACTCATTACCTGTATTAATTGCACCTCTCCACCATGGCCAAGACCAAAGAGTTGTCTAAGAACACCAAGAACAAAATTGTAGACCTGCACAAGGCTGAGATGGGCTACAAGACAATAGGCAAGCAGTTTGGTGAGAAGGCAACAACTGTTGGCGCAATTATTAGAAAATGGAAGAAACACAAGATGACTGTCAATCTTCTTCAGTCTGGGGTACCATGCAAGATCTCGCCTCCTGGGGTAAGGACGATTCTGAGAAATCAGGAATCAGCCCAGAACTACACGGAAGGACCTGGTCAATGACCTGAAGAGAGCTGGGACTACAATCTCAAACATTACCTCCATCAAGGATTAAACCCCTGCAGGGCACGCAAGGTCCCCCTGCTCATACCAGCACATGTCCAGGCCCATTTTAAGTTCGCCAATGACCATCTGGTGAATCCAGAGGAGGCATAGGAGAAAGTCATGTGGTCAGATGAGACCAAAATAGAACTATCTGGTATTAACTCCACTCGGTCGTGGCTGGGTCTTCCAGCATGACAATGACCCGAAACACACAGCCAGGGCAACTAAGGAGTGGCTCCGTAAAAAGCATTTCAAGGTCCTGGAGTGGCCTAGCCAGTTTCCAGAACAGAACACAATCAAAAATCTTTGAAGGGAGCTGAAACTCAATGTAGCCCAGCGACAGCCCCGAAACCTGAAAGATCTGTAGAAGATCTGTATGGAGGAGTGGGCCAAAATCCCTGCTGCAGTGTGTGCGAACTTGGTCAAGAACTACAGGAAACGTCTGACCTCTGTAATTGCAACCAAAGGTTTCTGTACTAAATATTACATTCTGTTTACCTATTGTATCAGTGGCGTAGCTATAAGGCAAGCAGGGGAAGCAACTGCTTCGGGGCCCGAGCTTAGAAGGGGCCCCGAGGCAGTGCTGAATGTTTTTATTAGATCTATAGGCTACCCTACCTACTGCTGTGCTATAATTTACAGAAGCAGGTACTACATACAGCAGCAGCGCTGGAGGTCCTCCCACTGAAGGTCCTTGCTCAGTGAGGAGGAAAGAGTATAATTGCTGTCTCCTCCTCCAATGGCCGTTCTCATTCTGGGATACGCAGTACTAGCACATCACTTGCAAATACTGCTTTTGTTTTCTATTGGCTGGCAGCTTACTATGACACTTGCTGCCAGCCAATAGCAGAGTGTCATGGGATCAAGCCCCACCCCAAGCAGGCTGGCTGCTCCTGTACACAGAGCTCTATAATGCCTGCCCCCCCCTCCTGTGTGTCCTGTTCTCTGACCCCCCCCCCCCCCCCCCATAGTAGGTTACTGATTAACCCCTCCACTGCTGTCCCTGGATGGCACAGAGGGGTGATGGCAGCTACTTCTCCAGGCTGCCTGTGAACACCAGACATCAGCTGTCTACAGGAAAGGTAAGTGTCTGTGTGTAGAAATAGGTGTATAACTATGTTCATGTGTGTGTTTATATGTGTATATATATATATATATATATATATATATTTATTTATTTATATACAGTACAGACCAAAAGTTTGGACACACCTTCCCATTCAAAGAGTTTTCTTTATTTTCATGACTATGAAAATTGTAGATTCACACTGAAGGCATCAAAACTATGAATTAACACATGTGGAATTATATACATAACAAACAAGTGTGAAACAACTGAAAATATGTCATATTCTATGTTCTTCAAAGTAGCCACCTTTTGCTTTGATTACTGCTTTGCACACTCTTGGCATTCTGTTGATGAGCTTCAAGAGGTAGTCCCCTGAAATGTTTTTCACTTCACAGGTGTGCCCTGTCAGGTTTAATAAGTGGGATTTCTTGCCTTATAAATGGGGTTTGGGACTATCAGTGGCGTTGAGGAGAAGTCAGGTGGATATACAGCTGAGAGTCCTACTGAATAGACTGTTAGAATTTGTATTATGGCAAGAAAAAAGCAGCTAAGTAAAGAAAAACGAGTGGCCATCATTACTTTAAGAAATGAAGGTCAGTCAGTCAGCCGAAAAATTGGGAAAACTTTGAAAGTAAGGGCTATTTGACCATGAAGGAGAGTGATGGGGTGCTGCGCCAGATGACCTGGCCTCCACAGTCACTGGACCTGAACCCAATCGAGATGGTTTGGGGTGAGCTGGACCGCAGAGTGAAGGCAAAAGGGCCAACAAGTGCTAAGCATCTCTGGGAACTCCTTCAAGACTGTTAGAATACCATTTCAGGGGACTACCTCTTGAAGCTCATCAAGAGAATGCCAAGAGTGTGCAAAGCAGTAATCAAAGCAAAAGGTGGCTACTTTGAAGAACCTAGAATATGACATATTTTCAGTTGTTTCACACTTGTTTGTTATGTATATAATTCCACATGTGTTAATTCATAGTTTTGATGCCTTCATAGTCATGAAAATAAAGAAAACTCTTTGAATGAGAAGGTGTGTCCAAACTTTTGGTCTGTACTGTATATATACACACTGCCTGTCCTCAAAAAAAGTCGCCATAAAAAAAAAGGTCACACACTCTAATATTTTGTTGGACCGCCTTTAGCTTTGATTACGGCACGCATTTGTTGTGGCATTATTTCGATAAGCTTCTACAATGTCACAAGATTTTTTTCCATCCAATTTTTCCCCAAGATCTTGCATTGATGATGGTAGAGTCTGACTGCTGAGCAAAGCTTTCTCCAGCACATCCCAAAGATTCTCAATGGGGTTAAGGTCTGGACTCTGTGGTGGCCAATCTATCTGTGAAAATGATGTCTCATGCTCCCTGAACCACTCTTTCACAATTTGAACCCGATGAATCCTGGTATTGTCATCTTCGAATATACCCGTGCCATCAGGGAAGAAAAAACCATTGATGGAATAACCTGGTCATTCAGTATGTTCAGGTAGGCTGACCTCATTCTTGGAGCACATACTGTTGCTGAACCTAGACCTGACCAACTGCAGCAACCCCAGATCATAGCACTGCCCCCATAGGCGTGTAAAGTAGGCACTAGGCATGATGGGTGCATCACTTCATCTGCCTCTCTTCTTACCCTCATGCACCCATCACTCTGGAACAGGGTAAATCTGGACTCATCAGACCACACGACCTTCTTCCATTGCTCCAGAGTCCAATCTTTGTGCTCCCTAGCAAATTGAAGCCTTTTTTTCTGGTTTGTCTCACTGATTAGTGGTTTTCTTATGGCTATACAGCTGTTCAGTCCCAATACCTTGAGGTCCCTTTGCATTGTGCATGTGGAAATGCTCTTACTTTCACTATTAAACATAGCCCTGAGTTCTACTGTTGTTTTTCTTCGATTTGATTTCACCAAACTTTTAAGTGATCGCCGATCACGATCATTCAGGATTTTTCCCCTGCCACATTTCTTCCTCTAATACGATGGGTCCCCACTATGCTTCCAGTTTTTAATAATGCGTTGGAAAGTTCTTAACCCAATTTTAGTAGTTTCTGCAATCTCCTTAGATGTTTTCTCTGCTTGATGCAGACTAACATCTTTTCTACGACCACGAGATGTGTCTTTCGACATTGGTTGTTTAAGAAATGAGAAGCAACTTATTGCACCAGTTGGGGTTAAATAACTTATTGCCAGTAGGCAGGTATTTTCCTCCCAGCATGTGCGGCTGGGCTGGTTTCCAGCCAGGTGAGGTCAAAAACCGTTCCGGATTTCAAGTGCTGGTCCGGGCATTGGCAGCTGGGCTCAGCTGAGATGTCTCTGTTTTTGGGATCTGAGGCTTTGTGTCGTGCTGGAGTGCTGAGAGCTGCACGCTGGGGAAACAGGCTCCCTTAGGGTCCATTCACACGTCCGCAAAATGGGTCCGAATCCGTTGCAGACCCATTCATTTTCAATGGGGCCGGAATGTGCTTTCTGCATCCGCATTTGCAGATCTGCACTTCCGCATCCGTGCTTCCGTTTACGCAAAAAAAATAGAACATGTCCTATTCTTGTCCGCAATTGCGGACAAGATTAGGCATTTTCTATTATAGTACCAGCGATGTGCGGTCCGCAAATTGCGCAATGCACATGGCCGGTGTTTTGCGGATTCACAGACATGTGAATAGACCCTAAAGCCTGCTGTGGACTACTGGAGACAGAACTGCCAGCAAGGTGACTTGTGTTATATGAACTTTCCATTGTGTGTGAATTAACACCAAGACTGCAAAGTTACGTGCTATTTTGTGCAATTGTCAACTTGTATTTTGCCTCTGTACTGCGCCCGATTACCCTATCTACCAGAGCGAAATCCCACAATTTGTGGAGGATGCGGGCAAAAGCAGTGAGGCTGGTGTGAACGCCGATATTTTTTCGTTTCTGAATTTTTCAGGCACGGTTGTACAGTATGTCGTACATTAAACCAGCTGTATTACAACCAGTGCCCCACGATAAAATGGAGGCTATTGTGAAGGCCCTCATGGAGGCTAATCTGCAGCAGCCAGAGACAAACCTGCAGTAACACGAGGCTAAAAATCAGCAGCAAGAGACTAACCAGTTGCTGCTACAACAAGTGATGGCTTTGCAGACAGCAGAAGCAACCCCGAGCATCCACGATGCCCGGAAAGCAGTCCGTGCCGCCACTCTTAAGATGACCCCCGCAGACGACGTTGAAACCTACCTGGCGATGTACGAGAAAGTGGCCATCAGGGAAAAGCTACCCCGTGACCAGTGGGCTGAGGTCGTTGCTCTATTCCTGGCATCCGATTTCCAGCGGGTGTATTTCGACTTGCCGGACGATCAAGCGGCCGACTACCAAAAAATAAAGGGTGAGATTTTGGCAAGACTGGGGGTGAATGTGTTAGTCCGGGCCCAGCTGGTACATCAGTGGGCATTTAAGCTGGCCGAGCCTGCGAGGACCCAGAATTATGACTTACTCCACCTCTTGCAAAAGTGGCTACAGCCTAATGTGCTGAGTCCCACGCTATGCTGGATAGACTATTGGCTGGTATGTTCTAGAGGGCTCTGCCACCCCCTCTCCAGCACTGGATCGGCCAGGTGACTCTTGGCAACGCCCTAGAAATGGTGGACCTGGTGGAGTGCTACGAGGCTACTAAGACTTTTACAGGGGGTTCTTTTGAGAGGGTGGCAGTCAAACCCCGTAAATCTCCATCCCAGACCCGGCGACTTTTTCCAACCAAACCCACCCGGGGTGAAACCTCTACGGACCTGGCTCCGATAGTCTGCTTGCGGTGTCAGGAGCTGGGCGATGTAAGAGCTGACTGTCCCCATCAGGTGGAACCCATGGATACTAACTATGTCTACCGTCAGTCGCTATATGCCAGGAAGCTGTGTGCAGCAGGTACCCCAAAAACTCTAAACCACCTGTGCCAGGTGGAGGTAGGAGACACTCCAGCGGAGGCTCTGCTGGACTCAGGGAGTCTGGTGTCCATAGTAAGGGATCCCCTGATATGGTCAGCGGAGTATACAGGCCGGAAAGTCAGGGTCATGTGCATCCATGGAGATTAAAAAGACTATACCACCGTCCTGGTGTCTCTAACCACAGGGCACAGGGGATGGCAGATGGACTCACGAAGTGGCAGTTGCCCCAAATTTACACTACGAACTTATAATAGGGAGAGACTTCCCGGCACTGTGGCCTGCTATGAAAGTGACTGATACCCATGAGACAGGGGTAACCCTAGCAGAGTGGCACTTCTCAGTGGAGAGACCAGAACCCTGGAAAACTGAGACCTGAGGTCAGCGGTAGGGGTGACCGCCACTTCGGTGGAAGAGGGGGAGATAACCCTGCTAAATGTGATGTGGGAGACGTGGAGGACTTGCCGCCGGGTCCTGAATTGGCAGACCTCAATGTCTCCGGGGATAATTTTGGTACCGCCCAACGTTGGGACCCAACCCTATCCTGCGCCTGGGAAAATGTGTTAATAGTAGATGGTGAACCACAACAACCTGGGGCAGAGTCAGTGTTTCCCCATTTTGTGATTCATCAGAATAAGTTGTATCGGGTAAACCAACTACGGAGTAAGCCTATTGAACAGTTGGTGGTCCCCAATGCTTATTGCAAGCTTGTGTTAGATCTAGCCCACCAACACGTTCTCGGGGGTCACCTGGGGTAGCAGAAAACTCAGGATCATATTCTACAGCGGTTTTACTGGCCCACCATATTCAAAGAAGTGGAAGAGTTTTGTAAGTCTTGCCCAACCTGCCAGATAACTAGCCCCCAGCCACATTTCCGTAGTCCCCTAGTACGTCTCCCGATTATCGAAGTACCGTTTGACCAAATAGCTATGGACCTCATAGGCCCAGTAGCGAAGTCCGCCAGCGGGCAGCAAGACATCGTAGTCATTCTAGACTACACCACTCGGTACCCGGAGGCAGTGTCACTGCGACATACCTCGGCCAAACATATAGCTAAGACGTTAATGGAGATGTTTTCCCGAGTAGGACTACCTAAAGAGGTTCTGACCGACCAAGGGACCCCTTTTATGTCCAAGGTGATAAAGGAACACTGTAAGTTGCTGCACATAACACAACTATGGACGTCCGTTTACCATCCGCAAACGGACGGTCTGGTAGAACGGTTTGACCAAACATTAAAAAATATGTTGAAACAGGTAGTATCTAAAAATGTGAAGGACTGGGACCTCCTTCTGCCCCATCTCATGTTCGCAGTGCGAGAGGTACCCCAGGCCTCTACTGGGTTCTTGCCCTTTGAACTGCTATATGCAGACACACTCGCGGTCTCTTGGACGTGACCAAAGAGGCGTGGGAACAACAACCCACTCCACATAGAATAGTGTCATTGGGTACGTTACCCAGATGCAAGATTGTATAGAGACAGTGTTGCCTCTTGTTAGGGAGCATATGGAGGCAGCTCAGCGAGCCCAGGCTCGGGTCCGGATCTTTAACCCGGTTAATCGGGTTTTGGTTCTGGTGCCGACCGTGGACAGTAAGTTCCTAGCTAGGTGGCAGGGGCCCTACGAGGTACTCGATAAAATTGGAGATGTAAACTACAAGGTACACCAGCCAGGGCGGCGAAAGCCAGAGCAGGTTTACCATGTGAATTTACTCAAACCGTAGAAAGATAGGGAAACCTGTACAGAAGACAGCCCGCGGCCGGGTTTTCTAGGAGAAGAGGTACCGACCCCTCTGTCTGATGCAAGAGAGGCGCCTGCCACAGAGAAAATTGCTGACAGCCTCTCCTCTAAACAGACTTAGGAGGCCAGGGAGTTCGTTAGTCGGAACACGGATGTGTTCTCGGACCTCCCTGGACGCACTTCCATAATCCAGCATGACATTGTCACTGAACCTCAGGCAAAAGTCTGATTAAAACCATACCGGGTACCCGAGGCTCGGCGACAAGCCATATTAGAGGAGGTACAGAAAATGTTGCAGCTAGACATCATTGAGGAGTCAAAAAGTGAGTGGGCCAATGATATAGTATTGATACCCAAGCCGGACGGGACATGGCGGTTTTGTAAAGACTTTTGAAAACTTAGGCTACTTTCACACTCGCGTTTGGTGCGGATCTGTCATGGATCACAGACGGATCCATTCAGATAATACAAACGTCTGCTTCCGTTCAGAACAGATCCGTTTGTATTATCTTTAACATAGCCAAGACGTCTTGAACACCATTGAAAGTCATTATTGTGTCATAGACAACTGATCCGTCACCATTGACTTACATTGTGTTTCAGAACGGATCCGTTTGGCTCAGTTTCGTCAGGCAAGCAGCGTTTTGGTGTCCGCCTTCAAAGCGGAATGGAGATGGAACGGAGGCAAACTGAGAGCATCCTTTTCCATTGAAAATGCATTAGGGCAAAACTGATCCGTTTTGGACCGCTTGTGAGAGTCCTGAACGGATCTCACAAACGGAAAGCCAAAATGCCAGTGTGAAAGTAGCCTTAACGAGGTTTCCAAATTCGATGCGTATCCCATGCCCCGGGTGGATGAGCTCATCGAGAGGTTAGGACAAGCCCGGTATTTTTATGTTTTGGACCTCAAGAAAGGTGCCCTTAATGGAGGCTACCAAAGAAAAAACTGCCTTCATCACGCCTGAGAGGCTGTATCAATATAAGGTCTTAGCCTTTGGACTGCATGGCGCCCCCGCCACTTTTCAGCGACTAATGGACATTGTGCTTCGTCCACATCGTCGGTACGCTTTGGCTTACCTGGATGATATTGTCATCCACAGTACCGACTGGGAAAGTCACCTACCCAAAGTACAGGCTGTAGTGGACTCCTTTCGGAAAGCTGACCTACCCGCTAACCCAAAAAAATGTGCGATAGGGTTAGAAGTGACTAAGTACCTGGGGTATGTCATAGGGCGCGGAGTCATCAAACCCCAAGTGATCAAAATAGAGGCGATACGGAATTGGCCCCGACCTGTCACCACTAGGCAAATAAAGTAAATCCTGGGAATGGTGGGCTATTACATGAGGTTTGTTCCCCACTTTTCTACTCTAGCCACGCCCTTGACATGGCTCTTGAAGGGACGAAAATCAGTGATGGTTCGCTAGGATGATCGGGCGGTAGAAGTTTTTGCCGCTTTGAAGTCAGCCCTGTGTGGGTCACCGGTTTTGGTGATGCCCGACTTCAAGAGGGAGTTCGTGGTACAAACGGATGTCTCCGAAGTAGGCCTTGTGCTGTACTGTCTCAGGAAGTCAACGGGGAAGAGCATCCCATTGTCTTCCTAAGCCGCAAGCTCACCCCAGCCGAAACCAGGTACAGTATAGTGGAGAGAGAGTACCTGGCTTTCAAGTGGGCACTCGAGTCTCTCCGCTACTAATTGTTGGGGAGAAAGTTCCGCCTGGTGACCGACCACTCCCCTCTCAAGTGGATGAGCCGGGCCAAAGAAAGGAATGCCCTGGTCACCAGATGGTTTCTGTCTCTGCAGAACTTTAAGTTCTCGGTAGAACACAGAGCAGGCTGGTTGCAGGGAAACGCAAATGTCCTGTCCCGGGTGCATTGTCTGGCGTGTGTCCACCCCCTCAGGGTTGAACAAAGGGGGGGGGGGTATTTGACACAGTGAGGGGTTTTGTCTGGCAAGGCAGGTATTTTCCTCCCAGCATGTGCAGCTGGGCTGGTTATCAGCCAGGTGAGGTCAAATAACGGACCAGATTTTAAGTGCCGATCCGGGTTTTGGCAGCACCTGGCTGTCCTTAAATAGGCAGCTGGGATCTGAGGCTTTGTGCCGTGCTGGAGGGCTGAGAGCCGCACGCTGAGGAAACAGGCTCCCTAAAGTCTGCTGTGGAATACTGGAGACAGAACCGCCAGCAAGGTGACTTGTGTTATATGAACTTTCCATTGTGTGTGAATTAACACCAAGACTGAAAGTTACATGCTGTTTTGTTCAATTGTCTCAAGTGTGAATAAACACTGATGTTTTGAGTTAAGAACTTGTATTTTTCCTCTGTACTGCGCCCGCTCACACTATCTACCAGAGCAAAACCCCACTATATATATATATATATATATATATATATATACAGTGGATATAAAAAGTCTACCAACATTCGACAGGCCATAGTCAATAACCTGATCAACTCTATGCGACGGAGATGTGTTGCACTGCGTGAGGCAAATGGTGGCCACACTAGATACTTACTGGTTTTCTGACACCCTCCCGTGCACATTTCAGAGTGACCTTTTATTATGGGAATTCTAAGGCACACTTGGAGCAAAACCGAAAGTGTTGCCTTTATATATATATAAAATGTGTGTGTGTGTGTGTGTGTGTGTGTGTGTATACAGTACAGACCAAAAGTTTGGACACACCTTCTCATTCAAAGAGTTTTCTTTATTTTCATAACTATGAAAATTGTAGATTCACACTGAAGGCATCAAAACTATGAATTAACACATGTGGAATTATATACATAACAAACAAGTGTGAAACAACTGAAAATATGTCATATTCTAGGTTCTTCAAAGTAGCCACCTTTTGCTTTGAATACTGCTTCGCACACTCTTGGCATTCTCTTGATGAGCTTCAAGAGGTAGTCACCTGAAATGGTTTTCACTTCACAGGTGTGCCCTGTCAGGTTTAATAAGTGGGATTTCTTGCCTTATAAATGGGGTTGGGACCATCAGTTGCGTTGAGGAGAAGTCAGGTGGATACACAGCTGATAGTCCTACTGAAAAAACTGTTAGAATTTATATTATAGCAAGAAAAAAGCAGGTAAGTAAAGAAAAACGAGTGGCCATCATTACTTTAAGAAATGAAGGTCAGTCAGTCAGCCGAAAAATTGGGAAAACTTTGAAAGTAAGGGCTATTTGACCATGAAGGAGAGTGATGGGGTGCTGCGCCAGATGATCTGGCCTCCACAGTCACCGGACCTGAACCCAATCAAGATGGTTTGGGGTGAGCTGGACCGCAGAGTGAAGGCAAAAGGGCCAACAAGTGCTAAGCATCTCTGTGAACTCCTTCAAGACTGTTGGAAGACCATTTCAGGGGACTACCTCTTGAAGCTCATCAAAAGAATGCCAAGAGTGTGCAAAGCAGTAATCAAAGCAAAAGGTGGCTACTTTGAAGAACCTAGAATATGACATATTTTCAGTTGTTTCACACTTGTTTGTTATGTATATAATTCCACATGTGTTAATTCATAGTTTTGATGCCTTCATAGTCATGAAAATAAAAAAAACTCTTTGAATGAGAAGGTGTGTCCAAACTTTTGGTCTGTACTGTATATAGAGTCCTGATTAAAATTTTAAGACCACTTGAAAAATGGCAAAAAATCATATTTAGCATGGCTGGATCTTAACAAGGTTCCAAGTAGAGCTTCAACATGCAACAAGAAGAAATGGGAGTGAGACAAAACATTTTTTGAGCATTCAATTTAATGAAAACAACGAATAAACTGAAACAGGCTGTTTTTCAGCTGATCAAAAGTTTAGGACCACACCTTCAAAAAAAAACTAAACCCCCCCAAAACAGAAATCCAACTTCCAAACATGAACTCAGTAATGAGTAGCTCCGCCATCATTGTTTATCACTTCAAAAATTTGTTTCGGTATGCTTGAGGCAAGCGTTTCCATGAGGTGAGTGGGAACATTTCTCCAAGTGGTGAAGACGGCCGCACGAAGGCCATCTACTGTCTGGAACTGTTGTCCATTTTTGTAAACTTCCCTTGCCATCCATCCCCAAAGATTCTCAATTGGATTTAGATCAGGGGAACACGCAGGATGGGCCAAAAAAGTGATGTTATTCTCCTGGAAGAAGTCCCTTGTCCTGCGGGCATTGTGTATGCGTTGTCCTGTAGCGTTGTCCTGTTGAAAAACCCAGTCGTTACCACACAGACGAGGGCCCTCAGTCATGAGGAATGCTCTCTGCAACATCTGGACATAGCCAGCGGCCGTTTGACACCCCTGCACTTCCTGAAGCTCCATTGTTCCACTGAAGGAAAAAGCACCCCAGACCATAATGGCGCCCCCTCCCCTGTGGCACGTAGAGAACATCTCAGGTGGGATCTGCTTGTCATGCCAGTAACGTTGGAAACCATCAAGGTTACATTTTTTCTCATCAGAGAACAAAACTTTCTTCCACCTTTGAATGTCCCATGTTTGGTGCTCTCTTGCAAAGTCCAAACGAGCAGTAAGGGCCTTAATTTGGGTCGAGGATCGTCCAGTGTCTTGACAGACAGCCAATTGGATCCTCTGGCTCAGTGCTGATGAAATTTTTTTGGGTCTTCCACTTGACTTTTTTGTTCCATAACCCTCAGGATCATTTAAGAAATTCCAAATAACTGTCTTACTGCGTCCCACCTCAGCAGTGATGGCTCGCTGTGAGAGACCCTCCTTATGCAGTTCAACAACCCGACCACGTTCAAAAAGGGAGAGTTTTTTTGCCTTTGCCATCACAACGTGTGACTAACTGACAGAAAATGACAATGAATCCACATCTTTGCACAGATTTGGCCTTTTAAAGGCATGTGGTCCTAAAATTTGGATCAGCTGAAAAACAGCCTGTTTCAGTTTAATCGTTATTTTAAATTAATTGAATACTGAAAAAATGTTTTGTCTCACTTTCATTTCTTCTTGTTGCATGTTGAAGCTCTACTTGGAACCTTGTTAAGATCCAACAATGTAAAATATTATTTTTTGCCATTTTTATATATACACACACACACAGTGGATATAAAAAGTCTACACACTCTTGTTAAAAAGTCAGGCTTCTGTGATGCAAAAAAAAATTTGACAAAGAAAAATCATTTCAGAACTTTTTCGACCTTTAATGTGACCTATAAACTGTACAACTCAATTGAAAAACAAACTGAAATCTTTTAGGTAGAGGGAAGAAAAAATATAAAAATAAAATAATATGGTTGCATAAGTGTGCACACCCTTAAACTAATACTTTGTTGAAGCACCTTTTGATTTTAGTACAGCACTCAGTCTTTTTGGGTATGAGTCTATCAGCATGGCACATTTTGACTTAGCAAGATTTGCCCACTCTTCTTTGCAAAAACACTCCAAATCTGTCAGATTAAGATTAAAGTTTTGGAATGACCCAGCCAGAGCCGAGACCTGAATCCAATTGAAAATCTGTGGGGTGATCTGAAGAGGGCTGTGCACAGGAGATGCCCTCGCAATCTGACAGATTTGGAGTGTTTTTGCAAAGAAGAGTGGGCAAATCTTGCCAAGTTAAATGTGCCATGCTGATAGACTCCAATTTTGCACAGGTGTGCCTTAGACTGCCCACAATAAAAGGACACTCTGAAATGTACACAGTTTTACCTTACTTTGGTGGGGGGGGGGGGGGGGGAGAACCAGTAAGTAAGTGGCCACCATTTGCCTCAACACATCTCTGTCGCATAGAGTTGATCCACTCCTCTTCAATAGCTGTGCGAAGTTGCAGAATATTGGCAGGAACTGGAACACGCTGTCGTATACACCGATCCAGAGCATCCCAAACATGCTCAATGGGTGACATGTCTGGGATTTTTTCAGCTTCAAGGAATTGTGTACAGATCCTTGCAATATGGGGCCGTGCATTATCATGTTGCAACATGAGGTGATGGTTGTGGATGAATGGCACAACAATGGGCCTCAGGATCTCGTTGCGGTAGCTCTGAGCATTCAAAATGCCATCAATAAAATGCACCTGTGTTCGTGGTCCATAACATAAGCCTGCCCATACCATAACCCCACCGCCACCATGGGCCACTCGATCCACAACGTTGATGTCAGCAAACTGCTCACCCACACGACGCCACACACGCTGTCTGCCATCTGCCCTGAACAGTGAAAACCGGGACTCATCTGTGAACAGAACGCCTCTCCAACGTGTCAGACGCCATCGAATGTGAGCATTTGCCCACTCAAGTCGGTTACGACGACGAACTGCAGTCAGGTCTACCCCCGATGAGGATGACGAGCATGCAGATGAGCTTCCCTGAGACGGTTTCTGACAGTTTGTACAGAAATTCTTTGGTTATGCAAACCGATTGTTGCTGCAGCTGTCCGGGTGGCTGGTCTCAGACGATCATGGAGGTGAACATGCTAGATGTGGAGGTCCTGGGCTGGTGTGGTTACACGTTGTCTGCGGTTGTCAGGCCGGTTGGATGTACTGCCAAATTCTATGAAACGCTTTTGGAGACGGCTTATGGTAGAGAAATCAACATTTAATGCATGGCCAACAGCTCTGGTAGACATTCCTGCAGTCAGCATGCCAATTGCATGCTCCCTCAAACGTTGCGACATCTGTGGCATTGTGCTGTGTGATCAAACTGCACATTTCAGAGTGTCATTTTATTGTGGGTAGTCTAAGGCACACCTGTGCAATATTCATGCTGTCTAATCATCACCTTGATATGCCACACCTGTGAGCAGTGATGGCCAGTTCGCAGTGTTCGCCAGCAAACACAAGTGGGCTGCTATCTTTAGTAAGGTAGACTCACCTATTCGGCGATGCACAGTTAAGCCCGGGCCATGAGCCGGTCTGAAATCAAATGCGGTCATCAAGAGCAGGCAGTTCCGAGAACAGCCCGATGAAGGCCCCTGGCGGCTGTTCTCGGAACTGCCTGCTCCCGATGACCGCATTTGATTTCAGACCGACTCCCGACACAGGCACAGGTAAGGCCTTACCTGTGCATCGCCGGACGGGTGAGTCTACCTTACTAAAGATGGCAGCCCGCCAAAGGAGAAGTGCTCACTAACGATTTAGACAGATTTGTAAACAATATTTGAGAGTAATGGGTCTTTTGTGTATGTAGAAAATGTTTCAGATCTTTGAGTTCAGCTCATGCAACATGGGACCAAAACCGAAGGGTTGCATTTATATATATATATATATATATATACACACACACAGTTGCAAGAAAAAGTATGTGAACCCTTTGGAATGATATGGATTTCTGCACAAATTGGTCAGAAAATGTGATCTGATCTTCATCTAAGTCACAACAATAGACAATCACAGTATGCTTAAACTAATAACACACCAAGAATTAAATGTTGCCATGTTTTTATTGAACACACCATGTAAACATTCACAGTGCAGGTGGAAAAAGTATGTGATCCCCTAAACTAATGGCATCTCCAAGATCTAATCGGATTGAGGTGTCAGCCAACTGGAGTCCAATCAATGAGATGAGATTGGAGGTGTTGGTTACAGCTGCCCTGCCCTATAAAAAACACACCAGTTCTGGGTTTGCTTTTCACAAGAAGCATTGCCTGATGTGAATGATGCCTCGCACAAAAGAGCTCTCAGAAGACCTATGATTAAGAATTGTTGACTTGCATAAAGCTGGAAAGGGTTATAAAAGTATCTCTAAAAGCCTTGCTGTTCATCAGTCCACGGTAAGACAAATTGTCTATAAATGGAGAAAGTTCAGCACTGCTGCTACTCTCCCTAGGAGTGGCCGTCCTGTAAAGATGACTGCAAGAGCACAGCACATACTGCTCAATGAGGTAAAGAAGAATCCTAGAGTGTCAGCTAAAGACTTACAAAAGTCTCTGGCATATGCTAACATCCCTGTTAGCGAATCTACGATACGTAAAACACTAAACAAGAATGGATTTCATGGGAGGATACCACAGAGGAAGCCACCGCTGTCCAAAAAAAACATTGCTGCACGTTTACAGTTTGCACAAGAGCACCTGGATGTTCCACAGCAGTACTGGCAAAATATTCTGTGGACAGATAAAACCAAAGTTGAGTTGTTTGGAAGAAACACACAACACTATGTGTGGAGAAAAAGAGGCACAGCACACCAACATCAAAACCTCATCCCAACTGTGAAGTATGGTGGTGGGGACATCATGGTTTGGGGATGCTTTGCTGCGTCAGGGCCTGGACAGATTGCGATCATCGAAAAAAAAATATTCCCAAGTTTATCAAGACATTTTGCAGGAGAACTTAAGGCCATCTGTCCACCAGCTAAAGTTCAACAGAAGATGGGTGTTGCAACAGGACAACGACCCAAAGCATAGAAGTAAATCAACAACAGAATGGCTTAAACAGAAGAAAATACGCCTTCTGGAGTGGCCCAGTCAGAGTCCTGACCTCAACCCGATTGAGATGCTGTGGTATGACCTCAAGAAAACGATTCACACCAGACATCTCAAGAATATTGCTGAACTGAAACAGTTCTGTAAAGAGGAATGGTCAAGAATTACTCCTGACCGTTGTGCACGTCTGATCCGCACCTACAGGAAACGTTTGTTTGAAGTTATTGCTGCCAAAGGAGGTTCAACCAGTTATTAAATCCAAGGGTTCACATACTTTTTCCACCTGCACTGTGAATGTTTACATGGTGTGTTCAATAAAAACATGGTAACATTTAATTCTTTGTGTTTTATTAGTTTAAGCAGTTTGTGATCGTCTATTGTTGTAACTTAGATGAATCATATTTTATGACCAATTTGTGTAGAAATCCATATCATTCCAAAGGGTTCACATACTTTTTTTTTGCAACTGTGTACACACACACACACACACACATTATATATATATATATATATATATATATATTTATTTATTTATAAAAAAAATTAAAATTCTTGTGCAGTTTGCATTTTATCTACATTGGTAAGTGGTTTGGGGTAATGAAGGAAAAAGTCTAGGAATAACGGGCTTAAACTCTTCAGCTGAGGCACTGAGATGAGCCTACTAAGGGTGTACCCATCAGAGGGTACACTAGCTACCTTTATTATGCAGGTACTATCGATGCAACAAGAGAAGAAAAAAAAAGGGATGAGTTGTTGATTGCCATATTCTTATCAATTTATTAACAATTTAGGGCTTTTTCACACCTGCGTTCTTTTCTTCCGGCATAGAGTTCCGTCGTCGGGGCTCTATGCCGGAAGAATCCTGATCAGTTTTATCCTAATGCATTCTGAATGGAGTGAAATCCGTTCAGGATGCATCAGGATGTCTTCAGTTCCGGAACGGAACGTTTTTTGGCCGGAGAAAATACCGCAGCATGCTGCGCTTTTTGCTCCGGCCAAAAATCCTGAACACTTGCCGCAAGGCCGGATCCGGAATTAATGCCCATTGAAAGGCATTGATCCGGATCCGGCCTTAAGCTAAACGTTGTTTCGGCGCATTGCCGGATCCGACGTTTAGCTTTTTCTGAATGGTTACCATGGCTGCCGGGACGCTAAAGTCCTGGCAGCCATGGTAAAGTGTAGCGGGGAGCAGCATACTTACCGTCCGTGCGGCTCCCGGGGCGCTCCAGAGTTACGTCAGGGCGCCCTACGCGCATGGATCACGTGATCGCATGGATCATGTGATCGCATGGATCACGTGATCGCATGGCACGTCATCCATGCGCATGGGGCGCTCTGACGTCATTCTGGAGCGCCCCGGGAGCCGCGCGGACTGTAAGTATACCGCTGCCCCGCTCCTACTATGGCAGCCAGGACTTTAATAGCGTCCTGGCTGCCATAGTAACACTGAAAGCATTTTGAAGACGGATCCGTCTTCAAATGCTTTCAGTACACTTGCGTTTTTCCGGATCCGGGGTGTAATTCCGGCAAGTGGAGTACATGCCGGATCCGGACAACGCAAGTGTGAAAGAGGCCTTAGCTATAATAAGTGTTTATGAGGTCAGGAGATCAGAGATAAGAGCTTAACATGAGCCCTCATGAGTAAACAGAAAGCGACAGTTTGCAACAATTTGCATAGATTTTGGCATCACAAAAACTGCTGAGCATTTTTTTTAAAGATTGCAAAAATTATTTTTAGCCTAAAACGAGTAAAACATAATCATAAAAAGGCCCTTAAGCTGTCCATAGCCTTTTAAAGTGTCAGCATATAGCTGTATCCCATATATTCTCAAGAGAACAAAAGTGTGTTAGAAATAAATAAGCTATCTATCAGTGCTCCATATTATGATGATAGACAGATAAATATGAGATAGATAGATAGATAGATAGATAGATAGATAGATAGATAATCCCAAACTTGTTTTCTTCTTTAACTTTGCTTAATATTATTTTTTCAAATGACAGAAAAAACCCTCTACAGTTTTCTTGGACGGCTCACTGAGGATTTCTGTGATTTGTTCTCAGATTCCAAATGGAATCGGAGCCAGGAGCTAATTAAGCAGGAGGAGAAATTATAGAACAGGTGGTGATGTCAAATATTCCTAAAGGAAGAGGGGGGTGGATTATCCCACTATGTGCCTTATTACAACCCCAAACCAATCCCTTTTCAGCTAACTGAGCCTTGAGTGGGTGGCTGCAAGTTAAAATTTTGTTGTCTTAAAGAAAGCTTATTTCCATCACATCCTAACAATTGGGCACAGCCACATTTTAGATATCACCCTTTAACAGAAGCTATGAATGACAAAAATGACAGCAACAACAGTATTTAGTGATTTTCTCAGGTTCCATTGACAATGAATTAGTGTACAATAAATCAGTTTTGGCTAGCCACAAGCATCATGTATACAGTTATTAGTATGTATATTGTCACTGTCTTATTGGTTTTTTTAGAACTAAAATAGGTGATGTAGATTATTAGGTGATAAGATTATTATTGAGCGAGGCATATTTTCTATTTTACCATCTTAAAAAACAGATCTGTACATTTTCTATCCTATCATGTAGTAAATAAAAGATACAAGGAGTAAAAAAAATATATGTAAGATATGTGCATAAGTGATAAAAAGTGTGTAGACAACCAAATTAATGCGCATAATTTTTTTAGCCAACCCATGGATAACGGAGGAAGAAAATTAATGTATTCAAGGCAAAACTCATAAACCCCTGCACTAGTTTCTTTACAAATTCTGGCAACCCTCTTCTTCTAATCCAAAGATATCTTCTAGTCTTTGCTCAAGGGAGGCCTTAGGTAAGGTGTTATGTATGGTTTGTAATATAGTATGTGAGGGGCACCGCACACGACATACTTTACTAAGACCTATCTAGAATGTAATGGACAGTGGTGCCAGGGCAAGCCTCGTCATTCTTTTGAATCATTGGAACAGTTCGGGCAACTCTGTAGAGAGGGCAGGTGTACGTGTGCGTAAGGGGGAGTATTTCTGCCCAGGGCAAAGCTTCAGACATTTCTTTAAGGAGACATACATTTAAAGAGATTTTCCAGAAGTTAATTTTGATGATTTATTCTCAGGACAGTTTATCAATATCTGATCATGGGGGTCCGACTCCCAGCCACCCTGCTCATCAGTCGGTGGAATGGGCCTCTGCGTTGGTGAGCACTGCGGCCTCTTCTTTGGCCTGTGACATCACATCCATCAGTCACATCTCCACAGAATAAAAAAACATAATACTATGGGAACAGGTGAGATACCAGTGCCATATCAAGTACTGGCAGGGCTGGTGTAAATAATTTCCATACTCCAAAATCATGTTTAATATATTTTTATTGATTTCTTAGGTTTTTATGTTAGTCAGCAGAACTTCTTCAGGACATCTGATTGCCCAGACAGAAAGACATAAGGAAAGCATGGCAATGTGGTGAGCCTTAATTACATCACCATGATTTCCTCATGTATTACTGGCTGGGCAATCAGGTGGCCTGAAGAAGGTCTGCTGACCAAAAATACATGTCTATAATTAGATTTACCAATAAAAACATACTGAACATGCGCTTTAGACAATAAGATGTATGTGCATGTTCCTTTGCTCCAACTGGCCTTTGCAGCATGATGATTTAAAATCTAAAATCTAAAAAGGGCAAAAGCTCCAAAGTGGAGATATATCACTGATTTATCAGATTGCAATAATTGCATAATTTATGGTAGAATTATTTTATTGTGCTCTTCCCATTGAGCTATATACATTCCTGATGGTCCTCTACCCTTTTTCTTGGTTTTCCATTAGTTGTCAAGTTTTATCTTGTGCCTGTACTGTAAGTAAATATATAAATAAAAATGGATTGTCCCAAGCGAAAACTTTACTTTAATAGGGTCACTTTGTCCTCTTTGCATATTAAGTAATCATCGACTGGTAAACTTAGTTTTTACAGATAATGTTATGTGAATGAATGAATAAATGAATGAATGAATGAATGAATGAAGAGACAAGGAGGGAATCTGATGACAAAACTCAGCTTATCAACAAGAGATAGATAGATAGATAGATAGATAGATATGAGATACTTTGTAGATAGATAGATAGATAGATAGATATGAGATACTTTGTAGATAGATAGATAGATAGATAGATATAAGAGAGAGATAGATAGATAGATAGATAGATATACTATAGATAGATGATAGATAGATAGATAGATAGATAGATAGATATGAGATACTTTGTAGATAGATAGATAGATAGATAGATAGATAGATAGATATACTATAGATAGATGATAGATAGATAGATAGATAGATATGAGATACTTTGTAGATAGATAGATAGATAGATAGATAGATAGATAGATAGATATGAGATACTTTGTAGATAGATAGATAGATAGATAGATAGATAGATAGATATAAGAGAGAGAGAGATAGATAGATAGATAGATAGATAGATAGATAGATAGATAGATAGATAGATAGATAGATATACTATAGATAGATGATAGATAGATAGATAGATAGATAGATAGATAGATAGATAGATAGATAGATAGATATAGGCAGCTTTACATCTGTGTTGGGAATCAGCTGGGGTTGGGAATAAAGAGTAAACGCTTTGACAGATGGCAATAGCTAGAACATTTAGAGTAGCTTAGATAATTATAATTAGGTAATATGCTTAATTAAAGGTCCACAGGAAAAATGTCTAATTTTAAGGGCTGACCTAAGACAGACAAACCCCACAGTGAGTTGTTATAGGATCTTTCTCTAAAGCCATTATTTCAACGCCTAATTATATTGGAACAGTCCCAGTAGAATCATACAAAGCCTTAGACAAGTAATGGTAACACTGATCTAATCACAGGGTGGCATTTATAGGGCAGGCTCTTCTGACTACATTACAATTACGACATCTAAAGCAGAAAGAAGAAAGATTCTTCATATAGTTAAGCTGTAACAACTCAAATTCTCTCAGGCAAAATAGCAAAGGTTCACAAGTGGAAGAGCCAGGGTTATAGTGGTGTTTTCATATAAAAATCATCATCTAACACAGGGGTCAGCAACCTTCAGCTGCTGTGAAACTACAACGCCCAGCATTCACTCGTGTTCTTGCATCTCCTATAGAAGTGAATAGAGCATGCTGGGAGTTGTGGTTTCAGAACAGCTGGTGTGTCAGAGGTTGCTGATCCCTGATCTAACAAATGCTGAAGGTGTGAATGAAAAATGACAGATTCCCAATCATCACAAGCCTGTATCTTTAAATTGTTGGTCTGTGATGGCCTTTTCTGTGTGTATTTTGTATCAATAAATAGATTTACTATCTTTGGAGAATGATTGTTGTGGCTACCTAATGTGCCGACCTTATACATATTCATGTCTCCATAGTTACATACCAACTGAAAAAAAAAAAAGATTTTTAGCTCAAAATGAGTACAATGCAATGAAAAAAAAATTCCCCAAAAGGTGTCCATAGCCTTTCAGATATGATCTCACAGAGTTATTCTGATGTGGATTCCGCATACAAAAACAACGCCGAAAATGCTTGCAAATCATTTCCATTGATTTCAGTGGGAAAACTGCTTGTTAATTTATACAACACTGGGAGAGATTTATCAAACTGGTGTAAAGTAGCACTGGCTTAGTTGCCCCATAGTAACCAATCAGATTCCACCTTTCATTTTTCACAGCTCCTTTGGAAAATGAAAGGTGGAATCTGATTGGTTGCTATGGGCAACTAAGCCAGTTTTACTTTACACCTGTTTGATAAATCTCCCCCTCTAATAATTGGAGCAAAGGGAGGACAACCGCTGTCAATCTTTTAGACCTTCATCAGTGTTGAAGCTATGGTTTCTTGTGCATCTCAGTGCATCAGTAAATTAGGTTTCATTTCTGCCACACCTCAATTGTCAGACCAACAGTTGTATTCCATATAAGACAATCATACTCACCTTTCAGAGGGGTGCCATAAAGTAAAAACACAGTTATACTCAAGTTGCATATGAGTTCCAATCACAAAATTGGAAATGTCAGAAGTTTTTCCGGACACCCAGAAGAATTGCCAACTCTTCCTGGGGTCCAGGAAGTCTCCCCTTTTCCTGTGAGTCTCTTGGACATTCCAGGATATTTGGCAAGTATTGTAAGTTTTAAAATCCAGTTTGAACATAAATGATTGTCATTATACCCATTTTCTACCACATTTCAAACATACTAATGACTAGCCAGGCATCTCGCTGTCCAGGAAAAAGCTAGAGTTTTATGCTAACAGCTTCTAAAAGAGGTCACCACAAACGATGCCAGAGATCCATCGCATTTGCACCGGCTGCTGTATGTTACATCCATCCCCAGTGATTTTTTAGAAACCGTTGTGGTATTCATTAGGGATGAGCGAATCGACTTTGAAAGAAACATCTGAAGTCGACCCGCTCATCCCTAGTATTCATCTCTGCTGGCTCCTTTTACAGCCATACAGTTTTCGTCCCCATTGGTTCTTACAAAGATGTATGAAATGAATCTCCACTGTTACAACATGATGCATATGAAAGATCCATAGAGCATAACTCTTCCGGCTCTAAATTATTCATCACAACAAGAATTGTACCTATGCAACCAAGCAGCAAAGGGTTCTTTCACCGCAGAATTGTATGCAGTCCAACAGAGTTCTCTACAACCATCTCATCTCCCTTCTTTAGCTGAAGTAGAAGTGCACACCAGTCCTTTCCATTGGTCCGTAGAGGTGTTATACTGTCTTATTCTCAGCAGAAACCTGTTATTTACTATTATTTTATTGCACATTATTGTACTCGTCTTGGACCTCAACATAAAAAAAAAAATCTAACTTTTATGGATGACAATAGATAGAATCATAAGCTTACCGTGTCCTAATTTAAAAAATGAAACTCCTCACTCTAAACATATAAAATGTCAGATAGTGAAGGGTGAAAAAAAAGGCAAAATTCAAACCATAAAGAAAAACATAACTACAATCTCTCCCATACTGCTATACTACCTCCATATGCCCTCTTAATATATCTGGTTAATGAGGTTATTTACGTATATTGAGCAATGATTTTATTATTATTAAGTGCTGGCAAGTTGATATTGATTCTTGTCAGACAAATGACTAGCGTTGCACAGAATGTTGTGTCTTCAGTTTGGGTGTCCAGTCTCTGAATTATATCGTCGTATTGTACCCATCAGTCACATTAATGACTACTGAACCCTTCTTTTTGCCTTCCAAGCTCTCCCGTACACAACTTCACCAATCATTTTGGCCTATGGTCGTAATAGGTCTATAAAGGCATACAGATTTAATTACATTGCGTTAAAGGGCTTGTCCCATTCCGACAACTTATCCACTATCCAGAGGATACGGGATAAGTGTCTGATCATCTGATCAGTGGGGGTCTGACAATCACTAGAACAGGGACCAGTGCCAGACATGCATGTGTGTCCGTGTCTCTACGCGACTGTAGCTGAGTACAAGTGCTCGGCTATCTCTAATAGATAGCCCCATAGAGCTGAAATGAGAGGCAGACTGCCGTTCCATTCAAACAGGGGAGCACCGGCCCCATTCTATTGATCACTGGACCTCCCCAGAGTTTGTACCTTACCGATCATCACAGTGTATGATAATAATCTTGGGGGCACTATCAATAAAATCTATTTGCGTAGGGGGAGATTAGCTTAGGAACATTGGGAAACACTATTTAAGACAGGACCTCCATATCGAGAGCCATACTTTACAGCAGTTTCCAGCTGTGGCTAATAGACTGGTGTCTTGTGCTGACAAGGCATATGTAAAGGGTCTGTCTAAATCAGATAACCCATTTAACTTGATACAAACAAATAAAAGACAATATTCATTAGATCATTAGGACATAATAGAGGGGAGGGTCCCCCACTCAGATTCCTTCCACTTTAACCCATAGCAAAGAGACACTGCAAAGAGCAGCTCTTTCCATCAGGAGGCCAATTGATTTTAAAGGGGCTGTCTGGTAGAATAATATTTTCTAGATAAGGAGCAGAATGGGGAGGGGGGAACATTAGTCACCAATACCCTGCCATTGCAGTTCGGGTCACCACTGGTCTACACTTTCTGGTCTTGGCTAGATAGACAGAAAACGGCAGGTGATGCCTGCTCAGCCAATCACTGGCTAAGTCGGATCACCTCTGTGGCCAGTGATTGGTTGAGATATCTCCTGTCAGTTCCTGTGTGTTGAGCCTGGACTAGGACTGGAGGCCAGCATTTACAAGCAACAATCATCCCTGCTGTATGGAAACTAGCAATCACTAGTGATCACTGGTCCCCATATAGATTCATGGTTTCTGTGCAGCAGATCTCTGTCTGTACAGAACAATCTGCTGCTCAGAATCGGTGATTTGGGTACCACATCATCAGCGTTTGCTCCTTCATCAGGTGACTGGCGGCATTTACAGAGGGCAATTATTGGGAATGAGTGATCACAGGAACATTAGTTCCTGATCGGACTGTGTAAAAAGGCGTAGGGCAAATGAAGGTGGACTGGAACCATACACAGTGATAGCAGGAGATGGTTGAGGGATCAGATATTAAACAAAACCCTTGGGATGACAACTGATTAAGAATGACATTTTTCACAAACAGAATGCATTTTATTACATTCAGAAATACTAATAATCGACTGTACATTTTCAGCACTGTCGGGCTGTGTTCAGACTAGTCAGAGACCTGTTCTCCCTTCTTTATGCAATCAGCACAGGGAAAGGAAACAATCCTCAAGGAAAACTTCTTCCCTTGTGTAGATGAACAGCACAAAGGGGGCATAGATCTCTTAAAAGGAATTCCAGACACAGCCCTAAACGTGTGAATACATGAATTTCAAGTAGAATCCCATTTTTACTTGATATTTGTCATAACGGTAATAGTCGCTTGAGATGGGGTAGTTTTTTGTCTTAATATTATGACATTCCAAATACCTTTTTACTATAAGCTTCTGTGAATAGTACAAAAGGCTTGGCAGCCACATATCACTGAAAACGCAGACTTAGTGGGGGAGGGGTGGTCTCTACTAACATCACGGTTCTATGCTCAAAGCAGAGACAGAAGACTACATTTCATTGTCCTGAGATTTTTGAAAGTGCCATTATCGTACCTGTGGCATCATAATCAAGAAGCAGGTAAGGTTTGTGTCTGACCTTGTTAATAGAGGGTTAACCACTGGAGAGAGAAGAACACTAAATGAAGTCAGAGATGTTGTAGCCCGTCTTTTCTTGTCATTTATAATAGGATAAAGGGGTTGCCTAGTCAAATAGTCACTGGAAATTTAATTTTTATTTCTATAATATCTGCTTGCTGCGCTTGACTGGAAACAATGCAGTCTACACTCAAAAGCTGAAAACCATAGCATTCCCCACCATAAGCCATATGTGGTTCTTGTGCCTCTACTATGCCATAGTGCCAACAAAGATGACCTAGCGTCATTGACCATAGGAACTAGGCTCATATCTATATAATACTCACCAGGGTAAGAGCCATGTGACTTTATTTACCTTTAATATATTATTAATATATTATTTCCATTTAATTGTGGCTCACGATCTACAGCAGCAAAGTTTGAAGACCACTGCCATAGAAATCTAGTCCTAATTACACAGGGGAAGTCTTGTACAATATTTCAATTTGACTAACTGCAGTTAAAGGGGTTGTCTCAATAATAGCATTTATCATGTAGAGAAAGTTAATACAGGCCGCTTACTATTGTATTGTGATTGTCCATATTGCCTCCTTTGCTGACTGGATTCATTTTTCCATCATATTATACGAAGCTTGTTTCCATGGGTATGACCACCCTGCAATCCATCAGTAGTGGCCGTGCTTGCACACCATATAAAAACAGGACTAGCCTTTGTGCGGTCCCATGGTCCCCGCCACCAGAGAGGCTGGTGCTTTTTCCTATAGTGTGCAAGCACGACCACCACTGATAGATTGCAGGGTGGTCTGTAACCATGAGAACAAGCAGTGTATAATGTGATGGAAAAATGAATCCAGCCAGCAAAGGAAGCAATATGGATAATAACAATACATTAGTAATTGGCTTATATTAACTTCCTCTACATAATAAATGTTATTCGCTGAAGTGAGACAACCCCTTTAACCTGAATCCCAAGGAAACAAAGAAGACAATTGCTTGTGCCGATATGTTGTACAAAACAGCAACTACTTTCAGACCTCCAGCAGAGTCATCCACCAGGCTAGGGGGTCAGACATTCTCCTGTTGTCCAGATAGATAGCTAGAAGTCCACCTGACAATCAGTTCTCTTTTATAGAAAAGATCTCAATACAGTACAGAACCATACCTACCATGGGTCACCATATACCAACTGATGCAACGTCCTTGGACAGTTTGGCCTTATGCTCTTTTCTAATGGTCAAAGAAATTCTGCAAATAACTCCCATCACCATAGACACTACAACAAGTGAGCAGTGAACAGTGGGTGATGGAGAAGTAGAAGGGTAAGAGGGGACTAGGATCTTCAATCTCAGGTAATTAGGGTTGACTTCGTGTAAACCAACACTACAAGTGGAGCCACGTTGTGAGGGCCACCTTTCCATACATACACCTGAATGCTTTACAATATACTGTACCTTTCATAAGAGTAGAGCTGCTGCAAGCCAGGGTCATAGGGCAGCATACTAAGTACTAATTTTATAATTCCAGTATGCAAATAATTTTTGCATCTTTTTTTCAGTAAATTATGTGGCTTTATTTTTACGTTATTTTTATTTCAGTACTTTTTTTCTCCTAGTATTTATTTATTTTGTCCACTATCCAGAACAACTTTTTTTTGCTATGGGGATTTTTTTGTGTTATGGTCACCAGTTGTGGGGCTAGAACCTGTGGTGTAGTGTGTGGTGTCGATTTCTTTTTTTTTTTTTATTACACTTTATGCCCTCCATAACGTCATACAAAACCTTTGAGGGGCATTTAACATTACACTCTTTTTTAATTGTTGATTTCTACGTTGACTGGGGCTGACATATAAGGAATACATTGTACAAGGATGTATAGCCTCACTGCAGAGCTGATCTGAATCTGCTAAGGACTAGCAGCTTGTGCAGACATCACAGGGATCATGGGGACAGGAGAAGGAAGTGGCATTACCGCTTCTTAATCTGTAAATACAACACTAATTGAGAACTGTGTATACAGTAGTGATAGAGAAGCCAGGGATGGTAAAAAAATAAAATAAAAAAAAGACACCTATGTGGTGACCAGTGGTTTCCCCACTCCCACAGCTGCATGATTGGCATGCAGCTGCTAACTCTGCCAAGATGTTCAGGAACGTCCTTGCAGAGTTACCGTATATGCTGACCGCCCAGAAGGTTAAAGTCTATGGCCTGTTGACAAGCAGTTAAAGGGAACCTGTCACCTCCAACAAACATCCCAAGCCGGCAGCAGTACCTGAGAGTAGCCAGCAGCGTGTTTGTAACGATCATTTTCTTCCTGCAGGCAGATGAAGCAAAAGCTGTAAAAACGTTGTTTTATCCCCTGCCGGCGCGCTTCTCTTGTCAGGCATATAGTCACGGAGGCAGCGGCCTCCTTGCTTCAAGTCACGGTAACCCCGCCCCTTCCCTGCCCCTTCGCTGTGACTGATAGCCAGCAGTTTGGCAAAGCCAGCCGAACTGTCGTGCATAAGCGCTGTCAATCACAGCGAAAGGGCAGGGAAGGGGCGTGGTTATCGTGACTTGAAGCAAGGAGGCCGCTGCCTCCGTGACTATAAGCCTGATTAGAGAAGCGCGCCGGGCAGCGGAATAAAGAAAGTTTTTACAGCTTTTGCTTCATCTGCCTGCAGGAAGAAAATGATCGTTACAAACACGCTGCTGGCTACTCTCAGGTACTGCTGCCAGCTTGGGATGTTTGTTGGAGGTGACAGGTTCTCTTTAAAGGGAGTCTGTCACCAGGAATTTCACTAGATTAGGTAAGGTGTAGCTCAGCTGACAGTAACGATACCTTTCGCTTAGCAATCTGTTGCTTTTAATCTATATGCAAATACAAAGTTAAGTACACCAGGTGGGCCCGAGCCCCTCACTGCCCCCTTGCTGGTTCCTGCACAGTTATCTCACCTGGCCCTGTCAATGAAGTAGAGGGAGTGGCTAGCACAGAAATCAGGGCCCACCCCCTATTTACTTATGAGCTCATTTGCACATGGATTAACCACTTAAGGACCACAGGTTTATACCCCCTAAAGACCAGGCCCTTTTTTACAAATCGGCACTCCACAACTTTAGCGGTTTATTGCTCGGTCATGCAACTTACCACCCAAATGAATTTTACCTCCTTTTCTTCTCACTAATAGAGCTTTCATTTGGTGGTATTTCATTGCTGCTGACATTTTTACTTTTTTTGTTATTAATCGAAATTTAACGATTTTTTTGCAAAAAAATGACATTTTTCACTTTCAGTTGTAAAATTTGCAAAAAAAAACGACATCCATATATAAATTTTGCTCTAAATTTATTGTTCTACATGTCTTTGGTAAAAAAAAAAATGTTTGGGTAAAAAAAAAAATGGTTTGGGTAAAAGTTATAGCGTTTACAAACTATGGTACAAAAATGTGAATTTCCGCTTTTTGAAGCAGCTCTGACTTTCTGAGCACCTGTCATGTTTCCTGAGGTTCTACAATGCCCAGACAGTACAAACACCCCACAAATGACCCCATTTCGGAAAGTAGACACCCTAAGGTATTCGCTGATGGGCATAGTGAGTTCATAGAACTTTTTATTTTTTGTCACAAGTTAGTGGAAAATGATGATTTATTTTTTTTTGATTTTTTTTTCTTACAAAGTCTCATATTCCACTAACTTGTGACAAAAAATAAAAACTTCTATGAACTCACTATGCCCATCAGCGAATACCTTGGGGTGTCTTCTTTCCAAAATGGGGTCACTTGTGGGGTAGTTATACTGCCCTGGCATTCTAGGGGCCCAAATGTGTGGTAAGTAGTTTGAAATCAAAATGTGTAAAAAATGACCGGTGAAATCCGAAAGGTGCTCTTTGGAATGTGGGCCCCTTTGCCCACCTAGGCTGCAAAAAAGTGCCACACATGTGGCATCACCGTACTCAGGAGAAGTTGGGGAATGTGTTTTGGGGTGTCATTTGACATATACCCATGCTGGGTGAGATAAATATCTTGGTCAAATGCCAACTTTGTATAAAAATCATCATTTTCTGACAAAAAATATAAAATTCTAGGAACTCGCCATGCCCCTCACGGAATACCTTGGGGTGTCTTCTTTCCAAAATGGGGTCACTTGTGGGGTAGTTATACTGCCCTGGCATTTTCCAGGGGCCCTAATGTGTGGTAAGTAGGTAAATGACCTGTGAAATCCTAAAGGTGCTCTTTGGAATGTGGGCCCCTTTGCCCACCTAGGCTGCAAAAAAGTGTCACACATGTGGTATCGCCGTATTCAGGAGAAGTTGGACAATGTGTTTTGGGGTGTCTTTTTACATATACTCATGCTGGGTGAGAGAAATATCTCGGCAAAAGACAACTTTTCCCATTTTTTTTATACAAAGTTGGCATTTGACCAAGATATTTATCTCACCCAGCATGGGTATATGTAAAATGACACCCCAAAACACATTGCCCAACTTCTCCTGAGTACGGCGATACAGGGGGGTGATCAATGACAGGGGGGTGATCAGGGAGTCTATATGGGGTGATCACCCCCCTGTCATTGATCACCCCCCTATAAGGCTCCATTCAGATGTCCGTATGTGTTTTGTGGATCCGATCCATGTATCCGTGGATCCGTAAAAATCATACGGACATCTGAATGCAGCCTGACAGGGGGGGTGATCAATGACAGGGGGGGTGATCAATGACAGGGGGGGTGATCAGGGAGTCTATATGGGGTGATCACCCCCTCTGGAAGGCTCCAGGGAGACGCCTGTATGTGTTTTGCGGATCCGATCCATCTATCAGTGGATCCGTAAAAATCATGCGGACGTCTGAATGGAGCTTTACAGGGGGGTGATCAATGACAGGGGGGTAATCAATGACAGGGGGGTGATCAGGGAGTCTATATGGGGTGATCACCACAGTCATTGATCACGCCCCTGTAAGGCTCCATTCAGACGTCCGTATGCGTTTTGCGGATCCGATCCATCTATCAGTGGATCCGTAAAAATCATGCGGACGTCTGAATGGAGCTTTACAGGGGGGTGATCAATGATAGGGGGGTAATCAATGACAGGGGGGTGATCAGGGAGTCTATATGGGGTGATCACCACAGTCATTGATCACGCCCCTGTAAGGCTCCATTCAGACGTCCGTATGCGTTTTGCGGATCCGATCCATCTATCAGTGGATCCGTAAAAATCATGCGGACATCTGAATGGAGCTTTACAGGGGGGTGATCAATGACAGGGGGGTGATCAGGGAGTCTAGTTGGGGTGATCACCACAGTCATTGATCACGCCCCTGTAAGGCTCCATTCAGACGTCCGTATGCGTTTTGCGGATCCGATCCATCTATCAGTGGATCCGTAAAAATCATGCGGACATCTGAATGGAGCTTTACAGGGGGGTGATTAATGACAGGGGGGTGATCAGGGAGTCTATATGGGGTGATCACCACAGTCATTGATCACGCCCCTGTAAGGCTCCATTCAGACGTCCGTATGCGTTTTGCGGATCCGATCCATCTATCAGTGGATCCGTAAAAATCATGCGGACATCTGAATGGAGCTTTACAGGGGGGTGATCAATGACAGGGGGGTAATCAAGGGTGATCAAGGGTGAATAAGGGGTTAATAAGTGACAGGGGGGGGGGGTTTAGTGTAGTGGTGCTTGGTGCAACATATTACTGAGCTACATGTGTCCTCTGGTGGTCGATCCAAACAAAGGGGACCACCAGAGGACCAGGTAGCAGGTTTATTAGACGCTGTTATCAAAACAGTGTCTAATATACCTGTTAGGGGTTAAAAAAATCACATCTCCAGCCTGCCAGCGAACGATCGCTGCTGGCAGGCTGGAGATCCACTCTCTTACCTTCCTTACCTTCCGTTCCTGTGAGCGCGCGCGTCTGTGTGCGCGCGTTCACAGGAAATCTCGGCTCACGCGAGATGATGCCAATCGGCGTTAGTGTGACCTGGGAGCGCCGCAGAGATGACGCCTTTCGGCGTTAGCGTGGCGGGAAGTGGTTAAAAGTACCATACTTTCTCCAGAATGAAGCAACAGATTGCTATGTGAAAGACATTCTGCGAAAAAGCAGATCATTGCTAACCAGCGTTACTAGTAACGCTGGTTAGCGATGATATGTTCATTTGTCGGCCCGTGTAAAGGGCCCTTAAGCCACATTCTTATCGGTAAGATAAGAACTGAGCTATAATGATGGAAGAAAGTTCTGATCCCTCTATTAGAGCATCTGAGACCTGTACAGAAAAAAGGATTCCATATTTGTAATAAAGACCAATTTAAGAAAATGGCTCAATTTTAGATCAAAATGAATATAATGCAATAATAATAAAAATAATAATAAAAAAAAAATGCCTTTAAGTCTGTGAGGGAGTGTCCTTCTACAGACAATTAAATAATGTACCAGCAGATTAACAAGGCTACACATCCCATGCGGCCATGATGATCTCATGCATGCGCCAGTATTGGAGCATGCGCAAACGATATGACTAGTTAAACGAATGAGCGGGCATGCAAATTAGTGGACACCAATTTGTTTAAATATTATAGCACATGAGCAGAAACTCGCAGTAACGGCACATACAGCAGAGGGAGCGTCCGAGCTGTGGGAACACTCCTTAAAAAAATGGAAATTCATTTAGATGAACAAAAGGATTCGCTTAGACTATTTTCACACTTGCGGCAGTGTCATCCGGCGGGCAGTTCCGTCGTCGGAACTGCCTGCCGGATCCGCCGATCTGGATGTGACTGAAAGCATTTGTGAGACGCATCCGGATGCGGATCCGTCTCACAAATGCATTGCAAGAACGGATCCGTCTCTCCGCTTGTCATGCGGACAGACGGATCAGTCTTGTATCTTTTTTCACATTTTTACCGGTCTGCACATGCGCAGACCGGAAGGACGGATCCGGAATTCCGGTATTTTTTGAATGCCGGATCCGGCACTAATACATTTTTATGGGGAAAAAGGCCGGATCCAGCAAGTCTTCCGTTTTTTTTTCGCCGGAGATAAAACCGTAGCATGCTACGGTTTTATCTTTTGCCTGATCAGTCAAAAAGACTGAACTGAAGACATCCTGAACGGATTACTCTCCATTTAGAATGCATGGGGATATGCCTGATCAGTTCTTTTCCGGTATAGAGCCCCTGTGACGGAACTCTATGCTGGAAAAGAAAAACGCAAGTGTGAAAGTACCCTTAGGGCTCTTTCACACCTGCGTTCTTTTCTTCCGGCATAGAGTTCCGTCGTCGGGGCTCTATGCCGGAAGAATCCTGATCAGTTTTATCTTAATGCATTCTGAATGGAGTGAAATCCGTTCAGGATGCATCAGGATGTCTTCAGTTCCGGAACGGAACGTTTTTTGGCCGGAGAAAATACCGCAGCATGCTGCGCTTTTTGCTCCGGCCAAAAATCCTGAACACTTGCCGCAAGGCCGGATCTGGAATTACAGGGAGTGCAGAATTATTAGGCAAGTTGTATTTTTGAGGATTAATTTTATTATTTAACAACAACCATGTTCTCAATGAACCCAAAAAACTCATTAATATCAAAGCTGAATATTTTTGGAAGTAGTTTTTAGTTTTAGCTATTTTAGGGGGATATCTGTGTGTGCAGGTGACTATTACTGTGCATAATTATTAGGCAACTTAACAAAAAACAAATATATACTCATTTCAATTATTTATTTTTACCAGTGAAACCAATATAACATCTCAACATTCACAAATATACATTTCTGACATTCAAAAACAAAACAAAAACAAATCAGTGACCAATATAGCCACCTTTCTTTGCAAGGACACTCAAAAGTCTGCCATCCATGGATTCTGTCAGTGTTTTGATCTGTTCACCATCAAAATTGCGTGCAGCAGCAACCACAGCCTCCCAGACACTGTTCAGAGAGGTGTACTGTTTTCCCTCCTTGTAAATCTCACATTTGATGATGGACCACAGGTTCTCAATGGGGTTCAGATCAGGTGAACAAGGAGGCCATGTCATTAGATTTTCTTCTTTTATACCCTTTCTTGCCAGCCACGCTGTGGAGTACTTGGACGCGTGTGATGGAGCATTGTCCTGCATGAAAATCATGTTTTTCTTGAAGGATGCAGACTTCTTCCTGTACCACTGCTTGAAGAAGGTGTCTTCCAGAAACTGGCAGTAGGACTGGGAGTTGAGCTTGACTCCATCCTCAACCCGAAAAGGCCCCACAAGCTCATCTTTGATGATACCAGCCCAAACCAGTACTCCACCTCCACCTTGCTGGCGTCTGAGTCGGACTGGAGCTCTCTGCCCTTTACCAATCCAGCCACGGGCCCATCCATCTGGCTCATAAAGACTCACTCTCATTTCATCAGTCCATAAAAACTTAGAAAAATCAGTCTTGAGATATTTCTTGGCCCAGTCTTGACGTTTCAGCTTGTGTGTCTTGTTCAGTGGTGGTCGTCTTTCAGCCTTTCTTACCTTGGCCATGTCTCTGAGTATTGCACCCCTTCTCATTACAGAGATTGCACACCTTGTGCTTTTGGGCACTCCAGTGATGTTGCAGCTCTGAAATATGGCCAAACTGGTGGCAAGTGGCATCTTGGCAGCTGCACGCTTGACTTTTCTCAGTTCATGGGCAGTTATTTTGCGCCTTGGTTTTTCCACACGCTTCTTGCGACCCTGTTGACTATTTTGAATGAAAAGCTTGATTGTTCGATGATCACGCTTCAGAAGCTTTGCAATTTTAAAAGTGCTGCATCCCTCTGCAAGATATCTCACTATTTTTGACTTTTCTGAGCCTGTCAAGTCCTTCTTTTGACCCATTTTGCCAAAGGAAAGGAAGTTGCCTAATAATTATGCACACCTAATATAGGGTGTTGATGTCATTAGACCACACCCCTTCTCATTACAGAGATGCACATCACCTAATATGCTTAATTGGTAGTAGGCTTTCGAGCCTATACAGCTTCGAGTAAGACAACATGCATAAAGAGGATGATGTGGTCAAAATACTCATTTGCCTAATAATTCTGCACGCAGTGTAATGCCCATTGAAAGGCATTGATCCGGATCCGGCCTTAAGCTAAACATCGTTTCGGTGCATTGCCGGATCCGACGTTTAGCTTTTTCTGAATGGTTACCATGGCTGCCGGGACGCTAAAGTCCTGGCAGCCATGGTAAAGTGTAGCGGGGAGCGGGGGAGCAGCATACTTACCGTCCGTGAGGCTCCCGGGGCGCTCCAGAGTGACGTCAGGGCGCCCCAAGCGCATGGATCACGTGATCGCATGGCACGTCATCCATGCGCATGGGGCGCCCTGACGTCATTCTGGAGCGCCCCGGGAGCCGCGCGGACTGTAAGTATACCGCTCCCCGCTCCTACTATGGCAACCAGGACTTTAATAGCGTCCTTGCTGCCATAGTAACACTGAAAGCATTTTGAAGACGGATCCGTCTTCAAATGCTTTCAGTACACTTGCGTTTTTCCGGATCCGGCGTGTAATTCCGGCAAGTGGAGTACACGCCGGATCCGAACAACGCAAGTGTGAAAGAGGCCTTAGACAAGCATTTAACAGTCATATAACTTCAAAAAGTTGTTAAAAAAGACAAAAAATGATCTAGTGTTGCCTATAATGCTGTAGTGTTTATCCAGAAGAAGACAAACCAATGTACTACAGAGCAGATACCAATTACCTCATATTAGGGTTGAATAACATTTGTTGAAAGGCCAACAAATAAAAATCTAGCATTCTTGTAATGTAACAGAAGATTTTCTACAAGGTCAGGGGTGGACTGGTCATGGACCTTACAGAGAAATTTCCCAGTGGGCCGATGCCCAGGAGGCTGCCTGGGCTTTCTTCATGGCCGGTCAGTGGAAGTTTTTGGGGATGTATTTTGTGCTGCTGGCAGTATTTTGTGACGGACTGTGGTATTTGGATCTGCTGGGGGGGGTGTAATGTGCCATAATATGGTATTGCTGGCCCTGCCTTCCATCAATTTGGATCCAACTACAAAACGAGGCCACTTTTAGTATTTTTTCCAGGGCCACTTTAAGTTCCCAGTCCACCCCTGTACAAGGTGCTTAGAATATAAACAAACTAAAACACAAGCGTGGTAGGTAGCACCTTGTCTGGAACCACAGTTGTGGTTTGCTATGTTATCACTATTGAGAGCACTATTATTATCCATCAATATTTGAATAATGTCAAATGATGTAGTTGTCTGATGCCATGTTCATTTTATAATCTTCCTTGAGAACAAAGGATCGGCCATGCTGAAATCCAACATACCTGATCATTCTGTCCATGGACATCTGTTGTGATGGAAGAGTCAGAAGATAACTGCACACGTTAGATGGTCAGCCAGTCCTAATGATAATGGTAGGTTCGGCTGACAGTGATCCAATACGTATGGCCACCTTAGCTAAAGTTTAGTTGAAACATGTGAGATTAACATAATACAATTCTGTTCTCTTCCTCAAGAGAATAACGGGGGTTTGACTGTAGGCATCATTATACAGAAACCACGAGTCAAGACGGGTTCTCGGGGCTCACCCCAGAACATATTCTCAATAAGGCCTAATAGGTTATCTGTTAGAAATACACTCTAGTGGTCACAGTGGTTTGGGTGGACACACATCACCTGAAAAGACAAACATGTCCCATTCATGGTCCCCATGCCACCCTGTACTCTCTGACTGCCTGTCAGTTAGGGTGACCACTACTGCTGGCGGTCAATAACTGGCTGCAAATGAGGTTATCGACTGTTGGACTTTGGGGTCCTGGTGTATGAGGAACACGCTGTATCAGAGCCTGAGAGGTGGGAAGCTACAGAGCATGTTAGTCCACCTCTAAAGGCAGGTAAAGGTGGTCCAGAAGGATAAACAGCAGGGGGCGCCACCAGAAAGAAAAATGTAATGGACATAAAAATAAAAAACTCACAGTATTTTTCTTGCATGCATATTGCACTAATACTTCATTGAAATGCCCTATTCATTGCATAGCGATACTTTTCGTGGGATAAACCCTTTAAAGACGTTTCACTTTACAATTCTAAGAAAAGGCCTGCTTAACAGCCAGGCTGAAGGCACATTTCTGACAGTTTCTGTCAACTGATGTGATGCATCGTTTATAGATTTATTTCAATTATGCATTCTTTCCACTCCCAAAAAAAGCCATGTGAAAAAAAAAAAAATCCATCATTGTCACAGTCTGACGTTATCCATAGGTGACATGTATATTAAGACATATGTGGATGAATATATTATGCTTTCTGCTCTCTGGGGAGAATAACAAGGGGTTAATAGCTGAGAAACTGTCTGACTAATTAAGCGGTTAATTGGATTTGAAGGGAGCGTGGGGGTGTCCTCTCTTCTGTTGTGCTGCGATTTAAACCGCCCTCCCAACTGGATTTGAGCCAGTCTTATTTTTAATCATGAATCAGGAGACTGTGTGTCATACACTGACTATCAAATATGATAACCCTCCCCAGACGCAACGCAGAATGATTTTTCTAGATTGCTGTAAACGGCATGTCTAGAACTGCAAGGTGGCACCATGGCGTATCCCACCCAGACAGGCTTTCTTTTTTTTTTTTTTTTTCGGTGGAGTCATTTTATGCCTTTGTTCATAATGAGCGAAGCAGATATTTAATATGCATTAAAGGCATATCTGTTGGAAAAAATATTAATGAGAAAAATGACAAAGTCTCAAGTTCCCATTTTCCTCATTGACACTAGTTTTCAGTCTCCACAGCCAGAAGCTGCTGGGGGGGCAGACGAGTCGTCTGAGCTAGGAGCAGCTGCCGGTGGGGGAGGGGCAGGCGGCAGAGAGTGTGCCACGTGACCCAGGGTCATGCAGACATACACACAATGCAGATTTAGTGGCAACAGGCAATCATCTAATAAAATTGATTACGATTCCTAGGGCCTATTGCTGCACTCTGTAAAACGCTGCCGTGAGATGCCTCATGCGAAAGTTATCACAACTTAATTTTATGACATTCTCCTCTTAAATGTCATGTACTCTTAGTCGGCACCGACAGGAAAATCTTTATTTGGTGCAGGAATTTTTACGTCCGAATTTTACACACGTTTGTTGAGAACTCTTCATAAAACGGCAACCTTTATGTCTTGTTACATATCGGATTCACATGAGTGATGACGCAGGGTATGATTTAGCAGGTGCCAAGTGGAAGTATGGGCAGAGCATTGTGTTGTGGTGCCTCATCCTAGAACCGAAAGTGTGGCGACATTATAAACATGCACAACTCCATATTTATCAAACAGGATTGAGATGAGAAGCTATTTCGATCTTGCCATTCTTAGGGTGGCTGACCACGATGCCAATTACGCGTGGATTTTGTGTGGAAAAGCCATACCCTATCAGCAAAGGTCATGATATTAGACAAATCCCATGTACACTTCGCTTTTCTTCTTAGGTGCGGAAATTGAACAGCGCTGTGGATTTTGAAATCTGCAGCATGTCAATCGTTGTTTCATTTTTCTTGTACAGATTTCACCTTTTTTCAATTGGAAAAGTAAGATCTGTGGAAAATCCACAACAAAAACTGCATAAAAAAGGCACAAAAACGAAATAAATAGTTCAGATTTATGGTGCAGAGTTTTGGTGCAGATTTTGTGCAGATTTTTTGCACCGTGTGCAGCCACCCTGGGGCATGCGGATTTACAGTATACCCGCACCAAAATCTGCAATGTCTAATGACGGTTTTTGGTGCGGTTTTGCCGCAGATCTCACTCTTCCGCTGAAAAGGTTGAAAAGGGTGAAATCCACAGCTAAAACCACAAACATAATTGACATGCTATATAATTTGAAATCTACTCAGCAGGTCAATTTCACAGAGAAAATGAAAAGTGTAAATGAGATTAGTGTAATCTCATACACTTTGCTGGTACTGTAATACGCAGCGTATTTTCCGGACAGGAATCCAAGCAGAAAAACGCACATATTCCGCAAAGTGTGCAGGTGGCCTGAACCTGCTGCCACACTATGGTCCAGATTTACTAATCCTATGGCCTCTTTCACACGGGCGTTGCGGGAAAAGGTGCGGGAACATGCACGATTTTTCCGCGCGAGTGCAAAACATTGTAATGCGTTTTGCACTCGCGTCAGAAAAATCGCGCATGTTTGGTACCCAGACCCGAACTTGTTCACAGAAGTTCGGGCTTGGGATCGGTGTTCTGTAGATTGTATTATTTTCCCTTATAACATGGTTATAAGGGAAAATAATAGCATTCTGAATACAGAATGCATAGTAAAATAAGGCTGGAGGGGTTAAAAAAAAAATAAAAAATATTTAAACTCACCTTAATCCACTTGTTCGCGCAGCCCGGCATCTCTTCTGTCTTCATCTGTGAGCAATAGGACCTTTGATGATGTCACTGCGTTCATCACATGGTCCATCACATGATCCATCAGCATGGTGATGGATCATGTGATGAGCGTAGTGACGTCATCAAAGGTCCTATTGCTCACAGCACAGATGAAGAAAGAAGAGATGCCGGCTGCGCAAACAAGTGGATTAAGGTGAGTTAAAGTATTTTTTATTTTTTTGAACCCCTCCAGCCTTATTTTACTATGCATTTTGTATTCAGAATGCTATTATTTTCCCCTATAACCATGTTATAAGGGGAAATAATAATGATCGGGTCCCCATCCCGATCGTCACCTAGCAACCGTGCGTGAAAATCGCACCGCATCCGCACTTGCTTGCGAATGCTTGCAATTTTCACGCAACCCCATTAATTTCTATGGGGCCTGTGTTACGTGAAAAACGCACAAAGAGGAACATGCTGCGATTTTCACGCAACGCACAAGTGATGCGTGAAAATCACCGCTCGTGTGCACAGCCCCATCGCATCCGCGCGGAATACTCGCCCGTGTGAAAGGGGCCTATAGATGGCGTAGCTGTCTAGACCTGCACCAAATTTATGCAAAATACCTGTGGTGTCAAAATGATAATTCCACCGATGATTAATAAATTGAGGGGTATAGCTTCCAAAAAGGGGTCAATTATTGTGTGTTTTCACATAGGGTACATCAGGGTCTCTTAAAATGTAATGTAAAGCCCGAAAACCATTCTAGCAAAATCTGCATTCCAAAAGCCAAATGGCCGCTCCTCCTTTCTGAGCTCTGCCGTGACGCCCATAAAACAGTTACATCCACATTTATAGGAATTCTGTACCCAGTAGAACCTGCCTTAATAATGTAAAGGGCGTGGTGTGAGTCTTAGATGGGCACAACATATCTGTAAAAAATACTTGCAATTTTCTTTTTCCATGGTCCCCTGCTCAATAATTTCTAAAAAAAAAACACCTGTTGTGTCAAAATGGTCACGCTACCCCTTAATAACTTGAAGAATGGAGTTTCCAAAATGGGTCACTTCTCAGGGATTCCATTTATTTCCCCCCAGAGCCCCTGCAGCACTGCGATACGTGCAACCAAATATATTAATATATTTTTGTTTTTTAAATAAAACCATAAGGCCTAGCATATTAATAAGATGGTTTACTTTTCACACACATGATGATCCCAAACATCAGTTTATGAAACACATAGAGGGTATTGTCATACTCCCAAATTTGAGGGCTTTTTCTCCTATTTCCACTTGAGAAATAAAACATTTGAAGCTAAAACTACATATAATTGAAATAAAATGTAATTTGTTATTTAATGTCCCAATTAAAAAAGAAAAAAATTCTGAAACAACTTTGAGAGTCCTGCCAATCACTATAATTCTAGGTGAATTCATTAAAGGGTTCAGCTTACAAAATAAGGTAACTTTTTGGAGTTTCACAAAATACTGATACCTCAGTAGCTCTGCAAATGTGACATGACAACCGGGAACCATTCAGCGCGACATCTGCTATCCAAAAGCCAAAGGTTCTCCTTCCTTTTTGAGCCCTGCAGTGTGCTGATGTAATCAGGAGAAAATGGGTAACAAATTGTGGGGTGCTTTTTCTCCTGTTACCCCTTGTAAACTCAATGAATGTCTGTGGGGTAAAAGCACTCACTACACCCTCATACACACTGTAGTTTCCAAAATTGGGCTCAAATTTGGGAATTTTGCACTAAAGGGGGTAAACTCTGACATATGACTTGAAAAACCATTCCAGCTAAATTTGCCCTCCAAAAGCCAAATTACGCTCCTTCCCCTCTAAGCCCTACAGTGTGCCCATACAGAAGTTTACAACGACATAAGGGGTGTTTCTATAAACTGCAGAATCAGTGTAATCAATACTGAGATTTATTTTGCTGCTAACCCTTGCTGTGTTAGAGGAAAAATAATTAAAATGGGAAAAAAATCTGCCAAAAAATGTAATTCCTAAATTTCACCTCTATTTTGCCTTCATTCCTGTGGAACACCTACAGGGTTAGCAAATTTTATAAAATATGTTTTAAATAATCTGAGGGGTGTAGTTTATAAAATGGGGTCATTTATGGGTGGTTCCTATTATGTAAGCCCCCTCAAAGCCACTTCAGAACTGAATTTGACTTTTAAAAAAGTCAGTTTAAGAAAATTTTCTTGAAAATGTGAAAAATTGCTTCTAAAATTCTAAGCTTTCTAACATCCTAAAAAAAACTAAAATGACATTTACAAAATATTTTTTTTTTAGTTTTTCTTCTACATTTTGGATATTTTTAAATAAAGGTAAAACATATCAACATAAGTTTACCTCTAACGTTAAGAACAATGTTTCTCTCAGGATCGTTTGGATAAATAATTGCATTCCAAAGTTACTACTGGACACAAGTCAGATTTAAAGAATTAGGCTTTATCAGAAAGGTGAAAAATGTGTCTGGAAGGAGTTAATAAAAACATTTCTGCTTTTTCCTGATCTGGCTCCTGATGAGATGATCAAAAGGTCCTTAAATGGGTATTCGAGTTACCATAATATAACTTATGTTTTTAGACTAATTCATTATCAATAATTACCTAATATAATGTAAATTTCCCATATTTACTGTTCATTAGTTATAAAAGTAGTTTCCTTTCTCTGCTACCCACTGTGTTTTTAAATTACCATGGCATCGACCCGTAGTTCTGAGCCTTTGTTAGGTCGAGCATGCCTTAGTGTGCTGCTATCAATTCTGTAGCTAAATGTTAGCGTGCTGCTGATTACTGAGTAGAGGGGGCGTGACTGGACTGTATATCAGGCAGCCAATCAGTAAATATCAACACTCACAGCGCTAAAGCTAGGGATTGTGGGGATTGTAGTTTTGTGAGGAAGATCAGGCGCCCATGATACTCTCTGTGTGTTGCAGGCACATAGGAGCTAGACAAATAGATTGCAAGGTAAATTGAAGCTCTGGTTATATGTATAGGTATCGGTTCTGGTTGGGTCTACAGCTTGCAGCCTTAATGCAGTTTTTCAAAAATTAAGTAAACTTTACCAGAATACCCCTTTAAGTCTAGTTTCCTCTCCTTTCCTGCAACTTGGGAATGTGTTTCTCACAGTCTTCTCCATGATATCTTACCCTCCTCTCCTGCCTGCACTTACCACACACACTGCACTTATCGGGCAGGGAGAGAGGGGTATGCAGATCATTAAAGGGGCTCTGCACATTGTTTTAACTGATGATCTATCCTCTGGATAGATCATCAGCTTCTGATCGGCGGGGGCCCGACACCCGGTACCCCTACCGATCAGATGATTGAGAAGGCAGTAGTGCTCCAGCAGTGACGTCACGACTAGTATCAACTGGCCTGGGCGGGGCTAAGCTCCATTCAAGTGAACAGAGCTTAGCCCCGCCCACGCTAGTTGATACTAGTCGTGACGTCACTGGGCCAGCGGTAAACAGTGAGAAGGCCGAGGTGCTGCTATAGCGCCGCTGCTTTCTCAAACAGCTGATCGGCGGATAGAGGATAGATCATCAGTTAAAAGAAAGTGCAGAACCCCTTTAACGAAGCAGTCAGGGAGGTCTCACAGACGCAGGCACTTTTTATCAATATTTTTGCTTACTAAGAATCTGTCTAAGGCCTCCATTCACACGTCCGCAATTTCGTTCCGCTTTTGTGAAACGGAATTGCGGGACCCATTCATTTCTATGGGCCGCACGATGTGCTGACCGGATACGGAATTGCGGATCCGCACTTCTGGGTCCGCAATTCCGTTCCGAAAAATTGATTAGGCATTTTCTATTAAGTGGCAGCGATGTGCGGTCGGCAAAATGCGGAAAGCACATTGCCGGTGTCCGTGTTTTGCGGATCCGTGGATCGGCAAAAACACTTACGGACGTGTGAAGGACCCTTACAGACCAAAAATAGAGGTCAATAACCTTCTATGTACAGACATTTTTAGTGGCGCAAGAGTAGATGTAGTAGAACAGTGGGGGCTGGGGGTATTTTACGTATGCTTAGGGCAATGTACACTCAGCATTCTGTATGATATGAACATAATAATGGAGAGCAGCCGATGCCCATAGAAAATAAGTGTCACAAAGGATGTCTATATTTTAATAAACCTGTTAAATATGCACCCCAGGGGGTACATAGCATGGGAGGAATCAGCTTTCCCTTAGCGATAAAATTCTGGCAGCACAAAACCATTTTTTTTCTATAAAGATTTGTGTCTTTTTGTGCTTTTAGGCTGCTCTGCCATTGAAAAGTATGCATGGGCATGTTTATCTATGTTAATATGGTTTACGCCAGATTTATCAACTGTGACTTTTTTAAAAGGTCCACAAAAAAGACGTAATCTTACTTCAGTAGGGAGGTAGTGGTAAAAAAGTGGGCTAGCACAATTTGATAAATTTTGCAAAAATGATGGCCTTGCAGATTCAAGAACAACAGCCTTCAAAAATCCACCGCACGTCTCTAGCAGGCACTCACAATATGCTCATGATGTACTTCTACTAGGCAGCACACTGTAAAATCATAGCTTTGAAGGTATTTTGATGCAATTTACTTGCCATCAACTTGACGCTGATCTGTACACAGGTAGAGGTCAATACTTCTTGGGTAAAGGTACATTTCTGGGATGAGTTGTGTTACTCAAGTAGGTAGAGTATTTTTTATCCTTAACATATTAAGGCCTCATGCACACGACCGTTGTTTTATTCTGTGTCCGTTGTTGCCGTTTTTTCGTGATTTTCTGTGGACCCATTGACTTTCAATGGGTCCGTTGAAACTCGGCTAATGCACCGTTTGTCATCCGCATCCGTGATCCGTGGTTCCAGTCAGTCAAAAAAATATAACCTGTCCTATTATTTTCGCGGAAAAAGGGTTCGCGGACCCATTCAAGTCAATGGGACCGCTAAAAAACACGGAGGCACAACATGATTGTCATCCGCGCGCTTCTTTTTTTTCCTAATCATTTAGGCCCCATGCACACAGATCGTTGTGTGCAGCCGCGTCCGTGGTTCCGTTTTCATTTTTTTTTTCGTGGACCCATTGACTTTCGATGGGTCCATGGAAAAATTGGAAAATGCACCGCTTGGCAGCCGCATCCGTGATCCGTGTTTCCTGGCCGTGAAAAAAATATGACCTGTCCTATTTTTTTCACGGTCAACGGTTCGCGGACCCATTCAAGTCAATGTGTCCGTGAAAAATCACGGATGCACACAAGATTGTCATCCGCGTCCGTGATCCGTGTCCATTTTTTCCTATCATTTCAAAGGCAAACTTGACTTCGATTTTTTTTTTCATTTTTCATGTCCGTGGATCCTCCAAAAATCAAGGAAGACCCACGGAAGAAAAAACGGTCACGAATCACGGAACAACGGAAATCCGTTTTGCGGACCGTAAAAAAAAAACGGTCGTGTGCATGAGGCCTTACATGGCAAACCTGTCTTAGATTTTTTTTTACTTTCCTTCATGTCTGGTGATCCTCCAAAAATAAAGGAAGACACACGGAAACAAAAACGGACACGGATCACAGAACAACAGAACCCCATTTTGCGGAACAGAACACAACAACGGTCGTGTGCATGAGGCCTAACACTGTCATTTTCTCAGCATGCTCAGTTCACAACAATGTGACAATATTACCATCAGTTGCTGAGAATGCAGAGTAATGACCAATTTAGGTGCATTTCAGGTTTGCAAAATGGCCACCACAAAACGAAAAAAGGCAATTCAATAACTTTGGCTGCTTCTCAAACTGATTTACTACAATATAGTTCTTTTTATGTTTAAAGGGAACCTGTGACCAGGATTTTGGGTATAGAGCTGAGGACATGGGCTGCTAGATGGCCGCTAGCACATCCGCAATATCCAGTCCCCATAGCTCTGTATGCTTTTATTGTGTAAAAAACCTGATTTGATACATATACAAATTAACCTGAGATGAGTCCTGTATGTGAGATGAGTCAGGGACAGGACTCATCTCAGGTTAATTTGCATATGTATCAAATAGTTTTTTTTACACAATAAAAGCACACAGAGCTATGGGGACTGGGTATTGCGGATGTGCTAGTGGCCATCTAGAAACCCATGTCCTCAGCTCTATACCCAAAATCCCGGTGACAGGTTCCCTTTAAGTTTAATATTCTCTTTGCTATTGTTTCATACAAAGAGGAAGTTTATCATAGATTTTGCAGCAGAAAACATCATTTTGGCAAGCATCATTTGCTAAAGAAAAAAATTAATAAAAAATTAACACTGGTCATGCTACTTTTCTTTCCTCCTTTCTCTGAAGAAAACAAAATTGTGATCATTAAAGCCTTTGTATCGCGTGCATAAAGAAAGGGATATCCCATCAAGGAACTGTCAATGATCCTGTGAGTCAAATAATGGAGAAGTGAAAGATGCAGCTGTTGTTTACAGCAAAATATAAATTTTATGGCATTTTTTATTATTATTATTTATGTATTTCTGAAGAAAAATTAACAACTGATAACAGAAAGGATTGATAGATTGATAATTATATGGATCTATAGTTACAATTTGTACTGTATCAAATAGTGTTTTCTGGTTTTTGTATAACTGAATTTTAATCACTGTATAATGGCCTGGTAGTTGGACAAGATAAGTTTGCTCCTCCAGGAGCATCTACATGCACAACCCAGCAAGAAATTATCAAGAAAGGACCCTTCCTTCCCAATAATTGCCTGCTCCACAGTGGAGGAAAGAGCAGTTTTTACATGTAACGATCACCTCCACTATATGGGAACGAGCTCACCTCATACAGATTTATGTTACTAGGCAGCAGATCGCTGTTTACACAGCACAGACTGGTGCCCGAAAACAATGATTTAGGAGTCTACATGACCAATCATTTCACATGATGAACACGAGCTTTGCTCGTTCATCAAGTAATCTGTTGAGTCTTTACATGGTCCGATTATCGTGAAAGAGCTTTCATAGTAAAGTTCGTTCCTGATAACTGGCCCGACAATTACCTGATGGAAACCAGTCATAAGTGTGTACAAAGTTGTCACACGTTTACAATAGCAAACTAAGCGAAACACTAAAATAATAAAGAATGACTTCTTTTCTTCTATATAGCATAGATATAATAATTATTTCAACAAGGAGCAGACAAAACTGGAGACCAATGCAATTCTTCACATTTTAATATAATCGGATTAAACAATCATGATGAGAAATTAATTCTTAAATTAATTCTTTAACATAAAAGCATAAACGCTGGGAGATAATTTCTTTACATGGGCTGAACATATCCTTATAGAGCCCTTTGGACCCAACAGATGCAAAAAAAGTATCTTTTTGGCATCTGTCAGAAAAGTTTAGATCTGTAACTTTTTTTTACTGTATAGAAGAACATAGTCTGCAGAACCTTCTCTTAAAAATGGAAGAAAAAACATGGTAGACTAGGGATGACATATAACACTGTATATTGTGGGGTTTCGCTCTGGTAGACAGGATTAGCGGACGCAGTATAGAGGCAACAACTAGTTCTTTGGATCAAACATCTCAGTGTTTTATTCACACTTTAGGCAAGTGACAAAACAAGCAGTCATAATCAAGCAAAAAGTCACCTTGGGGTGTTGGTGTTAATTCACACCATGCAGCAATTCTGCCTCAAAGAGTCCTTGACCATAGCAGCACCAACCTGTTTTCATGCCAAACAGGTAGCAAGCCTTCATTCAGACACAAGGCTCCCAGATCCCAACACAGAGACCTGGCTTCTGAGCCCAGCTGCCTATTTAAGGACAGCCAGGTGCTGCCAAAACCCAGACCGGCACTTAAAATCCGGTCTGGTATTTGATCTCACCTGGCTGTAAATCAGCCCAGCAGCACATGCTGGGAGGAAAATACCTGCTTTCCCAGACAAAACCTCTCACTGTGTCACATACACCCCCCCCTACCTTTGTTGAACCCTGAGGGGGTGAACACACGCCAGACAGTGTACCTGGGACAGGGCATCCGCGTTTCCCTGTAACCGGCCTGCCCTGTGTTCCACCGAAAACTTAAAGTTTTGTAGGGAGAGAAACCATCGGGTGACCCGGGCATTTCTGTCCTTGGCCTGACTCATCCACTTGAGAGGGGAGTGGTCAGTCACCAGGCGGAATTTTATCCCCAATAAATAATAGTGGAGAGATTCTAGTGCCCACTATACTATAACGGGTCTCGGCTGGGGTGAGCTTACAGCTGAGGAAGACAACGGGATGCTCCTCCACGTTGACTTCCTGAGACCGTACAGCACTGAGGCCTACTTCGGAGGCATCGGTCTGTACTATAAACTCCCTTTTGAAGTCGGGAGTCACCAAAACCGGGGACCCACACAGGGCCGACTTCAAAGCAGAGAAAGCCTCTTCCGCCCGATCATCCCAGCGAACGATCAATGACTTGTGTCCCTTCAAGAGTCCTGTCAAGGGCGCAGCTAGAGTAGCAAAGTGGGGAACAAACCTCATGTAATAGACCACCATTCCCAGGAATTACTTTATTTGACTAGTGTTGACGGGTCGGGGCCAATTCTGTATCGCCTTTATTTTGTTCACCTGGGGTTTGATGACGCTGCGCCCAATGACATACCACAGGTACTTATTCTCTTCTAACCCTATCGCACATTTTTTTTGTTAGTGGTTAGGCCAGCTTTCCGAAGAGAGTCCACTACAGCCTGCAAATTGGGTAGGTGACTTTCCCAGTCGGTAAATTGGATGACAATATCGTCCGGGTAAACCAAAGCGTACCGACAATGTGGACGAAGCATGATGTCCATTAGTCGCTGAAAAGTGGCGGAGGCGCTATGCAGACCAAAGGCTAAGACCTTATATTGATACAGCCCCTCAGGCGTGATGTTTTCTCTTTGGCAGCCTTCATTAAGGGCACCTGCCAGTACCCTTTTGTGAGGTCCAAAACATAAAAATACAGGGCTTGTCCTAACCTCTCGATGAGCTCATCCACCCGGGGCATGGGATACGCATCAAATTTGGAAACCTTGTTAAGTTTTCGAAAGTCGTTACAAAACAGCAACGTCCCGTCTGGCTTGGGTATCAGTACTATAGGACTGGCCCATCAACTTTTTGACTCCTCAATGACGTCTAGCTGCAACATTAGCTGCACCTCCTCCGATATGGCTTGTCGCCAAGCTTCGGGTACCCGGTATGGTTTTAATTGGACTTTTGCCTGAGGCTCAGTGACAATGTCATGCTGGATTATGGAAGTGCGTCCAGGGAGGTCCGAGAACACATCCGTGTTCCGACTAACGAACTCCCTGGCCTCCTGAGTCTGTTTAGAGGAGAGGCTGTCAGCAATTTTTACTGTTGCAGCCACCTCTCTTGCTTTCAGACAGAGGGGCCGGTACCTCTTCGCCTAGAATACCCGGCCGCGGGCTGTCTTCTGTACAGGTTTCCCTATCTTTCCACGGTTTGAGTAAATTCACATGGTAAACCTGCTCTGGCTTTCGTAGCCCTGGCTGGTGTACCTTGTAGTTTACATCTCCAATTTTATCGAGTACCTCGTAGGGCCCCTGCCACCTAGCCAGGAACTTACTGTCCACAGTCGGCACCAGAACCAAAACCCGATCAACCGGTTAAAGATCCGGACCCAAGCCTGCCGATTATAGACCTGACTCTGGGCTCGCTGAGCTGCCTCCACACTGTCTCTATCCGATCTTGCATCTGGGTAAAGTACTCAATCACACTTTTATGTGGAGTGGATTGTTGTTCCCACGCCTCTTTGGCCACGTCCAAGAGACCGCGAGGGTGTCTGCCATATAGTAGTTCGAAGGGCGAGAACCCAGTAGAGGCCTGGGGTACCTCTCGCACTGCGAACATGAGATAGGGCAGAAGAAGGTCCCAGTCCTTCCTATCTTTAGCCACCAACCTTTTCAACATATTTTTTAATGTTTGGTTAAACCTTTCTACCAGACCGTCAGTTTGCGGATGGTAAACGGACATCCGTAGCTGTTTTATGTGCAGCAACTTACAGAATTCCCTCATCACCTTGGACATAAAAGGGGTCCCTTGGTCGGTCAGAACCTCTTTAGGTAGTCCTACTTGGGAAAACATCTCTATTAACTCCTTCGCTATGAGTTTGACCGAGGTATGTCACAGTGGCACCTCCTCCGGGTACCGAGTGGCGTAGTCTAGAATGACTAAGATGTGTTGATGCCCTCTGGCGGATTTCTTTACTGGGCCTATGAGGTCCATAGTTATTCTGTCAAACAGTGCTTCGATAATCAGGAGAGGTACTAGAGGACTACGGAAATGTGGCTGGGGGCTAGTAATCTGGCAGGTTGGGCAAGACTTACAAAACTCTTCCACTGCTTTGAATATGCTGGGCCAGTAAAACCGTTGTAGAATACGATCCTGAGTTTTCTGCAGTCCCAGGTGACCCCCCGAGAACGTGTTGGTGGGCTTAATCTAACAAAAGCTTGCGATAAGCCTTGGGAACCACCAACTGTTCAATAGGCTCACCCCGTAGTTGGTTTACCCGATACAACATATCCTGATGAACCACAAAATGGGGAAACACTGACTCTGCCCCAGGTTGTTGTGGTTCACCATCTACTATTAACACATTTTCCAAGGCGCGGGATAGGGTTGGGTCCCGACGTTGGGAGGTACCAAAATTATCCCCCGGAGACATTGAGGTCTGCCAATTCAGGACCCAGCGGCAAGTCCTCCACGTCTCCCACCACCACATTTAGCGGGGCTGTCTCCCCCTCTTCCACCGGTTCCCAGGGTTATGGTCTCCCCCTAAACCAGGCCACTCTGCTAGGGTTACTCCTGTCTCATAGGTATCAGTCACTCTCATAGCAGGCCACAGTGTCGGGAAGCCCCTCCCTATTATGAGTTCATAATGTAGATTTGTGGCGACAGCCACCTCGTGGGTCCATCTACCGGCCACCGTAGTTAGAGACACCAGAGTGGTGGGATAGTTTCTTAAGTCTCCGTGGATGCACATCACCCCGACTTTACGGCCAGTATACTCAGTGGACCGCACCAGGGTAGCCCTTACTAGGGTCACCAGACTCCCTAAGTCCAGGAGAGCCTCCGCCGCAGTGTCTCCCACTTCCACCTGGCACAAATGATCTACAAACTCTGGGGTACCTGTTGCACACAGCCTCTTGGCATATAACGACTGACGGTAACCATAGTTCATGTCCATTGGCTCAACCCGATGGGGACAGTCAGCCTTAACATGGCCAGGCTCCTGACACCACCAGCAGACTATCGGAGCCAGGTCTGCCGTGGGTACATCCCGGGCGGGTTTTATTGGCTCAAATCTCCGGGCCTGGGGTGGAGATTTCCGGGGTTTGCCGACCCCCCTCCCGACAGAACCCTCTTTTAGATTCCTGGTAGCTTCATAGTGTTCCACCAGGTCCACCATCTCAAGGGCATTGCCAGGAGACACCTGACCGATCCAGTGATGGAGTGAGTATGGCAAAGCCCTCCAGAACATATCAGCTAACATACGATCCAGCATACGGTAGCAGTGGGATTCAGCACATCAGGCTGTAGCGATTTTTGCAAGAGGTGAAGTAAGTTATAATACTGAAAACAGAACTTTGGACAACTGAGCAACAGTCCAGCCCTTTTTCTCCTTAGCCCATCTAAGACGCTTGTGACATCTCTGGGTCATGAGCGGTTTGACACAAGGAATCTGACAGTTGTAGCCCATGTCCTGGATATGTCTATGTACTGACTACAGCCACAATCCACTTCTTGCAAATCTCCCCCAAATTCTTGAATGGTCTTTCCTTGACAATCCTTTCAAGCCTGTGATTATTCCTGTTGCTTGGGCACCTTTTTCTACCACAGTATTTCCTTCCACTCAACTTTCCATTTATATGCTCGTATACAGCACTTGAACAGCCAGCTTCTTTAGCAATGACCTTTTGTGTCTTACTCCCCTTGTGTAGGGTATTAGTGACTGTCTTATGGACAACTGTCAAGTCAGCAACCTTCCCCATAATTGTGTAGCCTATGGAACCAGACTGAGGAGCCATTTAAAGGGAACCTGTCACCTGGATTTTGGGCATAGAGCTGAGGACATAGGTTGCTAGATGGCCGCTAGCACATCCGCAATACCCAGTCCCCATAGCTCTGTGTGCTTTTATTGTGTAAAAAAAACGATTTGATACATATGCAAATTAACCTAAGATGAGTCCTGTCCCTGGACTCATCTCAGGTTAATTTGCATATGTATCAATTCGTTTTTTTTACACAATAAAAGCACACAGAGCTATGGGGACTGGGTATTGCGGATGTGCTAGCGGCCATCTAGCAACCCATGTCCTCAGCTCTATACCCAAAATCTCGGTGACAGGTTCCTTTTAAAGGCTTAGGAAACCTTTGAGGGTGTTTTGTGTTCATTAGTATGACACCATGAGGGTGTTAGCATGTTCATTAGTATGACACCATGAGTCTACAAAATTTAACTTTTTCACAATACTGAGATAACTTTTTTGTTTCCATTAGCTGTAAGCCATAATAATCAACTTTAAAAGAAATAAATGATTGAAATACATGACTCTGTGTGTAATGAATCTATATAATGTATACGTTTCACGTATTGAATCGAATTACTGAAATAAATTTACTTTTTGATGCTATTCTAATTTATTGAGATGCACTTCTATTTAAAGAGAACCTGTTACCATGAAAATGCAGTGCAATCTGCAATGTGTTATAGAGCAGGAAGAGCTGAGCAGATTGATCTATAGTTTAATGGGAAAAGATAGTATAACTTTTATTTTATTCATCTAAATCCTTGCACATTCAAGTCCAGTAGTCAGTCCTATTCAATGACTGACAGCTATCTTTATAGATAGTGTAAGCATTCAATGGGTGAGGTCATAGATGGCAGGTATGTATCGCTGAGACTTCTGCTCTCAGTGATATAAGTCCCGGAGGTAGGTTGTGACCAGTGATGCTAGATCACTGAGTCTGTGGTAGCTGGAGTTTGGGTCCGGGATTTAGGAGTGACTGAAGAGCTTTGGCAGGAAGGTCACTCCCATACTCCATCCTACATCAACCAGTTGGAAAACTAATCAAAATGCACGCTGCCAGAGAGCAGTGTGTGTGTGCTGGTCTGAGAGGAAGACCCATGGACAAAACTACTATGCAAAGTGGAATCTCTAGGTGAAAACCTATAAGTGAGAAGTCTATATCACCGCATTTTTGTTATTTCCATGAACTGTTATTTTGTTTGCTGAGGCAAGCCTGTATCGTTTTGCTGTCTATGCCCAATAAACCCTGGATAAAGAGACTGTCTGAATGGGCCCGTCTCACAATAGTCACATAGGAACGGCTGGCAATCACTGAGAGACACCACCCACATGACTCCCAAGCCCAGAATGAGCAGAGATTTAGATCTGAATCTTTTCCAATAAAACTACATTACATATCAATCTGCTCAGCTCCTCCTGCACTATAACATGCTGATTGGGTGGCATTTTCGTGACATGTTAACAACAAAATAAGGTGTTCTCATATTTCCCACAATGTTCTCCTAGCAAATAAATGTCAACTCCTCAATACAATTTCATGTCAAAGAACGTCATTCCCTGTGATATGAGCTTCACATCCCTACTAATATTCTGCGACTCCCACATAATCACCTGAAAGGGCACGCCATTACCTCCAACATAATCTGTACACTCCTCTCCCACTGGTGTGGCCACGTTGATGATCTCACTGATTGAACATCTCATCTCTGTGTTCTATCCCTGTCCACTTGAAAACTGCAGAAATCAGAGAAGTGTATGAAATGAAGATATGCTGTGGCTGATTATATATATATATATATATATATATATATATTATAGTAGCAGCTAAAGCAATCCAAATGATCACTTGCTTGTAAGTTGTTGGCACAGGAAAAAGATAGAAGGGATGCTATATAGCAACCTGCGGCACTCCAGCTGTTGTGAAACTACAATTCCCAGCATGTATACTTGCTCTGCTCTTCTCAGATCTCTCATAGAAATAAATGGAGCATGCTCAATTCGGCAGCTTGGCCGAAGTTCCACAAGAAATTTGATTAGTTACTAATTAAGTTGTCATGAATCGCTATAAATCAGGTATACCCAGGCCAATCTGCCTTAGGGTACGGCCACACGGAGCGGCTTTGCTGTAGGTGCGTTGAGGCCATGCTGCTGTGATGAACTGCGTGGCCAATTAGCTCGCAACTGCTTTTCATTTAATAATGAAGACCGCACTGTATAGTCGGTCTTCATTGTTAATGGCCGCGCAGCACCTTTAATGGACCTTTAAACAGGGCTGTACCTATTTCTCCAACCCGAGGGCACTCCTGCTCTACGGGTGGAGCCCATCATCTGCTTTTCCCTCTTTTTACACCTCATTTAAAGGGGTTCTCCGGGAATAAAGAAAATGAAAATACTTAATATTACTTTATTATTAAAATATGTGAAGAAAAACTCCAGAAGTATCACAAATAATCGTAGCTTATTTGATCATTTGTGTAGTTTTTATTGAATCTGCGGCTGGTTGTTAGGCCTAATTTTCAGCCAAATTAGGCCTTTATCAAACTATAACATAATGAAGAAATAATAAAGATACCCTGATATTTGAACATACATGATGGCAGTGGTCAGCATACAATAAAGACATACAGTCACATTAAAGGAGTCTGTCACTCCATAATGCCATATACAGTGCTTACATTGCCCTATAGCACACCTATACATGAATGTAATGGTACCTTTCTCTTTGTCTTTACACTTGCAGAAGCTGAAAAAAACTAACTTTGATTCATATGCAAATGAGCACTTGCAAGTGCCAAGGAGCAGCGTTCACTGTGTTGGTGCCCAGGCTGCCTGCCTTTTTCCGGCGCATGCCGCAGAGTTAAGGCGATGCAATGCCCACAATGGCATCGCAGTGCGCATGCTCCGGCCCGGCGATGGCAGTGCAACAGTGGCGGGATCTCGGCCGGGCCTTAGGATGACGCAAGGGAATAGGAGGGTGGGCATATGCAGAGGCTGGGGTGGGGGAACAATAAGGCAGGGCAGCCTGGGCACCAACACAGTGAAACGCCGCCCCTGGGCACTTGTGAGTGCTCATTTGCATATCAATCAAAGTTAGTTTTTCCAGCTTCTGCAAGTGTAAAAGACAAAGAGGAAAGGTACCATTACATTCATGTATAGGTGTGCTATAGGGCAATGTAAGCACTGTACATGGCCATATGGAGGTGACAGACTCCCTTTAATTAATTATTCCCCATCATGATCTTACAAAGTTGTGCTAAGAGAAAATAAAAATAATAAATAAAAAAGTGAAACATAAACATAAAAGGAAACATTGCAATAATACACAGAAATAGGTAGGATTTCTTCCAGGGCGCCAATTTGCATCTGTCTGGTCCACAGGATAAAAAGCTAAGTGTTGATGAGGTACCAAAATATGATGCAATGTTACATGTCAAGGATATATATCAGAACTGTGATATAAAGTATATATGGACATGAGGTAAACGGAATAAAAACAGAATGCAAGGTGACAGTAATCAATTAGGGTAAAATAAGAATGAAAGATGACAGCAATAGAATAGTATGGATAATAAGGATAATATTATGTATGGGAGTAGCTGGTGCCGCTGTGGGAAACAAAGGTAAGAGGATAGTCAGCGCTCAGTAAGAAAGCGTGCGTCCGCACCTGTGAGAAAGGTGAGACGCTTGTGAAAGAGTAGCATCCATTTAAAAAGAGCACGTCTGTACGGGAAGTACGTGTCAGATTCGAGTTGTGCTGGTGCTGTGGAGCGCACTAGCCTTGGATGAGGTGCGCGTGCGCACAGGCGTGTGTATCAAGCCCTCGTGTTGGGTTAGTACTACGGAACGCAAGCGCGCTGGGTGTAAGTAATATAAGAGAGTGTAGATAAGATGTAAATAAGGTATAATTAAGATGGATATTCAGCTGGTAGTTATGTAGATGGATAGAAAAAATCGAAGAGGGAGAAAAGATAAAAGGTAAAGAAATAGAGAATAAAGAAAAAGCAAGACAGAGAATAAAGAGAGAGGAAGTGAAGAAATTGTAAGTAAAATAAGTAAATAAATAGAAAAAATAATAAATGAAAAAATAGAAAAATGTGACAAGAATGAAAACTTGAGAAAAGAGGGAAGAAAATGAAAAATATAAAACCAAACTTACGCGATCTACTAGTAAAGGCAGACATTGGCCCCCTGAGAACTATTCATAAACAGACATTTTTACATACCCCAAAGAAAGGCACATTTCCCTGTATACACTGTTTCCAATGTTCCAATGTACAAAAAGGCTCTCACATACAGTGCTTTGCAAAAGTATTCACCCCTTGACTAATTTTGTATTTTGTTACACTACAGCCTTAAGTTCAATGTTTTGTTAATCTGAATTTTATGTGATGGATCAGAACACAATAGTCTAAGTTGGTGAAGGAAATGAGAAAAATATGTAAATAAAACTATTGTTTAGAAATAGAAAACAGAAAATTGGCATGTGCGTATGTATTCACCCCCTTTGTTAGGAAGCCCATAAAAAGCTCTGATGCAACCAATTACCTTCAGAAGTCACATAATTAGTGAAATGATGTCCACCTGTGTGTAATCTAAGTGTCACATGATTGTCATACATATACACATCTTTTTGAAAGGCCCCAGAGGCTGCAACACCTAAGCAGGAGGCATCACTAACCAAACACTGCCATGAAGCCCAAGGAACTCTCCAAACAAGTAAGGGACAATGTTGTTGAGAAGTACAAGTCAGGGTTAGGTTATAAAAAAATATCCAAATCTTTGATGATCCTCAGGAGCACCATCAAATCTATCATAACCAAATGGAAAGAACATGGCACAACAGCAAACCTGCCAAGAGACGGCCGCCCACCAAAACTCACGGACTGGGCAAAAAGGCCATTAATCAGAGAGGCAGCACAGAGACCTATGGTAACCCTGGAGGAGCTGCAAAGTTCCACAGCAGAGACTGGAGTATCTGTACATAGGACGACAATAAGCTGTACGGTCCATACAGTTAAGCTTTATGGCAGAGTGGCCAGAAGAAAGCCATTACTTTCAGCACATTGTGAGTTTGCGAAAAGGCATGTGGGAGACTCCCAAAATGTATGGAGGATGGTGCTCTGGTCTGATGAGACTAAAGTTGAACTTTTCGGCCATCAAAGAAAACACAATGTCTGGCGCAAACCCAACACATCACCCAAAGAACACCATCCCCACAGTGAAACATGGTGGTGGCAGCATCATGCTGTGGGGATGGGACTAGGAAACTGGTCAGAGTTGAGGGAAAGATGGATGGTGCTAAATACAGGGATATTCTTGAGCAAAACCTGTACCACTCTGTGTGAGATTTGAGGCTAGGACGGAGGTTCACCTTCCAGCAGGACAATGACCCCAAACACACTGCTAAAGCAACACTTGAGAGGTTTAAGGGGAAACATGTAAATGTGTTGGAATGGCCTAGTCAAAGCCCAGATCTCAATCCAATAGAAAATCTGTGGTCAGACTTAAAGATTGCTGTTCACAAGTGCAAACCATCCAACTTGAAGGAGCTGGAGCAGTTTTGCAAGGAGGAATGGGCAAAAATCCCAATTGGAAGATGTGGCAAGCTCATAGAGACTTATCCAAAGCGACTTGGAGCTGTGATTGCCGCAAAAGGTGGCTCTACAAAGTATTGACTTTAGGGGGTGAATAGTTATGCACATTGACTTTTTCTGTTATTTTGTCCTATTTGTTGTTTGCTTCACAATAAAAACAAACAAACCTTTTCAAAGTTGTGGGCATGTTCTGTAAATTAAATGATGCAAATCCTCAAACAATCCATGTTAATTCCAGGTTGTGAGGTACCAAAATACGAAAAAAAGTCAAGGGGGGTGAATACTTTTGCAAGGCACTGTACATCACCCTCAATCAGGCAAGAGTTTCCCCATTCATAATTTCTATACCTGCGACTCGAACTTTGTGGTCTATCTACTCAAGTGTCCCTGCGGAATGGTCTATGTGGGTGAAACCACACAAAAAATCAGTGATCACATCTGCCAACACAAGTCCAACATTAGACGCAAAAACCTTTTGCTACCAGTACCTGCACACTTTCACTCGGCCGGCCATTCCGTATCACAACTAAAATTTCAAGTAATTGAACACATCGCACCATCGAGGAGAGGAGGGGACCGGTTAAAACGCCTCAAAATCCAGGAAGCATTCTGGATACATAAATTAGATAGTTTAAAACCAAAAGGGATGAATAGGGACTATGAAATCCAGAGCTTGAGCTAATATGGTTCTTTTTATATAACCTCCGAGGATACCTCGTCACCTTTGTACGGGTATATATTGTGACACAGTAAAGGGAGTTGTATAGGGAGGCAGGTATTTTCCTCCCAGTGTGTGCTGCTGGACTGATTAGCGGCCAGGTGGGGGTCAAACACCGGACTGGACTCATGTGCCGGTCTGGGTTTTGACAACATCTAGCTGCCTTTAAAAGACAGCGGGATCAGCAGAAAGGATCACTATATTGGGATCTGAGGCTTGTGCCGGACTGGAGGTCTGAGACCAGTGTGAGGGGAAACAGGTCTGTTTATGGACTATTTGAGGCAGAACTGCCAGCTGGGTGTAAACTAACACCAAAACCAAAAGGTGACTTTTTGTGTTGAATGGGACTTTTTGTTTATGTAAGAGTGTGAATAAACACTGAACTGTTTGATTTAAGAACTGGTTAGTGCCTCTATACTGCGTCCGCTTATCCTGTCTACCACAGCGAATCCCCACAATATATATGTATATATACACATTTATAAATGAATGTAGTTTACCATATTGTACGTTATCACGTATAGATTCCGTTTATTGACATTAATACCCTTATCTATTACAGATCCACTAGTACAGGGGGTCAGATCCTGGTGCCACCAGAAGATGAAAGGATACCCATTTCAATCTCCTACCCTTACCTATCTTTTATTTCACTACTATTTTTATTTATTTATTTTTCTCACATTTATTTTTCTTTATTTATATTTTTTCTTATTTTTTATTTTTAAATTTTTTTCCATTGTTTTTCTTTTTTTCCCCTTTTAATTTTTTACATTTTTCACCATTTTTTCCTCTTTTTATTTTTTCAATTACCGTCTATTCTGGTTTTTATTATTTTTTATTTTCTTCCCCCTTTTTCTCAAGTTTTTCATTCTTGTCCCATTTTTCTATTTTTTCATTTATCACCTTTTCATTTTTTCTATTTTTAACTATTTTTTACAATTTCTTCACTCCTCTTTCTTTATTCTCTAAGTCTTACCTTTTCTTTATTCTCTATTTCTTACCTTTTTATCTTTCCTCCTCTTTGATTTTTCTATCCATCCACGCTACATAACTACCAGCTGAATATCTGTCTTAATTATACCTTATTTACATCTTATCTACACTCTCTTATATTACTTACACCCAGCGCGCTTGCGTTCCGTAGTACTAACCCCAACTCGAGGTTTGATACACACGCCTGTGCGCACGCGCACCTCATCCAGCGCTGGTGAGTTCCACAGCACCGACACCAACTCGAGTCCTGACACGCACTTCTGTGCGCATGCGCCATCCGTACAGTCACACGCGCTTTTTAAATGGACGCCACTCCTTTTCACAAGCGTCTTACCTTTCTCACAGTGCGGACACACGCTTTCTTACTGAGCGCTGACTATCCTCTTACCTTTGTTTCCCACAGCGGCACCAGCTACTCCCATACATTATATTATCCTTATTATCCATACTATTTTACTGCTGTCATCTTTCATTCATATTTTACCATAATTGATTACCGTCACCTTTCATTCTGTTTTTATTCCGTTTGCCTCATGTCCATATATACTTTATTACTATTTGGGTGACCCTTCACTACGTGTTGAGACACAATTTAATTTTTATTTTCAAATGGTCAGTGAGACCAATGGTTGTCTCTGGGTTGACACGTGTGACAATATTCTAAATTAAAACGTAACATTTATTGTCGTATATAAATAAAACTTCACACTGGACTAACATTTAAAATTCTCAGCTCTGCCCGCTATATGAATAGTAATTGTTGCTGAATCCTAAATAGTAATGATGGCGTTTTTGGATAGGTGTGGAGGTGCTGCTATCAGCCCTGCTCCCCTGCTCTGCTAGGCTGCTTTATATTTAGCAGCCCATGCAGATTGTTGCTGGTACCGGCACTGTTAATTACAGTGCTGTAAAGCATGTGTTTTAGACAGTGTATGCCTGCGCCTTACATTTGACAAGAATCAAGTTAGTGGCAGTTAGATAGTGTGGAGTGTGAGTGTACTAGCTATCGAGATAGATAGTTTGGAGTGAGAGCGCACCAGCTACCGTGATAGACCATAGTACTGTGGATTAACAGTGCCGGTACCAGCAACAATCATATATACTTTATATCACAGTTCTGATATATATCCTTGACATGTAACATAGCATCATACACTGCTCAAAAAAATAAAGGGAACACTTAAACAACACAATGTAACTCCAAGTCAATCACACTTCTGTGAAATCAAACTGTCCACGTAGGAAGCAACACTGAGTGACAATCAATTTCACATGCTGTTGTGAAAATGGGATAGACAACAGGTGGAAATTATAGGCAATTAGCAAGACACCCCCAATAAAGGAGTGGTTCTGCAGGTGGTGACCACAGACCACTTCTCAGTTCCTATGCTTCCTGGCTGATGTTTTGGTCACTTTTGAATGCTGGCGGTGCTTTCACTCTAGTGGTAGCATGAGACGGAGTCTACAACCCACACAAGTGGCTCAGGTAGTGCAGCTTATCCAGGATGGCACATCAATGCGAGCTCTGGCAAGAAGGTTTGCTGTGTCTGTCAGCGTAGTGTCCAGAGCATGGAGGCGCTACCAGGAGACAGGCCAGTACATCAGGAGATGTAGAGGAGGCCGTAGGAGGGTAACAACCCAGCAGCAGGACCACTACCTCCCCCTTTGTGCAAGGAGGAGCACTGCCAGAGCCCTGCAAAATGTCCTCCAGCAGCCCACAAATGTGCATGTGTCTGCTCAAACTGTCAGAAACAGACTCCATGAGGGTGATATGAGGGCCCGACGTCCACAGGTGGGGGTTGTGCTTACAGCCCAACACCGTGCAGGACGTTTGGCATTTGCCAGAGAACACCAAGATTGGCAAATTCGCCACTAGTGCCCTGTGCTCTTCACAGATGAAAGCAGGTTCACACTGAGCACATGTGACAGACGTGACAGAGTCTGGAGACGCCGTGGAGAACTTTCTGCTGCCTGCAACATCCTCCAGCATGACCGATTTGGCATTGGGTCAGTAATGGTGTGGGGTGGCATTTCTTTGGAGGGCCGCATAGCCCTCCATGTGCTCGCCAGAGGTAGCCTGACTGCCATTAGGTACCGAGATGAGATCCTCAGACCCCTTGTGAGACCATATGCTGGTGCGGTTGGCCCTGGGTTCCTCCTAATGCAAGACAATGCTAGACCTCATGTGGCTGGAGTGTGTCAGCAGTTCCTGCAAGACGAAGGCATTGATGCTATGGACTGGCCCGCCCGTTCCCCAGACCTGAATCCAATTGAGCACATCTGGGACATCATGTCTCGCTCTATCCACCAACGTCACGTTGCACCACAGACTGTCCAGGAGTTGGCAGATGCTTTAGTCGAGGTCTGGGAGGAAATCCCTCAGGAGACCGTCCGCCACCTCATCAGGAGCATGCACAGGCGTTGTAGGGAGGTCATACAGGCACGTGGAGGCCACACACACTACTGAGCCTCATTTTGACTTGTTTTAAGGACATTACATCAAAGTTGGATCAGTCTGTAGTGTGTTTTTCCACTTTAATTTTGAGTGCGACTCCAAATCCAGACCTCCATGGATTGAAAAATTTGATTTCCATTTTTTTATTTTTGTGTGATTTTGTTGTCAGCACATTCAACTATGTAAAGAACAAAGTATTTCAGAAGAATATTTTATTAATTCAGATCTAGGATGTGTTATTTTTGTGTTTCCTTTGTTTTTTTGAGCAGTGTATTTTGGTACCTCATCAACACTTACCTTTTGATCCTGTGGACAAGACAGATACAAATTGGCACCCTGGAAGAAATCATACCTATTTTCGGGTATTATTGCAATGTTTCCTTTTATGTTTCACTTTTTTATTTATTATTTTTATTTTCTCTTAGCACAACTTTGTAAGATCATGATGGGGAATAATTAATTAATGTGACTGTATGTCTTTATTGTATGCTGATCACTGCCATTATGTATGTTCATATATCATGATATCTTTATTATTTTCTTCATTCTGTTATAGTTTGATAAAGGCCTAATTTGGCCAAACCGTAACACCAGCCGCAGATTTAATAAAACTACACAAATGATCAAATAATCTACATTGATTTGTTATACTTCTGGAGTTTTTTTCTTCACATTGGTTGATGGGGTGGGAACCCGACTCCTAGAAATTCATACGGTATACCAACAGCAGTGTGCGACTAAGCAATTTCTCAGCTTCATTATAAATATATTCCCAATTACCTTTCATTATTTATAATGGCTCGTTTTGTCTAGGGAGCAATCATTAGGAGAAACAAAATGGCAGCCGTCCTATTAGTACACACAAAACCTGTCCTAATCATACAGCAGGACAAGTTACCTCATAGCACTGAGGTAAAGAGCTGCCTCATCCTCCTCTCTGCTTGTCAAGGATTATTATCCTAAATACAGATAAGATCTTTAGCTGAATCTCTGTAGGAATGGAGTTTATGAGCAGATGTGGCTGATGAGCAGCAGCTCTTGTATGCAGTCTTCATTACCACAGCCCCACATTACCACAGTCTGTCCTGTCCATCCTCTTTGTACTTCATGTCTCTTTATGAACTCCATTCCCACAAAGAATCAGCTAAATATCATATTAAACTGTATTCAGGATAATCCCTGAGAAGTAGGAAGGGAGGATGAGGCAGTTCAGTGTTGTAACGTCAGTGTTATGAAGTAAGTGTTGTTTACCTCAGTGTTGTGAAGTAACGTCCTGCTGTGTGATTAGGACAGGTTTTGTGTGCACTAATAGGACAGCGGCCATTTTGTTTCTCCTAATCATTGCTCCCCAGACAAAACGAGCCATTATTACTAATGAATGGTATTTGGGAATATATTTATAATAAAGTAATAATTGCTTATTTTCATTTTCTTAATTCCCGGAGAACCCCTTTAATATCGAAGAGAATATGTCATCGGCAACATCCAGCTCCTCCTCTCTCTGATCTTGCTGACGCTAGGACATGGAGACTTTGAAGGATGATTCGGAAGAAGTAAAGCCAGCAAAAGATGAGAATGGTCACCATTAAGACCTGACCCCCCCTAAGGGGTGCAGACTGCATTGTACTCGTTGGCACGCTGGCAGTGGAATAATAAAGGCTTCCATCTTATTGGTATTGAATTGTGGGGGGAAAATGCCCCTGCGTCTTATGGGGCGAATACTTATGAAGCACTTCCATTATGGAAGCGCTTCTTTAGTATCGGAGGACCGGGAAGCGGATGAAGGCTCTGTACTCACCGCTTCTGGTCCTCGGCTCGGCTGTGCACAGCGTGAGGGCGCTCTGTGACCTCACACTGTGCGGCCGTGATACACAGCCGACAGCAGGATGAAGAGGATCGCGATGGCGAGGAGCGGGTGGCGTCCAGGAGCAGGAGAGGTAAGTGAGTTTTTTTTAATTATTTGCGCTGCAGGCTAATGGCTGACATATAGGGGATAATATATGGGGGCTGATAGCTGACATATAGGGGCTACTGGCTGACATATGGGGGCTGATGGCTGACATATTGGGGCTGATGGCTGACATATTGGGGCTGATGGATGGCTGAAGGTTGGGGGGTTGATCTGAGGCATTGGGGGGTCTGATATGAGGTCTGATTGACATTGGGGGTCTGATTGGGGCTGTAAGCTGAGGTCTGATTAACATTGGGAGTCTGATTGCTGGTCTGACCTGAGGTGTAATGGAAAATATTTTTTCTTATTGTTCTCCTCTAAAACCTAGGTGCGTCTTATGGGCTGGTGTGGCTTATAGGGCGAAAAATACGGTACATATCTTAGTTTACGGCTGATGTAGGAATAAATAAATAAAACTGATGCAGAATATATCTCCCTGCACTCTCCCTGATGTCTCCCTCTCCAATATTTTTCCCACGTCTCTCCCTTTGCTCAGCTCATAGGACAATGGCGGAGACCACGCGGGATGAGGATTTTTTTAGGGCTGTGACATCACAGGATATGGCTATTGTGGATTGGCTGGCTGCACAGGATTATGGGTGATCTTGCATTCCCAGGCTTGTCTCCTATACACTTAGTTTTGCTTTGTAACACCATTTTTATAAAACCTGATTGCGAGGAAATTCTGATTTGTTGACAATCGAAGACTTCCTAAAGTTAAGACCTAATTAGTTTCTAATACTTCGCTTTGCACAACACTAATCATGATGTCAAAGGAAATCCAGTCTCCACAGAGGGCACACCCAAGTGGCCACTCTTCCAATCTCCGGAGTGTGAAAATAAAGGAGCGCAAGTATATTAGTAAGTTACAGGGTCTGGCAGGGAAAGGGAAAAATCTGTACCCAAATAATCTCTTAAATTTAATTTATGACGAGGCTTGTGAAGACAAGGTGATGTCAAGACACCTGAGAAAATACCAAGTACAACATGCTACAATTTTAAGAAGCAAGAAAAAGACAAAAAACACCACCTAAAAACAAAAATGCATGTGTGTCCTGCATTCCATATTTCCCAAAGACCTTCAGCTAACATCTAATTCTGTCATTTTCACCACAAAAAACTGCCAAAAGGCCACAAAATGGAAAAGTGCAAAAAAAGGTCACAAAAAAACTACATGTGAACCCACCGTTAAAGCACATAAAATGGGGTCTCAATGAGGTCACAAAGCCAGGTTAATAAACTCAGGCATATCACTGCTAATAGCTAGCGATCACATAAGAGGCATAATAAATATAAGGAAAGGGCACACATTTCACATATGTAATAAACAGTGATGTCACGGTTCAGGGATAATTATAGTGATTCCACGGCAGGAATAAACATGATACCACAGCTAAGAGATAATGCACACTGTCTATTCTCATGTGGCAGAGCGGTTGTCCAGCCCCCACAGGCATTAGGACCCAGGTGTGACTGCACTCCCTATAGTTACTCCTCATAGCAGGTGACTCTCCAGCTACACAAAAATGCAAGGTGGCGCACTTCAGCAGTAAAAAAAGAACGGTGCTACGGATCAACAAACTGATATAAAATACAATTTTATACTGCACTTGGATATGGTGAACAGAAGTTATTTAATGTCAACTAATTGCTTTAAAGGATATACATTTACGTAAATACAATTTTGTAATGATCTAATAAATTCAAATATAAGAGCATAAAACTCTATGGGGAGCAATTGGCATGCAAAAGTTTATGCCGCTCATGGCACTTTTGGGGAAAGTGGGTGGGGCTTAGTGGGATAAGCTTGGTTAGTATGATTAGGGCGATACCATATTTGTACAGTTTTTCTTGTGTTTTAACCCCTTCTACCCCAGGCCAGTTTTCGTCCTTCTGCCTAGGTGATTTTTTGAAAATCTGACGTGTCATTTTATGTGGTATTAACTTTGGAACACTTTTACTTATCCAAGCCATTCTGAGATTGTTTTCTCGCGACACATTGTACTTCATGATAGTGGTGAATTTGAGTCAATATAGTTTACCTTTATTTATGAAAAAATCCCAAATTTACCAAAAAATGAAAAAAATTCGCAATTTTCTACATTTCTATTTCTCTGCTTTTAAAACAGAAAGGGATACCTCATAAAATATTTATTACTTAACATTCCTCATATGTCTACTATATGTTTGCATCATTTTGTAAATGTCATTTTATTTTTTTAGGAAGGCTTAGAAGTTTAGAGAAAATCTTGAAATTTTGAAGGAAATTTCCAAACCCACTTGTTAAGGACCATTTCAGGTCTGAATAGTGTACAGAGTAAGTGTAGAGCAGCACAAACGGACCTCAACGACCTAGATCCACAGAACAGAGAGAAAAAAAGGCTACTGTGTAGCCAAAACGTCGTATTCTGCTTTTGTACGCACTCAAGGCTTTTGATTAAACATACACCGGACATGCTGCTGTGATCCCCTTTTTTTCTCTACATTTCAGGTCTGAAGTCACTCTGTGGGGCTTACATAGTAGAAAGCCCCCATAAATGACCCCATTGTAGAAACTACACCCCTCAAGTTACTCCAAACTGATTTTATAAACTTTGTTAAACCTTTAGGTGTTCCACAAGAATTAAAGGAAAATGGAGATGAAATTTCTAAATTTCACTTTAGATTTTCCATTTTAATCCATTTTTTTCTTTAACACATGAAGGGTTAACAGCCAAACAAAACTCAATATTTATTACCCTGATTCTGCGGTTTACAGAAACACCCCACATATGGTCGTAAACTGATGTAAGGGCACACGGAATGGTGCAGCAGAAAAGGAACGCCATATGGTTTCTGGAAGGCAGATTTTGATGCCATGTCCCATTTGAAGCCCCCCTGATGCACCCTTACAGTAGAAACTCCCAAAAAGTGACCCCATTTTGGAAACTAGGGGATAAGGTGTCAGTTTTATTGGTACCATTTTTGTGTACATATGATTTTTTGATCATTCATTATTACTAGAGATGGGACGGGGGATTCGTCGAATCCACGAATCCCTCGAATCTTGCTGGATTTGTGGGATTCGTGGACTCGAATCCCGACGTAATTTACCGGATATGAATCCCGGTGGGGCCCAGAGTCTGGTGGCGGCAGGGCACAGCAGGAGATGAGCGCTTCGCTGCTGCGGCAGGGGAGGGAGAGGTGTCTCCCTTCCCTGTTCCTCAGTGCGGGATGCGGGACACAGGCCAGAAGAGGCCTGCATCGCAGCGGAGGTAAGTAAAAGTGTTTTTTTTTTTTTTTTATCTGTTACTGGCACATTGGGGGGGGGGGGGGTAGGTGAGAGGCACTATGATACTACTGGCACATTGGGGGGAGATGGCACTAAGATACCGGCACATTGGGGGGGAGATGGCACTATGATACTGGCACATTGAGGGGGAGATGGCACTATGATACTGGCACATTATAGGGGGGAGATGGCACTATAATACTGGCACATTGGGGGGGAGATGGCACTATGATACTGGCACATTATAGGGGGAGATGGCACTATAATACTGCACATTGGGGGGAGATGGCACTATGATACTGGCACATTGGGGGGGAGATGGCACTATGATACTGGCACATTGGGGGGGAAATGGCACTATGATACTGGCACATTGGGGGGGGGGGAGATGGCACTATGATACTGGCACATGGGGGGAAGATGGCACTATGATACTGGCACATTATGGGGGAGATGGCACTATGATACTGGCACATTGGGGGGTGGCACTCTGATACTGGCACATTGTGGGGGGGGAGATGGCACTATGATACTGGCATATTGGGGGGATAGCAGTATGATACTGGCACAATATGGGGGAGATGGCACCATGATATTGGCACATTAGGGGGGAAATGGCACTATGATACTGGCACATTGGGGGGAGATGGCACTATGATACCGGCACATGGGGGGGGGAGAGAGAGGCACTCCACACTTGGTACTGGCACATGTGGGGGGGGGGGGGGGAGAGAGGCACTTGATACTGGCACATGAATAGGGGGGCATCTATGGGGACGCTTACTGGCACATTATTGGGTGACACTATGGGGGCATCTACTGAGGTCACAAAGAAGGGGTATTTTATATGGGGGGCTCTGTGTGGTACTAGTATTATCAGGGGTATTATCTGTTTCTGCAGTATAGTATTGGGGAAGCACAGCGGCACAGTAGTGGGGGTGGTAGGATGATTGTCCAGAAGATGAGAGGATGATGGAAAAGTAGTAAACTAAGGTTTTTTTTTGTTGTCAACTGCAGAGATGAAAATGGCTGAAAAATGGTGGTCTGGTCTGAAGGTCTGAAAGGAGAAGATGAGGAAAGAGACCATGTACATCAAAGGAGACGTCACTGGATGTAAGAGGTATGGGGCGCTGTACTTACCCTGTATTTCTGTAGTGATAGGAGCAGGGGCGTAATGATAGCAGTCATAGAGAGTGCGACCGTGACTGGGGGGTGGAGGCAGAGGTTCAGACAACTGACTTTGTTTCTTACACCGTCACACAATTTTTATGTACAGGATTCGAGATTCGAAAGAGTCGATATATTCGAGAACCCTTTCGGATTTGAAAAAAATTTGATTCGTCCACCTCTAATTATTACACTTTATGGGGCAAGGTGACCAATTTTTTTTTTTAATTTTGGCACAGTTTTTATTTATTTATTTTTACAGCGTTCACCTGAGGGGTTAGGTCATGTGATATTTTTATAGAGCAGATCATTACGGACGTGGCAATACCTAATATGTATACTTTTTCTTATTTATTTAAGTTTTACACAATAATAGCATTTTTCAAACCAAAAAATTATGTTTTAGTGTCTCCATAGTCTGAGAGCTATAGCTTTTTTATTTTTTGACCGATTGTCTTAGGTAGGATCAAATTTTTTGTGGCATAAGGGGACGGTTTGATTAGTACTATTTTGGGGGGCATACGCCTTTTTAATCGCTTGGTGTTGGAATATTTGTGATGTAAGGTGACAAAAAATGGCTTTTTTGGCACTGTTTTTATTTTTTTATGGTGTTCACCTGATGGGTTAGGTCATGTGATATTTTTATAGAGCAGGTTGTTACAGATGCGGAGATACCTAATATGTCTACTTTAAAAAAAAAAATATTCACTTTAGCACAATAATAGCAGTTTTGAAGCAAAAAAAAAACATTTTAGCGTCTCCATTGTCTGACAGTCATAGTTTTTTAAATTTTTTTACAAATTATCTCAGATAGGGTCTCATTTTTTGAGGGATGAGGTGACGGTTTTATTGGTACCATTTTGTTCGACATACGCCTTTTTTATCGCTTGGTGTTGGAATATTTGTGATGTAAGGTGACAAAAAATGGCTTTTTTGGCACTGTTTTTATTTTTTTTACGGTGTTCACCCTGATGGGTTAGGTCATGTGATATTTTTATAGAGCAGGTTGTTACAGATGCGGAGATACCTAATATGTCTACTTTAAAAAAAAAAAATATTCACTTTAGCACAATAATAGCAGTTTTGAAGCAAAAAAAAAAACATTTTAGCGTCTCCATTGTCTGACAGTCATAGTTTTTTAAATTTTTTTACAAATTATCTCAGATAGGGTCTCATTTTTTGAGGGATGAGGTGACGGTTTTATTGGTACCATTTTTGTTCGACATACGCCTTTTTTTATCGCTTGGTGTTGCACTTTTTGTGATGTAAGGTGACAAAAATGGCTTTTTTTGACACAGTTTTATTTTTTTATGGTGTTTATTGGTCAAGGTGGATCATGTGAATATTTTTAGAGGCGATCGTTACAGACGCGGAGATACCTAACATGTGTGTTTTTCCTTTTTATTTCAATTTTTTATTATGAAATCTGGGGAAAGAGGCGTGTTTTTCTTTTTTTACTTTAAACTTTTTTTTTTTTAAATTAAAAACCAGATGCCGTGCAAGGCATTGGACAGCCTCTGCACGGCATCAGGCTGCCTTGTCACGCATTGGGTCCCCGCTACAGCAGCGTGAGGACTTGATGCGCTCCTTCACCCGCCGCAAATCCCTTCTATGCCGCGGTCAGCGCTGATCGCGGCATAGAAGGGGTTAATCCACTGCCATCGGCTTGTACAGCGCGGGGACTCGATGCGCTCCTTCACCCGCCGCAAATCCCTTCTATGCCGTGGTCAGCACTGACCGCGGCATAGAAGGGTTTAATCTGCTGGTATCGCTGTAAACAGCGATGGCGGCGGATACAGCAGGGGCCCGGCTATCAGGGACTGCCGGACCCCTGCAGTGATTGGGCGGGCACCGCTCCGGTGCCCACCCGATCACCATGACGTACTATTATGTTAAAATGCGAGAAGTCACTGACTTCCATAACGTAATAGTATGTCACATGTCGGGAAGGGGTTAATACAGGTGAAACTCAAAATTTTTTAATATCATGCAAAGTTCATTTATTTCAGTAATGCAACTTAAAAGGTGAAACTAACATATGAGAGAGACTCATTACATGCAAAGCGAGATATTTCAAGCCTTTATCTGTTATAATTTGGATGATTATGACTTATAGCTTATGAAAGCCCAAAGTCACAATTTTGAGGTGCCCTTTGCTCAGGGGGTATGGAATAATTAGCAGACTAGAGTGTGAAACTTTGAGCCTAGAATATTGAACCTTTTCACAATATTCTAATTTTAAGTTGCATTACTGAAATGAATGAACTTGCACGATATTCTAATTTTTCGAGTTTCACTTGTACTAGTAAAAAAAAAGAAAAACTTAAAAAAATAAAATCTTTGCATCGGCATATCCTGACCCCCATAACTTTTTTTCTATTTAAGTCTACGGAGCCATGTGGGTGCTCATTTATTGCGGGACGATCTGTATTTTTTGTGTGTGACTTTTTTATAATTTTCCAATAAGTTTTTCAGAAGACGAAGAGACAAAAAACAGCGAATCAGCCATTTTGATTTTTTACGTTTGCTGTTCACCGTATGGGATAAATACTTTTATGTTTTAATAGTATGGTCATTTTCGGACATGGCCACGCCAGCAATATTTGTTATCATTTATTTTTATATCTTTTTGTTTTTTTTTGGTATATATTTTTTAAAACATTGACATCCATAGAGCCCCCATAACAGTGACATCGACAGTGTCCCCATACCATTGGCATCCATAGAGCCCCCATAACAATGACATCAACAGTGTCCCTTAAACATTGACAGCCATAGAGCCCCCATAACAGTGACATCCATAGAGCCCCCATAACAGTGACATTGACAGTGTCCCCATAACATTGACATCCATAGAGCCCCCATAATATTGACTTCTATAGAGCCCCCACAACAGTGACATCGAATGTCCCTTAAATATTGACATCCATAGAGCCCCCATAACATTGATATCCACAGAGCCCCCATAACATTGATATCCACACAGCCCCCATAACAGTGATATCCACAGAGCCCCCATAACAGTGACATCCATACAGCCCCCATAAGTGACATCCACAGAGCCCCCATAAGGGACATCCATAGAGCCCCCATAACAGTGACATTGACAGTGCTCCTGTAACAGTGACATCCACTATTAGTCAATCCATAGCATGATCTAGTTAATCAAGGGTACTAGACTAGGAACTTTTCATTTTTACTTCCCTTTGAGAATACACTGGTGCAGGGATACTTCTCTGGGGGCTTTGATTGAGGCAAAAACCGCACAAAAGACGAAACAAAACCGCACGTATCACATGCGTTTTTTGCTGAGGAAAAGCCAGCACATTTCACCCTCTCCATTGAGGGGTGAAATCCGCAAGAGAAATCTGCTGTATAAATTTACATGCTGCAGATTTCAAAACCGCAATACCGAAGATGTTCTTTTTTATGCAGCATGTGGATGAGAATTCAGAAATTGTCATCCACTTTGCTGGTACTGTACAACGCTGTGGATTTGCCCCACTAAAATCTACAACGGCATATCCGCAGCTAATACGCCAGCCTTAGGGTACCTATACACGGTGCGGATTATGGAAGATTATACGGCAGTGTAATACAGCACCAGCAAAGTGTATAAGATTAGAAAAATCTCATGTGCACTTTGCTTTTTTCTTTGGTGTTGAAACTGACCTGCTCTGCGGATTTTGAAATCTGCAGCGTGCCATCCTTTTCAATGGCAGGGCGAGATCTGCAGAAAATCTGCATCAAATCCGCACCAAAAGCCGCATAACAGCACCAAAATTGCAATAATTAGTGCGGATTTATGTGCGGTTTTGGTGTGGACTTTCTCAACATGAATATGCACCGTGTGCAGCCACCCCTACAATATCAGAACACGGTATAGATTTATATGTAGAAAATCCGCACCAACACAAATCCGTGCGGTTTTTATGCAGGTTTCGGTATGCATGTGGAGCACGTAAACTAACCTGATACATAGCCTCTGAAGTGACCCCTCTTCTTCCAGGTCTGCTTCTCTTTCTTGAAACACGCAGTGGGGAGCGCATCCTCTGTCATGTGATGAGAGAAATGGAAAATAGTGAGCGATACATAGTGAAGAACATACAGACACACTGTAAGATCTGCAGACAGACAGGCTCAGACAGATTGACAGACAAATACAGACAGCTACTGTATGTAAAAGGCAGAAACATACCAGCAGCAAGACATAGAAGCAGAAAGCAATTTGAAACAGCAAATAACAGATGAAGCAGATAGGGAAAGACCAAAACACTGAGCAAGAGCTACACCGGCAAGTGGAAAAAAGAAACAGCAAAAACTCAACTTTAGGACTAATGCACACGACCATTGTTTTGGTCCGCGTCAGAGCCGCCGTTTTTGCGGCTCGGATGCGGACCCATTCACTTCAATAGGGCCGCAAAAGATGTGGACAGCACTCCGTGTGCTGTCCGCATCCATTGCTCCGTTCCGTGGTCCGCAAAAAAAAATATAACCTGTCCTATTCTTGTCTGTTTTTGCGGACAAGAATAGGCAGTTATATCAATGGCTGTCTGTGCCGTTCCGCAATTTGCGGACTGCAAAACACACAACGGTAGTGTGCATGAGGCCTAAGGCTACATGCACACGAAAGTATTCATTTCAATGGGTCAGCAAAAATGCGGACATCACACCGTGTGCTGTCCACATCAGTATGTCCGTTTCGTAGCCCCGCAAAAAAAATAAAACATGTCCTAGGCATTGTTACAATGGATCCTGCCAAAGGACCTTTGATGACGTAATCGCACTCACCACGGTGACGTCAGCACAGGTCCTGCTGAATGAAGATAGAAGATTCTATCTTCATTCAGCAGGACCTTCGCTGCCGTCACCGCGATCACCACGTGGTGAGCGTGATTACGTCATCAAAGGTCCTTTTGCAGGTCCTGAAAGAAGAAGAAAGAACAAGATGCCGGCTGCGCGAACAAGAGGATGAGGTGAGTTAAATTTTTTTATTTTTTAACTCCTCAATCGACATTTTAGTAAGCATTCTGTACTGAATTAAGAATGCTATTATTCTCCCTTATAACCAGGTGTCCGCCTGCTGAGCGGAGGACAAACGGTGCCAAACTAATGCATTCTGAGCGGATCCGCATCCACTCAGAATGCATTGGGGCCGTACGGATCCGTTCGGGGCCGCTTGTGAAAGCCTTCAAACGGAACTCACAAGCGGAACCCCGGACGCAAGTGTGAAAGTAGCCTAAGAAATGCATGTAAACGTGAGCAGTACCAAGTCATAACCAAATGCTGAAAAATCTTCTGTAACGGCACACGCTGTTGTTTCTTTTCCTTTGTTAAGGTGTATTTACACCGTTTTTTTCTGGCTGAAAGAAAAACTGATGCGAAATTCATTTCAGGATTCCTAGTGTTTTTTTACTTTACATTTCAACGGGAAGTTTGGATGTGGATTTGATACGCAAAGCCATGAGCTGAAAAAAAAAACAGTGGAAGAGATTTATCAAAATGGTGTAAAGTAGAACTGGCTTAGTTGCCCATAGCAACCAATCAGCTTACACCTTTCATTTTCCAAAGGAGCTCTAAAAAATGCAAGGCAGAAGCTGATTGGTTACTGTGGGCAACTAAGCCAGTTTTCCTTTACACCAGTTTGATAAATCTCCTCCAGTGTTTTTTTTTTCAGCTCATGGCTTTAAAAACAACTGCGTATCAAATCCACATTAAACTTCCCGTCAAGAAACTTTATTAATGAACAACTATATGCGGTGTGTATGGATAAGAAAGACATTTTGAAAAAGAAATGGGAAACGTGGCTGAAACACTTCCCTAAAAGTTAAAATAGATGAGACATACGTCAGGGACTGGTCAATCAAGATGTCACTCGACAAGAAGAAGCATATACTGTTACCTTTCTTGTATTTTATTGTTTTGTATGTTATACATTTTATTAGTATAACTGACTTGACTCAACAAATAAAATATCACGCTCTCAAAACTATTATCAACCTATAAAATAATATTACAATTGTCAACGTTTAGAACATAAATGTATATCCTTAAATTGAAAATTAATAAAAATGTACTTTGTTGAAATATAAGCAAGCAGTTTTCCCACTGAAATCAATGGAAATGATTTGCAAGCATTTTCGGCGTTGTTTTTGTAAGCGGAATCCACATCAGAATAACTCTGTGAGATCATATCTGAAAAGCTATGGACACCTTTTGGGGAATTTTTTTTTATCATTGCATTGTACTCATTTTGAGCAAAAATCTTTTTTTCAATTGGCCTTTATTAAAATTTGTGAGCTGCTTTCTCTGTACGTACAGCCTTGAAATTCTCTCTGTGTTCCGTTAGGCAGCTCAGCTGATGGCTCCTTATCGCTGATCTCTCACCGAAACACTCATTATAGCGCAATTCTTATCTTACTGACAAGGCTGCATTCACACGTCCGTTGTGTGTTGCGGACCCGCAAATTGCGGGTCCGCAACACACCATCCCGGCACCCCCATTGAAATGCCTATTCTTGTCAGCAAGCTGTGGACATGAATAGGACATGCTCTATCTTTTTGCGGAGCTGCGGCCCAAAATCGGGGCCGCGCTCCGCAATTGCGGCTGCAGACAGCACACTGTGTGCTGTCCGCATCCATTCCGTCCCCATAGAGAATGAATGGGTCCGCACCCATTCCGCAAAATTGCGGAAAGGATGCGGACGCATTTTGCGGACGTGTGAATGGAGCCTAAGAATGTAGCTTACATAAGTGTTTTTGAGCTATTAGTAATTCAGAGAAAAGGGTTATTAGATGACACAAAGTGAAAGTGTGATTCTTACAGGTAGGCAGAAGTTAACCCTTTATGACAAATATTAATATTTTTAATAAAGACCAATTGAAAAAATTATTTTAAGCCCAAAATGAGTAAAATGCAATCGTAAAAATGTGTATATAGCCTTTAGGCCCCTTTCACACGGGCGAGTATTCCGCGCGGATGCGATGCGTGAGTTGAACGCATTGCACCCGCACTGAATACCGACCCATTCATTTCTATGGGGCTGTTCACATGAGCGGTGATTTTCACGCATCACTTTATGCGTTGCGTGAAAATCGCAGCATGTTCTATATTCTGCGTTTTTCACGCAACGCAGGCCCCATAGAAGTGAATGGGGTTGCGTGAAAATCGCAAGCATCCGCAAGCAAGTGCGGATGCGGTGCGATTTTCACGCACGGTTGCTAGGAGACGATCGGGATGGAGACCCAATCATTATTATTTTCCCTTATAACATGGTTATAAGGAAAAATAATAGCATTCTGAATACAGAATGCATAGTACAATAGGGCTGGAGGGGTTAAAAAAAAAAAAAAAAAAAAAAAAATTTAACTCACCTTAATCCACTTGCTCGCGCAGCCCGGCATCTCCTTGTGTCTCCTTTGTTGAAGGACCTACGGTGAGCATTAAATACAGTTACAGGAGCTTTGATGACGTCACTCCGGTCATCACATGGTACGTCACATGATCTTTTACCATGGTGATTCACCATGGTAAAAGATCATGTGACGTACCATGTGATGACTGGAGTGACGTCATCAAAGGGCCTTTACCCAGGTCCTAAAGAAAGGAGACAGAAGCGGATGGCGGCTGCGCTATCAAGTGGACTAAGGTGAGTTAAACATTTTTTTATTTTTTTAACCCCTCCAGCGCTATTTTACTTTGCATTCTGTATTCAGAATGCTATTATTTTCCCTTATAACCATGTTATAAGGGAAAATAATACTATTTACAGAACACCGATCCCTTGCTTGCAGATGCAATGCGTTTTTCACTGAAGCCCCATTCACTTCTTTGAGGCCAGGGGTGATTGAAAAACACAGAATATAGAACATGCTACATTGCGGTGCGGGTGCCATGTGTTCACGTCACCCATTGCACCCGCGCGAAATTAGCCTCTTGGTGTAACAAAGGCGTTGCTGTTGCACCAGAGGTTTTGTGCACTCTCCTTTCTGGCTACCACTTTGACTGACAGGGTCAGGCAGCAAAAATGTAATCATGCCTAGCCCCGAAGTCTCGTGCCTGTGTGTTCGCTTCAGTGTTTGGCACAGTACGGGTACTCCTGTACTGTACTGGGTCGAATGCTGAAGTGAATGTGCAGGTACAAGACTTCGGGGCTAGGCATGATTACATCTTTGCTGTCTGGCTCCGTGAGTCACAGTGGTGGGGGCAAAGCCAGAAAGAGAGTGCAATGAGCCTCTGGGTGCAACAAGGTGCAATGGCAATGCCCTCACTGCACCAAGGAGCTAATTTGTATATTATTAAAAAAACTAATTTCTCAGCAATGAGTGCACATAGCACCATTAGGGCTCTTTCATACGAGCAGTCCGGAAATCATGCTCAGTGTGTAAGCGTCATCCTCCATTCTGGACACTGCTCGTCTTGCAGGAGTGCACAGCATTAGGGCTTCACACGAACGTTTTTTGCGTTCCGTAGACGGGCATTTTTTTGCATTCCGTATACGGGCAGTTTATTTAGTTCCGTATATGGAACCATTCATTTCAATGGTTCCTCAAAAAAAAACGGAATGTACTCCGTATGAATCCTGTTTCCGTTCAAAGATAGAACATGTCCTATTATTGCCGGCAAATCACATTCCGTGGCTCCAATCAAGTCAATGGGTCCGCAAAAAAAAACGGAAAACATACGGAATTTACTCCGTATGTCTTCCGTATCCGTTCCGTTTTTGCGGAACCATCTATTTTATGAAAATTTTTATGCCCAGCCCAATTATTTCTATGTAATTACTGTATACTGTGTATGCCATATGGAAAAACGGAAAGGAAAAACGGAATGCAACCAGAAACACTACTGAAACAAAAAAATGGAAAAGCAGATCCGTTAAAAAAGGCCCGTAAAACACTGAAAAAGCCATACAGTCGAGTGATGCCCGTTGCCGTATTGCGGACTGCATTTGCAGATCCGCAGTATACACGGGCACCGTTTCGTGGCCATTCCGCATCACTGATGCCGACCCATTCATTTCAATGGGTCCGCAAATCCGGAGATGCGGAACGGAAGAACAGAACACTACGGAAGCACTACGGAGTGCTTTCTGGGGTTCCGTTCCGTGCTTCTGCACCGCAAAAAATAGAACTTGCTCTATCTTTTTGCGGAACGGAAGGATCACGGACCCATTCAAGTGAATGGGGTCTGCGATCCCCATGCACCTGCCCCAAGGACTGTGCCCGTGCATTACGGACCGCAATTTGCGGTCCACAGCACGAGCACGGGCTTCACACGTTCGTGTGAACGAGCCCTTATACTGATTTATAATGCTTTGTGCCTCTGCATGACTTTACTAATACAGAATCATACTGACATAAAGCTGTCACTATGATCCTTTAGGAGTAAGGTCACACAGAGGCGCACAACATTATAAATCAGTATAATGCTGTGCACTCCTGCAAGTCTAGAGCGCAGGATCATGCTGACACACAGAGCGTGATTTCAGGACTGCACACACTCTTGTGAAAGAGCCCTTAGGCCTCTTTCACACGGGCGTTGCGGGAAAATGTGCGGGTGCGTTGCGGGAACACCCGCGATTTTTACGCGCGAGTGCAAAACATTGTAATGCGTTTTGCACTCGTGTGAGAAAAATTGCGCGTGTTTGGTACCCAAACCCGAACTTCTTCACAGAAGTTCGGGCTTGGGATCGGTGTTCTGTAGATTGAATTATTTTCCCTTATAACATGGTTATAAGGCAAAATAATAGCATTCTGAATACAGAATGCATAGTAAACTAGCGCTGGAGGGGTTAAAAAAAAAAAATAACTCACCTTAATCCACTTGCTGGCGCTGGCGCTGCCGGCATCTCGTCTGTCTCCTTCTGTGCTGAACAGGACCTGTGGTGAGCATTCATTCCAGGACCTTTGATGACGTCACTCCGATCATGACATGATCCATCACCATGGTAAAAGATCATGTGACGTACCATGTGATGACCGGAGTGACGTCATCAAAGGTCCTGTAACTGTACTTAATGCTCACCACAGGTCCTATTCAGTAAAGGGGACAGAAGGAGATGCCGGCATCGCGAACAAGTAGACTAAGGTGAGTTAAATGATTATTATTATTTTTTTAACCCCTCCAGCACTGTTTTACTTAGCATTCTGTATTCAGAATGCTATTATTTTCCCTTATAACCATGTTATAAGGGAAAATAATAATGATCGGGTCTCCATCCCGATCGTCTCCAAGCAACCATGCGTGAAAATCGCACCGCATCCGCACTTGCTTGCGGATGCTTGCGATTTTCACGCAACCCCATTCATTTCTATGGGGCTTGCGTTACGTGAAAAACGCACAAAGAGGAGCAAGTGAACATCACCGCTCATGTGAACAGCCCCATAGAAATGAATGGGTCAGGATTCCGTGCGGATGCTGTGCGTTCACCTCCCGCAACGCATCCGCGCGGAAAACTCGCTCGTGTGAAAGGGGCCTTAGATTCAGCTGACAAGCACACAATGTGCTTTGTTTCAGTCTATTTTTCCCTATAGAAAAACAACATGATGGAATTTAAAAAAAGAAAATGCCCAAACACAAAAATCTTCCCCAATTAAAGGGCATTTGTCAGCAGATTTGTACCTATAAGGGCTCTTTCACACGAGCGGATGCCATGTGGGTAATCCTCTGCATGAAAGCGAGCCAAGCCCCGTTCCGGACAGCAGAGACACGGAACAGTAACATTATTAATATGTGATCTTTTTACTACAAAAACAGGCTTATTGCACACGAACGTGTGCGCTCCGTGGCTGTATTCCAGACCACATTTGCAGATCTGCAATACATGGGCACCGTTCCATGTGTATTCCGCATCACGGATGTGGACCCATTCACTTCAAGATGCGGAAGGGTGCGGAAGGGAAGCACGGAACGGAACCCTACGGAAGCACTACGTCCCGTACTTCCGTTCCGCAAAAAGATAGAACATATCCTATCGGAACGGCCGGATCGCGGACCCATTAAAGTGAATGGGTCCGCGATCCGCTGTGGCTGCCCCACGGTGGGTGTTCGTGCATTGCAGCCCGGAGCACGGCCACGGGGCGCACTTGTTCGTGTGCAAGAGGCCTCACAGTGAGATAAAGTTGTCACCGTGGTTTTGTAGCAAAAAGATCACAGAGAGGCAAAGAGCATTATCAATCATGTTAATGCTCCGTGTCACTGCTGTCCGGAACGGGGCTTGGCTAGCTTTCACGCGGAGGATTACCTGCACGGCAAAGAGCCCTAAAACTGGCTGACCTGTTACATGTGTGCTTGGCAGCTGAAGTCATCTGTGATGAATGAAGTTTTAATTTATGCAAATGACACTCTAGGAGCAATTGAGCAATACACCTAGAGGCTCTGCTCTCTCTGCAATTGCCGCGCCCTCTGCGCTTTGATTGACAGGGCAAGGATGTAAAAAACCTCATCAAGCCTCGCTTTAAGTGCAGAGGGCACAGCATATGCAGAGAGCAGAGCCTCTAGGTGTAAGGGCAACGCCTCCATTGCTCCTAGAGGCTTATTTGCATATATAAAAACTTCATTTTTCTCAGCAATGCAGGCACATAAGAACATGGGACCAACACAGATGCCTTCAGCTGCCAAGTGCACATGTAACAGGTCAGTCAGTTTCATACTGTAGGCACAAATGTACTTACAGATGACATTTAAGGCCTCATGCACACAACCGTGCCGTTTTTTGTGGCCCAATGTAGACATGCCTATTCTTGTTCGCAAAACGGACAAGAATAGGACATGCTATATTTTTTTTATATAGCATGTCCTATATAGCATGTTGAAGTCTCGCGCAGCTGCAGTATCGCCGACTGCCTGCCCCTGTCCGATCCTACGGCTCCTGAGGGCAACAGCCTCAATAGTGTCACTGGGCATGCGCCTCAATCAGAGCGCTGTTGCCTCAGGAGCCGTAGGATCGGACAGGCGCAGGCAGTCGGCGATACTGCAGCTGCGCGAGATTTCATTTTGCAAGAAAGAATAAAGCAAGGTTCGTATGTTGAATATATTATATAACGTAGCGGAGGGGCGGCGCCGTTCAGCTCTGCTGTAGGAGGATATTTATGAGCAGGCGTGCTTGGGCTTGAAATTAAGGCGGGCTGGACACTGCAGGGAGGCGTTACTGGGCTGGAGTAATAACGCCCCTCTGGGCACCTTGAAGGTTCATTAGCATAAGCAAAAAATCACTTTTTAATCTAAATGACAACATGAAAAAAAGAAAGAAGACCCTTGCTGGAAAGAAGGTAGTTTATTGTACATTGCAATGGTAACAGTTAATATCCTAAAACCTGATGACAGATTCCCTTTAATTCCTATAGACTTTCAGTTAACAGATCCGTCACATTTCCGTTATGCAGGAGAGGACTCCCCTGAATAACGGAAACGGGACGGATCCTTTTTTCAGCCCATAGATTTCAATTAGGACGAAATGAATAACGGAATGCCTCTAAAGGCATTCCGTTATGCATTCCGTCATAGAACTGCGTTATAGTCCGTGGTAATAGAATCCATAACGCAATTCTGCATTTACCACCAAACGAAGCGTGAACGAATTTCAAAAATGTGAAATTCGTTCATCTCTAGTTGCCACCTTTCCCAACAAAAAATACCGGCCAAGTTAAGCAACACCCCAAAGAGGGTATGGTTGTGGGGGCGTAGCTTAACAGAGGGTGTTGATTCGCTGTCATACTGTGGCTCCCAATAATATGAATGCCTTTATTAGTGCCCCCCAGTAATATTAATGCCCCCATTAGTGCCGCCCAGAATTAATGCCATTAGTGCCCCCCTCTATTAATAATGTCCCCATTAGCGCCCCCCATAAATAATATTGCCCCCATTAGTGCCCCCCAGAATTAATAATGCCCCCATTAGTGCCCACCAGTAATATTAATGCCCACATTAGTGCACCCCAGATTTAATGCCCCCACTAGTGCCCCCCAGTAAGAGTAATGGCCTCATTAGTGCCCCCCCCAGTAAAAATAATGCCCCCACTAGTGTCCCCTTCTCTTCTCTGCAAAAAAAAAAGAACTCACCTCCTCCATTTGCTTGCGCCACGGTGAATGCTCACTGCGGACTGGAAGCTCAGGACAGGACCTGCGCTCCAGGGTGATGATGTCTTGCAGGTCCTGTTCTGCACATCCAGTCAGCAGGGAGTGTTCCCTGCAGCGCGAGCAAATGGAGGAGGTTAGCTTTTTTTTTTTTAACACAAGTTGGGGGAGGTAAAGGCTGTACTAATGAGCATTCCACAATAGAAGCGCTCATTAGTAACAGTCCTTGTAAAAAATACCGGCAATTAATATTGCCGGTAGAAAAAAAATTACTGGCACCAGCAGGGCAACCCTAGTCCCGCACCTATCTGACATTGATGGCATATTCTAGTGATATGCAATCAATGTCCTAGATAGGAATAACCCTTTGATGTCTAAAGATGCCTGGAGGCAAATTACAAATCGTTCCTGACTGTGGAAAGGGTGTATGATAAATTACATTCATGGGCGGGGTGGTCAACCCTATGTGAATTTGGAAATACCTGTGCAAATTCATCAACTTACTTTCAGATAAATAATTCATGTGCTACCTTCTGCATATACCTAATACTTTGCATGTCTATTTGACAAATTGGATATGAGTTTCTCATCTTCTGATGAGCTGGCATATGTGTCATGGGAAATTACCTTAGTCTCATGTGTCTTCAGGAACTGCAACCGAAAGCTATACGCTGAATGTGCACAATATATCGTCTTTATGTGTTTTCACCACTATTCCACCTCACCCAAAAACATAGTTATGGGATGTGTTTTAAGGCTCATGCACGAGTGCAAAAATAGCGGTCTGCAATGCACAGGCACCAGTCGTGTGCCCACCGCTTACGGATGCGGACCCATTCACCATTCCACAGGATTCAGTCTGAACCGCAGAAAAATATGACGTTCTAATTTTTTTACGGTTTGGATGCACAGACAGAAATCTGATGGAGGCGCTCCGTGTCTCCGCTCCATATCTTGCGGATTGCTGACCCATTCAAGTGAATGGGTCCAAATCCTTGATACGGAACACACATGGCCGATGGCCGTATATTGCGGACCAGCTGCATGAGTCCTTACAGCTATTTAACAGCGAAGCAATACTTACCCATCCATCGGGTGGCGGCTCTACACTTATCAAATGTTCATAGTCAAACATATGGGGGGTGATTAGTCAAAACTGGTGCAACAGAAAAGTGATTTAGTTGCCTAGAGCAACCAATCAGATTCCGCCTTTCATTTTCCAAAGGCGCTCTGAAAATTTTTGGAATCTGATTGGTTGCTATGGGAAACTAAACCAGTTTTCCTTTGCACCAGTTTTGATACATTTCCCCTATTTTTTGTCCTCAATATAGATATAGTTATTCTCATCACAATTAGCACTCCCCATAAGGCCCCTTTCACACTTGCGTTTGGTGCGGATCTGTCATGGATCTGCACAGACGGATCTGTTCAAATAATACAACCGTCTGCATCTGTTCAGAACGGATCCGTTTGTATTATCTGTAACATAGCCAAAACGGATCCGTCTTGAACACCATTGAAAGTCAATGGGGGATGGATCAGTTTTCTATTGTGCCAGATTGTGTCAAAGAAAATAGATCCGTCCGCATTGACTTACATTGTGTGTCAGGACGGATCTGTTTGGCTCAGTTACATCAGACGGACACTAAAATGCTGCAAGCACCGTTTTGGCGTCAGCCTCCAAAGCGGAATGGAGACAGAACGGAGGCAAACTGATGCATTCTGAGAGGATCCTTTTCCATTCAGAATACATTAGGGCAAAACTGATCCGTTTTGGACCGCTTGTGAGAGCCCTGAACGGATCTCAAACAGAAAGCCAAAACGCCAGTGTGAAAGTAGCCTAATAAAAACATCATCTGATGTGTATAATACCTTCAGTGTTATCCCAATGGAATCCAATGGAAGGCAACTGAATGGGTAGACAGCAGCTCCCAGTACCTGCATCTCCCAGGATGCATTGCAATTAGCTCTTATTAACCCCTTCCCTGGATGGATAATAGTCCCTCTCATCTACCCCTAGAGATACATATGGTATGTAATGTCCCCACAGTTTCTTTCATCACTGTCTAGAGTGAGATATTTATATGAATTTAGACCCATGGATGCATGAATAAAAGGTGTGCAGGGGCAGATTGGCCATAGACCCTACAGGGAAAATTCCTGGTGGGCCGAGGCCAAGGGGGCCACCCAAGCTCTCCTGATGGCCGCAGGCCAGGTATATAATGATCTAATGCTCATCAGCCGATGTTGCACTCCTAAACTCAACTGTATTACCATCCTCAGGACAATGATTCAGTTGAATACTCTGGAGAGGGCGGAAGTATTGTGTGCTGCACTATGGTATTGCAGGCCCTGCCTACTTATGTTGCCCTGTCTTCTATCAATTTAGTCCCGCCTACAACATGGGGCCACTTTTAGATTTTTTTCCAGAGCCCTTTTGAGTTCCCAATACGCCTCTGAAGGTGTGTGGACCACTTCTCCAGCTTCACTATGAGATCACTATAACAGCACTGAGAGGCAAAGAGCAGGGAAGCTACTGCACATGTTAGTCCACCAAAAAATGCAGAAGAAAATAGACAAGGAGAATAAACAGTAGGGGGCGCAACCAGAGAAGAAAAATGTAATGTACATAAAAAAAAACTATATTTTTATTTCATGTATACCATTAGGTCCATATATATTTGGACACTGACACAAATTGTGTTTTTACTACCCGTTTACTAAAACATATTCAAGTTATAGTTATATAATGGATATGGACATAAAGTCCAGACTTTTAGCTTTCATTTGAGGGTATCCACATTAAAATTAAATGAAGGGTTTAGGAGTTTCAGCTCCTTTACATGTGGCACCCAGTTTTTAAAGGGACCAAAAGAAATTGGACAATTGACTCAAAGGCTGTTTCATGGGCAGGTGTGGGCAATTCCGTCATTATTTCATTCTCAATTAAGCACATAAAAGGCCTGGAGTTGATATAGGTGTGGTGCTTGCATTTTGAAGATTTTGCTGAGAAGTAAACATGCGGTCAAAGGAGCTCTCCATGCTAGTGAAACAAACCATCCTTCATCTGCGAAAACAGAACAAAACCCATCCGAGAAGTTGCTACACTATTAGGAGTGGCAAAACCTACAGTTTGGTACATCATGAGAAAGAAAAGAAAGGAAAGAAAAGAAAAGAAAGCACTGGTGACCTCAACAATGCAAAAAGACCTGGACGCCCACGGAAGACAACAGTGGTAGATGATCACAGAATAATTACCATGGTGAAGAGAAACCCCTTCACAACAGCCAACCAAGTGAACAACACTCTCCAGGATAAAGGCGTATCAATATCCAAATCTACCATAAAGAGAAGACTGCATGAAAGTAAATACAGAGGGTTCACTGCACGGTGCAAGCCACTCATAAGCCTCAAGAATAAGAAGGCTAGATTGGACTTTGCTTAAAAAAAATCTTAAACCAGCAAACTTCTGTAAGAACATTCTTTAGACAGATGAAACCAAGATCAACCTCTACTAGAATGATGGAAAGAAAAAAGTATGGCGAAGGCATGGTACAGCTCATGATCCAAAGCATACCACATCCTCTGTAAAACACGGCAGAGGCAGTGTGATGGCTTGGGCATGCATGGCTGCCAGTGGCACTGGGTCCCTAGTGTTGATTGATGATGTGACACAGGACAGAAGCAGCCGGATGAATTCTGGGGTTTTCAGAGACATAATGTGTGCTCAAATCCAGCCAAACTGATTGGTCGGAGTTTCATAATACAGATGGACAATGACCCAAAACATAAAGCCAAAGCAATCCAGGAGTTTAAAGAAAAGAAGTGGAATATTCTTAAATGGACAAGTCATTCACCTGATCTGAACCCAATAGAGCAGGCATTTTCCTTGTTAAAGACTAAACTTCAGTCAAAGGCCCACAAACAAACAGCAACTGAAAACCGCTGCAGTAAAGGCCTGGCAGGGCATTAAAAAGGAGGAAAAACAGCGTCTGGTGATGACCATGAGCTCAAGACTTCAGGCAGTCATTGCCAACAAAGGGTTTTCAACCAAGTATTAGAAATTAACATTTTATTTACAATTATTTAATTTGTCCAATTACTTTTGAGCCCCTGAAATGAAGGGATTGAGTTTAAAAAGTGCTTTAGTTCCTCACATTTTTATGCAATCATTGTGATCAACTCACTGACTTAAAGCTAAAAGTCTGAACTTCAACTGTATCTGAATTGTTTTGTTCAAAATCCATTGTAATGTACAGAACAAAAATTTAATTTTTTTATCTGTCCAAATATATATGGACCTAACTGTATATACTTTTTGTGGGCTACCCCCTTAAGTAGTCCTGCTTTTTACACATTTTTGCGGGTCTGTCAGGCTGATATTAGCTGGAGTTTACAGGACTGATCCCTATACCCGGTGGATTACAATTTACCTTTGTGTTAGGTAGATTTCAGTTTCTCCTTGTGCCCTGGAGATTAGAATTTAGCACGAGCCAGGTGTGTAGTGTGAATTACAGTTTTACCCACTGGCACCTTCTGGACATCAACTTGTCTGACAACCAATGACTCAAACATTTCTAAAACGTAAGGAGACTAACTGAGCACCAGTAGCTGAAGGTGTGGTCCTCTGCTAACAGTTCTGGGCCCAGCATAGTACTGGAGGCTCAAGGAATCTGGATTTCTAAGGCCCCTTTCACACTAGCGTCAGCAAAAGCGCTTCCGTTACTGATAATACAACCGTCTGCATCCGTTCAGAACGGATCCGTTTGTATTATCTTTAACATTGCCAAAACGGATCCGTCTTGAACACCACTGAAAGTCAATGGAGGACGGATCCGTTTTCTATTGTGTCTTGCTCCGCATCCCAGGACGGAAAGCAAACAGCAGCATGCTGCGGTTTGCTCTCTGGTATGAGAATGGAACGGAATGCATTTTGGAGTAAAATATTAACGTTAGTGTGAAAGTAGCCTTAAGAGCGCTCGCAGGATAGACAGCAGATTGTTGAGGCCGTTTACTTTTGCTACATTTTAATTTGTCTTGTGCATATACCAGCGATAGTAAGATCAGCGCATGCATCTCATTGGCTGTTCCCTCTCTGAGATCTGAACTGCATATGCATCTAATGTACTATGGCCGGCACATACATGAGATTTTAGGGCCAAGGATCGGAGCAGAGTGGATGCCTGGCCTTGTTAATCAGTGAGGGAGAAGCGGTGCTCCGAGTGGATCGGCCAGCCCCTTGATGCTCAGAGCACCTAAGCATAATCATATATGTATGAATTCCTCTGCAATGGAAAATCGAATTGCAGAAAGAGAGGGATCGTTGCACTCACTATGATCAACCCTATCAAGCAGTTAATAGGGTTGATGATGGTGACCGATGCTCTTTAGGCCTCTTTCACACTACCATTTTTTTTTTCCGTTTTGTCTGTATACGGAACCATTCATTTCAATGGGTCCGCAAAAAAAACGGAATGTACTCCGTATGCATTCAGTTTCCGTATCTCCGTTCCGTGCAAAGATAGAACATGTCCTATATTTGGCCGCAAATCACGTTCCGTGGCTCCATTAAAGTCAATGGGTCCGCAAAAAAAAACAGAATGCATATGGAAATGCATCCGTATGGCTTCCGTAGCCGTTCCGTTTTTTTGCGGAACCATCTATTGAAAATGTTATGCCCAGCCCAATTTGTTACTGTATACGCCATACGGAAAAACGGAACATAAAAACGGAACCGAAACGGAAACACAACGGAAACAAAAAACGGAACAATGTGAAAAACGGACCGCAAAACACTGAAATAGCCATACGGTAGTGTGAAAGAGGCCTTAAAGTGTAACTAAATTTACAAATAAAGATTACGGTATTTAAACCTACTGTAAATGTGATGAAATATATTTTTTTAATATACTTCTATCATTTAGTTGTTTTTTTTTATAGTGAAATAGGCTCCTGAAATCCATGTGCCCATTGTGCTTTAGAATCCGTACTCTCGTACACTGCTGTGATATCACTGGGGCTGCACTGAACACTGTACTGGCTGGAGCACTGTTGCTACCAGCGCTGCTTTCCTAAAGCCTGGCACACCACATCAGTACAGGCTATTAGCAGAGTGGAGTAAGTACAGGGCATCTATGCCAGGCTTTAGGAAAGCAGAGCTGGTACAGGCAAGAGCAATGCTCAATGTGACCGCAAGCAAATCCATACTCCCATACACAACGATGTACAAGAGTACGGATTCTAAAGTGCAATTGATACCTGAACTTTGCTAGGAAACGTTAAAAAAAAAATAATTAAGTATATTACAAAAATTGATTTAAACACATTAATATATGTTTTTATAAAGTTTATTTGAAAGTTCAGGTACACTTTAAATTAGGAAATACTGTAGATTTGTACAAGGAGTGAAATATGTGTCAGATATCTGCAACATAGATTGACATGCTGCAGATTAAGGGCTCATGCACACAAACGTATTTTGTTTCCGTGTCCGCTACATATATTTTTTTTTTTGACCGTATGCAGAACCATTCATTTCAATGGGGCCACAAAAAAAAAATGGAAATGACTCTGTGTGCATTTCATGTCCGCATGACCGTTCTTCCAAAAAATTTAACATGTCCTCATTACAGACAAGGATAGGACTGTTCTATTAGGGGCCAGCTGTTCCATTCACACAGCTGGTATCCGTGTTTTAAGGATCCGCAATTGGTGGACCGCAAAATATTCAACGGTCGTGTGCATGAGTTAGTACAGAAAGTCAATACAAGGCACTTACTAATGTATTGTGATTGTCCATATTGCCTCCCTTGCTGGCTGGATTCATTTTCCATCACGTTTTATGCTGGGGTTATGACCACCCTGCAATCCAGCAGTGGTGGTTGTGCTTACACAATATCGGAAAACGCGCAACCACCCTGGTGGTCGGTACCATGGGAGTGCGTATAGGCAACACTTTTTCCTATAGTGTGCAAGCATGACCACCACTGATGGATTTCAGGGTGGTCATAACCATGGAAACGAGCAGTGTATAGTGTGATGGAAAAATGAATCCAGCCAGCAAGGGAGGCAATATGGACATTCACAATACATAGGTAAGTGTCTTGTATTAACTTTCTCTACATAATAAATGCCATTTGCTGAAGTGAGACAACCCCTTTAAATTTCCCCTGAGGAAGCGAGATGAGAAACGCGTGTCGGGGTTAGAGGTACATTGGTCTGCATACATCGGTTACTATTTTCCCCCCCTGGATATTGCTGGTTGTTTGTTGCACTAAGCACTTTGCCCACATGGACAGTATAGCCTCTTGGTAGATATATATATGTATACTATTTGCTGAGGTTCTATGTTGTTGATTATGATTGTACTATCAATGTAGTTCTTCATTCTTTTGCATGATTGCTGCTGCTGTTGTGATTTTAATATTTTATGTCTAATAAAGGATTTATTGTTTAATAGCTATAGTGCTGTGCATATGTTTTTTTTGTGTGGTTGGCCCTTTAAATATTTGCACCATATGTCAAGTAATGTGCAGGTTCTCTCCACAGTGTGTGGATCAGATTTCTTTAAAAAAAAACCTCATCCATGTCAGTGCTACTGTAAACACTGAAAATTTTCCGCATGCAATTCCACTTTGACAAAATCCACAGCGTTTATGCTAAATCTGGCTGTACTCTGGGACTACATCCATAAGGGCCTATTCACACAACCGGATTTTTGGTCAGCATCCGATATGCCTTATTTTGTCCATTTTTATGGGGCCACAAAAAACACGCACAGCACACAGATGACATCCGTGCGTTGCCCCCATCCACGTGGCTGAGCCGCAAATTATTGAACATGTTCTGTTCTTGTCTGTTTTGCAGACAAGAACAGGCAATTTTTGAAACAGGGCAGGCAAAAAGTGCGGGATGCATGTGGATCACATCCGTATTTCGCGAATACGCGATATGAGGAACGCAAAATGGATATAGTCCTATGAATAGGCCCTTAGCAACGTGTTTTGTAGTGGAATATAAGCAACAAAACCTGTAAGAGTCAGAGGAGGATATTGCTGTGGATTTCGCTCTCTGCATATGTTTTGGAAACTTTCTGCAGAGGGTGGATAAGAGATTTTATAAACTCATCCACTTTGTTGCAGATTCGCCATCATGGATTTTCTTGTGGTAAATCCTCAGTATAGTACAGTACCAATAAAAATCCATGGAAAATTCTACAGTAGACTTCAAGTACCATGTGGAGGCTTAAAGAGTATAAAATGTCCCTTCATGTGCCGGGTACACGACTTGGAATGTACTTACCCCGGTCCCTGCTCCCGGCGCCCGCTCCTGGTGCCCCGCTGCTGCTTCTCCTTGCACACAGATAAAAACATCCAGTGTCGGGGGGAGCAGCCAAATGGCAGGCGGGGACGAGCCTTCCTAGCGTCACCGGTGATGGTGCAGGGACCAGGAGCAGCGCAGGGAGCGGGGACCGGGGTAAGTATATTCCATGTGGGGTGCCCAACACATGGGGGGACATTTAATACTCTTAGAGAACCCCTTTAAGCTTCCACATGGTACTTGAAATACTCTAGGAAAGTCTACTGTAGCATTTTCCATGGATTTTTATTGGTACTGTACCATACTGAGGATTTACCACATGAAAATCCATGACGGCGAATCTGCAACAAAGTGGATACGTTTTTAAGTACCCCCTTTAATGCACACAAAAACACAAGCAGGTTATCTGTATGCATCTTGTACTGCACCGTATTCTATCTGAAACAATAAAATGACATACTGTCTTCAGTACAGTATGGTCACATGAAAATACCGCATTATGTATGGCTCAATACAATAGGTTTCACATGGATCACAAAAATGGCTGTGTGCATACGACCTGAGGCTGGTCTCACACTGTGGAAAATGGTCCAAAAACAAAGAAAAGTATTAAACTCCTAATAACAATAAAGGTAAGAGCTCAAAGCACAATAGTTCTACCTCAAGGATCGATCCGGTGATGCTTTCAAAATGATTTCTATATTTTTAGAAAATGTACTAATAATATAAATGCCGCTGAGAAAGAAATGTGTGCTTGTACATTTCTTTTAAGGCTTAAAGGGGTTGTCTTAAGAGCTGAACCCGGACATATCCCCTTCTTCACCCAGGCAGCTCCTCTGAATTTCATGCTCCGATGCTCTCCCATGCCCTGCGCTAATCGCACAGGACAAAAAAAATTTAAGCAGATCCAGTGACGTACCACGTCTCACTATGGGAATGCTAGGCAGAGGCCTCCGCCTAGCAGTGACTCCAGTGACGTTGCTGGCACTACTAGGCATGCTTTAGCACTGCCCTAGCCTGTAAAACAGGCTACAGCAGCACTAAAGCATGCCCATTAGTGCCAGTGACGTCACCCGGAACAACCTCAACCTAGCAGTGTAAAAATATAAACAAAACAGCTCTAGTCCTGGGAGATGCAGAGGGGCTGCCTGGGTGAAGAAGCTCTGAACCCGGCCAACCCCTTTAAATTGCAGTTTTTGGTGCAGTTTTTTTTTTTTTTAAGTAAGGCTACATACACACGACAGTTGTTTTTTGCGTCCGCATATTTTGCAATCCGCCCAAAAAAAACGGATGCGGCATCCGTTTTTTTTTTGGAGGATCCGTTTTTTTCCACAGATTCCTTGTAATAAATGCCTAGCCCTATCCGCAAATGTGAAAAAAGTAGGACATGCACTATATTTTTTTTGCTGAAGGGAAACACGGACAACGGACGCGGAACACAAACGGATGAGCTATCAGCATTTTTTTGCTGACCCATTGAAATGAATGTATCCCCATCCTATTCGCAAAAAAAAAACGGAACGGAGGCCGAGAAAAACAACGTGTGCATGAGGCCTAGAAGGCAGAAATGGGCGTCAAAAGGAGTAGAAAATATAAACTAAGGACTTTGGGCTCTTTCACACCAGCAAATTTTCTGTCCGAATGCGATGCGTGTAGTGAACGTATAGCATCCATGACCTATTCATTAGGCATGAGCGAACCCGAACTGTATAGTTCGGGTTCGTACCGAATTTTGGGGTGTCCGTGACACGGACCCGAACCCGAACATTTTCGTAAAAGTCCGTGTTCGGGTTCGGTGTTCGGCGCTTTCTTGGCGCTTTTTGAAAGGCTGCAAAGCAGTCAATCAACAAGCGTCATACTACTTGCCCCAAGAGGCCATCACAGCCTTGCCTACTATTGGCATGGCTGTGATTGGCCAGTGCAGCATGTGACCCAGCCTCTATATAAGCTTGGGTCACGTAGCGCTGCACGTCACTCTGCTGATACAAGTGTAGGGAGAGGTTGCAGCTGCGACGTTAGGGCGAGATTAGGCAGATTAACTCCTCCAAAAGACTTCATTCAGTGATCGATCTACAGCTGTGGATCATTGAAGTGCTAGTATTGACTTGCTCACTTTTTTGAGGTTGCCCAGAGCGTTTTTAGATCACTTTTTTTCTGGGGTGATCGGCGGCCATTTTGTGACTTGTGGTGCGCCAGCACAAGCTATCACCAAGTGTATTTAACCATCGATAGTGTGGTTATTTTGTGCTATATCCTACATCAGCTGCAGGCTGAGCCTGTGTCACCGAAGTGCATTTAACCATCAACAGTCTGGTTATTTTTTGGCCATATACTACATCTGGTGCAGGCTGAGCCTGTGTCACCGAAGTGCATTTAACCATCAACAGTCTGGTTATTTTTTGGCCATATACTACATCAGGGGCAAGTTGAGCCTGTCACCCAGCGCCTAAAAAATAGACCTGACATTTCTATTCAAGCAAATCTGTACTGTTTTAGCTGGTCAAGTTATTTGTAGTGACCGTAAAAGCACACATTTTTTTCTGGGTTGAAAAACTATTCCCAAATTTGCCATTCTCCAAATAACTAGTTTCTGGTATTTGAGGCCTACTTGAAATCTATCCCAAAAAGGATATCTTACATTGAAGGTATTGATAGTGTCATTCAGAAAAACCTAAGACACACGCTACCGTGCAGATAGAAGTCTGATTCTGAGATTAAACCTTAACCTGTCACACAGTGCAAAAAAAAACAGGTCTCACATTTCTATTCAAGCAAATCTGTACTGTTTTAGCTGCTCAAGTTATTTGTAGTGACCGTAAAAGCACACTTTTTTTTCTGGGTTGACAAACTATTCCCAAATTTGCCATTCTCAAAATAACTAGTTTCTGGTATTTGAGGCCTACTTGAAATCTATCCCAAAAAGGATATCTTACATTGAAGGTACTGATAGTGTCATTCAGAAAAACCTAAGACACACGCTACCGTGCAGATAGAAGTCTGATTCAGAGATTAAACCTTAACCTGTCACACAGTGCAAAAAAAAACAGGTCTCACATTTCTATTCAAGCAAATCTGTACTGGTTTTAGCTGCTCAAGTTATTTGTTGTGACCGTAAAAGCACACTTTTTTTTCTGGGTTGAAAAACTATTCCCAAATTTGCCATTCTCAAAATTGTGGTGAACGGGAACAATGAGGAAAACATCTAATAAGGGACGCGGACGTGGACATGGTCGTGGTGGTGTTAGTGGACCCCCTGGTGCTGGGAGAGGACGTGGCCGTTCTGCCACAGCCACACATCCTAGTGTACCAACTACCTCAGGTCCCAGTAGCCGCCAGAATTTACAGGGATATTTGGTGGGGCCCAATGCCGTTCTAAGGATGGTAAGGCCTGAGCAGGTACAGGCATTAGTCAATTGGGTGGCCGACAGTGCATCCAGCATGTTCACATTATCTCCCACCCAGTCTTCTGCAGAAAGCGCACAGATGGCGCATGAAAACCAAGCCCATCAGTCTGTCACATCACCCCCATGCATATCAGGGAAACTGTCTGAGCCTCAAGTTATGCAGCAGTCTCTTATGCTGTTTGAAGACTCTGCTGCCAGGGTTTCCCAAGGGCATCCACCTAGCTCTTCACCAGGGGTGGAAGAGATAGAATGCACTAACGCACAACCACTTATGTTTCCTGATGATGAGGACATGGGAATACCACCTCAGCACGTCTCTGATGATGACGATACACAGGTGCCAACTGCTGCGTCTTTCTGCAGTGTGCAGACTGAACAGGAGGTCAGGGGTCAAGACTGGGTGGAAGACGATGCAGGGGACGATGAGGTCCTAGACCCCACATGGAATGAAGGTCGTGCCACTGACTTTCACAGTTCGGAGGAAGAGGCAGTGGTGAGACCGAGCCAACAGCGTAGCAAAAGAGGGAGCAGTGGGCAAAATCAGAACACCCGCCGCCAAGAGACTCCGCCTGCTACTGACCGCCGCCATCTGGGACCAAGCACCCCAAAGGCAGCTTCAAGGAGTTCCCTGGCATGGCACTTCTTCAAACAATGTGCTGACGACAAGACCCGAGTGGTTTGCATGCTGTGCCATCAGAGCCTGAAGCGAGGCATTAACGTTCTGAACCTTTGCACAACCTGCATGACCAGGCACCTGCATGCAAAGCATGAACTGCAGTGGAGTAAACACCTTAAAAACAAGGAAGTCACTCAGGCTCCCCCTGCTGCCTCTTCTGCTGCTGCCGCCTCGGCCTCTTCTGCTGCTGCTGCCGCCGCCTCGGCCTCTTCCTCTGCCTCTGGAGGAACGTTGGCACCTGCCGCCCAGCAAACATGGGATGTACCACCAACACCACCACCTGCGTCACCAAGCATCTCAACCATGTCACACGGCAGCGTTCAGCTCTCCATCTCACAAACATTTGAGAGAAAGCGTAAATTCCCACCTAGCCACCCTCGATCCCTGGCCCTCAATGCCAGCATTTCTAAACTACTGGCCTATGAAATGCTGTCATTTAGGCTGGTGAACACACACAGCTTCAAACAGCTCATGTCACTTGCTGTCCCACAGTATGTTGTTCCCAGCCGCCACTACTTCTCCAAGAGAGCCGTGCCTTCCCTGCACAAACAAGTGTCCGATAAAATCAAGTGTGCACTGCGCAACGCCATCTGTGGCAAGGTCCACCTAACCACAGATACGTGGACCAGTAAGCACGGCCAGGGACGCTATATCTCCCTAACTGCACACTGGGTAAATGTAGTGGCGGCTGGGCTCCAGGCGGAGAGCTGTTTGGCGCACGTCCTTCCGCCGCCAAGGATCGCAGGGCAACATTCTTTGCCTCCTGTCTCCTCCTCCTCCTACTCAGCTTCTCCTCCTCTTCTTCCACCTGCTCATCCAGTCAGCCACACACCTTCACCACTAACTTCAGCACAGCACGGGGTAAACGTCAGCAGGCCATTCTGAAACTCATATGTTTGGGGGACAGGCCCCACACCGCACAGGAGTTGTGGCGGGGTATAGAACAACAGACCGACGAGTGGTTGCTGCCGGTGAGCCTCAAGCCCGGCCTGGTGGTGTGTGATAATGGGCGAAATCTCGTTGCAGCTCTGGGACTAGCCGGTTTGACGCACATCCCTTGCCTGGCGCATGTGCTGAATTTGGTGGTGCAGAAGTTCATTCGCAACTACCCCGACATGTCAGAGCTGCTGCATGAAGTGCGGGCCGTCTGTTCGCGCTTCCGGCGTTCACACCCTGCCGCTGCTCGCCTGTCTGCGCTACAGCATAACTTCCGCCTTCCCGCTCACCGCCTCATATGCGACGTACCCACCAGGTGGAACTCCACCTTGCATATGCTGGAAAGACTGTGCGAGCAGCAGCAGGCCATAGTGGAGTTTCAGCTGCAGCACGCACGGGTCAGTCGCACTGTGGATCAGACACACTTCACCACCAATGACTGGGCCTCCATGCGAGACCTGTGTGCCCTGTTGCGCTGTTTCGAGTACTCCACCAACATGGCCAGTGGCGATGACGCCGTTATCAGCGTTACAATACCACTTGAGAAAACACTTAGGGCGATGATGGAAGAGGAGGTGGCCCAGGAGGAAGAGGAGGAAGAGGGGTAATTTTTAGCACTTTCAGGCCAGTCTCTTCGAAGTGACTCAGAGGGAGGTTTTTGCAACAGCAGAGGCCAGGTACAAATGTGGCCAGACAGGGCCCACTACTGGAGGACGAGGAGGACGAGGATGAGGAGGAGGTGGAGGAGGATGAGGATGAAGCATGTTCACAGCGGGGGGTGTCGGGTATACACTGCGTGCAGAATTATTAGGCAAATGAGTATTTTGACCACATCATCCTCTTTATGCATGTCGTCTTACTCCAAGCTGTATAGGCTCGAAAGCCTACTACCAATTAAGCATATTAGGTGATGTGCATCTCTGTAATGAGAAGGGGTGTGGTCTAATGACATCAACACCCTATATTAGGTGTGCATAATTATTAGGCAACTTCCTTTCCTTTGGCAAAATGGGTCAAAAGAAGGACTTGACAGGCTCAGAAAAGTCAAAAATAGTGAGATATCTTGCAGAGGGATGCAACACTCTTAAAATTGCAAAGCTTCTGAAGCGTGATCATCGAACAATCAAGCGTTTCATTCAAAATAGTCAACAGGGTCGCAAGAAGCGTGTGGAAAAACCAAGGCACAAAATAACTGCCCATGAACTGAGAAAAGTCAAGCGTGCAGCTGCCAAGATGCCACTTGCCACCAGTTTGGCCATATTTCAGAGCTGCAACATCACTGGAGTGCCCAAAAGCACAAGGTGTGCAATACTCAGAGACATGGCCAAGGTAAGAAAGGCTGAAAGACGACCACCACTGAACAAGACACACAAGCTGAAACGTCAAGACTGGGCCAAGAAATATCTCAAGACTGATTTTTCTAAGGTTTTATGGACTGATGAAATGAGAGTGAGTCTTGATGGGCCAGATGGATGGGCCCGTGGCTGGATTGGTAAAGGGCAGAGAGCTCCAGTCCGACTCAGACGCCAGCAAGGTGGAGGTGGAGTACTGGTTTGGGCTGGTATAATCAAAGATGAGCTTGTGGGGCCTTTTCGGGTTGAGGATGGAGTCAAGCTCAACTCCCAGTCCTACTGCCAATTTCTGGAAGACACCTTCTTCAAGCAGTGGTACAGGAAGAAGTCTGCATCCTTCAAGAAAAACATGATTTTCATGCAGGACAATGCTCCATCACACGCGTCCAAGTACTCCACAGCGTGGCTGGCAAGAAAGGGTATAAAAGAAGAAAATCTAATGACATGGCCTCCTTGTTCACCTGATCTGAACCCCATTGAGAACCTGTGGTCCATCATCAAATGTGAGATTTACAAGGAGGGAAAACAGTACACCTCTCTGAACAGTGTCTGGGAGGCTCTGGTTGCTGCTGCACGCAACGTTGATGGTGAACAGATCAAAACACTGACATAATCCATGGATGGCAGGCTTTTGAGTGTCCTTGCAAAGAAAGGTGGCTATATTGGTCACTGATTTGTTTTTGTTTTGTTTTTGAATGTCAGAAATGTATATTTGTGAATGTTGAGATGTTATATTGGTTTCACTGGTAAAAATAAATAATTGAAATGGGTATATATTTGTTTTTTGTTAAGTTGCCTAATAATTATGCACAGTAATAGTCACCTGCACACACAGATATCCCCCTAAAATAGCTAAAACTAAAAACAAATTAAAAACTACTTCCAAAAATAATCAGCTTTGATATTAATGAGTTTTTTGGGTTCATTGAGAACATGGTTGTTGTTCAATAATAAAATTAATCCTCAAAAATACAACTTGCCTAATAATTCTGCACTCCCTGTATAAAGCAAATGCTTTATATAAAGATCAAAAAAAAATTTTTTAACGGATCAAAAGAAGAATTATGCAAACGATATTGATCCGGGAGATGGACATAATCATCTCAAAGCGAGTTCGATCAAGAACCTGATTATTTTGTGCAATCAGTAAAACAGGGTACAAGCGTCTATGCAAAAATATAATCGGTTTATTATACAATAGTTTACAATACAATCAAAAATGAATCAACATAAATTTCAATAATATACAATGATATGCAGTACCCAGAATTGACCACTATATGAAGCCAACAAAACAATACTCAACCAACACAAGAATATTATGCAATACAGCTTTAAATTTGTGAGAGATATACAATCAATGGATTATGCGGAAAACTCAATCAAGAAGATGACAGATACGAGCCCTTGCTTTGCCAAAAAAATGATGACCAATCTCAGATATGGGGTAGTATTGCAACAAAACTTATAAATTATTGGCTTGATGTCAAACTAGGGAATACTAAGATTCCCAACAGAGAGTTTCTCCAATATTATCCCCTTTATTCAGTCATATGCATCGTAACTGAAATCAGAGAAAATACTGATGTAGCAACTAACGTTACACGTCCGCAAATGAGCGGGTATTTGACTAAGTATCAAGCCAATTAATTTAGATCAATACTACATAAAACAAAAATATACATTACCCAAGGGTCAAGTGATGTGCAGAGCCTTGGGACAGCCAGCTCTCAAGAGTTTTTCCCGATAATCCAAATGATTCTCCAGAGATCTATAATCCAAATGTTTCTTTGTTTGTTAGTTTTTTTCTTTCCTTCCTTTTTTTTTTTTCTTTCCCCGTAACTGGTTTCTTAACCCAAAACTTATCAGATGAACACGCCCTCCGAATTTGGAACTTCCAATCATTGTTGGATGGGTGTGTGCATTGATAAGGAGCCTGACGTCATAATCCTACCCAGAATGCACTTTTGCTACTGATGTAGTATTAACTGCTCATATCTAGGTGGCACTGTTGTGTAAGCAATAGGCATCATACCATTAAGGGTTAACTCATACATGCCTGATATTTTCACTACTACACCTCTGACGTCTAGAGGCCTTGTCTCAGGGCTGAGGGACAAACTTTGATACATGAATGTATACTTCGAGGAACATCTAGACAATTCTCACACTGTGGAATTCATGTTCAGATAGGAAAAACAATGAAGCCTCAGAATCTGCAGGTGCGGTGTATCTTCTAACTTTCTAAATGTATAATGTATTGTTACTATAACACTAGCTTTTGAACAGCATAGTAATCTTCTCATAGACTTACTTTGGCCTACATGAAAATCCATACAAAACAGTGAATATAAATCAACATTGCTCTTAAAGGCAATGAATACCCATTATAACTAAAATAAGTAGATATAACTGTTTACACTTATGAAAAAGCACAACAGGTGGCACCCAAAGCAGCTCGGGCCCATCACTGGTGCGTGGCTGGGGGGAAACACAGGACGATGACGATACGCCTCCCACAGAGGACAGCTTGTCCTTAACTCTGGGCAGCCTGGCACACATGAGCGACTACATGCTGCAGTGCCTGCGCAACGACAGCAGAGTTGCCCACATTTTAACGTGTGCGGACTACTGGGTTGCCACCCTGCTGGATCCCCGGTACAAAGACAATGTGCCCACCTTACTTCCTACACTGGAGCGTGATAGGAAGATGCGCGAGTACAAGCGCACGTTGGTAGACACGCTACTGAGAGCATTCCCAAATGTCACAGGGGAACCAGTGGAAGCCCAAGGCGAAGGCAGAGGAGGAGCAAGAGGTCGCCAACGCAGCTGTGTCACGCCCAGCTCCTCTGAGGGCAGGGTTAGCATGGCAGAGATGTGGAAAAGTTTTGTCAACACGCCACAGCTAAGTGCACCACCACCTGATACGGAACGTGTTAGCAGGAGGCAACATTTCACTAACATGGTGGAACAGTACCTGTGCACACCCCTCCACGTACTGACTGATGGTTCGGCCCCATTCAACTTCTGGGTCTCCAAATTGTCCACGTGGCCAGAGCTAGCCTTTTATGCCTTGGAGGTGCTGGCCTGCCCGGCGACCAGCGTTTTGTCTGAACGTGTATTCAGCACGGCAGGGGGCGTCATTACAGACAAACGCAGCCGCCTGTCTACAGCCAATGTGGACAAGCTGACGTTCATAAAAATGAACCAGGCATGGATCCCACAGGACCTGTCCATCCCTTGTGCAGATTAGATATTAACTACCTCCCCTTAACAATATATTATTCTACTCCAGGGCACTTCCTCATTCAATACTATTTTTAATTTCATTTTACCATTATATTGCGGGGCAACCCAAAGTTGAATGAACCTCTCCTCTGTCTGGGTGCCGGGGCCTAAATGTGTGACAGTGGCCTGTTCCAGTGGTGGGTGACGTGAAGCCTGATTCTCTGCTATGACATGAAGACTGATTCTGCGCTGACATAAGGCCAGATTCTCTGTTACGGGACCTCTCTCCTCTGCCTGGGTGCCTGGGCCTAAATGTGTGACAGTGGCCTGTTCCAGTGGTGGGTGACGTGATGCCTGATTCTCTGCTATGACATGAAGACAGATTCTGTGCTGACATAAGGCCAGATTCTCTGTTACAGGACCTCTCTCCTCTGTCTGGGTGCCGGGGCCTAAATGTGTGACAGTGGCCTGTTCCAGTGGTGGGTGACGTGAAGCCTGATTCTCTGCTATGACATGAAGACTGATTCTGCGCTGACATAAGGCCAGATTCTCTGTTACGGGACCTCTCTCCTCTGCCTGGGTGCCTGGGCCTAAATGTGTGACAGTGGCCTGTTCCAGTGGTGGGTTACGTGATGCCTGATTCTCTGCTATGACATGAAGACAGATTCTGTGCTGACATAAGGCCAGATTCTCTGTTACGGGACCTCTCTCCTCTGCCTGGGTGCCTGGGCCTAAATGTGTGACAGTGGCCTGTTCCAGTGGTGGATGACGTGATGCCTGATTCTCTGCTATGACATGAAGACAGATTCTGTGCTGACATAAGGCCAGATTCTCTGTTACAGGACCTCTCTCCTCTGTCTGGGTGCCGGGGCCTAAATGTGTGACAGTGGCCTGTTCCAGTGGTGGGTGACGTAAAGCCTGATTCTCTGCTATGACATGAAGACAGATTCTGCGCTGACATAAGGCCAGATTCTCTGTTACAGGACCTCTCTCCTCTGTCTGGGTGCCGGGGCCTAAATGTGTGACAGTGGCCTGTTCCAGTGGTGGGTGACGTGAAGCCTGATTCTCTGCTATGACATGAAGACTGATTCTGCGCTGACATAAGGCCAGATTCTCTGTTACGGGACCTCTCTCCTCTGCCTGGGTGCCTGGGCCTAAATGTGTGAATGTGGCCTGTTCCAGTGGTGGGTGACGTGAAGCCTGATTCTCTGCTATGACATGAAAAATGATTCTGCGCTGACATAAGGCCAGATTCTCTGTTACGGGACCTCTCTCCTCTGCCTGGGTGCCTGGGCCTAAATGTGTGACAGTGGCCTGTTCCAGTGGTGGGTGACGTGATGCCTGATTCTCTGCTATGACATGAAGACTGATTCTGCGCTGACATAAGGCCAGATTCTCTGTTACGGGACCTCTCTCCTCTGCCTGGGTGCCTGGGCCTAAATGTGTGACAGTGGCCTGTTCCAGTGGTGGGTGACGTGATGCCTGATTCTCTGCTATGACATGAAGACTTATTCTGTGCTGACATGAAGCCAGATTCTCTGTTACGCGACCTCTCTCCTCTGCCTGGGTGCCTGGGCCTAAATATGTGACAGTGGCCTGTTCCAGTGGTGGGTGACGTGATGCCTGATTCTCTGCTATGACATGAAGACAGATTCTGTGCTGACATAAGGCCAGATTCTCTGTTACGGGACCTCTCTCCTCTGCCTGGGTGCCTGGGCCTAAATGTGTGACAGTGGCCTGTTCCAGTGGTGGGTGACGTGAAGCCTGATTCTCTGCTATGACATGAAGACTGATTCTGTGCTGACATGAAGCCAGATTCTCTGCTATGGCATGAAGAGACTGATTCTGTGCTGACATGAAGCCAGATTCTTTGCTATGGCATGAAGAGACCGATTCTCTGCTGACGTGAAGCCAGATTCTCTGCTATGGGACCTCTGTCCAATTGATATTGGGTCATTTTTATTTTTTTTATTTTTATTTTAATTCATTTCCCTATCCACATTTGTTTGCAGGGGATTTACCTACATGTTGCTGCCTTTTGCAGCCCTCTAGCTCTTTCCTGGGCTGTTTTACAGCCTTTTTAGTGCCCAAAAGTTCGGGTCCCCATTGACTTCAATGGGGTTCGGGTTCGGGACGAAGTTTGGGTCGGGTTCGGATCCCGAACCCGAACATTTCCGGGAAGTTCGGCCGAACTTCTCGAACCCGAACATCCAGGTGTTCGCTCAACTCTACTATTCATTACAATAGGTCTGTGTACAGGAGAATGCATCACAGCATGTTCTATATTGTGCATTTTTCACACAGCTCTGGCTCCACAGGGGCTTGCGAGAAAAACGGATTGCATCTGGATGCAATGGGGAACATTTATCAAAACTGCTGTAAAGGAAAACTGGCTTAGTTGCCCACAGCAACCAATCAGATTCCACCTTTCATTTTCCAAAATGGCTCTGAAAAATGAAAGGTGGAATCTGATTGGTTGCTATGGGCAACTAAACCAGTTTTCCTTTATACCAGTTTTGATAAATCTCCTCCATAGTGTTTTTTCATGATGGTTGCTAGGAGATGTTGAGTGTTATTCTTCTTGCAACTGAAAAACGCATGCAATTCGGACAGAAAAAACGGAAACACTAAACGCAATCACGGACAGAACGGATTCAACTTGCTTGCAAAACCATCCGTTTTTTCCTTAACAGATCCTGACACAATCCGTATCGCTCGTTTTAAATAAGCCTTAGGGAAAAATCCACATCTAAGTATGAGAGGCCCTCACTGTGCTATTGATGGATGTATCAGAGCGTGCCACAACCACAACCCTACCACAGGCTGTCAGGACGCATCCATTCAGCCGGGTCAGGGAAGGAGAGAATTCTCCACTCCGCATCTGTGATAGTGAGGTTATATGTAAGCAGGAGAGCCATCGTGTAAAGCGGTCTTTAAGGAATAGACCCAATCACATAATGGCTGTTTTATTAGATAAGACACTATCAATGCGGCAGAAGCAGTGCACACAATTGCACTTAACATATTTCATGCATTTTTATCGCTAACATGCCATAAAATGCATTTAAACTAGACTGGTGGGAAGGGATCCGCTGTGATTTGCAATGACAGAACCATGAAATGCATTATGATTTACTGGATTATGATCTTAGCAGCATCATTAACGAGAAAATAAAAATCTGCTTCTCCAGCACTAAGTCCTTCTGTTTACTGATACCCGATAAGAATTCATACTAGAAGGCCTTCTAAGCCTTAGGGTCCTTACATGCATCAATTCTGGACTGGCGTTTTTATCAGTAAAAAAACACCGGAATATGCTCATGCGTTGTTTCATGGTACCTGCACTTTTTGCTGTGGCTTTTGTGGTGTTTTTTTTTTTCTAAATGGCTGTGCGAACTGCGTTTTTTTTCTGCCTTTTTTCCCTATGGTGAAACAGATATAAAAAAAAAAAAAAAAAAGGCTGGAAAGGCAGCAAGCTACAATTTTGAAAAGAAGGCAAAAAAGACAAAAAAGCACCACCTAATGAACAAAAACTGTAGTGGCAAAATAAAAAAGCTGCAAAGAACGCAGCTAAAAAGTGCAAAAGTGCAGAAAATCACAACTAAAAACTTATGTGTGAAAGCAGCCTCAGGGCTCATGCACATGGCCGTGTGCATGAGCCCTTAAAAGGGTTGTCCATTTTTAGCAAGAAACTGGATAACACTGGGGAATAGTCTAAAACTAAGCAAAACTGCAACTTACTAGCAGATTCCATGCTACCAGGTTGTTTCTCCCAGCAAGGCTCTGCTTAATTAGTTGTAGTGGTAATAGCATGTTGACACGCGACCGCTGCAGCCAAGCACTCACCTCTTTGGTGCACTGCTGAGGTCAGTGATTGGCTGCAGTGGTCATGTGTTCTTGAAGCTGGGTTAACAAAGATGGGAGCACCAGCGTGGAATCTGCTAGGTAAGTATCTTTATTTCAGGCTAATCCCCAGTGTTGTCCAGTTTCTTTCTGAAACCGAACAATCCCTTTAAATGCATAATAGGTCATAGGCGCATTCATGTATATAAAGCCTCTTTTGCACGTAAATATGGTATGTTTTTGCGGATATAACAAAATCATGAAAAACTATTTTTTTTGTGTTACGTGAATATTATGGGGGGGGGGGATTTATCAAACTGGCATAGAGGAAAACTGGCTGCTGCCCATAGCAACCAATCAGATTTAACCTTTAATTTTCCAGTGAAGCTTTGAAAAATGAAAGGTGAAATCTGATTGGTTGCTATGGGCACCTAAGCTAGTTTCCCTTTACACCAATTTTGATAACTCTCCCCCTATGTGTGAATCCACCCTAAGGCTGCAGCACACGGGTACGGATTTCTCTCCATTTTCTCACCAAAATCTGCATGTGTTGCATTGCAAACGATGAAATCCGTAGAAACAGTTGACATGCTGCAGAATTCAAAATCCACACAGCAGGTCAATCTCCGCATGAAAACAATATGGAAAGTGTACATGAGATTTATCAAATCTTATTCTTTTGGTATATTGTCTTACACTACAGTTTTTCCGCACGAAACACACACATTATCTGCAATGTGTTCAGGTAGCCTAAGGCTGGTTCCACACTAGTGTTCAGAGATCAGAGAACAGCCTGCCAGAGCTCCCTGGATCTGGAGTTGCTGAACGCTGCCCGAGTGCCCGTTGACCCTGTTAAAGGGGTTCTCCGGGAATTAAGAAAATTAAAATACCTAAATATTACTTCTTTATAAATATATTCCCAAATACCTTACATTAGTTATAATGGCTCATTTTGTCTGGGGAGCAATCATCAGGGGAAACAAAATGGCCACTGTCCTATTAAAGCGGTTGTCCGGGTTCAGAGCTGAACCCGGACATACCCTTATTTTCACCCAGGCAGCCCCCCTGAGGCTAGCATCGGAGCATTTCATGCTCCGATGCGCTCCCTTGCCCTGCGCTAGATCGCGCAGGGCAAGGGCTCTTTTGTTTATCATAACACAATGTCGGGAGGAAACTTACGCCCGGCAGTGTGTTTGGTGACGTCACTGGCTCTGATGCGCAGGCTTTAGCGCTGCCCTAGCCGTTTTACTGGCTAGGGCAGCGATGAATTCCGCCCATCAGTGCCGGTGACGTCACCGGGCTTTCTGGCAGCCCCATGGAGAGCCCCGGTATGTCACCGGATCTCCAAAAACTGCCTTTGCCCTCGCGATTTAGTGCAGGGCAAAGGAAATTATCGGAGCATGAACTGCTCCGATGCTTAAGGCAGGGGTGCTGCTGGGGTGAAAATGCAGGTATGTCCGGGTTCAGAGACAACCCCTTTAATGCGCACAAAACTTGTCCTAATCACATAATCACACAAGAGGACAAGTTACTTCACAACGCTGAGCTAAAGAGCTGCCTCATCATCCTCTCTGCTCTGCTTGTCAGGGATTAGGATCCTGAATACAGTTTAATATGATCTTCAGCTGAATCTCTGTAGAAATGGAGTTTATGAGGAGGTGTGGCTACGGAGCATCACTTGCATGCAGTCTCCATTACCACAGTCTGTCCTGTCCCTCCTCTTTGTACTTCATGTATCCTATTGAACTCCATTCCTACAGAGATTCAGCTGAAGAGCTTCTCATCTGTATTCAGGATCATAATCCCTGACAAGTAGGAGAGGAGGATGAGGCAGCTCTTTATGTCAGTGCTGTGAAGTAAGACTAATTTCACATTCACGTTTTTTGCGGATCCGTCATGGATCTGCAAAAACACTTCCATTACAATAATACAACCCCATGCATACGTCATGAATGGATCCGGTTGTATTATGTCTTCTATAACCATCACGGATCCGTCTTGAACACCATTGAAAGTCAATAAGGGACGGATCCGTTTTCTATTGTGTCAGAGAAAATGGATCCGTCCCCATTGACTTACATTGTGTGTCTTGCTCCGCACCACATCGCGGAAGCGTCTTTCTGTCCACGATGGGGACGCAAATGGAAACGGAATGCATTTTGGTGCATTCTGTTTCGTTCAGTTTTGTCCCCATTGACAATGAATGGGGACAAAACTGAACCGTTTTCTTTTGCTATTGAGATCCTATGGTGGATCTCAATAGCGGAATTGAAAACTTTAGTGTGAAAGTAGCCTAACCTGTCCTGCTGAGTGATTAGGACAGGCTTTGTGTGCACTAATAGGACAGTGGCCATTTTGTTTCTCCTAATCATTGCTCCCTAGACAAAATGAGCCATTATAAATAATGAAAGGTATTTGAGAATATATTTATAATAAAGTAATATTTACATATTTTCATTTTCTTAATTCCCGGGGAACCCCTTTAACTACGATATAATGGGGACTGGCAGAGATCTGGCTGCAACCCAGCAATGCCAGATCCAGAGAGCTCCTTTAGGCTGTTCCCGGCCAGAACGCTAGTGTGAAACTAGCCTAATAGGGGGTCATTTAGCAAACTGGTGTAAAGTAGAGCTGGCTTAGTTGCCCATAGCAACCAATCAGATTCCACCTTTCATTTTGGACAGTTCCTTTGGAAAATGAAAGTAACTGAGCCAGTTCTGCTTTACACCAGTTTGATGACCCCCATAGTGTTTAAGTATCCTGGAAGAGCTGTTCTATCAAAAAATTACTGGGTTTCATTAACCATCCGTGATAATAAGTTTCATGTTAAAGCGCTTCCTACAACACAGTCTACAACATATTGTACTGTGCATGGGCACTTGTACACAGTGCATCCAGGCCACGGTAAAAAGAAAATGTCAATTCTCTGCACTACTAAGGCCAGTGATTGGCTGAAACGGTCACAAGTTGCCGACGTAAGAATCTGGTAGGTAAGTGATGATCTCTTCTTTAATGCCTAAGCTGCATCTAAGGTGGCACTAGCGAGATGGTTCTGTTTTCCTGGGTGATACTGCTTTGTATATTATTCTCCCATGGAGCATTACCACTAAGGCCCCTTTCACACGGGCAAGAATTCCATGCGGGTGCAATGCGTGAGGTGAACGCATTGCACCCGCACTGAATCCGGACCCATTCACTTCAATGGGGCTTTTCAGATGAGCGGTGATTTTCACGCATCACTTGTGCGTGAAAATCGCAGCATGTTCTATATTCTGCTTTTTTCACGCAACGCAGGCCCCATAGAAATGAATGAGGATGCGTGAAAATCGCAGACATGTGCAAGCAAGTGCAGATGCAATGTGATTTTCAAGCATGGTTGCTAAGGAGACGAGGGATGAGTTACCCGGTACCCCATTTACTTTATTATTTTCCCTTATAAAATGGTTATAATGGAAAATAATAGCATTCTTTAATTCAGAATGCTAAGTAAAAGGTCCATTGTGGGGTTAAAAAAATAAAATAAAAATGTAAAAAAATGTTTCTTCTTCTTCTTGCAGGAACTGGCTGGAAAAGGACCTTCGGAGACGTCATCGCGCTCACCATGCGGTGAGCATGGTGACGTCAGCGCAGTTCCTGCTGAATGAAGATAGAAGATCCTAAGTCTAAGCTGCATCCAAGGCTTTGCACTCTGCCAGCCACAATCCTACTCCATACAGATCAGGGGCAAGCACTCCGAAACTGTCTACAGATGGATATTTAGCTTGGCTATTTCTCCTTGTAATATCCCAAGGCTTGCTAAAAAGTCAGCCATTTCCAAAAGGTGGCGCTAGTGAGATGGTTCTCTTTCCCTGGGAGATACCTCTTGGCATATTTTTCCCTTGAAGCATTGCCAATAAGTCTCCATATACAGCTTTTAACTAATGTGTCATTCATCTAGCTTAGAGTGAGTTCACATCACGTTTTATGCCTGTTTGACGTATACGGTAGAAAAAAAAAGGATAAAAAAAAAACGCAGCACACAGCATTCTTGTATTCTGAAGTATATATTTTTTATTTTTTTTATTTTTTTACAATGGAACTCTATGGTGAAAGGATGCCACTGTATGAGGCATCCGTTTAACGTATTGGTTTTTTGTATATGTTAAATGGATGGGGAAAAACGTGATGTGAGCCCAGCCTTACAACCTATCCTATCACATTGCTAATGATGACAATATCCCTACCACGCCAGCGCTGTACTCCCCGATGTAATTAGGCTCCCTAATTTTTTCTGATTTTTATTTATTAAAAAAGTTGCAAACCATGTATCATTTTCTTCCCACTTCACACATACTTACTACTTTGGTCTATCACATAAAATACATTTCAAGCAGTTATCCGACACTAACAAATGCTCCCCCATTTGCCGGGCCCCTCACACTGATTCTACTTACCTGGCTCCCTGCGTCGCTCCTGCGGTGCTTCGCCCCGTCACCGCCTGCCATTGGCTGCCCCCCCGACACGGGATGTTTTCATCCGTGCACAGGGAGAAGCAGCGGTTCTGGGACCAGAAGTGACGCAGGGAGCGGGGAGCCAGGGAAGTAGAATCAGTGTGAGTGGCCCCTTTAAGTTTGTGGGTGTAACGTGAAAAAATGTGGAAAGGGCCATGAATACTTTTTCAAGGCACTGCAGATTGCTCAGCAGCGGCTCATTCACTAATATCTCTGGCTGGTTATGCATACCAAGGCATGAATGCAGAAAACACATAGCAAGTAATTTATTATGAAGGGAACTTTCAAAGGTTGCTTTGAAATGCGTACTAATTGGAAATGTGAAGGGTGATGAAGGTTGTAGGCGTTAAAGTGTATATAAAGTATAAGGCCTCTTTCACGCGTCAGTGAATCACGGAGGTGTGTTATTCGTGATCTCCACAGACAGCACATGTACACATTGGGCCAAATTTATCATTAGCTCAGGTCAGAATAATGGAGTGAAAAAGTCCCCAAAAAAGTCCCAAACGCTAAAACTGCGCCCAAATTTGCAACTTTTTTCTGCTCTGCACTATGCCCGCCAGTTTTCTGAAAGTGGGCGTGTTTTCTTATGTAAATGAATCTTTAGATAGATTTACTATTGGGACTATTTAAAAAGTCGCAAAAAAGTCGCAATTTCACTCCAGTGAGGACCATGCTTATCTTATGAAACTTTTTAATAGAACATGCGACTTTTTCATAAAAACGTGCGACTTTTTCGTAAAGATGTGCGACTTTTGTAAAGCTGTTTACTGACGGATAAACTACTACCGTCAAACGACATTAAAGGGCCGATCATAAATCTGACTTGGCTAAAACTGACTTTAGCCATATGTGAAAGTGGAGTGAGCTGTCAGTCATGATAAATCTGGCCCACTGACTTTAATGTGTGTATTTTCACACCATGGGAGCATTCCCTATGTTTTTTTTCCATGATTAAGGATTCCCCATACACATTATAGTCTATGGGGGAGATATATGAAGACTGGCATTACCAACCCCAGTCTTTTAATAAAATCGGCGCATTCTGTGCCAACAGACTTTACTCTGAGGCACAGGCCTCTTAATAAATTTGGCGCATTTCCAGGCAGTCTGTGTGCCAGATTTTTTTAATCTATGCCAGTTATGAGCTGGTGAAGGTTTGAACTATTATTTACGGCAGTAACTCCAGCGGCCATACCCCTCCTAAGCCCCACCACCTTTTAAAAAGTGACAAGTGAAAAGTCGCACAACTATAGCGGGTGCCATAATTTGCAACTTTTTTTTACACCGCGTAAACGCTTCAGTAAATGTCCCTCTATGTGTCCGTGAAACACATGGACACAATATGGATGCCATCGATGTTTGATCCATCTTTTAATGAATTGTTGCTAGGAGATGCTCTAAAAATTAATTTCCATCTTAGCAGTGTCTGTGGAATATGGCTGACACAGACCAAACAGATTCTTTATGGACATCTTCACAGAACTACTATCTTGTCACAGATGTCATCACGGACGTGTGAAAGAAGCCTATGGGCTGTATCTAGCCACAGACCCACCGCTACATATTCTTCGTCACATTACTACTTTGCCCTTACACTTGCAGTTCTGTTGTGCAACATGACAAAAACTTTTGTAAAAACCAAAGACTGCTGGTCTCCATAGAAGCTGTTATGAGAGCACTTTCTAGAATAGTTCTTAAACGGGGTCTACCAAGACCTAAGGATAGGTCATCAAGGTTTGATTGAGGTCTGACATCCAAGAACTCCGTCAATCAGCAGAAGGTGTTCTCGTGAATGAGACTGAAGTGAAGTACAAGGCACCGCTGCTCACACAGACAAGCTGCTGTGCCTGTACAAATGGTGAAGGGTACATGGCTGCCGTAGGTAAGCCTTTCGTAATTAGACCCTGGCCTATCTGGAGGATTAGGAACTGCTGCTATTTAGAAAGGTTCAAGGAGTGCCATACACATTCATGGTATAACCATGGCATAGGTCCAAACAGATCCAGCACAGCTCTGACTCGAGCAATTATTTTATCCCATCAAACATCTCCAAAGCCCTAATCCTAATAGTTTACCTAACTAGTCAACCTTATTTAGGATACAGGACAGCAGAATGTATACAGGGAGTGCAGAATTATTAGGCAAGTTGTATTTTTGAGGATGAATTTTATTATTGAACAACAACCATGTTCTCAATGAACCCAAAAAACTCATTAATATCAAAGCTGAATATTTTTGGAAATAGTTTTTAGTTTGTTTTTAGTTTTAGCTATTTTAGGGGGATATCTGTGTGTGCAGGTGACTATTACTGTGCATAATTATTAGGCAACTTAACAAAAAACAAATATATACCCATTTCAATGATTTATTTTTACCAGTGAAACCAATATAACATCTCAACATTCACAAATATACATTTCTGACATTCAAAAACAAAACAAAAACAAATCAGTGACCAATATAGCCACCTTTCTTTGCAAGGACACTCAAAAGCCTGCCATCCATGGATTCTGTCAGTGTTTTGATCTGTTCACCATCAACATTGCGTGCAGCAGCAACCACAGCCTCCCAGACACTGTTCAGAGAGGTGTACTGTTTTCCCTCCTTGTAAATCTCACATTTGATGATGGACCACAGGTTCTCAATGGGGTTCAGATCAGGTGAACAAGGAGGCCATGTCATTAGATTTTCTTCTTTTATACCCTTTCTTGCCAGCCACGCTGTGGAGTACTTGGACGCGTGTGATGGAGCATTGTCCTGCATGAAAATCATGTTTTTCTTGAAGGATGCAGACTTCTTCCTGTACCACTGCTTGAAGAAGGTGTCTTCCAGAAACTGGCAGTAGGACTGGGAGTTGAGCTTGACTCCATCCTCAACCCGAAAAGGCCCCACAAGCTCATCTTTGATGATACCAGCCCAAACCAGTACTCCACCTCCACCTTGCTGGCGTCTGAGTCGGACTGGAGCTCTCTGCACTTTACCAATCCAGCCACGGGCCCATCCATCTGGCCCATCAAGACTCACTCTCATTTCATCAGTCCATAAAACCTTAGAAAAATCAGTCTTGAGATATTTCTTGGCCCAGTCTTGACATTTCAGCTTGTGTGTCTTGTTCAGTGGTGGTCGTCTTTCAGCCTTTCTTACCTTGGCCATGTCTCTGAGTATTGCACACCTTGTGCTTTTGGGCACTCCAGTGATGTTGCAGCTCTGAAATATGGCCAAACTGGTGGCAAGTGGCAGCTTGGCAGCTGCACGCTTGACTTTTCTCAGTTCATGGGCAGTTATTTTGCGCCTTGGTTTTTCCACACGCTTCTTGCGACCCTGTTGACTATCACTATTTTTGACTTTTCTGAGCCTGTCAAGTCCTTCTTTTGACCCATTTTGCCAAAGGAAAGGAAGTTGCCTAATATTTATGCACACCTAATATAGGGTGTTGATGTCATTAGACCACACCCCTTCTCATTACAGAGATGCACATCACCTAATATGCTTAATTGGTAGTAGGCTTTCGAGCCTATACAGCTTGGAGTAAGACAACATGCATAAATGAGGATGATGTGGTCAAAATACTCATTTGCCTAATAATTCTGCACTCCCTGTACATGTAGCTATGTTCAGTCATGTTATATATCTTTCCTAGGGTCAGTCATAAACGTTAAACCTCTGGGGGTGGATGGCGGCGCCTGTGTGAATCCACAGCTCAGAAGCGATACGGCCCAGAAGCTGCAAAAAAACACCTGTACTTGCCGCTCTCCAACATCTAGAGCTCCAGCAATCCAGCGTCCCTGATTCTCCATCCCATGATGGATAAAGGAAGGGGGAAAAAAGAGCCCATTGAAGCTCACACAGTTCTTCCCTGTAATGGAGTCCTCCCAAGATGGTGCCGCTCTGCCTCATGCTGATAGCGCACCTCTCCAGACAGTTACTATTTCTCGGCAGCAGCGCAGATACAGAGAGCAAAGGGGTCTCTTTCTTCTGTCAGTCCTGGCTCTTCCCCTGGCAGGACACTATCTGAGGCGGTTGTCAATGATGAGGCCTTGCCTATATCTTATGCCAGGCACAGGGGAAACCCTTGCCACACAGACACTAACTACAGCAAGCAGCCACTGAAGCTGCGGGTAGAAAATACTGCCCCTATTTCTAAATCTCTGATCAGAAACTTGTTGAATGACTTAAAGCTCTCAATACAGCAAGACGTCAGGTCAGCCATCTCTGAAATATAGCAGGAAATTGCTTCTCTGGGCAACTGCACTGGTCATATAGAATCTAAAATGGTGGGGCTCACTACTGGCCATAATAAGATTGTTGATGTGGATAATACTATGGATGATGAAGTTTCTGCGCCTAAAAGCAAGATAAGATTGCGGACATAGAAGATCGATCAAGGCGCAATAATGTCCGTTGTAGAGTAGTGTCCGAATCAGTGAAATTAGAATTGCTGATGGATTTATTTGCCATCTTACTACCTCAAGCAAGTTCTACAGATTTTCTCATAGATAGAGCCCATCATTTACCAAACCCAAATTGCTCTCAGCTGCTATGCCTAGGGATGTTATAGCCCACAAACATTGTTTCCACATAAAGGAAAATTTAATGACATCCTCAGATCTTTCCGCAGCTACCCTGGCAAAAAGAAGGGAATACAGCGTGGTCACGAAAGTGCAACGGGAACACCAAATCCCTTACAAATGGGGGTTCGCTGTAAAGTTGATTGTTACCAAAAGAGGGGAGAAACACGTGCTCAGGTCCCCGAGATCTGTATTACAAATTTGCCGAAACTCGAATTTACTTCTAGAAGAAGACCCTACAAGTTCTGTCAAGAGACATTTCTCCCAAACTCATTCCCGATGGGTGGATTACAGTCACACACAGGAAGTGTCAGACGGTTTGAAAACTCCAGAAGGGGACTGTCAATCATCTTTATTGAATTTCTCCTTTGGCTTCTGAACAAGTCAGGAGTGGCACCCGCGTCGCTCCTGATCCCGGTACAGCTGCCGCTGCATCTCCCCGTTGCGCGGATCAAAACAACCGGCGACCAGGGGGGGTTGCCAATAGCAGGCCGCGACAGGGACGAGTCTCCCTAGCATCATATGCTATTTGAAACCCTCTGATACGCCGGCTAACTCTAGACCAATTTCACCTAAAGATATATGCGAAGATATGGGGGCTGACATTCTCCATATGTTGATACACAATAACTAGGTTGGCTTTATTAAAGGACATCAGACATCCAATGGAACCTGTAGATTTCTCAATATACTCTTAGTAGTGGCTGGACGACGGACACCTTCTCTGTTTCTCTCACTGGATGCAGAGAAGGCGTTCCATAGGTTTCACTGGAGATACCTGGCGGAGGTTCTCAGAAAACTTGGCTTTATATACTCACCCTTCGGTGAGCGTTTTTACCTTAGGGTCTCTCTCTAGCCTCTTTGGTATTACTAATGGGGTTCGACAGGGATGCCCATTGTCTCCTGTCATTTATGATTATGGAGCCGCTAATGCAATAACTTAGATCATCCCCTAATATTGAGGGCATTAGAATTGGATCTGTTGATCACCGTGTAGGCCTTTTTGCCAACGATTTCTTATCTGTCTCAGTAAACCTGAAACCTTTTCACCACGTGGTTGACCTGCTTACACGATTTAGTGCAGTTAGCTATTACAAACCTAATACCACAAAGTCCCTGATCTTAGAAATGGAAATACCAACTGAGGTTCAGGCACACAATTCGACTTTCGTTGGACAGCTGAGGGAGTTCCATATCTTCCAAACTGCAATAAGTGAACTATCAATCCCTAATTAAGCAACTACTCAAAGATGTTAAATCCTTCACTTATCCCATCTCTTGGATGGGACGTATTGCAGCTGTGAACATGTTTTATAATATTTCTGTAGTCTTCTCATCTCCATCCCACTCCAAGTTATTAAACATTCAATCAATTCTACTTAATTTCATTGGGACCAACTGCAGACTGAGAGTACTTGCTTGTATTTTATTTCTCCCTATTAGGGCTAATGCACACGACCGCACCGTGTTTTGAGGTCCGTAAATTACAGATCCGCAAAACACAGATGCCTCCCGTGTGTTCCATAATTTGCGGAATGGAACGGGCTACCAATAAATTGAAATGCCTATTCTTGTCCACAAAACTGACAAAAATAGGACATATTCTATTTTTTTTTGCAGGGCCACGGAACGGAGCAACGAATGCGGACAGCACACAAATTGCTGTCCACATCTTTTGCGGCCCCGTTGAAGTGAATGGATCCACATACGAGCCACAAAAAATGCGGCTCAGATGCAGAGCCAGACAACGGTCATGTGCATTAGCCCTTAGTTATGGTGGCTGGGGATGCCCCTTAGTATTGTGGATAGAGCAACTTTATTAGACCCACTTAAAAGCCTATGGATAGGGGGTGAATATGAAAACGCACTTAGCTAATGGAACTGAGATGAAAGACTATTTATGGAGTGCCTCCTTGAGCAAAAAAAAAAAAACACTTTGCCCCTTCGCTAACTCTCCAGATGGAAATTAATTTGTGTTTTGCAGTCCCTAATTCCTGGAATGAATCTCTCTGGGTGGGTGGCTCGGTGCGCTATATATTTACACTTAGTGTTGTCACATCTAAATGTATTAACCATTTGGAAGCTTCCAGGAAGCTATTATATAGATGGTACTACACGCCATATAGGTAGCCCAAAATCTACCCTCAGACCTCTCCACTTTGCTGGCAAAGCACTAGACACATTGGGACCTCATTGCATATCTGGTGGCACTGCACGGGTTTGGGGAAATTCGGGGATGACATAGCTAAACTATTGTGGCAAGTAGGTAATTGGGGGTCAGACCCCCTGATGTGGCTTTACTATCTGTGGGGTTAGAGAAAATGTCCATTGCAGATGCAACTATTATATCCCACATACTTACAGTAACAAGAACTTTGGTGGCAAAGAATTGGAAGTCCACTGAATTGCCTACGCTGGAGGAGAAATGTAATAGTGTGCAATATACAGTGCTGCCCATAATTATTCATACCCCTGGCAAATTTTGACTTAAAGTTACTTTTTTTCAACCAGCAAGTAATTTTTTGACGGGAAATAACATAGGTGTCTCCAAAAAGATAATAAGATGATGTACAAGAGGCATTATTGTGGAACAAAAACGTTTCTCAGCTTTTATTTACATTTGAGAAAAAAGTGTCCAGTCCAAAATTATTCCTACCCTTCTTAATAATCAATAGAAAAGCCTTTATTGGCTATTACAGCAATCAAACGCTTCCTATAATTGCAGACCAGCTTTTTGCATGTCTCCACAGGTATTTTTGTCCTTTCATCTTTAGCAATGAGCTCCAAATCTTTCAGGTTGGAGGGTCTTCTTGCCATAACCCTGATCTTTAGCTCCCTCCACAGATTCTCAATTGGATTCAAGTCTGGGCTCTGGCTGGGCCACTCCAAAACATTAATGTTGTTGTCTGCTAACCATTTCTTCACCACTTTTGCTGTGTGTTTTGGGTCATTGTCATGCTGAAATGTCCACTGGTGCCAAAGGCCAAGTTTCTCTGCAGACTGCCTAATGTTGTCATTGAGAATCCTCATGTATTGCTCTTTTTTCATGGTGCCGTTTACTGTAATTAGGATCCCTGGTCCATTGGCTGAAAAACACCCCTAAAGCATTAGGTTCCCACCACCATAATTGACAGTGGGGATGGTCTTCTTTGGGTTGAAGGCTTCTCCTTTTTTACGCCAAATGAAGGAAATATCATTGTGACCAAACAATTCAATTTTTGTTTCATCTGACCATAACACAGAAGACCAGAAGTCGTCTTCTTTGTCCAGATGAGCTTTTGCAAAAGCTTTTGTGTGCCCTATCTGGAGAAGTGGCGTCCTCCTTGGTCTGCATTGTGCAGTGTCCGTTGGACTGTCTGCCTTGAGACATTGCCATCAGCAGAGCCCAAATTCACCAGGATGACCTTGGTGGTGATCCTTGGATTCTTTTTTACCTCTCTAACTATCCTCCTGGCCAGCACAGGTGTCACTTTTGGCTTCCGACTACATCCTTTGAGATTTTCCACAGTGCGGAACATCACACTGCCTCCGCCGTGTTTTACAGAGGATGTGGTATGCTTTGGATCATGAGCTGTACCATGCCTTAGCCATACTTTTTTCTTTCCATCATTCTGGTAGATGTTGATCTTGGTTTCATCTGTCCAAATGTGCTGTTTTTTTAAGAAGTTTTTTAGCAAAGTCCAATCTAGCCTTCTTATTCTTGAGGCTTATGAGTGGCTTGCACCGTGCAGTGAACCCTCTGTATTTACTTTCATGCAGTCTTCTCTTTATGGTAGATTTGGATATTGATACCCCTATATCCTGGAGAGTGTTGTTCACTAGGTTGGCTGTAGTGAAGGGGTTTCTCTTCAACATGGTAATTATTCTAGGTTCTTCCACCACTGTTGTTTTCCGTGGGCGTCCAGGTCTTTTTGCATTGTTGAGGTCACCAGTGCTTTCTTTCTTTCTCAGGATGTACCAAACTGTAGATTTTGCCACTTCTAGTAGCAATTTTTCGGATGTGTTTTTTTCTGTTTTTGCAGATGAAGGATGGCTTGTTTCACCTGCATGGAGAACTCCCTTGACCGCATGTTTACTTCTCAGCAAAATCTTCAAAATGCAAGCACCACACCTCAAATCAACTCCAGGCCTTATATATGCTTAACTGAGAATTAAATAATGAAGGAATTGCCCACACCTGCCCATGAAACAGCCTTTGAGTCACTTGTCCAATTACTTTTGGTCCCTTTAAAAACAGGGTGCCACATGTAAAGGAGCTGAAACTCCTAAACCCTTCATCCAATTTTAATGTGGATACCCTCAAATGTAAGCTGAAAGTCTGGACTTTACATCCATGTCCATTATATAACTATAACTTGAATATGTTTTAGTGAACAGGTAAAAAAAAAAAAAGTGTGTCAGTGTCCAAATATATATGGACCTAACTGTATATGAAAAAAAAAAAAAAAAAAGAATAAAGCTAAAATAAATTAACACAAACACATAATTTTTAAGAATAAAATATATTTTTATTCATAAACAGTGGTATAACGATTGCTGTTGGGGGAAGAAGGCCCACCTAGATCCCAAAGCAATCACCGCTTTCAACTGCATCCACATCCTCAGGATGCAGATCACAAAGAGATTTTGGTATCCTGCTCTGGTAAGAAACAGGCTGCTTAAGGCTTGTTGCCAGCCAGAATTTAGGATCATGCTCAGGACATCAGGCATAACTGTACTTCAGCAAAAGCGCCAGGCCAAGGACAGCAGGGTGTAGGCAGTGGACCTGCTGTCCAGCTGCTCATCGTGGGAATGGGGTTAGGTGACTTTTAGTTTTCTATTTGTACAAAACGGGCATGAAGAGGGACAAAAGGGGACACAAAGTGCAGGGGGAAAAGGGAAATTAGTACTAACTGTAGGAAAATACAGGGAGGACACTACTACTGCATGGGGGCACAATGCTATTAGATACTGGCACAAAGGAGGATGTTATTATTGTGAAGGGGGCACAATGGGGGACACTACTACTGCATGGGGGCACAATGCTATTAGATACTGGCACAAAGGAGGACAATACTATTGTATGGGGGCACGATGCAGGGATTACTATTGTATCGGACCAAAATGGGGAGGAAATTATTATTGTATGGAGGTACAATGAGGGACATTACTATTGTATTGGACCAAAATGGAAGGGCATTACTATTGTATAGGAGCACAATGAAGGCATTATTATTGTATGGGACCAAAATGGGGGACTTTACTATTGTATGGGGGCACAATACTATATAGTGGCACAAAGGTGGACATTACTACTCAGAGGGGGGATAAACTGCCAGATAGACACAAGGGGCATTATTACTCTTTGGGACACTATGGATAGCAATCTGCAGACATGAAGAGGTTGTGGCTGGAAGAGTTCTTCATGGTGGTCTGTGCTGGATGGATTTGTAAGTCACTGGATAGAACTGTACTGTACTCACTTATTTGGATTGCATGTCGAACTGGTATTTATCACTATCTGGTCACTGTATGATGGTTATATTAGTGTCAGCAGTTACTCCTCTATTCATAAAATACATAAAATGAAAAAAAAAAAAAAATACCACAGTCCCTACCAGACAGAGAGAGGACAAAGACGTGGTGTAGCAGCCACCGTGTGCTAGTCTTCCATCAAACTTTCTCAGCCGAGACTGATGCAGGATCTACAAGCGGCAATCAGGCTATATTTTGCCGTATAGTGCGGATAGTGGACCCATTCAAGTGAATGGGTCCGAGCCGCAATACAGGATTTACAAGGCTGGTGCCCATGCATTGAGGTCTGCAGTTTGCGGTCGGCCTATGTTCATGTGAATGTACCGTTAGGGTAGAAGGTTTCTCTGCAGGAACATCAAGGCCAAAGCCAGTGGAGTAACTAGAGTGTTATGGGCCCCAGCGCAAACTTTGGATCGGGCCCCCCTCTCCCCATTTTTACAAAGAGCCGGCAAATTTTCTTTACACTAAGGACTCTTTCACACAAGCGGATGCCGTGCGGTTAATACGCCGCGTGAAAGCGAGCCAAGCCCCGTTCCGGACAGCAGTGACACGGAGCAGTAACATGACTGATAATGCTCTTTGCCTCTCTGTGATCTTTTTGCTACAAAATCACCGTGACAACTTTATCTCACTGTGATTTTGTAGTAAAAAGATCACAGAGAGGCAAAGAGCATTATCAGTCATGTTACTGCTCCGTGTCTCTGCTGTCCGGAACGGGGCTTGGCTAGCTTTCACGCAGAGGATTATCCGCACAGTATCCGCTCGTGTGAAAGAGCCCTAAGCCCAATGCATGGCTACACTCACCCAGTCCTAATAAAATCTGATCCTACCTCATCCAGGGTATCGCTGGCATCGGTGTGATGTCCACTGGATCAAGAACAAGGTCCTTGTGGTGATAGAGAAAAAAAGAATAATTAAATAAGGAAGGGATGGTGACTGCCCCAGTGAAATCACCAGCAGGGGGCGCTGTGCTGGCCTGTAAGACTCAGCCATGCCAATGTATAGCAGGGTAATCTAGGACATTTCCCCTAAGTGCTACCACACAGTACTAATGCCCACATTGTGGCCCCTCACAGTACTAATGCCTCCCTCACAGTAGTTATGCCAGATTATGTGCCCCTCACAGCAGTTATAACCAGATATGTACCCCTCACAGAGGTCATGCCAGATATGTGGCCCTCACAGTGGTTATGTCAAATATGTGCCCCTCACAGTAGTTATGTCAGATATGTGCCCCTCACAGTAGTTATGTCAGATATGTGCCCCTCACAGTAATTATGCCAGATTATGTGCCCCTCACAGTAGTTGTAGCCAGATATGTGCCCCTCACAGTAGTTGTAGCCAGATATGTGCCCCTCACAGTAGTTGTAGCCAGATATGTGCCCCTCACAGTAGTTGTAGCCAGATATGTTCCCCTCACAGTAGTTATTGCCAGATTATGTGCCCCTCACAGTAATTATTGCCAGATTATGTGTCACTCACAGTAGTTATGCCAGATTATGTGCCCCTCACAGTAGTTATGCCAGATTATGTGCCCCTCACAGTAGTTTAGGGAAAAAAGCTGTGACCCCTGAAAATAAAATGGGGATCACTGGGGGAGAAGGCAGACACTACTGTGATTGCTGCTAGGTGCTACAGCTCCACTCCTAGTCAATATCATTTCTTTCCTCCATCCAAATGGGACTTGTGCATGAAATTTGGTGACTGTACCATGCTACCTGTGGCTCTCCATGCTTATGTCAGATCGGCTGATAGAATGGAATTACAATAACCTTAAAGATACATTCACACGTTGCAGTAATGCTGCAGATTTTCTGTCATGGAACTGCTGCAGAATATTTCCTCACAAGGTGCAGACTGCATGCGGTTTTTCTGCAGCGCAATACAGTTCCAGCAAAGGGAATGAGATTTGACAATTCTCATGTTCACTTTTGAGGTTATTTATTAAGATCAGAGTTTTAGAGGCCAGCCTTAATACCCCTTGCGCTGGCACATGACGCACCTGACGTTATGTAGAGGTAGCGGCTTCTACATAACTTAGGCGCATCCACCTCCGGACTAAGATCATTTTCTACGCTTAAAACATGCGTAGAAAATCTGATAAATGAAACAGGCTGGCCGGTCCGCCCCCCTTTCTCCACCCACACCAGGCCCCCTTTTTTAGACCTGGCGTGAGTGGGGAAAAGCCACAGATTCTGCCGCAAGTTCCCTTTGCGACCGAATCTGCAACAGATATACACCAAAAATTAGCGTCTATTGCTTTTATTTTTAGGTGAAGAAATTGACCTGTTGTGTGGATTTAAAAAACGTCAGAATGTTTCAATTGTCAGAATTGTTTGCGCAATTCCGTACCTTCTGTAGAGTGGTTTTCCTCATGGACTTCAATGGGGCTGAATTGCGATAATTATGTGATAAATAGTGCGGTTTTACATGTGGTGTTTGGTGCAGACAAATCCGCCAAGGGCCAGGGTGACACGTAACAGAAAATGCAGAGGAAAAATCCACTGCGGTTTTTGTTGGACTTTCAGTTTTTGCTGGATTTCCACAGCAAAAAACTGCAACAAAACCACACGTATCAAGTATGCGTTTTTTGCTGCGGAAAAGCCAGCACATTTCACCCTCGCCAATTGAGAAGGGTGAAATCCTCAAGAGAAATCCGCTGTATAAGCTGACATACCGCAGATTTCAAAACCGCAATACCGAAGCGGTTTTACTGCGTTTTTTTTTTACACAGTATGTTGATGAGAATTCTGAAATTCTCATCCGCTTTTCTGGAACTGTACAACGCTGCAGATTTGCTGCATGAAAATCCACAACGGCAAATCCACAGCTAATCAGTCACGTGTGAACCCAGCCTTACGGACGTATAGGCTGTAGATTTTCTGCTGCATCTGCCCTGTATCTGATGGAATTCTGCAGCAGCAAAAGCCACATCAAAGAGTGCAGAATTCATTGTGGAAATGCTGCAGGTCTGCCGAAAATTTCATCTCTGCACTGCGTAGTGGACGTAAAAGGAAGTTCTGTGTGGATATTCTTGAGGAAATTTATTTCTTTTTAAAGGGAATCTGTCGCTCAGATTTTAGACCATTATCTGCAGTAATACATGAGCGGGACATGTGCGTTCCCAGAGCCAGAAGCAATGAGCGCTTCCATCAATACAGATGGAAGCGCTCATTGCTGGAGTGCAGGGGAGCTGGGTCCTGTCACTCAGCTCCAACATTCAGGTTGGGAGGAGCCTGAAGCCTGGGAATCTGCTTGTGCTCCTCCCACATGGTGCCGCAAAGCAATCTGTGCCTGCAGGAGAGAGAGGCATCTGAGCTTCAGGAATGGGACAAGGTGAGTAGTTACTGGGTTTTTGTTTTATTAACACAGAGGGAGAGCAGAGGCCTTTACTACTATGAAGAGGACACAATAGGCATTACTACTATGAAGGGGGCACAATAGGCATTTCTACTATGGAGGGGCATAGAGGGCATTACTACTACAAAGGGGCACAGAGGGCATTACTACTGTGAAGGGGGCACAGAGAGGGAATAACTACTGTGAGGGGGGCACAATGAAGACATTACTGTCAGGGGGCACAATGAAGGGATAAATACTTTAAGGGGGCACAATGTGGGCATAACTACTGTGAAAGTTGCACAATGAGGGCATAAATACTGTGATGGGGCACAGTGTGGGCATAACTACTGTGAAGGTTGTACAATGAGGGCAATACAATGAGGGGTATAATTTTTTTTTTAAGTATTGGGGGTGCCAGAGAAAGGACCTGCCCCGGGTGCCAAACACCCTAGGCACAGCACTGGTACAGCCTCCCTAAATGAGAGACCAAAGGGTCTGTTTATGCAGCGTCCCACTAGTGTACGTGGGCACTGCAAAAGTTTATTATGTCATATGTTGTATCATGCTGTATTTTATTCTTATGTGAAATTCCTGTTACCAGGCTGTCAGGTGCATTCCACACATTCCACCACTAGATGGGGGTAGCACCACAATATATATATAGCACAGTTCAGGCCTAGTTAGTGAGTTGGAAAAATGTAGGCGTTGGAGTTAGAGTCTGGAGAAACGGAACCAGGCAAAGAGCTGAATATCAGTGAGTACATAACTATCTACGATAGCCTGAGACATAACTACATTTACAGCCTGTTACTGGGATTCATCACATCCAACCTGCATGTTTATAAGAGACTGTTTTATAACTGGATGTAAACTGTTATCAAGATCCTGGTTACAGTATAGTTCGTAGTTGGATTCAAACCTGTCTCATTCTTCTATCTCCATACTACAACCACTCTTATCATTTTGCACCACCAAGGTGCTGGCGTCACGACATTACCTAAGTCAGGGGCCCAGCCGCACAAGCACTCAGAAACCCAATCACCACCAAGGGCACCTCGATCACCAGCTGGCCAGTGTCCCCTGTAATAGAGCGTGCCTGTAACAGTACAGCCTGGATCGCAGCGGCTCCCTGTGACTCCGCCCACTTACCTCCGGGCCTTAAATAGAAGACAGGTGCTAAGCAGGGTGTTCCACTAATGGAGTGCGCACCCTGCTAGCTCCATTGCATCTGAGGACTCTGTCCACATATCCAGACCTGGATCCCTAACAACATTGTGAAGGACTGCCTACCTTCTTGCCACTGGCTTCCCCACTGCTGGCTTCCTAGCCAGGACCAACTAACCGCAAGTATATGCCTGTTACCTGCTCTGATTAAGGTCCTGGAACTGCAGGTGTGAGGCGATATTCCCAAACCAACTCTGAACTCAGGACATGCTATACAAACTCTCAACCTACTGCATATTATATACTAAACTGAGGACATGCTATACTAACTCTGAACCTGCTGCATATTATATACTAAACTGAGGACATGCTATACTAACTCTGAACCTGCTGCATATTATATACTAAACTGAGGACATGCTATACTAACTCTGAACCTGCTGCATATTATATACTAAACTGAGGACATGCTATACTAACTCTGAACCTGCTGCATATTATATACTAAACTGAGGACATGCTATACTCACTCTGAACCTACTGCATATTATATACTAAAACTGAGGACATGCTATACTAACTCTGAACCTACTGCATACTACATACTAAACTGAGGACATGCTATATACTAACCCTGAACCTATGGCATACTATATACTAAACTGAGGGCATACTATATACTAACTCTGAACTGTGCACAAGCTTATACTAACTTGTGACTCCTGTAATACTGGGGGACCTTCCTTTCCAGCAGTAACTAATTAGATGATAGCGGTAAATGATTTTGTTACCCCAAACTCTCCGCCCAAGACTGAGAGAGACGCCTGGGGTACATACTGAGTAACCGCGAATCCCACAGCCAAAAACAAGGGCGGTGGGATAATAGTGGATGTCCATTGCTTCCGCAGTTGAGATCCTAACTGATCAACTAGGTGCGTTACATATTAGTGGAACCCACATGGATCCAGCGGAGGTTGCAGGTCACCTCGTCACCCTCACTAAGAGGGTGGAGACCCTCAACGTGACTGTACAACATCTCCAGCTAGAAAACCAGGCACTACGGCAACTTGTCACTCAGGGGCCAGGACACCCCCGTGATGGACCAGAACCCAAGGTCAGCCCACCTGAGATATTCTCGGGTGACCGAAGGCAGTTCAGGGATTTCCTGAACGAGTGCAAACTAATGTTTGAGCTGCAGCCCCGGACTTACCCAACTGACAGAACAAAAGTACTTACCATGATCTCTCACCTCAGGGGGGAGCCCAGAGCATGGGCCAATACTTATTTAGAAAAGGAAGACCCAGTCCTGGATTCCTTCCCTCTGTTCCTTGAAAAAATGGCCCTTCTCTACGAGGACCATAGTAAACAGCTGACCGCTGAGACCGCTATACGCAGCCTTAAACAAGGGAGACGACCTGTAGAGGACTTTATTGCGGAATACACTCGCTGGGCCCGGGAGACTGAATGGAATGACCTCACCCTTAGGAATCAGTTCCGCCTAGGTCTTTCCGAGGCCCTGAAGGACGAATTAGCCCGAGGAGAATTACCACTTACACTTAATGCCTTGATGCAGAAGGCCACCACCATTGACAGACGGCTGAGGGAACGCAGAGCCGAGAGAGTCTCAGGCTTCACACCCAACCCAAGACCGTCCAGCCAGGGTCCTGCTGTAGAGATGATGGAGATTGGGACGATCCGAGGACCTCTGACCGAGAGAGAGAAAGCCAGGAGACGTAACCTCAACCTCTGTTTATACTGTGCATCTGCTGACCATACCGTTGACGGATGCCCCGCGATACGTAAGAAGTGCGAAGGTAAGAGCGGCACGTTTTGTACCCTAGGCAGTACAAAAAATAGTACTGGTGGTTACATATACACGTCTCTCACCTTACAGTGGGACCAAAACCGGATTATCGTTGAAGCCATGGTGGACACGGGAGCTTCGGGGAATTTTATCGACATGCATCTGGTTGAGCGAAATAAAATTCCCCACATGAGAAAAAACATTCCGATATCCGTGAGTTTCATTGACGGTACCACTTCTAGTCCTATCCACAGTCAGACTCAACCCCTCATGGTGACATGTGAAAATAACCACACAGAATTCTTATCCCTTGATATCATACACTCTCCATTGTTTCCCGTGATTCTTGGGTTGCCATGGTTGCAAATACACCAGCCAACCCTCCTATGGAAACAGGGGAGAGTTCAGTTTACGTCACCTTATTGTATGGAGACCTGCTTTCCTCTCAAATCTCTAATGCACGTGGGAGTGAACCAGGTTCCCAGCCAATACGCAGACTTTGCTGAGGTATTCAGCGCAAAGAAGGCGGAATCTCTTCCGCCCCATAGATCTTACGATTGCCCCATAGACTTGCTGCCGGGTAGTGAGATACCCACGGGTAGAATTTATCCATTGGCACAACCAGAACTTGTTCACCTCAAACAGTACCTAGAAGAGAACTTACGAAAAGGTTTTATTCAGCCTTCAACCTCCCCGGCAGCAGCAGGGATGTTCTTCGTGAGAAACAAAGACTAAAGCCTAAGGCCCATCATAGATTACAGAGCCTTGAACAAAGTAACAATCAAAAATCGGTACCCCTTGCCGCTAATATCCGAACTCATAGAAAGATTACAAACAGCAACAATCTACACCAAGCTGGATTTGAGAGGCGCATACAACTTAATTAGGATCAGAAAAGGTGATGAATGGAAGACAGCCTTCCGCACTCGGTATGGACTGTTCGAGTATACAGTGATGCCCTTCGGGTTGTGCAACGCCCCTGCCACATTCCAAAATTTTATTAACAACATCTTTAGGGATCTACTGGACGTATGTGTAATCATCTATCTTGATGATATACTAGTGTATTCCGATAACTTACACGATCACAGGAAACATGTCCGTTGGGTTCTTGCACGGTTAAGTGTTCATCGCTTATACGTCAAACAGGAAAAATGTGTGTTCGAGACTACTTCTCTTCCCTTCCTCGGATACATAATTTCCCCCAAGGGTATCCAGATGGATCACTCAAAAATCACTTGCATCCAAAATTGGCCGATTCCGGATTCCAGGAAAGCTCTTCAACGGTTCCTGGGGTTCTCAAACTTCTATAGGAAATTTATTAAAGATTTCTCCGCTACCACTAAACCACTAACCCACTTAACTAGTGTCAACACGAAGTTCGTTTGGTCCAAGGACGCCCAATCAGCGTTTGAGTTATTAAAGAACAGGTTCACTACGGCACCGATACTGACTCTCCCAAATGCGAACCATCACTACGTGCTGGAAGTAGACGCATCCCAGGCAGCCATAGGAGCCGTTCTGTCCCAGCGAAGCTCTTTATCACCTCCGTTACATCCTATCAGGTTCTACTCCCGGACGCTAAATACCGCCGAATTCAATTACCCCATAGGCGAAAAGGAACTCCTCGCCATAAAATGCTCCCTGGAAAATTGGAGGCATTTACTTGAAGGATCAATACACCCCATCACAATTTATACGGATCACCGTAATCTACAATACCTGAAAACCAATAAAACACTATCAGGCCGCCAAGTACGGTGGAGTTTTTTTTTCGACAGGTTTAACTTCCAAATTACATACCGACCAGGCTCAAAAAATGGGAAGGCCGACGCCTTGTCACCACTGGCTGAAATTCGCACCTCAGACACGGCCCCCACATGGATCATTCCACCGAAGAAACTCGTCCTTGCCACCATAACGTTGGAAACCCAGCTCAAGGATGCTCTAATTAATGACCATGCTAATACCCCCCCTGGTCTTTCGCAGAACCAACAGGGTCTCCTTTACAAGGACAGCCAACTGTATATACCACCCTCCCTCACCAATCAGGTGATCAAACTTTGCCATGATTTACCCCTCGCGGGACATCCCGGCATTGCTAAAACCACAACCCTGATACGCAGGAACTTCTGGTGGCCAAAGATGACCAAACAAATTGAGGAATACGTTTCCACGTGCGAGACCTGTGCCTCATGTAAAACTGACAGGAACCGACCTTATGGTCTCCTAATGAGTCTTCCCATCGCCAACAGACCCTGGGAATGGGTCTCGATGGATTTCATAGTTGAACTTCCCCTTTCCAGAGGAAACAATACCATCATGGTGGTAGTGGATTTGCTGACTAAGATGGCACACTTCGTGCCCCTCAAGAAGTTACCCTCCTCCAAGGAAACGGCCGTGGTATTCCTGTCTAATATTATTAAGTTACATGGAATTCCTAGCCAGGTCATATCAGACAGGGGTTCGCAATTCGTATCCAAATTCTGGAGAGCACTTTGTTCCAGACTTCAAATCGACCACAGAATGTCTACCGCCTATCACCCCCAAACTAATGGGCAGACTGAAAGGGTGAATCAGTGTCTGGAACAGTTTCTCAGATGTCACTGCTCATTTCTCCAGGATGACTTGCAGGGCCTACTTCCTCTCGCTGAATTTGCCAATAATAATTCTACGAATTCCTCCACATTACATACTCCATTCTTTGCTAATTACGGATTTCACCCTAGGTCTCTTCCTCAAACCAGCCTTCCCACAAACGATTATCTGACCACTTTGCAAACTACCCTTAAGACGCAAAAAGACAACCTTCAACGGGCAAAGGAAAGACAGAAGTTTTACTACGACCGTCGTAGGAGAGAAAATCCTCCCTACCAGGTCGGAGACTCGGTTTGGTTATCAACAAGAAACCTTCGGTTGGGGGTACCTTCCAAGAAATTGGGAAGACAATTCCTGGGTCCTTTTCCGATAGATAGGATTATTAACCCCAACACGGTGAGACTCACCCTTCCTCCTCGATTACAGGTACATCCCACATTCCACGTGTCACTACTGAAGCCGTTTAGACCTAGGCCGTTCCCATCAAATGATCCTCGACCCTTGCCGCCGATAGAGGTCCAAGGAGAAGAAGAATTTGAAGTTGAGCAGCTCATTGATTCCAGAAGAAGACGGGGGAAGATCCAGTATCTCGTTAGATGGAAGGGGTATGGTCCCCAGGATGACTCTTGGGAAGATGTGCAAAACGTTCATGCTCCCAGACTCCAAAGATTGTTCCATAGAAGATTTCCCAACCGACCCTCTCCTAGTGGGGTACCCCGGAGGGGTCCCTTAAGGAAGGGGTACTGTAACAGTACAGCCTGGATCGCAGCGGCTTCCTGTGACTCTGTCCACTTACCTCCGGGCCTTAAATAGAAGACAGGTGCTAAGCAGGGTGTTCCACTAATGGAGTGCGCACCCTGCTAGCTCCATTGCATCTGAGGACTCTGTCCACATATCCAGACCTGGATCCCTAACAACATTGTAAAGGACTGCCTACCTTCTTGCCACTGGCTTCCCCACTGCTGGCTTCCTAGCCAGGACCAACTAACCGCAAGTATATGCCTGTTACCTGCTCTGATTAAGGTCCTGGAACTGCAGGTGTGAGGCGATATTCCCAAACTAACTCTGAACTCAGGACATGCTATACAAACTCTGAACCTACTGCATATTATATACTAAACTGAGGACATGCTATACTAACTCTGAACCTGCTGCATATTATATACTAAACTGAGGACATGCTATACTAACTCTGAACCTGCTGCATATTATATACTAAACTGAGGACATGCTATACTAACTCTGAACCTGCTGCATATTATATACTAAACTGAGGACATGCTATACTAACTCTGAACCTGCTGCATATTATATACTAAACTGAGGACATGCTATACTAACTCTGAACCTGCTGCATATTATATACTAAACTGAGGACATGCTATACTCACTCTGAACCTACTGCATATTATATACTAAAACTGAGGACATGCTATACTAACTCTGAACCTACTGCATACTACATACTAAACTGAGGACATGCTATATACTAACCCTGAACCTATGGCATACTATATACTAAACTGAGGGCATACTATATACTAACTCTGAACTGTGCACAAGCTTATACTAACTTGTGACTCCTGTAATACTGGGGGACCTTCCTTTCCAGCAGTAACTAATTAGATGATAGCGGTAAATGATTTTGTTACCCCAAACTCTCCGCCCAAGACTGAGAGAGACGCCTGGGGTACATACTGAGTAACCGCGAATCCCACAGCCAAAAACAAGGGCGGTGGGATAATAGTGGATGTCCATTGCTTCCGCAGTTGACATCCTAACTGATCAACTAGGTGCGTTACAGTGCCCCGGAGAATCTAGTGCTGTTCTCCTCTTCACTGCACTGCTGGCCCAGGGAGGCATCTGCTAACCGCGAGTACCCGATGAACTGTTGTAACTTTCTCCCCTGCGGACCGGCACGCTGCAAATTAAAATTGGCACCACGAACAGGATCAATATCCTCTGTGCCTTATGTGAATGAGCCTCATTTGTTTTACTGGTTTATTGGGCTAAAGAACTGTTCAAAATACTTAAAAAGTGCATAAATGTGTTGTGCCAATTGTCTACTTTGAAAACACACTGTTAAAAACTGGAAAAAGTGCAGATTTTTGTGTCACTAGAATAGCTTGCTGTGACCGAATTGACTTTTACCTTGAACCTAAAATGGCCACCGGAGGCCTTCTTATCTAGTTTATGGCGCTATCACTCTGCAAAACACCCTGTTCGGCAGGAAAAATAGAGTGCCACCCCTTGAAAAGTGCGGGGAAATAATTTCTGCTACGCCATCACCTCATTACCATGGATTACAGTATGAGCGCCGCCTCCCCTGTGCTGCAGAACCTAAGGGGCATGTAAGAGGAAAAGTGGAGCCTGCATGATTAATGAATCACTCTGCTAGATGAGTGGCTGCTTACAGACACGCAGAGAGACGCTAAGATTACCGTTATGTCACAGCCTGAGCCGGAGTACGAGATGGGGCACCACCTGCATACCAATCAGGTGAAGGACTGCTACCCTATCCTTGCTCATGGCCGTGTGAAGGATTCTGGAATTACCAAGGCATTATCAAGGCATCTACGGGTCTACCGCACGTGAACTGCTGTCACCACGACAGCAAGAACGGTTCGCCCCACCTAATCCATTATGGCCTGCTCTTATGGCTGAAATTCGTGAATCTGCGAGAAAGAAAACCAATCGCACTAAGATTTATTATGAGGAGCTCACCAAGAGACTAATTGAGCATCCAGAAGATAATCAGCCTCGGCTGGAACGGAGAGCGGGGACAGTGCTGGCCTTCGATAAAGAAAAGGGCTATGGCTTCATAAAAGATCATGTTACGGGTAGGGATTTTTATGTGAATCGCCGGTCCGTGAAACGGAATTACCTGTCGAGTCACCTACATAACCTGACAGAAGGAGAGAAGGTGGCGTTCACCCCTGCTGAGGGACTGCAAGGTCCATACGCGACAGCTGTATCCAGATTGCGTGCCGAACCAGAAGACTGGGACTGCACACATGATGCCGCGGAATCGGAGAGCACGTCTGAATTCCCATCGGGGCCTGTCCGGTCCAATTATCAGCAGAAATCCTCTTTCATAGGCCCCAACATCTGGAGAGAAATGCCAGTTCTTATCCAGCATTTGACCGTAGTCGTCAAGCCCAAGTAATGGCCAAGATGGAGGTGCAAGAGAAGCTTCAGGCTTACCTGGAGAGCCAACGCCAGATGACTGCACCCCAAGGGATAAATGATCCTCCCGAATCAGAGCCTGAAAAACAGGTTGTCACACCGAAACTTGCACATGTTACAGAAAAATTGTGCTATGCTTGGTCGAGAATCTGTACCCAGGAGGAGATCTTAGCTGATGCCATCGAACCTACGGGAGTCCGGGTACAGATCTTGTCTCCCGACAAGAGTCCTTTGGCCCGTACCTGTGGAGGATCCAGAAGAGGAGGATACCTATTTGTGAGTAGGCCTGTAGGCCATTCTACAATAACTATGCCACTAGGGAGTTCTTCTTTGTTGCTCAGCATGGACTGTTGCCAGTTTTCCGAGGCACAGTGACAGTTTCCCAAGTCACTGCACAGCCTGCTGTCCCTTTAAGGAACTTTCCAGGATCCCTTCTGGCCTGTGTTCTTCTGACCCAATTGCGCCTGGTTTGCACAGAATTTCCCCTTCCTATTCCCCCTTCAGGTTGATAGGGGTTATGCAACAGGACTATCATAATGTTTAAGTCATGTACCCAGAAGGACATTCTTCTGTGCTTGTTTTTTATGCAATTCCTATGTTTACAAGTCACAGACTTTTTGCACTTTCCTTATTATGCTACACTAAAACGTTTTATATTCTAAAGACTTGGTTGGACTTTGCCATGGACTTTGCATTATGTTTGTGAGATAAACGCCCATTTGTGTCATCGGCAAGTTCAGAAGATACGCCGCCCCACATTCCCTTTTGCGTTGTGACTCACATCATTTATGATGTTTTTATAATGTGTATTTCTATAAGGTGTATTTTTATACTGTTTGTTATTTATGTCTGTATGCCTGCCTGCATGCTTTCCCTTTATATTTTTCAGGAGATTTCGTCAGGTCGTGGATGTGTCGAGGGCGACACATATTAAACAAGGGGGGTATGCAGCCTCCCACTAGTGTACGTGGGCGCTGCAAAAGTTTATTATGTCATAAGTTGTATCATGCTGTATTTTATTCTTATGTGAAATTCCTGTTACCAGGCTGTCAGGTGCATTACACACATTCCACCACTAAATGGGGGTAGCACCACAATATATATAGCACAGTTCAGGCCTAGTTAGTGAGTTGGAAAAATTTAGGAGTTGGAGTTAGAGTCTGGAGAAACGGAACCAGGCAAAGAGCTGAATATCAGTGAGTACATAACTATCTATGATAGCCTGAGACATAACTACATGTACAGTCTGTTACTGGGATTCATCACATCCAACCTGCATGTTTATAAGAGACTGTTTTATAACTGGATGTAAACTGTTATCAAGATCCTGATTACAGTATAGTTCGTAGTTGGATTCAAACCTGCCTCATTCTTCTATCTCCATACTACAACCACTCTCATCATTTTGCACCACCAAGATGCTGGCGTCACGACATTACCTAAGTCAGGGGCCCAGCCGCACAAGCATTCAGAAACCCAATCACCATCAAGGGCACTTCAATCACCACCTGGCCGGTGTCCCCTGTAATAGAGTGTGCCCCGGTGAATCCAGTGCTGTTCTCCTCTTCACTGCACTGCTGGCCCCGGGAGGCATCTGCTAACCGTGAGTACCCGATGAATTGTAACTTTCGACCCACCGTGAACCTCACGCGTTCTCCCCTGTGGACCGGCACGCTGCATTTATACCTAGAGATGATCGGGCAGAGTACTAAGAATGAAGCAGATGTTCCCAATAGTTGTCTGATTGTCAGTGAAGATGAGGGCTGTATTTAAATGCAGAAATCACCTCCACTGTATGGGGATAAGCAATTCATACAGGGATCACTTGTCCCCATAGAGAATCATTGTTCCTGAGCAGCAGATCACTAAATCTGCCTTCCAAAAACCATATGGCGTTCCTTTCCTTCTGCGCAATGCCATGTGCCCGTACAGCAGTTTACGACCACATATGGGGTGTTTCTGTAAACTACAGAATCAGGGCCATAAATATTGAGTTTTGTTTGGCTGTTAACCCTAGCTTTGTTACTAGAAAAAAAATGGATTAAAATGGAAAATCTGCCAAAAAAGTGAAATTCTGAAATTTCATCTCCATTTCCCATTCATTCTTGTGGAACACCTAAAGGGTTAACAAAGTTTGTAAAATCAGTTTTGAATACCTTGAGGGGTGTAGTTTCTAAAATGGCGTCATTTTTGGGTGGTTTCTATTATGTAAGCCTCACAAAGTGACTTCAGACCTGAACTGGTCCTTTAAGGGATTCTGTCACCAAGTTTTGGGCTATAGAGCTGCGGACATGCACGGCTAGATCGCCGCTAGCATGTCCGCAATATACCGGTCCTATAGGGCTGTGTGCTTTTATTTTCTTTAAAAAAAGTATTTTAGAGATATGTAAATTAGTTATGTATGTGTCCAAGGGGCTGTACTAACCTTCCTGGTGCCCAGCCACGCCCGCCTGTGAAGGAGCCCAGCACCGCCTATGTCCTCCGAATCTCCTCCTTTCATCAACGATAGATTGCCGTAATCTCGCGATGCGCGAGTTCGCGCATGCGCAGTTCTTTCCCTGAGGCTGATGCCAGCACCTGGAAGGAACACTATACCGGCACTGCGCATGCGCGAGCTCGCGCATCGTGAGATTACGGCAATCTATCGTTGATGAAAGGAGGAGATTCAGAGGACATAGGCGGTGCTGGGCTCCTTCACAGGCGGGCGTGGCTGGGCTCCAGGAAGGTTAGTACAGCCCATTGGACATATACAAGACTAATTTACATATCTCTAAAATACTTTTTTAAAGAAAATAAAAGCACACAGCCCTATAGGACCGGTATATTGCGGACATGCTAGCGGTGATCTAGCCGTGCATGTCCGCAGCTCTATAGCCCAAAACTTGGTGACAGAATCCCTTTAAAAAGTGGGTTTTGTAAATTTTATGAAAAATTTCAAGATTTGCTTCTAAACTTCTAAGCCTTCTAACGTCCCAAAAAATAAAATTGCATTCCCAAAATGATCCAAACATGAAGTAGACATATGGGGAATGTAAAGTAATAACTATTTTTGGAGGTATTCCTATCTATTATAAAAGTAGAGAAATTGAAATTTGCTAATTTCTCAAAATTTTTGGTAATTTTTTTTTTTATAAATAAAAAAGAAATATTTTGACTCAAATTTACCCATCATGAAGTACAATCTGTGACGAGAAAACAATCTCAGAATGGCCTGGATAAGTTAGGCTACTTTCACACTCGCGTTTTGGGCGGATCCGTCATGGATCTGCACAGACGGATCGGTTACAATAATACAACTGTCTGCATCCGTTCAGAACAGATCCGTTTGTATTATCTGTAACATAGCCAAGACGGATCCGACAGGAACTCCATTGAAAGTCAAAGGAGGACGGATCAGTTTTCTATTATGCCAGATTGTCTCATAAAAAACGGATCCGTCCCCATTGACTTACATTGTGTGCCAGGACGGATCCGTTTGGCCCAGTTTCGTCAAGCGGACAGCAAAACGCTGCAGGCAGCGCTTTGGAGTCCGCCTCCAGAGCGGAATGGAGACTGGTCGGAGGCAAACTGATGCATTCTGAGCGGATCCTTTTCCATTCAGAATGCATTAGGGCAAAACTCCTCCGTTTTGGACCGCTTGTGGAAGCCCTGAACGGATCTCACAAACGGAAACCAAAACGCCTAAAAGCGTTTTAAATTTATCACCACATAAAGTGACACATGTCAGATTTGCAAAAAATGGCCTGGTCCTGTAGTTTGTTTAAACTGATGATCTATCCTCTGGATAGATCATCAGCATCTGACCGGCGGGGGGTCCGACACCCGGGACCCCCGCCGATCACTGTTTGCCGCCGGCCCAGTGACATCACAACTACAGGGAGTGCAGAATTATTAGGCAAGTTGTATTTTTGAGGATTAATTTTATTATTGAACAACAACCAAGTTCTCAATGAACCCAAAAAACTCATTAATATTAAAGCTGAATATTTTTGGAAGTAGTTTTTAGTTTGTTTTTAGTTTTAGCTATTTTAGGGGGATATCTGTGTGTGCAGGTGACTATTACTGTGCATAATTATTAGGCAACCTAACAAAAAACTAATATATACCCATTTCAATTATTTATTTTTACCAGTGAAACCAATATAACATCTCAACATTCACAAATATACATTTCTGACATTCAAAAACAAAACAAAAACAAATCAGTGACCAATATAGCCACCTTTCTTTGCAAGGACACTCAAAAGCCTGCCATCCATGAATTCTGTCAGTGTTTTGATCTGTTCACCATCAACATTGCATGCAGCAGCAACCACAGCCTCCCAGACACTGTTCAGAGAGGTGTACTGTTTTCCCTCCTTGTAAATCTCACATTTGATGATGGACCACAGGTTCTCAATGGGGTTCAGATCAGGTGAACAAGGAGGCCATGTCATTAGATTTTCTTCTTTTATACCCTTTCTTGCCAGCCACGCTGTGGAGTACTTGGATGCGTGTGATGGAGCATTGTCCTGCCTGAAAATCATGTTTTTCTTGAAGGATGCAGACTTCTTCCTGTACCACTGCTTGAAGAAGGTGTCTTCCAGAAACTGGCAGTAGGACTGGGAGTTGAGCTTGACTCCATCCTCAACCCGAAAAGGCCCCACAAGCTCATCTTTGATGATACCAGCCCAAACCAGTACTCCACCTCCACCTTGCTGGCGTCTGAGTCGGACTGGAGCTCTCTGCCCTTTACCAATCCAGCCACGGGCCCATCCATCTGGCCCATCAAGACTCACTCTCATTTCATCAGTCCATAAAACCTTAGAAAAATCAGTCTTGAGATATTTCTTGGCCCAGTCTTGACGTTTCAGCTTGTGTGTCTTGTTCAGTGGTGGTTGTCTTTCAGCCTTTCTTACCTTGGCCATGTCTCTGAGTATTGCACACCTTGTGCTTTTGGGCACTCCAGTGATGTTGCAGCTCTGAAATATGGCCAAACTGGTGGCAAGTGGTATTTTGGCAGCTGCACGCTTGACTTTTCTCAGTTTATGGGCAGTTATTTTGCGCCTTGGTTTTTCCACACGCTTCTTGCGACCCTGTTGACTATTTTGAATGAAACGCTTGATTGTTCGATGATCACGCTTCAGAAGCTTTGCAATTTTAAGAGTGCTGCATCCCTCTGCAAGATATCTCACTATTTTTGACTTTTCTGAGCCTGTCAAGTCCTTCTTTTGACCCATTTTGCCAAAGGAAAGGAAGTTGCCTAATAATTATGCACACCTAATATAGGGTGTTGATGTCATTAGACCACACCCCTTCTCATTACAGAGATGCACATCACCTAATATTCTTAATTGGTAGTAGGCTTTCGAGCCTATACAGCTTGGAGTAAGACAACATGCATAAAGAGGATGATGTGGTCAAAATACTCATTTGCCTAATAATTCTGCACGCAGTGTAGTATCACTGGCCTGGGCGCGGCTAAGCTCCATTCAAGTGAACAGAGGCTGCTGATTTTTATTTATTCCTAGAGACAGGGCCGGCGCCACTAGTAAGGCGAACTAGGAAGTCGCCTAGGGCACCATTTAGCAGGGGGCGCCCACTGCGCTTTAAAAAAAACAAAAAACACATTGGTAATAACTAGTTAACATAACGGTGGCGACCGGCCGGTGGCGCCCCCTCATGATCGGTCATGCACCGCCTGCCGCAGCTCCCTCCTCATGCGCCGCCTGCCCGTTCATTCATGAAGTGAGATAAGCAGGCAGGTGGTGCATGAGGAGGGAGCTGCGGCAGGCGGCGCATGACCGAGGGAGCTGCCGGTCTGCGCCATCTTAATGCTATACATAAGGTACTACAGTAAGTACAGTACAGTAATTGCGGACACATTCGGATTGAATGCACTTAACAGCTGCGGCGGGGCCCGGTGTATTAGTGTAGAATCACTGCACCGGGCCCCACCATGAGTGTCTCTGCCTCCTCCCTCCACACTGATGCATCTGATGGGGGATCTGTAGATGACACTTATGGGGATCTGTGGATGACATAAGTGTCATCCACAGATCCCCCCCCATAACAGTGCGTCATCCACAGACCTCCCCATAACAGTGCGTCATCCACAGATCCCTCCCATAACAGTGCGTCATCCACAGACCCCCCATAACAGTGCGTCATCCACAGATCCCCCCCATAACAGTGTGTCATCCACAGACCCCCCCCATAACAGTGCGTCATCCACAGACCCCCTTTCCTAACAGTGCGTCATCCACAGATCCCCCCAATAAGGCTAAGTTCACACGAACGTGTGTGATCTGTGGCCATATTGCAGCCCGCAAATCGCGGGCCGCAATACACGGCCACAGTTCCGTGTGAATTCCGCATCACGGATGCGGACCTATTCACTTCAATGGGTTCACAAATCCGGAATCGCGGAACGGCCGCACGGGACGGGACCCCTCGGAAGCACTACGGAGTGCCTCCGTGGGGTTACGTCCCGTACTTCCGTTCCGCAAAAAGATAGAACAAGTCCTATCTTTTGGAGGAACGGCCGGATCGCGAACCCATTAAAGTGAATGGGTCCGCGATCCGATGCGGCTGACCTACGGCCGGCGATCGTGCATTGCGGCCCGCAGCACAGGAACGGGTCACACACGTTCGTGTGAACTCGGCCTAACAGTGAGTCATCCACAGATCCCCCCCCCATAACAGTGCGTCATCCACAGATTCCCCCCTATAACAGTGCGTCATCCACAGATCCCCCCATAACAGTGCGTCATCCACAGATACCCCCCATAACAGTGCGTCATCCACAGATCATGATATGGGCAGATCATCTGATAAGGGGGAGGGCGGCAATTTTTATCTTGCCTAGGGCGGCAAAAATCCTTGCACCAACCCTGCCTAGAGAACCCCTTTAATAAACACCGTGGCCAGTATTTCCCAGATAATGATGGTTTGTGTGTCGCTTACTCCTATTATTTTTATAATGGTTACGTATTGATTGGTCTGAGGGTGGTGCCTATGTTACCATGGTTTTTTACTGAAAACCACTTGTGTTTCTCTAAATAAAATTAAAATCTCAATAAAAAAATGTGTAGGCCAATCATTCTATTCCTATCGGTGTCTCAGATACCTGGCACAGGACAGGACCCTCTTACATTGGCATTACTGGGTGAATGGATCAGGAACTGTACAAGTGTATGATATTCTTCATATCCAGCACCATCAAGGCTCTGCAGTGGGGTGCCCCTATGCCCAGCTGGTAAAAGTTTACAGCTGGCACTTCCAACAGTGGCTGTGCCCCCTCGCCCAATACAAAGACTTGCCAGCAGAGGTCAAGGCAATGTATCAGCATGGCACTAGTGCCTCCATTATGACACAGCATGCAGCCGCTCTGCACATCCATTCATGCAATACATATAGTAACATGGCGCGAGCTAGACGTGGGCTATCATTTAACGCGGCAGTCGTGTAGTTTTCGGCGGAAATTCTGCAGTAAATAGCATTAGCAGAAGGACTGACAGGAAACCAGGAGACGTCCCTGGACGCAGCAGTGTACATCACGCCACATCCATGACCGTTGCCCTTGGCAACTACTTACAACAGTATGGTGACGCCACACGGAGGGATTTCCTGGACACGCCCCTTCTCCTACCGGCTCCCGAACGACCCACCAATCTCAGCAGGTGGAATGCTTCTACATCACAGCCCATCAGCGCACGGAGAGGCGTGGCTTAGCGCGCGTCCTCCACCTACTCGAGTCCCATTAAGCAGAGAGCCAATCCGCTATGTGGGCGGTGACCAAACGTCTTGTCTTCACACCCACGTGGACGGACGGGGCGGGGCCATTAGTGGCGGCGAGAAATGAAGGCTCTAGACGTCTAGGTCCGTAAGCCCCGCCCTTTGTCAGTTCACTTCAGTGAAGGTAGCGCGGTTATGCGGGGTGTCTGTCAGGGAAGCCAGTGCCCGGCTTTTCTGGAAGCGAGTCCTCCTATAGACTGCACAGAACGCACGCGTTATTACATTCGCCTGCGTATTCCTAGGCATTGTCAATTTTACTCTCTCGCTCGTTTATGTATATATGTCTTTGTGCATAAGGTGTGTAATAACCAAAAACGTGCATAGAAATGCAGACTGCCTGATGCATGCCGGATGATAGCTACTAGAATAACTGATAAGTGGATGCATGTAGATATTGTGCACCGGGTATTCATATGTCACCCTTCATAAATTGGTGTCACCGGGTATTCATATGGCACCCTTCATAAATTGGTGTCACCGGGTATTCATATGTCACCCTTCATAAATTGGTGTCACCCTTCATAAATTGGTGTCACCGGGTATTCATATGTCACCCTTCATAAATTGGTGTCCCCGGGTATTTGTGTGTCACGCTTCATAAATTGGTGTAAGTGGCAAAATTCAGCATTTGGAGTAATTGATATAGTGCGATACGTTTTTATGGTAATGAATAATTTTTAGCGTGTCATAGTGGCTTAGTCACTTTGGAAGCCAGCTCTGCATTCTGTGTGCGTCGTGACTTTTCAGAAATCCAACGCAGAAGCCGACCGTGGAAGTGGCGCGGCTCACACCGGTGTCCTGGCTGGCGTTTTTTTGTAAGGTTTTGCTTTGTGACGGATCACATTGACTAGTTATTTCTCCTCGGGTAGGATATTCCCGTTGACTATACTATTCCGCTCGTTATGGGGTGACCCTAAAAGGTGATCTTCCTGGTGAGTGACTCCCTTATTCCCATCGTATAGAGCATATTGAATCCATCCGATTGTCTTTTCATTTCTTTGTATTTCAGATGCTGCATTGTTATCTTGAAGTTTCTGTGTGGAATGGATCGGTGCCTTCTTCTGAGCGCCTATAGATGACACATTTCTCAGCCTTGTACAAATCCCAGCCAGACTCTCATGTGAAAGCAGGAGGAGGAGGAGGAGACAGGAGAGGAGGAGCAAAGGCTGCATCTTATTTATTTATTTCTCTCTGTCTCGCTCCCTCTCTCTAAATGCTTAAGGTGAAGAGTGCAGAGCAAGCCGATCCCAACACATGCTTTAATCCTGCTCTGTCCCAGGAGAAGAAAGACCCGGAGAGCCAGGGAGCAAGAGAGAGACTCCCAAAGAGAGAGAAGAGAGGAACGTCTTCCTTACCAGCACTGGCAAGCAGGTGTGAACCCCCCCTCCTCCTCCTCCTCTCACACCCAGCCTGCTACTATTCCTCCTCTGCCAGTGAGGGATCCCCTGCCTTTTCTGTGGACTTCTAGCTCAAGAATTGGGGGGGGAAGACGTACCCCATTAATTCCTCACTGGCCATCTCTGATGACAATGTGTCTTTCAGCGCCTTTTTCCAAAACCGCAGCATGTCCCCACGTGTGGCACTGGATTGTAGTAGGGGGGCACAAGTGAGCATTTTGAGAAGGGGGCTGTGCATTACTAGCTGACTAGGGCAAGTGATACCCAATATCACAAAGGTGTCATCTGGAGCCACCCCGGAATCAAGAACTGAAGAGGAGCAATGATATTCTTATTAAAAGGTGACTTGTAAATTAAAAAGGGGAGACTTTGTGCTCCCGCTCTACCCAGCCTCCGCCCATCAAATTTTGGGGTTGAAAGAATTGTTGGCTTTGAATTTTAATAGGATTTTTTCTTTTTTTATCTTCATCTATAGAACATCTGTTGCTGCAAAAGACACCTCTCTGGACAGATGTCAAACACACCTCCCTTTCTTTTCAATGCACAGAAACCTTGAAATAGATCATATCTGGAATTTACATTTTTTGCAAAATTGATGCTCTGTATTTAACCCCAAATATCCCCACTAGAGAATGATTGGCTGATATCTGTAGAAGAAATCACATCATTAATGCACAATAGAGCAGAATGCTGTAACCTGCTGGCATCCAAAATATGTATTTTTCTCAAGTTCACATTCATTTGTGTGTAGCTTTTTATCGGAGGATTACTATTAGCCCTTTGATACCTGCTTTATGCGGTCTGCCATTCTACTGAAATTAGTTTTCTGTAATTATTGCATTTGGCAGGCGCTATAGGTTCTGACTTTCGAGTTCTTACTTATACGTGAGTCCTTGTTGCAAACACATGATTGAATTTCTGTCTGACTATTCCTTGCGTGGCCATATTTTAAGACTAAGCACTAAAATCTCATTTTTTTCTGCAAATTACAAACCTGTCTTTCTAAATAATTACCATTTTTGCAATTAGCCCCCTTCCTTAATATTAGCTCTGGTTTTAGATTTTTCCCAGGTTCAGACTGATTTGCAAATTTACATGCACATTTCTTTTTTAATCATTCACTGGCTTGTCTGCAGGTGATCTTAGATACCGTCTGCCATAGACCTATAGTCCTGCCCTAAACTTACATATCTTTGGCTTAATAATTAACGCCCCCTTTGTCCTCAAGACTTTTTGCTGGATGACGATTTTCAAATGCGGATTTAAGTACTATTTTTCTTGAAGACAGAGGGGTATTTTTGAGAGCCAGTGATGGAGAAGTTGGAAGCTGAATCAGATGTGGAGCCTCAGGGTCGCCCTCGTTCTTGCACCTGGCCACCACTTCCAGAATCCTCGGATTTGCCCTTGCCTCCCCCTGGCCTCGACCCAGGGCAGATGCGAAAAGCCAAGAGTTCACGCAGGAATGCCTGGGGTAACTTGTCTTATGCTGACCTCATCACCAAGGCCATAGAGAGCTCACCAGAGAGACGTCTAACCCTTTCTCAAATCTATGACTGGATGGTGCGATTTGTACCTTACTTCAAAGATAAGGGTGATAGCAACAGCTCTGCAGGTTGGAAGGTGAGAATTCTGTTTTGGGTTTATAAGGGTGGTCGGCAAGGGTTGTAAACCCTAATATTCTAGATGCCAATTCATAGTTTGATCTAATATGGGTGAGGTAAGTGCATTTTAAATGGCAATTTCTAACTGGTAGTACATAGGTATCTGATGTTTGGCTGAATTATATCTGGTCCGGTTGTGTGAAGACTATGTGAAGGGCAACAAGTAATAGGCAACAGTGTAAAGGAAGAATATGGAACTGAGATAGTCTTACTACTGAACCTGTTAATATGAGAAGTATATTTCTCTAGATATCAACGTGGTATAGCTATCAGCCATGTAAGCTGAAATTTGATGGACAAGTTTTTGTCAGAAATATTTTCAGAGATGGGATGTTATATGATGCATTTTATATATGTTATGGTCTACATTTACACTATATAGATATCTGGTTGGCCATGGATGTATGAATAATATAAGGTGAGTTACTTCCCAGGTAAGTGAGTAGCGCTGACCCATATTTGGGGGTATAGTCTCATTTAATACCCCAAGGCGCAGCTTATGCTCAATCTTAGGACCATTTATTTCATGGAAGTTATAGGATGATAATATATGACTTGAAAAAAAGTAGTTAAACGACTACTACTAGTAGTGAAATGTAGACTATATACACATGACTCTCTTATGGGGAGATTCTGAGGATTCTGTACACCTAGATATCATCTGGTAAAAGCAATGTTTTCATGGATTACATCTTTTAGAATTTCTTCTTTAATTGAACAACAAAAGTGTTCATTTTTTTATTGAATAGAAGGCAAAAAGATGTGTAGTCTAGCTGGACTAAATACAATATAATATAACTTTGGTTGCTGAGTTTCATTTCCCATATTATAGGTTGACATGGAAACATGGCAACAATTAGGTAGAAGGATGGTTTCAGACATAAGGTTTTTGTTTTGTTTTTTGAAAAATGTTAGTTTTTTGAGCGAAAACCAGAAGTGGGTTCAAAAGGAATGGGAAATATAAAGGAAGGACTTCTTCATGCTGGAACAACTTATGGCTCAAAATAGTACCTCAAAACTAGAGTGGTGTGTCCCCCCCCCAAAAAAAAAAAAAAACCGCTATGTGTGAAACCACCTTAAAACTTTTATGTTAGGAAGCAAAAGTACAATGATGGTGCAAGTTTCATTTGGTCTAAAGCTGTTGAAGATCAGAGGCCACCATCTAAGAATGCTGTAATATCTTTGCAGTGTGTATTAGGGGGTAATACCTTGAATGAATGTTGGCGCATTGCTGGCCTCCATTGCAGACTCTGCACCTACCACCAGTTGTGTTTAAAAGCAGTGGATGGATGTTCTCAGAGGTTCTTTGGGACTGGCAATTTTTTTTCATTCCTAATGTTCCTTGAATAGTTATGAAAACAGTTGAGGATAATAGTTATGACCCTTGATCTATGCATTTAGCATGGAATGTAGACTTAGATCCAACTTCTTTCGCTTAAACTGTAATTAAAGCAGTTTCAACCCATTAGCAGTATCCAGCAGATGAAGTTCCCAGTTGGCCACCAAGCACAGTTTTTGACAAATGTTAAAAAGAAATTGGTAAAAATTACAGCTCCATGTTAGAGTGCATAATGCAGGAAATTATCAGATTAGTTTCTCTTTTCTGAAACAGTAGATTTTTTTTCATATAACTTATTTTTAATACAATTAGAGCAGGATATGGCTTCTAAATGTAATTCATATTTGAGTATGGAAAGTAGAGAAGAAGAGCATTTCATAGAGTCCAGTAGATACGATCAAAGCTTAGAAGAGAGAAATCACTGGGCATTAATGGAATTGAGAAAAGTATGTGTATGATGGTTAAAGGTTTGTTGGTCAGTATAACATATGTACAGTTCATATGAGCTCTTTACGTTATGCTGGACATTGAAACGTAACTCCTTTGGCTAGTCCTTTTGCGTAACGTTTCATAAAATATTACATAAGAAAGCTATAAAAGTCTCACAAATTCACATTTTTTTTGTGAAATGTAGTGTTGGGGAATAGGAAGCTATGTCAGGATGACTGAAATGATCTATTGGTAGGTGATAACATATTTCAAGTAATATGACCATGGCAATTCATTTAGTCACCATTTCTGAACTATGGTAAGGTCAGGGACAATTCCTCCAGGCTATGGTCAACTTCCCACAAACCTACTATAGGCGACTTCTCCAAATAAAATAGCTATATTACAGTTTGGTGATGATCCGTCAAACCATAGGCAGTTAGCTCCATTCTTAATTGTAAAATTCAGTATTTCACACTTTGTGGAGCTCTTGACTTCTTCTCAGATCTTAGCTGTGTCCCTGGTGTTTTACCAGCATCATCTGCAGAAGCCCCTTGTGTATGGCAGGTTGCTGAATTTCCAAGCTGGACTATTCCTGGATTTGGTATTTATATCACAAGTCCACAGTTGTTTTATTCATATCTTTAGGGAGTTTTAATCTCATGAATGCTGATTATTAATCCATATTATTCTTTCATTACTTTTATTTGATGTCTCTTGATCATAAATTTTGCAGTTGTATACAAGGGAGGCTGACTCACCGCAAAGTTTTTTTTTATGCCCTTGGTTATAAAAACTGATATGTGGTCATCATATATGCATATCATGTTTTTTAACTCATTGTGCTAAATAGAATCAAACATAGAAATAATATCAAGCTTTTCCAAGTCAATACAGGAATGTAGAAGTCCTTTTGAAATGGCTCGAGAGAGAGAGGCGATAGTGACCAAAAGAACGTGTAGCGGACTTGGGCATTCATTACACAGTAATAATTGAATAGTTTGTCCTATCAATGTTGTGGGTCATTCCTTTTAGAAGAGATGTTAAATGCACTTGCGTAACCCTCATGTGCCAGGTAATAGGCTACATTTCCAGTAGCTTGACTGAAGTGGCCACCATGATTTGAAAATGACTTGTATATTCACATGGTAACCACTCGTACACGTTTTGTGTTGAAGGAGTTGACTTGTTCATTTCTGGAGATTGTCTTATTTTCTCCGTAGGGTGACAGAGTGCACAGGAGTTTGTCACTCGTAAGTAGATCAGTCTTGTTAGGATTTATTGTTGCTTAATATTCTTTAACCAGCTTATTGGAGGCAGATCCTAGGCAGAGAGAATTAGTGACAATCATTCTTGTAAATGACAGATGGATGTATAGAAATACAGATAATCCCCAAGAGCCTACATAATAAAGATACTATAATTATAAGAGTGGTAAGTGTAGAAGTAAATGTTCAGTAGACCTACTGTGTTATTGAGATGAAAAGGCAGTATTCAGCTCCATGTCACTGTTGTATAGATTTTATATAGATGTATTTGTATACTTAGGAGCATTGTCAGTACACATAGGTGTTTAGAAATGAGAAATTACTACAGCATGATATGTATGAATCCACTATGCCCCACTGAAATTGTGCCTAGGCATATTTCCTTTCCTGACAACACCTTTGAGATGTGTAGAGGTGCCAATTTTGGTTATCATCCAGCTTTCTCAGAAACAGATATAACAACTTTAGTAGTAGTATAAGTGACAGTTGATTATCAACTCGATAGAAAAGAGCAATCTAGGTTTTCTTGGATTGCCTGTGATCAACCACGTCAAATGCCAGGAGGCCTGTGAAGCTAATGTCACCTTAACTCTGCCATCCCAAGTATGGACTTCTACTAGCTATGATTCTGTAGACTAGGGTTGTTGCGGGTATCGAAATTTCGATACTCAATCGATACTTTTGTGCCGGTATCGATACGATACCGGGATTTCCATTTTTTCGATACTGGGCTGTGCTGCTGCTCTCAGCGCACTCATGTTCCCTCGGCAGCACAGGGGAGAAGGAGGCAGTCTCTCCCTCCCCCCTGTGCTGGTGCTGCTGCTGCTGCCACAAATGGGGAGAGAGGAGGGGAGAGAGGGGCGGAGGAGGGGAGGGCGCACTGCGCCACCAATGATAGTACTTTTCATGGGTCCGGACTTTAAGCAGCAGGCTACACAGAGCGGCGCCCAGAGATGTCCCAGCACTTACTATTATTCCTGGGCGCCGCTGTGCGCCTGTGCCCCATTACCACCTCCTGCAGTCCTGCTCCATATGCTAATTACTATCGGAGCAATGGGGAGGAGACAGCAGCTTCTCTAGAGGGCGTTCCTTCTCCCCTGGCTGTAGCGCTGTCCAATCGCAGCGCAGGGAGAAGGAACGCCCATGAGAGAAGCTGCTGTCTCCTCCCGATCGCTCTGATAGTAATTAGCATATGGAGCAGGGCTGCAGGAGACGGTAATGGGGCGCACAGCGGGTACACGGAGCGGCTCCCAGGAATAATAGTAAGTGCTGGGACATCTCTGGGCGCCGCTCTGTGTAGCCTGCTGCTTAACAAAGTCCGAACCCATATAAGGTCGTCTTTAACTTTCTAATACAGGAGGCAGGTGCCGGCAGCAGAATCGCGACATCCTGCCTCTGTCAGGAAGCTGTGATCAGCGGCAGTTAACCCCTCAGGTGTGGCACCTGAGGGGTTAACCGCCGCTGAATTGCTGCCAGTACCCGCCTCCTGTATTAAGAGTTAATTATCATTGGTGGCGCAGTGCGCCCGCCCCCGTCAACCCACAGGGTCCCCTCTCCCCTCCTCCTCATTGGTGGCAGTGGCAGCTTCTGATCGGAGCCCCAGCAGTGTAATCCTGGGGCTCCGATCAGTTACCATGGCAGCCAGGACGCTACTGAAGCCCTGGCTGCCATAGTAATCTCTCTGCTGCTGTGTGCACTATGCACAGAGCAGCAGGGAGAGTGTGAAGTCCTATTCTCTATTAGGGTGAATAGGACAAGGGATTAGAAGATCCCAGGATAGTTATTTAAATAAACTGTAAAAAAAAAAAAAAAAAAGTTTAAAAAAACACACCAAAATATTTAAGTATAAATCACCCCCTTTCCCAATTTTACATATAAAATATATAAATAATAAATAAATAAACATCGCCACGTCCGAAAAGTCCAAATTATTAAAATATCAAAAAAATCTGCGCGATTCGCCATTTTTTAAAATGCGGAATGCACGTGGCTTTTTTGTTTTATTTTTTTGCGTGGTATCGAGTATCGCAATACTTTTTTATGGTATCAAAACCGAATCAAAATTTTGGTATCGCAACAACTCTACTGTAGACTGTGCAGAAATATTATGGACACTTTTTGGCATGCACTTCAATAAATTGTGACCTCTATACGATATGTGATAGCATTTCACTAATTTTCAAGGAAAAGAGTTGTTGTTTCCAATGACCATAGAAATGACAGCTATAAAATTTATCTGTGATGTATCTTGAGTTAAAGGGGTTTTCTGCGATTTTGATTCTGATGACCTATCCTATGGATAGGTCATCAGCTGTTTGAGAAGGCACCAGCGCTCCTATGAGCGCCGCAGCCTTCTCTGTGCTTAACAAGCATACCGCTGTACATTGTATAGTGGCTGCGCTTGGTATAGCAGCTCAGCTCCATTCATTCCAATGGGGCAGATCACGATACCAAGCACAGCCGCTATCCAATGTACGGCACTGTGCTTGGTAAGCATGAAGAAGGCCGCGACGCTCACAGGAGCGCTGGTGCCTTCTCAAACAGCTGATCGGCAGGGGTCCCGGGTGTTTGACCCCCCACTGATCAGATACTGTATCAGTATCAAAATCTCGGAAAACCCCTTTGAAGGGGTTGTTTGGCAAATATTTTTTTACACACAGGCTCAGAATGTTTAATTTTTTTGGTCATATTCACCTCACCAATCTAATGCTTAGACAATTCCTGAGTACCCTAGTGGTCTCTGTTTTCAGTCTCTCTTTACACACAGGACATGACCGCTCAGCCAATGGAAGTTTCCCACCCATGACTGGACAGAGTTAGAAAAATGAGACCACCCCGGAGAAACGCAGTGATTGCTGCCCCCTGTCTCTGTGTGTGTGTGTGTGTGTGTGTGGGGGGGGGGGGGGAGGTCATACCCAGACAGGACCACTACCACAATGCTCGGCGAATCAGCATCATTGTGGTGATGTACATAGTTTTAAACTTATGATCTAGCGACAGGTCCTCTTCAAGATCCCCATTTAGACACCATCTAGCCCTGATTTAAGTGGCTCTACTGACGTGTTTGTTTTCATGAAATACTTGCATACGCAAAAAATAAAAAAACACAACTCTGGAGCATCTTTTCTTAGAACTATACATTGTAGCATGCCTCTGTTATACCGCCAATAAATTTACGAATACATTGAAAACTGTTAGGTGTGCCTAAAACAGTCAGACACTGTCAAATAAGCGCTCACTGTGGGGACACGCCCCTTTCAGAGGAGGAATAGTAACACCTAGTTGTCAACGTATTCATAAATTCCTAGGAGAAATAACCGGAATGGAATTAACCCAGTCCCAGACTTCTAAGAAAAGATGCTCCTGATTTAATTTATGTTAATACAAGTATTTACTAAAACTGTCTTGTCAGGAAAGATGACCGGTCCTCTTTAATATGCATTTTATATTAGTTATCTGAAAGTAAAGAAAGTGACTTTTTTTACCCCATTACTGTGCGTTGGGGATGACAGAGAGTTTTGGAAATAAATGCAAAAGGTGAACAATGGTTTCTATAATTTTCTTAATCTGTATATGTTGGATGTGGTCAGATTTACTATACTCTGTTCTGCTCTAAATTCCCAGTAGCGTCCTTGCTGCTCACCAGCAGAATGTGAGGGGAGGGGCACTATCATGACGGTAATATTTGAAGTCAGTTTTACTTGAGCCTGCGTTGGAATACTTTGCACCAAATCTGTCAAATGTTGTGTGCTATTTATTACATTTGGCATATCTTTAAAGAGGACCTTTCACTAGAATAGAAAATCTAAACTAACTATACAGACATGGAGAGCGGCGCACAGGGACCCCCTGCACTTACTGTTATACATGGGCGCTGCTCCGTTCTCCTGGTATAGCCTCCGGTATCTTCATAGTTAGGCTCCACCCAGGGGAACCTGCTGGGGTCTCCTTCTCCTATGCTGTAGCGCTGGCCAATCGCAGCGCTCAGCTCATAGCCTGAGAGGCTTTTTTTTTCTCTCAGGCTATGAGCTGAGCGCTGCGATTCGCCAGCGCTACAGCATGGGAAAATGAGACGCCGGCAGGTTCCCCTGGGTGGAAGATACCGGAGGCTATACCGGGAGAACAGAGCGGCGCCCAGGGATAACAGTAAGTGCAGGGAGATCCCTGGACGCCGCTCTCCATGTCTGTATAGTTAGTTTAGATTTTCTATTCTAGTGAAAGGTCCTCTTTAAGCTGTACATTTTTATCTAGAAATGCTACCCCCAGTTTTCTTTACCACCCCCCTACTGGAGTAAGTTTGGGACTTTAAAAAAAGTTACAGCAATAAATATGGAGTAAAACTAATTAATGTAGCTTCTGATATACTTCAGGTCCATTGTGTACTCATTGTATAGCCAATTAAAGGGGGTCATTTACTATCCAAAATATAGGCCTATATTAGGGTGGCGATGGCGCCTCTTCATAAATTTGGGGTATCGACCACCAGCTATAGGGGTTATAAATGACCCCCAAAGTTTTTCAGTTTCTAAGGGCTCTTTCACACCTGCGTTCTTTTCTTCCGGCATAGAGTTCCGTCGTCGGGGCTCTATGCCGGAAGAATCCTGATCAGTTTTATCCTAATGCATTCTGAATGGAGTGAAATCCGTTCAGGATGCATCAGGATGTCTTCAGTTCCGGAACGGAACGTTTTTTGGCCGGAGAAAATACCGCAGCATGCTGCGCTTTTTGCTCCGGCCAAAAATCCTGAAGACTTGCCGCAAGGCCGGATCCGGAATTAATGCCCATTGAAAGGCATTGATCCGGATCCGGCCTTAAGCTAAACGTCGTTTCGGCACATTGCCGGACCCGACGTTTAGCTTTTTCTGAATGGTTACCATGGCTGCCGGGACGCTAAAGTCCTGGCAGCCATGGTAAAGTGTAGCGGGGGAGCAGCATACTTACCGTCCGTGCGGCTCCCGGGGCGCTCCAGAGTGACGTCAGGGCGCCCCAAGCGCATGGATCACGTGATCGCATGGCACGTCATCCATGCGCATGGGGCGCTCTGACGTCATTCTGGAGCGCCCCGGGAGCCGCGCGGACTGTAAGTATACTGCTCCCCCGCCCCCCACTACTACTATGGCAACCAGGACTTTAATAGTGTCTTGGCTGCCATAGTAACACTGAAAGCATTTTGAAGACGGATCCGTCTTCAAATGCTTTTAGTACACTTGCGTTTTTCCGGATCCGGCGTGTAATTCCGGCAAGTGGAGTACACGCCGGATCCGGACAACGCAAGTGTGAAAGAGGCGTAAACCGCTATCCCAGGTCACAAATATCTTTTCAGTTCAATCATTGCTTGTCTGTAATTTTTAGGCTCCACACATGGAAGTAAAAGGGCTCAGATTATTTTGAGTGAGTTTGTGACTTTTTTGCAACTTAAAAATTTATTACAGTAATAAATCTGGAGCAAAACTAAATAACATAGCTAACCACACCCACTTTCCAAAACTGGAGTGAGTTGTGTACAGGGTCTCCTACACCAACTTAGATCTTTTAGAGGAGTCAGCAGGTGCAGGCAGGAGCTCTGCTCTGCTAAAGCCTGACATAGCACATCCAATGTGCTATGGAAGGCTTTAGCAGAGACGAGTTGGCACAGGCCTAAGTAGTGATATGTGCTCTCCCAGTACAGTTTACTGCAGCCCCACAGTGGAATTCATCCACCCATACACCAATGACATGTCAGCCATGTATGAGTGTACAGATTCCAAAGTGCTACAGGCACCTGAACTTCATGTACCTATTTTGTAAGTAAAACGTGAAATAAATATATTACAAAAATTACCTTTATGGCATTTAGAATAGTTGTTTATTAGGCTTTTCAAAAGTTTAAGTACACTTTAAATCTGTCACTAGTTTTAGTGACAGATCCTCTTAGCAAGATGCTGGGCAACTTGCTCTAATTGACCCAGCCAATTTGCTAAAATCTTGTAATGAACAGCATTAGTGCATGCTGATGAGTCCTGAATATTCATGAGCTCCTGGCTTTCTCCACCCATCTGCTGCTAATTCAGTTGGAAAAAAAGCTGTCAGTCAGTGGCAGGGGGGTGGAGAAGACCAGGAGCTCATGAATATCAGGACTTGTTGGCTGGAGCTGTGAGAACCTAGCAACATAAAACTGGTGACAGATTCCTTTAACATTGAAGTCAATGAATGATAGATAAAAACAGAAGGTGTTCCGTTTGTATATGTTATTCATTCCACTCTAATGAAATGCCAACACAGATGTAAACTCAGTCTTAGGCCTCTTTCACACTAGCGTTGTCCGGATCCGTCGTGTACTCCATTTGCCGGAGGTGCCCCCCGGATCCGTAACAACGCAAGTGAACTGAAAGCATTTGAAGACGGATCCGTCTTCAAAATGCGTTCAGTGTTACTATGGCAGCCAGGATGCTATTAAAGTCCTGGCTGCCATAGTAGTAGTGGGGAGCGGGGGAGCAGTATACTTACAGTCCGTGCGGCTCCCGGGGCGCTCCAGAATGATGTCAGAGCGCCCCATGCGCATGGATGACGTGATCCATGCGATCACGTCATCCATGCGCCGGGGGGAGCCCTGACGCCACTCTGAAGCCCCCCCGGGAGCCGCATGGACTGTAAGTATACTGCTCCCCCGCTCCCCACTACACTTTACCATGGCAAACAGGACTTTAGCGTCCTTGCAGCCATGGTAACCATTCAGAAAAAGCTAAACGTCGGATCCGGTAATGCGCCGAAACGACGTTTAGCTTAAGGCCGGATCTGGATTAATGCCTTTCAATGGGCATTAATTCCGGATCCGGCCTTGCGGCAAGTGTTCAGGATTTTTGGCCGGAGCAAAAAGCGCGGTATTTTCTCCGGCCAAAAAACATTCCGGTCCGGAACTGAAGACATCTTGATGCATCCTGAACGGATTTCTCTCCATTCAGAATGCATGGGGATAATCCTGATCAGGATTCTTCCGCCATAGAGCCCCGACGACGGAACTCTATGCCGGAACAAAACAACGCAAGTGTGAAAGAGCCCTTAGCATGAACATAATGTGAACTAAGCATGAGCTTAAAGGTACACTTTCTGCATAGCCACCTACACATGGAGAACTTCCATCAAGGTGAAGATTACTCAAACAAAACAATAGCTGATCTTAAGGAGACCAGCTAAAGAAAACACCTTGTAAAAGAGCGGGATCTTGACTTAGGGGCCACTTAATTTGGTGGATCTGGTGATCTCTGTAATGGAGACACCCCTTTGCTCGGTTTTCCTTTCTTTGAAGGATATCTGGCTTTCTCTGTGTTGAAGACCCATAACTGGGGGTCCACAGTTATTTTGCATATCAAGGTGAAGATGGAAAGGTGTCAAGGCAGAGGGGACAGACACATTATGGCAGACTACTGCTGGGGCTTCCAGCTTGGTTGTCTTGATGACCTGCATCAACGAAAGTGATACAACAGCAGTTTTCTATGCATTAATTTGGATTATCTGAATCAGATTTCTTTGTTGTTCTGTTATTGTACTGAATCCACCATTTAATATTTCAGGTGTTCACTTTGTATGATTTAAGACAATTGCTATGTGATTAGTGAGAAGGCCTCATCATAGCTTATCAAGGACATAGCTGCACATTGTATAGCAGCTTTGCTTGGTATTGCAGCAAAGACTCATTCATATGAATGAAAACTGAGCTACTCATAGGCCATGTAAACGAGGAACGTGACTTCACTGACCTAGGATGAGGCTACAGCACTCACTAAAGAGATAGAAACTGTTGGCTAACCCAACATGTTTCACCGATTCATCAGAGGTCCCTACACACAACAGAATGTCTGATGCTCATTAAAGTAGTGTTGACCAGTGAATCGTTGAAGAGACGTTCTACTAAAATGTCTCTTTATTCAGAAAAATATAATAATGGAAATCTGCTTTTCCAAATTTGTAGGGCAGGATCATCCTTACCTAAACAGTTGCATAGATCCCATGCAAATCTTAACCATTAGTACCAACTGAGCTTAAAGTTTGTAGTACTATTATCTGACCTTAGGTTCTGTTCACATCATGTTTGGTGGGTGTATACCTCAGGAAACGCTCCTGTTACACAAATGTTAATTGAACGTCACAGATGTCATGTAAACTGAGCTTTATCCACAGAAGACATTCTGGCGGCTTTGATTTTGCTTATTCTATATGTAATCACATATAATAATCATAAATTAACTTTTATTTTTCCAGTTTGCCGGTAAGTAAAGGAAATAAGGGATCTGATTGGTTGCTATTGGTAACTGCTCCACTTTTTGCCTACTCAAGCTGTGATACAGGTCCATTGGGTACTCACTGTATACACAATTAAAGTCTTTCATTTCTAAACCTCTATTCCAGTGTCATAAAAGGTCACAAAGGTCTTTTCAGATCCATAATTGCCAAGTTTTCTGTAATTTTTAGGTTCCACTCATGGAAGTAAAAGGGCTCAGGTTAGTTGATTAGGACCTATGAATTACTATTTCTATATTCTATCAATGTTAAATAATGTCCAGGGGTTTGAAAATAATGGCCCCTTACTTCTCCTACAGAAAAGAGACTGATGGGATTATATTGTGCTGTAGACACATCATTTTCATGACATGTCAGTGCGTTATTGATTACACAGTTTAGAGCTGCTACAGTTGTTATTTATACACCCAAAACTGAGAAATATTACTTTGTACTACTGTACGAGACCTACACCTGTGGAAAATAATAGAGTTTAACTGCAGTAAAATAGACATTGTAGCACTCCTGCTTTCCAGAATAACACAGCTCTACAGTAAAACCCCATTGACACTGCTCAGATAGTTCTGTTACTAGGAATCTGACAAAACTCTCTAAGCAGTGCAAAGAAGCTTTGTTGGCATTAACATTTTCGGACAGTGCTTTTAATTAGTTTTGTAATATACTTTATTAGGGAAATGTGTGTTTATTTTTATTTTAAAAGAGCATGTAAAGTGTTCCCATAGCAACACTCTAACAGAATGTTGCTAAGAAGAGTCCGTCTTCAGCATTTACTATACATTGAAGATGGCTATGTGTAACATACAGAGGCAGGCTTCTCAGCCTACCTCTTCTTTCTCTGCTCCAAGCCCGGCCTCCCTACATGTGCCCTGTGTTTTTTATGACCCATCCCTTCTGTCCTCTTCCTACCCTAGCCTCTGCCTCCTGATATGTGCCTTACAATATTTCTGACCTGTCCCTGCCTTTGTGACCAGCACTGGCAGCTCATTTCTATCTGCTCTGCACTACTCAGGAGTGCATTGATTAGGTCAGACAGTAGTTATAGAGAAACATACTGCAACCCTGTTTGATGCAGTCCTCTCCCTGACTTTCCAGCACTTACCAGAGGCACACTGAAAAGATAGAGAAGAGTGGAATTGCAGCGCCTATAGTAAGTGAAATAAGTAAGCGCTACTTGCTGCACTCCCAAAAAGGGAAGGGAAGATGGAAATGAGCAGAGCTGCCACTGATCAGTGCTGGCAACAATTCGGATAGTGAAGGACAGGTCAGAAATAGGGTAGGGAGAGAAGAGGCTTTCCAGTGTATGTTACACATAGCCATCAGTACATTTTAAAGTTGGGATGTCCCTATACAATATTAAAACAACAGTTAAACTTTAAAGGGGTTCTGCCCCTAATAACACATATTTCCTAACCATAGGATATGAGATGTGTTTGACTGCTGGGTGGTCTGATCTCTGGGACCCCAAGCGATCACGAGAACAGGGGTCCACAAGTGAACTGCCCCATGAGAATGGAGTGGTAATGCACCTGTGTATCCACTTTTAGGGAGCTGGTGAGAGCACTGTACCTGGCAGTCCCATGGAAGTGAATGGAGTAGAAGATACACCTGCTCACCTCCACTCTGTTTTCATAGGACAGTTTACCGACACTTGCACACCCCTTGTTCTCATGATCCCTGGAGGTCCCAGCAGTCTGACCCCCAGCAATCAAACACTTACCCTCTATCCTGTGGATTTCTAACTGATGGTTACAGAATATTTTTCAGTTCACATATTGTGCAGAAATGCCCTATGAAGTTTGGTACAAAGTGTACAAGATAGGCTACTGGAATTATTTTTTTTTACAAATCAGGAAAACTGAATGAGCTTTATTTACCATAAACAGAATGTTTTACTTTTATGGTTTTCAAGCTGTTTAATTAAAAAGAAGTGAGAAGACAACATTAATATGACAGTGACTATATAGATTTTCATTCTTTTGGTGGATGCAGTAGATGACCTGTATTTTACATCATTGTAAAAGGCTCAGATGAGATCCCACAATGCCCAGTTATAAAATGTTCACATCATTCTGACATAATTGGCCAGGATTTGCGTTACATGCACATCTGTCCAAATGTATTATTGCTGGGTTTTTCTCCGCGTGACTCTGACTAATTGAATTCTTCCTGTTTTTGGTTACTGTAAACCTTCCCTATGAGAAGGCAAATTGGCTTCTCTCCCATTCTCCTCAACTTACTTCTCTTCTTTCTCTTGATTTTTTTTTATTTTTTATTCTCCGTTCTCGTCTTGTCAGTAAGGGTAGTAACTAGGTTTGGTTTTTTTGGCTCTAGATTTGTTTAATCCAGATCCGGCTTCTCTGGTTTCACCTGTTCAGTGGGTGGATCCGACATTTTTCTCTATGATTTGAGATTACTGTGGGGCCCATACGTAACTGCTTGCTATACTTTGGAACTGAAAGTCTATCCTGACTTCCAAAATGAATAGGCTCTTTACTTCTGACATTCAGAAGAGAGAATCTTAATATGTGTTAAACTTGATTTATTGAGGTCCACTTTCGTGTTGTGGTTTCTCTATTATAGCCAAACAGTATACATTTTGGCATTAGATTCAAGAAAATGTGCACGTGAATATGTGATTACGTTAATTTTCATATATAAAGCTGAAATGTAGTTTTGAATTTTTTTTGGGAAGCCCCATAGATTCCAATAACGTGCAGTATTGTTTACTGACAAGCACGTGTTTTATGTACCGGTAAGCCATTTATTCTTCCCATTAAAAACACTTTAGCGTCCAACAGAAGCTTCTGACTGAATATTCCATGACTTTAGAACTACTGTGACACTGAGTAGGACAGTACAAGAGTCAGAGTAGGTGACTGTTCCTTTAGACAGTATAATGGCTACCTTTAGGATCTCCTGGCTCAGATGCAGAAGGAAGGACCGTGCCAACTATGTCACAGAGGGAGATTTTTCGGTTTACTCCATCACCAAGCTGGTGTCACTTGATTAATACCTGCTAAGAAAGAATACTGTGAATAGTTACGAGCCTGCTACAATTATGAGGATAGCCCTCTCCCTGCCTTCCTCATCCATTTATGGCCACTATGTATATGCTTGTATACACACCGGTCATTCATGGCCAAGGAGTCATGAAAATACAAATTTAACTAGCCCACTGACTTCTTTATTAGTGACTATTAACCAAATGGCACAAAGGGCAACATATTAGGATGACAAATCAGCTTTAAAAATAGGGATTGATAGAAAGCTATCCTCTGGTAATAGTTTCCTGTGACCTTTCATGGTCTATTTCATGCACAAGGCAGTCATAGTCGTATGGCTCTTTTCCTATTTAAAATCATTCAGGCATCTTACAGTTTTTTTGTCCATTGGGGATGTTGTCGGTTTTCAGATTTTTTATTATGTGGTCAAAACCCCTAGGCAGTTTTACAGACCTCATTATTGGGCTATCAGTAAGCCTCAATGCAGACAGAGGGAATAATCAACCAAGAAATCACAGAAAGAAACATCCCCCAAAATTTTAACTATATTGAAACATTAAAATACTCCTAGGAGAGTGAGAGTTCTAGGGGCAGATTGTAAGACAGTGGGTTAGTCCTCATCATGGCAGGAGTTCCACTTTAGGCAAGGGCGGACTGGGAAATAAAACTACAAGTGACCATATGTGGTAGGCGGGTCTAAATTAACAGAAGGAAGGTCTAATACAAGTAGGCAGGTCAGCAATACCATATTGAGGCATAAAACACTGCCCAAGCAGAGCCAAATACCTTAATGCAGCAAAATAACCTGGCCCAGCAGCATAAAAAACGAAAATGCAGCACAATATAATGCCTCAGGAGAACAAAATATTTCCTTAGAAGCTGCTCAGTTGAATTCTGGAATCAGGCGGGCACCTGTGGTTGCTGGTCAGGTACATAACTACCTGACGTCCCCAGCGTTAATTAGCTCATGAAGCAACAGATCATTACACATGGCCGGCGGCCCCCTGGGGATCTGCCCACCAAGAAATTTCCCTGTAGAGTCTATGGCCAATCCGCTCCTGACTTTAGGTAGGGACACATTGGAGTTACTGGGATATTTTTTGGCTAAACTCTCTTAGGAGTATTTTACTGTTTCAATAAAGGTCACATTTTAGGGGGATTTTTCTTTTGTATGTATGTGGTTTTTTTTTGTGTGTGTGATCCCTTGTCATGAGTCCAGCTTCATGTACCACAAACTTATGGTTAGAAGTTCTTGCAAATGACAGATCGGAAATTGAACTTCCCTTTACACTCTCTTTTCCCATTGATCTATACCAGAGATGCCCCTCCTGCGGCCCTCCAGCTGTTGCAAAACTATAACTCCCAGTATGCCTGGACAGTCTACAGCTATTAGGGCATGCTGGGAATTGTAGTTTTGCAACAGCCAAAGGGCTGCAAATTGAGCATCCCTGGTCTATACAGAGGGCTGTACCCAGACTTACCCCAGGGTATCCTTAGCCTGCTACACTACTTGACAGTATGGGACCTCCACCCTTACTTCCATGGGACTAATTATGCCAAAAGTATCTCCATCCACTGTACAGCAACTGCAGGATGTTATAAGTATTGCTGCCAGTGAAGCCTGGCATTCCAATCTTGGCGCAGTCCTTTGGTTGGCTTCATACATACATGGGAAGGTTTATTATGAGGGTATTTTTGAAGGTAATTTTGCTTGAATTTGTGTCCCATGTATCAAAAGGCACACATTGATATAGTTAAAGTGTAGAGAAGGCACTCCAGTTTTTGGTCCTTTCCCCTACTGGAATGAAATTGGTACCTTTTTGTGATGGAGATTTACCAAAGACTGGCGTTTCCTACTTAGCAAAGAGTACACTGGAGTATGATGCACCAAGTTCATTAGAGAGTCGGTCACCTACATAACATGATTTAAACTGATTATATAGCTCTGTGGGAGGCAGATTCATAACACTGATGGTACCCGGGTTTAGTTTTTCAGAGCCACCAAAGTGCCAAAAATGAAGTTTTAAAGATATGCAAATTACCTATTGCAAGTGCCCAGTGCTCCCCGCCCTACTTGCGCCTAACTCCTCCCCCTGTATCGTATGGCCAGCCCTGTAACCTTGTGGCGTCATTCTCATATCATTCATAATCCAGCTCCTGTGCGCTTCACCACTGGTTCTGGGGCAGAGGCAAACTAATATGCAGTGCGCATGCGTCGGTTAAGTAATGGGCCCGGCAGTGAAGCGCACCGGCGCTGGATTATGAATGGAGATGAGAATAATGCAGCAAGGATACAGGGCTGGCCGGACGATACAGAGGGGAGGAGTCAGGCGCAAGTAGGGCGGGGAGCATGGACTCCCATATTGTTGAGTGGATTAGGCAGTGGCTGAGTGACAGACAACAGAGGGTTGTAGTAAATGGAGAACATTCAAAACAAGGTAATGTTACCAGTGGGGTTCCACAGGGATCTGTACTGGGACCGATTTTGTTTAATATCTTCATAAGTGATATTGCAAAAGGCCTCGCTGGTAAGGTTTGTCTTTTTGCTGATGACACAAAGATATGTAACAGGGTTGATGTTCCTGGAGGGAAACGCCAAATGGAAAAGGATTTAGGAAAACTAGAAGAATGGTCAGAACTCTGGAAACTGAAATTTAATGTGGATAAGTGCAAGATAATGCACCTGGGGCGTAAAAACCCAAGGGCAGAATATAGAATATTTGACACAGTCCTGACCTCAGTATCTGAGGAAAGGGATTTAGGAGTAATTATTTCAGAAGACTTAAAGGTGGGAAGACAATGTAATAGAGCAGCACGAAATGCCAGCAGAATGCTTGGATGTATAGGGAGAGGTATAAGCAGTAGAAAGAGTGAAGTGCTTATGCCGCTGTACAGAACACTGGTGAGACCTCACTTGGAGTATTGTGCGCAGTACTGGAGGCCATATCTCCAGAAGGATATAGATACTCTAGAGAGAGTTCAGAGAAGAGCTACTAAACTAGTACATGGATTGCAGGATAAAACTTACCAGGAAAGGTTAAAGGACCTTAATATGTATAGCTTGGAAGAAAGAAGAGACAGAGGGGGATATGATAGAAACTTTTAAATACATAAAGGGAATCAACTCGGTAAAGGAAGAGAGCATATTTAAAAGAAGAAAAACTACCACAAGAGGACACAGTTTTAAATTAGAGGGGCAAAGGTTTAAAAGTAATATAAGGAAGTATTACTTTACTGAGAGAGTAGTGGATGCATGGAATAGCCTTCCTGCAGAAGTGGTAGCTGCAAATACAGTGAAGGGGTTTAAGCATGCATGGGATAGGCATAAGGCTATCCTTCATATAAGATAGGGCCGGGGGCTATCCATAGTATTCAGTATATTGGGCAGACTAGATGGGCTAAATGGTTCTTATCTGCCGACACATTCTATGTTTCTATATGTTTCTATGGAGCACTGGGCACTTGCAATAGGTAATTTGCATATATTTAAAACTTCATTTTTGGCACTTTGGAGGCTCTGAAAAACTAAACCCGGGTACCATCAGTGTTATGGATCTGCCTCCCACAGAGCTATATAATCAGTTTAAAACATGTTATGTAGGTGACAGAATGCCTTTAAGATGCACAAGCCACAGTTCTGGCTTTCTGTGCGCCAGAGAATGAAATCTACTCCAGCTACAACTTATGGTGTACATTATAGTAAATGCGATGTGCTGTGGTACACCCTACGCCCTGCCCCCTGCTAAGCCCCACTCCTTTTCTTCCCCCTTGAAAAAAAGTACTGAAAGTTGAAAAGATTACAAATTATGGCACAAATATGGCAGGCACCATAATTTCCAACTTTCTTACACCACTAAAATCATTGATAAATCTCCCCCTTTGTCAGAACTTTTGGAAAATTACCATTTCTTAAATCTGCTTATTTTCCCACCCACTTTTCAAATGTGGAAAGAAAGATGCAAAACTACAAAATGTTTTAATTTTTGTGCAAAAAAAGTGGCATACAACGCTTCTTAACCACCTCCGGACCGCCTAACGCAGGATCGCGTTCCGGAGGTGGCAGCGCTGCGCAGAGTCACGCATATACGCGTCATCTCGCGAGACGCGAGATTTCGCTCAAAGCCGGCCCGCGCATGCGCATCGCGGGCCGGCAAAATTAAAAGAAGTATTTCGTCACCAGCCTGCCAGCAACGATCATTGGCTGGCAGGCTGGCGATTTTCAAAAAATCCAATCAAAAGTCATATAACAGATCATATTAGTAAATATGATCTGTTATATGGCTTGTCTGCTCCTGTGCTGGTCCTTTTCGTCGGTTGGATCCAGCACAGGAGCAGACTGAACTGTGAGTACACCAACACTACACCTTAGCCCCAGATCACCCACCTGCACCCCAATTAACCCTTTGATCACCCCTTTGATCGCCCCTGTCAATCACTAGTGAAAGGAAAAAAAGTGATCAGTGTAAACTGTCACTTTTTTTTTTTCACTAGTATTGGCTGTTAGGTTTTAGGGATAGTTTAGGCCCCTTGGTTAGGTAGTTAGCGTCAGTTAGCGCCCACCCCACCGCACCGCAGTCACTTTTATTCGCTGTTTAGCGTATCGCTAATCAGCATTTGTACTTTTATAGTATCTGTAAGTGATCAAAACTGATCACGGTCAGATCTATAATAGTATTAGTTTCACCTTAGCTCGCCCTCCACCCAAAACGCAGTGTTTGCACGATCAGGCCTGATCGGTCGCCCACACGTGCGTTCACCCACGCCCGCCCCACCGCAGTGACAAAAAATATATATTTTTTGATCACTGCACATTCATTTTACACGCACTGCGGCGATAAAAAAAATCTGTTTTGATATTTTTTATCAACCGCAGCAGCCTCCGGTACTTCGCTAGCCTCCCCTTTGTAAGACAGGTTTGCTTTTTTTCTTGGGTAGTCTCAGGGAATACCCCTAAATTTAGTAGTCCAAAATGTCAAACAGGGGGTATTCTTCTGAAGAGGCCTACAGGATTCTGACCCAGTCGGATGAGGAGTGGGAACCCTCATCTGACGAATCTAGCGGGTCAGAATATGAACCTGTGGAAAGCAGTGGCTCTCTGACCCAAAGTTCGGACGAGGAGGTGGAGGTCCCTGGCAGCACCAGGCGTACCCGGCCCCATGTCGCTAGACCACAGGTTACGCAGGATCCGCTTCAAGAGCAGCAGAGTGGGGCTGTCGCTGCCGGATCACGTGGTGAGGCATACACCAGCAGCGCAGCCCTTCCTGGACCTAGTACCAGCACTGCCGTACAACCTGGTGAAGTAGCGAGCACCAGAAGGGCAGTTGAAGCTGGTACGGTGGCACGTGCAATAGTTACCCCGTCGCAGCCACCGCACAGACAGGCCCGTAGAGTCCCTGAGGTGCTGGCAAATCCTGATTGGCAGTCACCAACTTCAGCCGCACCAGTAGTTCCCCCTTTCACCGCCCAGTCTGGAGTTCGGGTTGAGACGGCTCAAATCGGTTCGGCCCTGGGATTTTTTGAGCTGTTCTTGACTGCGGAGCTCTTGGACTTAGTCGTGGCAGAGACCAACCAGTATGCCACACAATTTATAACCGCAAACCATGGAAGCTATTATGCCCAGCCTTTCCGGTGGAAACCAGTCCAAGTTTCCGAACTTAACATTTTTTTGGGCCTTCTCCTCAACATGGGCCTGACAAAAAAGCATAAATTGCGGTCATATTGGTCAACGCACCCAATTCATCACATGCCCATGTTCTCTGCTGCTATGTCCAGGACACGATTTGAGACCATCCTCCGTTTTCTGCATTTTAGCGACAACACCACCTCCCGTCCCAGAGGCCACCCTGCTTTTGACCGGCTCCACAAAATTCGGCCCCTCATAGACCATTTCAACCTGAAATTTGCAGATTTGTATACCCCTGAGCAAAACATCTGCGTAGACGAGTCCCTAATACATTTTACCGGGCGCCTTGGCTTCAAACAATACATCCCAAGAAAGCGTGCCCGGTATGGGGTCAAATTGTATAAGCTCTGTGAAAGGGCCACAGGCTATACCCACAAATTTCGGATCTATGAGGGAAAAGATCAGACCCTGGAGCCGGTCGGTTGCCCTGACTACCTGGGGAGCAGTGGGAAGACAGTCTGGGACTTGGTGTCACCCTTATTCGGCAAGGGGTACCATCTTTATGTGGACAATTTCTACACAAGTGTGGCCCTCTTTAGGCATTTGTTTCTAGAACAGATTTGCGCCTGTGGCACCGCGCGAACTAGTCGCGTGGGCTTCCCCCAATGGCTTGTAACCACCCGTCTTGCAAGGGGGCAGAGGGCTGCCTTGTGTAACGAAGAACTGCTCGCGGTGAAATGGAGAGACAAGCGTGACGTTTACATGCTCTCCTCCATTCACGCAGACACGACAATCCAAATTGAGCGAGCAACCCGTGTCATTGAAAAGCCCCTCTTTGTCCACGACTATAATGCGCTCATGGGAGGGGTGGACTTCAATGACCAGATGTTGTCTCCGTATTTAGTTTCCCGCAGAACCAGACGCTGGTATAAGAAGGTGTCTGTATATTTGATTCAATTGGCGCTGTACAATAGTTTTGTTCTCTACAGTAAGGCTGGGAGGTTCCGTGGCCCCATCCACCAGTGTAGTTAGCCGTCTACACGAGCGACATTTCCCCAGTGTCGTTCCTGGTACCTCAACCCAACCGTCACCCCGAAAAAGATGTCGTGTCTGTAGCAGGAGTGGAATAAGGCGTGACACCCGCTATTTCTGTCCTGACTGTGCTGACCACCCTGCCCTATGCTATGGAGAGTGTTTCCGGAAGTACCACACACAGGTACACCTAGCATAGGGATCACATCTCACCAGGACAGGCACACAGAGCTATTAGGGCCCATTCACTCACAGCTGCTGCAAACCTCTCCTTTCACCTGGGATAAAGTGCATAACGTACTTCGCCACATCTTTGGGCGATTTGCGCTTTGCACATTGTCCCATGGGGAAGGAGAGGTTTGTTCTATAAAGGTAAAGAAAACTAAACAAAAAAAAAAATACCGGTAAGTAAAAAAGTTAAACGTTCAGTTAAAAAAGTTCAAAAAAAGTTTCTATGTTCTGTTCAACAGTTAATAAATTTATTGCGTTGCGGCCTGGTTTTTTCTTTTTTTTTTTTTTTTTTTACCTTTCAGGTGGACCAACCGATCGACTAGCTGCAGCACTGATGTGCATTCGGACAGAAGCATTGTGCTGCTGTCAGATTACACGCAAGTCTGTGTATGCGGCGCTGCAAGACGAGATTTCTCCTCTGCAGTAAAAGATACGTTTGCCGAGGCATATGAGCTGAGGAGGTGGCGGTGTTCATATACTTTGGCAAACACTTTGTATATATAAAAAAAAAAAATCCCGGCAATGATTTATTCATCCACATCGATTGATGTGAATGGAGAAATCTGGTTTGCCAGGGCATACGAGCTAAGTGGGCATGGATGTTGGGCGGAGCTCCTATGTCCTGGCAGACGCCTTTCCCCTCCTTTTTCTTTTTTTGGCAGAGATTTTTTCATCCACATTGATCGATGCGAATGAAGAAATCTGTGCCGTTCATTTTTTTCTTTCAGCCCAGCGGCTGAACGGAAAAAAAAAAATCTCATTACCTGTATGCTCAATATAAGGAGAATAGCAGAAACTCCTAATGCTGGGCATACATGTAATGATTGCGGAGACCCTCAAATGCCAGGGCAGTACAAACACCCCACAAATAACACCATTTTGGAAAGAAGACACCCCAAGGTATTCGCTGAGGGGCATATTGAGTCCATGAAAGATTGAAATTTTTGTCCCAAGTTAGCGGAAAGGGAGACTTTGTGAGAAAAAAATAAAAAAAATCAATTTCCGCTAACTTGTGCCAAAATTTTCCCTCATTGAATACCTTGTGGTGTCTTCTTTCCAAAATGGGGTCACATGTGGGGTATTTATACTGCCCTGGCATTTTAGGGGCCCCAAAGCGTGAGAAGAAGTCTGGTATCCAAATGTCTAAAAATGCCCTCCTAAAAGGAATTTGGGCCCCTTTGCCCACCTAGGCTGCAAAAAAGTGTCACACATGTGGTATCTCCGTATTCAGTAGAAGTTGGTGAATGTGTTTTGGGGTGTCATTTTACATATACCCATGCTGGGTGAGATAAATATCTTGGTCAAATGCCAACTTTGTATAAAAAAATGGGAAAAGTTGTCTTTTGCCAAGATATTTCTCTCACCCAGCATGGGTATATGTAAAATGACACCACAAAACACATTCCCCAACTTCTCCCGAGTACGGCGATACCAGATGTGACACTTTTTTGCAGCCTAGGTGGGCAAAGGGGCCCACATTCCAAAGAGCACCTTTCGGATTTCACAGGTCATTTACCTACTTACCACACATTAGGGCCCCTGGAAAATGCCAGGGCAGTATAACTACCCCACAAGTGACCCTATTTTGGAAAGAAGACACCCCAAGGTATTCCGTGAGGGGCATGGCGAGTTCCTAGAATTTTTTATTTTTTGTCACAAGTTAGTGGAAAATGATGATTTTTTTTTTTTTTTTTTTTCATACAAAGTCTCATATTCCACTAACTTGTCACAAAAAATAAAAACTTCCATGAACTCACCATGCCCATCAGCGAATACCTTGGGGTCTCTTCTTTCCAAAATGGGGTCACTTGTGGGGTAGTTATACTGCCCTGGCATTCTAGGGGCCCAAATGTGTGGTAAGGAGTTTGAAATCAAATTCTGTAAAAAATGACGAGTGAAATCCGAAAGGTGCTCTTTGGAATATGGGCCCCTTTGCCCACCTAGGCTGCGAAAAAGTGTCACACATCTGGTATCTCCGTATTCAGTAGAAGTTGGGGAATGTGTTTTGGGGTGTCATTTTACATATACCCATGCTGGGTGAGAGAAATATCTTGGCAAAAGACAACTTTTCCCATTTTTTTATACAAAGTTGTCTTTTGCCAAGATATTTCTCTCACCCAGCATGGGTATATGTAAAAAGACACCCCAAAACACATTCCCCAACTTCTACTGAATACGGAGATACCAGATGTGTGACACTTTTTTGCAGCCTAGGTGGGCAAAGGGGCCCATATTCCAAAGAGCACCTTTCGGATTTCACTCGTCATTTTTTACAGAATTTGATTTCAAACTCCTTACCACACATTTGGGCCCCTAGAATGCCAGGGCAGTATAACTACCCCACAAGTGACCCCATTTTGGAAAGAAGAGACCCCAAGGTATTCGCTGATGGGCATAGTGAGTTCATAGAACTTTTTATTTTTTGTCACAAGTTAGTGGAATATGAGACTTTGTAAGAAAAAAAATAAAAAATCATAATTTTCCGCTAACTTGTGACAAAAAATAAAAAGTTCTATGAACTCACTATGCCCATCAGCGAATACCTTAGGGTGTGTACTTTCCGAAATGGGGTCATTTGTGGGGTGTTTGTACTGTCTGGCCATTGTAGAACCTCAGGAAACATGACAGGTGATCAGAAAGTCAGAGCTGCTTCAAAAAGCGGAAATTCACATTTTTGTACCATAGTTTGTAAACGCTATAACTTTTACCCAAACCATTTTTTTTTTACCCAAACATTTTTTTTTTATCAAAGACATGTAGAACAATAAATTTAGAGCAAAATTTATATATGGATGTAGTTTTTTTTGCAAAATTTTACAACTGAAAGTGAAAAATGTCATTTTTTTGCAAAAAAATCGTTAAATTTCGATTAATAACAAAAAAAGTAAAAATGTCAGCAGCAATGAAATACCACCAAATGAAAGCTCTATTAGTGAGAAGAAAAGAGGTAAAATTCATTTGGGTGGTAAGTTGCATGACCGAGCAATAAACGGTGAAAGTAGTGTAGGTCAGAAGTGTAAAAAGTGGCCTGGTCTTTCAGGGTGTTTAAGCACTGGGGGCTGAAGTGGTTAACTTCCCCCAAGGACTCTCCTAGTCTTCATTTCCAGATTTTTTTTAAGTGTTTCCTCTGAACCATTCCTTTTGGGTGGGACCAGGAGGTCATCAACTGTTCAGCACATTACTACCTGACCATAAACATTTTAAAAACAGAAGAGACATAAAGAGTGAATTACAAAGAAATAAGGTTGACACACCAGTCTTATACTCGTATAGTCTTATACTCGTTCCTATACACTTCGATAGGAGCGATCCGTCCCGTTGAAATGAATGGGGGGCGGCTTGGGTGTAATTACACCTGCTAACCGCTGCGGATGTGACGGCAGGCAGGTAAACAATGAAGAGGAGGCAGCACTGGCACGGCGCGCATCTTCTCTTCAAACAGCTGATCAGCAGGGGTGCTGGGTGTCGGAACCCCGCCGATCTGATATTGATGACCTATTCTAAGGATTTGTCATCAATAAAAATTGGACAACCCCTTTAAATGTTTAGGATTTGGACAACCCCTTTAGGATAAAAATTGGACAACCCCTTTAGGATGTTTTTAAGAATTTTTCCCAGGAGCTGACTTACATTCCCATCTTTTGGCAGGGAAAGATGGGAGCACAAAACCTCTGAATTGGATAAGAACGAATTGAATAGTACAAATCAATTCGTTCATTGATTCATCATCTGTCCCTCTACACATGATTCCTTACTGTATTGGCAGATTGTGCGGCCTTGATAATCTCATGCATGCGTCATTACTGCTAGTATCGGCGCATATGATGTGCCTACAAAAACGAATCAAACATTGTTCATGCACCGCATGCAAATTCATTAATGCGCATTTGAAGGCATGTGACCCACGCATGCATTGATACTCTAGTAACAGCTCATGTGCGGTCATGTTAATCTTCTGGCAGAGGGAGCGTCTAGAGCAGGGATGCCCAACCTGCGGCCCTCCAGATGTTGCAAAACTACAACTCCCAGCATGCCTGGACAGCCTACAGCTATCAGTCGACAGCAGGCTATTGTGGGAGTTGTTGTTTTACAACAGCTGGAGGGCCGTAGGTTGAGCATCCCTGGTCTAGAGCTGTGGGGACGCTCCCTCACAGGTTTAAATTTGTTCAGGTAAACAAATCGATTCATACAAATCAATTCGCTCATCCACACTCTGAATACATTCATGGAACATTTTTGTCCAAAATCTGCCACATGACCATCCCCTAAGAAACCAAATGGACCGTGATTGTGCTCAACCAACATTTCTACACTGGTTATTAACGATGAATAAGTATGAAAATGACTTTTCATATCCAGAAGTCTTTTGATTCATATTATTATATGTACAGATTTGCTAAAAAATACAGTTTTCTGAATTCTATGGAAACAAAAAATAATTTCAAAAGAGGAATGGATAATAGGAAACTAAAAGCAATAGTGAAAAGAGAGGGGTTAGAAAATGTAGAACTGTAACTGGTCTGTTTACTGTGAGTGACATCCATGTACTGATCTTCGCACATAGACATGGTATTCACATTTGATTATTTTGACCTTCAAATGTGAATTGGTTGTAATGTCAGACTGTGATGAAATCTGTAGGATGTGGATTTCATTGTAGATGCTTATGTACATCATTTCAGTCTTTTTAGTTTTTGTAAGTATTCAGCTTTTTTACATCTACAAGGTTAAAGTGATAGTTATTTTTTGCATAAAGTCATTCTTTCACCTGTTGGCTAGTTGCCTGCTCCTCACCCATACACACATCCCAATAGTATAACCTACATACAGGATGTATGGAAGATTTTCCCAAGGGGGTGGACAAAGGAGGGGGGGGGGGGGGCTTTAGCTGATTTCCGCTCCTATTACAGCAGGCTAAGCTGAGGATATGGCTTCTGGTGATCAGGGAAAAATTTTCCTATTGCCATTTTCTAGAGAAGAGATTGGGATTCTTTTCTCCCCAAACAACAAGAGCCACATCCTCTGCTCAGTGAAATCTGCTCTACTATAAAGTCTCTCCAAGCTCTGCTGTGCCAGGAAAGAACACTTACTAACAGTAGTGCAAGTCAGCACATGTTCTCTTCCAGCATTAGGACAGGCCGGGCAGGTTGCACAGTACAGCAGTGAGATATGTACGTAGGGGACACATTGAAATCTGTACAGGAACACAGTGGGATGACTGGTATAATGTCTGAATAATACTACCATACTGTCACAAACTAATACCTGCACACCAGGACCACATACTACCCACCAAATAGTTACAGAATAAATACAGAGGCCAGTGTTCCAACATATGGTGTCCCTATAATGTAGATACCAGGTACACACAGGCACCTTGAAGATGTCTCCATTTAGTTCTTGGGAGTCTTGTAGGCCTCAGACCCAAAGTGGCTTGTGGCTTATGAGAGTGTATGGTGCTAAACCATACTATTCAACTGTTGTTATTTAGGATACACTTGAAATTTTAAAGCTAACTGTTCCCTTGCCCTCCCTAATCATGCCTACCTTTTACCATAGTGTGTGTTCCATTTATCATTACAGATTACTAGCTGCAGTAGGTAATATGGCACCTGAGGAATAAACAATGGAAGTGGACCCCACTTTACTGCTGTAGCAGCCTCCATTTTTTCAGATTTCTGTTGGAGTTTGAAAGTTGGCTTCAGGGATACTTGTCCATTTATCCGTAAGAACATTCAAGGGGTTCTCCAGGATTTTCATATTGATGGCCTATCCTCAAGACATGTCATCAATATGAGGTCAGCGAGGGTCTGACACCCAGCAGCATGATAATCAGCTGTTTGACAAAGCTGTGGCACACACCAGAGTTCCAGTGAGCACCATGGCCTTCTCTCAGTTTACCAAGCACAGCACTATCTATTGGATAGCGGCTGTGCTTGGTATTGTATTACCCATTGCAATACCCATTCACTTGGAAGTGACTGAGCTCCGTCTAGGCCATGTAACTGATGAATGTGACGTCAGAAAGTCTAGAAAGAGGAGCGCTGCTGCCTCTTCATACAGCTAATTGGCGGGGGTCCCAGGAGTCTGCCCCCCACCAATCTAATATTAAAGAGGACCTTTCATGGGTCCAGACTTTATAAACTAAGTATCAGGGTATGTTAGAAATCTAATAGCGCTTACTATTTTTTCAGGGTGCTGCTCCGTTCGCCCGCTGTGGCCACAGTTAAAGTCTCCCGCTCTGTATGCTAATTTTCGCATCGGTACAGGGAGGAGGAGACTGCCCTGTTTCTCAATGAGCGTCTCCTTCTCCCTGTTTGTGAGCTTTCCAATCGCAGCGGAGAGCGTCACAGCCAGGGAGAAGGTGAGCTTTTTTTTTCTCCCTGGCTGTGACGCTCTCTGCTGCGATTGGAAAGCTCACAGCCAGGGATAGAGAGACGCCCATTGAGAAACAGGGCAGTCTCCTCCTCCCTTTTCCGATGCGAAAATTAGCATACAGGGAGGGAGAATAGTAAGCGCTATTAGATCCCCCGTTGTATGCCCTACACACCCTGATACTTAGTTTATAATGTCTGGACCCATGAAAGGACCTCTTTAATGGCCTATCCTGAGGATAGGCCATCAATACAAAGATTCTGGAAAGCCCCTTTAAAGAACAAGAATACATGCATAGCACATTGCCTCAAATTCAGTGTTAAAAATCATGAATTTTTGCAATTATAACCAATTTTCAAAAATGAAGGGGTAACAAGTTCTTATCCTAGGAGAAGCTCAATCCTCTGGGTTTGTTTTTTAATCATTGTCTATGACCATGGTCTGTTGTCGTTCTCTAGCTAAGCAGCTGAGCATGCACAGATCAAACTCGCTCACAGAGCATAGTCTCGTCTCCTTGCGTATTAAGATGGCGCATGCGCGTTCTTGCTCTTCTCACTGCACTGGGTGAGCATGCACAGTTCATCATCTTACCCAGGCAAATGCAACAAAGCCAAAGGGGTGCCAATTTGGGGCAGAAGGACATAGAGGAGGTGACTGAATGTACGGTTTACTGTGCATTTACAATATCTTAAAGATACTGGATCTTGGTACAACCCCTTTAACGAGATGTGCTACTGATATTGGATGATAAGGCCTGCCTCAGAGGGTTCCAATTTATCCTGAATTTAGTCGTACTGCATTTAGGGTTCAGGTCACACCTTGATTTTTGCACTAGACATAGTCATACGCAAAGAGAAAACAGACCTCTTCAAGTTTCAAAAAAATGAAGTAGCCAAGAGCAACATGTCAGAAATAATCCAAGACTATTATTTCTCTTCCACCAAACTGTACAGGTACTGCTGGGGAATTGAAGAGGAAGAATTTTCCTGAAGTTATTTTGTGTTTCTGACTACCAAAAGTTAAAGTATGATATCAGTCCAGCTGATGCTTGGTGTCATTCATGGTGATCTTAGACTTATGGGTTGCTTGGCCATAGAAATACAATCATACACAAGACCTGTCAATCAAGCTAAGCTGGGTGAAAGGAGATGGAAGTCACCCAGTGGACAGTTGTGCCCATGTCCAACTGTTTTAAAATTTGTGTTCTCTGAATTGCTGCATTGTTTCAAGATAAAAATATAGTTTTTTTTTATCATGACAAAGCCTGTTGGTATTTCATACCTCCTATGGTTTGGGCAACATGACAATGCTGACAGGCTACCTTTTACAATTTAGTTTCTGTGGGTTCTAGAGACAATTTGGAACTATTTTTTATGTGCTGTGTTGTTTAGTGCTCAGCAGCCCTGTTATGTGGCTTGTGTTTAGTTGTTGCTGATATTTTTATTTCACAATAGCAGCACTTCTAATTGACCAGGGTAGCACAGAGATTTGACAGTTTAACATATTGGAAAGGTGGCACTTTGTGACAGAGCCAAGTCACCAAGCTCTTCATAATGGCCAATTCTATTGCTGTTTATGAAGAGTACTTGTGTGCCTGATTTTATGCATTTATTATGCATATTTTACAGAATTGCTATGGGGATACGCAAACCAGATTTTTGGGTAGTAGGAGAATACAGAATAATACAGGTCACTGTAGCCCATTGCCCATATGTCTTTGTTACTACCTGAGATTGAGGTCTTTCTATAGGGTAATGACATATGAAATCCCCGACAAATTTCCTGTGGGACTTTGAGTCCCTAAGGAGAGAGGCAGCATGAATGCTAGTCTCCCGAAGGGCATAGATGCTGTAACATTGCATCATTAACAACGGAGGGGTGTGCCCATGAAAATAGGTCTCTCGATAGTTTCTCTGATTAACCCTGTATATCAAGTAGAAGTTGTCACCTGCCCTCTGTAACTCTTTCAATGCTAGAGAGATTTCTGATTCATTTACTGATTAATGTACAGTAGGTTAGGATTTTTCTCCATCTGCCAGAGAATATACCATGGATGTACCAGTACACGGCTGTGTATAGATAAAACATTGGAATCTTCAAAGAGTGTTCCGCCTTTGTTGAATGTTCCACACATTATCCATAATCTGGTTATGGCCAGTCCATTCCAGGGGGCAAAAAAGGCTATATCCAGGGTATGACCTTCCACTCATGATGATGTGCCTCATCATGACTGTTAAAATGTGTATAGAAAACCCTTTAAACGATTAAAGAACTGTTTAAAAAGGATGTTCACTTTTATAAAATCTAATTCTTTTACTGACAACTATGATATTACTTAAATGTGTTGTCCATCCTTTACTAAGGGATGGCCGACCTTCAGAATAGGCAATTGCTAGCTGATTGGCTGGAGTCCCGCATCTCTGCTAATCAGCTGTTTGAGTGTTTCTCCAGAAAGTCAGTGGTGGAACTACAACCTTGTAGCGGACAGAGCTCATTACTACTTCCCACTGAAGTCAATGGGAGCAGCACTGTAATAAGATGCTCCCTCTACTACAAGGTAACGACGTCTGCTGATGGAGCTACACCTGAACAGCTGATCGGCAGGGGTGCGGATCGGCTAGAGATGGCCTTTCCTGAGCATAGGTCATCACTTAGTAAATGCTGGAAAAATTGTGACTCCCTAAATTATCCAATTCCCCAGTCATTACATAGACAAAACTGTTGCCTATTAGCTTGTATGCACTTCTGCTGCCTCAACCATGAAAAGGCAAACAGTGGGCTGCTTCACTATGGTGTAATGGGCAGAAGGGACTCATAAGCTAACCTACGATGTACAAATCAATAAAGATGTCATGGTAGGCCTAGGCCAGCAAGGGTGATTACACCAATACAGCATTAGTGGACATTAGGCAAAGTTTGGGCTAAAGTTTGTAGCGTATGTTCTCTGGGTTTTCATCGTATGGTTCAAAATATAGCACACTTATGAAACAAAAGAAACGTGGAAGAGAATAAAAGAAGCTGAGCACCCCTAATGTAATACCATAAAAATAGCTACACAGATGTGGGTATTTTCAATATATCGCCTCATTTTTTGCAGTTGGGGTAAATATAGTACAATTCTACTGTTCACATTTATTGACGCTATGGGCATGCTGCTTCTAAAGCGGCAGGTCCTGAAATCCTATCATGTCTTGTGTAAATTTTGCCAGCACTTCCTTACATTATCGTAGTTTTCTAATTCTTCCTCTTTTAAATTTTTTAAGTAGATTCCCAAGAATTTAAAATAAAAAAATGTGCATGAACCATTTTATGAAGTGTAACACATTGATACATATGCCCAAGTGTGTAATCTACCAACTTCTTCAGGAGTGGGACTATAGCTGCAAATCTGTAAAAGGTAATCATTGTGAATTTTGTCTTGCGGGACCTTATGGCATTAGGTATTCTGTTTCTGGTTTTATTTAAAACCTGGAAATACAATCAGTAACTGAAAAAGTGGGGGAGGGGGAGAACGTGAAATGATAAAGGCAAGGGTCACACAGATGCCAGGTAAGCTGGTTTTGCTGTAATTGGTCCCTGTGTGTGAATGCTGTAACTTACAGGTAGAATTGCATACAGCGTATGCAACACATGGGTGTATTACATTAAGCGTAGCTCCCCCTTGAATTTCTTTGTGCTGCTTCTACCTTAACTTACATTATCCCCAATACAATATTGTTCTCTAAAATATCTGCACATTATACTGAAGAGCTATATAGCAAGGCAGTACAAAACATGGGTAAATTCCAGAGGTGCAAACCATGCATTCTGTTATTTATTTTTTTGTCTGTCTCATAGACTTTTCGATGCATTTCTTTCATCCCTTTCTCACTCTTTCGTGCTTCATCTTTGCTGCTCATGGTTTTTATTTATTTTTTGCTGCTGCTTTTTGTCCTTTTCACTGTAATCATTTATTGTCTGCACCTTTACGTTGTTCCTTAAGTTCTGTCACTTTTGCTCTGATTTTCTTTGTCTCCTTGCAGTCTATGTGTTTCCTTCTTTGTGTCCCTATATGACCCTGCACTTCCTCTATATATGCAGTGAAACTACAGGGACTTCATCCCCTCCACATGCCTTGCATCAGGAAGTCAGGTCCTGTCCTCAGATGAACCCCGTAAAACCCCACTCCCACTCACTCCCAAGTACTAGCGTAACTGGCTGCTTGCTAGATAAAGTATGGGAGATTTTGTACGGAGGAATTTATTGGACGGCAGAACGGAGACTGTCTGTGCAGAGTGTGTGGAGAGTAATGGGAAAAATTACAAGGGAGATAGCAGCATCATTTTAAAACTGTTGAGTTTGTTCTAAAATATATTAGATGTAAAGTGTCACTTGAGTAGATTTATATACAGAGCGATTAATTATAAGAAGCAGTTATATCCAGTAATAGGAATATAGCCGTTGCAGTTACAATACATCTCTAGCTATATGTTAAATGCAGGGGAGTAGCTATAGTGGAAGGATGGGATGCGGCTGCTACAGGGCTCGAACTTAGAAGGGGCCCACTCTATAGGAAGACTAAAAGATTTTATTGTTGGGGCCCCCTCAACAGAAAAAGGACGGAGCGGCTGCCTGGCCTGGTCTAAGAGAGTTATCTTGACTAGCCGCAGGAGTGGTGGTTGCACAGGCGGAGGGGGATGCTGGGTGTGGGGGAAGGCAGACCATTCTAGTTATACCACTGGCTGAATGAGAAGACTGTAAAGGCTATGTCTACCTCCACAATCATTTTTTTGCTGTCTCAATAAATCTAAAGCAAAAATTAAGAAACTTCTTAATAGGTCCTAATAAAAATGCAATAATTTTTTCTCCAGCGCTTATGCAGGTAATAAATCTCCATGGTAACAGATATAATCGTATAGTCTTGCAGTCTCATACTTTCTTAATTTGTCCCATACTTGTGCTAACATACATTTGGTAGGTTAGCCAGATGTATAGGCTGGGCTGGGCCTGAAATTCAGGCCTGGCATTTTAAAGCAGACAGACCCACTTGCTATGTGGTGAATGGGAAATATCTTTATGTGAGAAGGTGCAGTGACAGCAGCAAGAATATATATAGTCATGGCTATACCTGGAATTACAGCTCCGTCCCGGTAACTTGCATGAGACGGTTCTGAATTGCAGTGCTAGGCACCGTCACTACTGAAACTGAGCTGTGTCTGGTAAACAGTGAAGCCAATGCTGCAGTGCCATAACCCCTTCAAGCAGCCGATTGGCAAGGGTGCCAAGAGTAAGAGCCCCACCAAACTAATATTCATAAGCGGTCCTACCGATAGACCATCAATATTTAAAGACTAGATCATACCTTTAAAGTTCACAGTAATTTATTGTAACAAATATAATTTAGTGCATGTAAACCTCTCCAAAATACACTAAAAACTGAAGATGATGTCCCAGATACCACGACCACCAATCACTGGTCTCAGCATTATACCACCCGAGACCACTGAGGTCAGTGATTGGCTGCAGTGGTATACAGGTTGTTACTGCTGCAGCCACAATACGTCACTAGCTGTAGCCCAAGAGGAAGCCAGTCCAAATAATGAATCAATTAGACAACCCCTTTAAAGGGAACCTGTCACCAGGATTTTGTACATAGAGCTGGGGACATGGGCTGCTAGATGGCCGCTAGCACATCTGCAATACCCAGTCCCCATTGCTCTCTGTGCCTTTATTGATTTAAAAATCGTTTTGATCCATATGCAAATGAACCTGATATGAGTCCTGTGTCCGGAGATGAGTCCAGCGGAAAGGAGCCCAGCACCGCCCGTGTCCTCCGAATCTCCTCCTTGCTGGCTGACGTCACAGAGCTGGAGCGCCGAAATCTCGCGATGCGCGAGCTAGCACATGCGTAGTTCGTTCCCTGTGCTGATGCCAGCACAGGGAATGAACATGATGCCGACACTGCGCATGCGCTAGCTCACGCATCGCGAGATTTCGGCGCTCCAGCTCTGTGACGTCAGCCAGCAAGGAGGAGATTCGGAGGACACGGGTCGGTGATGGGCTCCTTTCCGCTGGACTCATCTCCGGACACAGGACTCATATCAGGTCATTTGCATATTGATCAAAACGTTTTTTTAACACAATAAAAGCACACAGAGCTATGGGGACTGGGTATTGCAGATGTGCTAGCGGCCATCTAGCAGCCCATGTCCCCAGCTCTATGCACAAAATCCTGGTGACAGGTTCCCCTATAAGTACCTTGGGCACTGTAAAAAAATTAATAAAAATGTACCGACCATTGTTAAAGTTTTATACCCTACTTATACATTTGTAGCATATGCATAAAATATGCCATAAATGCCTACAGTTGCATAAAGGTGGCTGCATTTGCATGAAGCCACATCTCCACAGAAGTATTGGTGGGAATCAGCAGGGAGTGGACCCCCATACTCCTGATTACAGAATCACAAGGTGGCAATTATGGCATAAACTGTAACTCAATACCTCAACTCCTAGCAGGTCCTGAAGGTCTACAGCTGTCATCCTGGAAGTTATAGTTCCCCACCGTAGGGGCCACAGTAATTTTAGAATTGCACTTCATTTACCAAGTTGTGGAATGGAGCCTGGGTCTGAGGACACACTTTTCAGAAGCCCATGCATGCAGCAATTCTCGGCTCTGTGTGTTCCGTTATTTCGCTGGGGCACTGTGCCTGAGGATGGAGGAAGTGGGCAGGCTACTGACTGAAAAAAGGTCATGTAACCAGGGACATCACGTAGCCTCCTCCATTCTAATACACTCCACCTGCGCTAAACTCCCAACAGTGCAAGTACAGATAGCAAGTGTAGTGTATTTTAAATGGAGGAGACTGAATAATGTGTTTGGTCACATGACCCTCCATCAGCAGCCATTTTATGGACAGGACCTCTGTGTGGACCGCACAAAAGACTTGGCCAACAATAAATGAAACAGAATAACAATAAAGGCTATATTAGTTAATGCCATATATTTTTCTTGCAGACACATTAAGGGAGATATATCAAGACCGCTGGATCCATCCACTTTTTTTTTCTTGTGATATCTTTTTTTATTCTTCTGTCGATGTAGCCATGCGTGTTCTTTTTGTGGGACAAATTGTATTTTATTTAGTTACACCATTTGGGGTACATACAGCTTATCGAGTAACATTTATTAATTTTTGGAAGGTGCAAATGGAAAAAACAGTTGCCCCATTGTTTTTTGCACTTTACATTTTCGATATTCACAGTTTAGCATAACTTGAGTGTTACTGTTATTTTATACATATTTGTATAGTTTTGTTTTATAGTTTTGCACAATAATAGAACATCTTAGGTAAAAGATGATTTCGTTATGTTTTGCGTTCTTTTATGTTGCTCATGGGGTGGTTTAAATAACGTTATCTTTATTATAACAGTTGTCGAGAACACAGCGATATCGTAGATGTGTGCATGCTTTTATAATGCACTAGTTTACCTTTATACCAATGCATTACAATCTATCACTGTAACAGTGACAGGCTGCCTATTAGGCTGTGCCTGTGGCACAGTCTAACAGGCATACAGTTATGGCATACCTAGTGGCCTTTCTTAGGCTCCCAGCTGACATAGCGACACATTGGCACCCCACAATTGCATTCGTTGGGGGACCATGGTGACAGGGAGCCCCATACCTACGTGTAACTGCCTAGACGCCGCAGTCGTTATTGACTGTGGCATCTAGGAAGTTAAAAGGCTGGAATTGAAGTTATCTTCATTCAGGTTGTTACAATGACTCCCACATTGATCTGGAGTACTGTATCAGTGCAGTCTGTGCAAGGTCTCCTCAGTCCTTGCTGCCTGCACCAGGATTATTGGCAGGTGGCAGGGACTAAAAAGACAACACAGGCTCCAGGTGAAAAATTTATGTGACCGGGCGGCGCTGAAAGGCCAAATGGATTCAATTAATTGCCTAGCACTTACCTGAATGCGTCCTCTGGTATCTGGCACAAAAATGTTAGCAACAGCAGCAGAAATGATGGTATAGGGTGCTGCATCAAAGATGCTTTCACCTGATTACTGAGCATTTGCTTGTTCATCGGGTGATCAGTGGCACATTTACACAGGCCTATTATCAGGAACAAGTCTTTGTATAAACAGTTGTTCCCAGTAATCAGCCATTTAAAAAGGCACCTATCACATCAACTTCAATAGCTGACTGTTCACATGCTGCCTAATATACCCCCCTTGACAGGTGACATTATCATGAGATAAAGCTATTCACTTCCCCCCGGTTTTACTGTTCTGGCTGAACGGTGCATTTGTGCGTATTATCAGTGCTTGACATAAGTGTATCTCTATACAGCAAGCTTTAATCATGGAGAAAAGATATGGGGTAAGGGTCAGAGACATAGGCATTAGGTGGTATCCTCTGGGGCAGTTAAACAGAGAGCTGGGAGGAGTTAGGCAGTAGATATACAGATGGACTTATAGGGAGAACATAAAAAGGTGAATTAACAAGGGAACCTTGAGTCAAAGGAAAGTCCCTTCTCCTTATCTCTGCCTCTCCCTTCTGTCTGCTTAGTATTGATTCTTTCTCCCTCCAGTGGCTCCAGGAACTTGAGGTCACCCGAGGAGAGCAGACGCTCCCTGCGCATATTTCTATTTACTGCCGACATAATTTTTACGGTCACACCATAAAAGGTCTGAGAAGTTAAAGAGTAAAGGGGATCATACAGATGAACAGACTGTTCTGCATGGTGATGGTGTACATTGATGAACAGATAAAACAGTACATTACAGAATGATGGTATCTATAATAGTTGATAAACATACAGCCCACATTCGCAGTGATGCAAACACTCTAAAACGATAAGCAGGATTTTGCTTTACAGACTCCTTCCAAATATAGCTCCTGTCTTGTCTGATCACTGCGCGAGAATACAATATATCTTCGAAATGATAAGCCTTGCTGTACCTTCCTGAAGTGCAGAATTCAGCATTACAATTCAATGGATCTTCCAATTAAAAAGCACAATAGTCTTAGCCGCTAAATTATCCTAATCGGGTCCATGGCGGCTGTGATCCGAGAGGTGTTCTGCTCCCTCACTCTATACCCCTCAAATTGAGATTTAACTGGTGTCACTAAGTTGTCACTGGTCAGCACTACTTGCTTCCTTATAGGAGAAAATAACGATGTCTTCGAACTTACAATTTGTGTGAATTGGTGAAGATTAAGAAGAGAGAGACGAGTGTCACTCCACAGATGTGCTCCATTTTGGTTAAGAACTGCAATTTTTCATGAGGTAAATTCAGTGCAACATCAGAACATGCTAGCAAAACCCTTCACAGGCTGCATATCACAACACAACCACTGGGTGGCCACATACACAGTATTTGATCAACATCTCTTGACACAATATCAGCAAATCATGTTTTTGTTTTTTAAGGGTACTTTCACACTAGCGTTTTTTCTTTTCCTTCCTAGAGGCTCTATACCAGAAAAGAACTGATCGGTTTTATCCCCATGCATTCTGAAAGGAGAGCAATCCGATCAGGATGTCTTCAGTTAATTTTTTTTGACTGATCAGGACAGAGATAAAACCGCAGCATGCTACAGTTTTATCTCCGGCCAAAATAACTGAAGACTTGCCGAAAAGACGGATCCGGCATTTTAATGCATTTGTAAGACGGATCAGGATCCTGATCAGTCTTTCAAATGCCATCAGTTGGCATACGCTTTGACGGATCCGGCAGGCAGTTCCAGCGACGGAACTACTTGCCGGATCACTCTGCCGCAAGTTTAAAAGTAGCCTAAACCTTGTCATCTTGTACAACACAGCTCAAGAAAGTAATTACTATCTACTGTGATCAGTATTGTCTTTCTGCAAACAAGCTTCAGAAACTCCCAGGCAGCTATAAGCTGGTACTGTATAGTGAAGCTGCACCCAGACAGGCAAGTGTGGTATCACATGCCAGCCATTCTCTTCACATATGGGTCATGAGACACACCCTTTAATTGAATAACCAGATCAATTTTATTTCTTCCAAACCTAGACAGAGGATGTTTCAAGTTTATTTTGGGACTGATTATTACAAAAAAATGTATATACAGGGTGGGCCATTTATATGGATACACCTTAATAAAATGGGAATGGTTGGTGATATTAACTTCCTGTTTGTGGCACATTAGTATATGTGAGGGGGGAAACTTTTCAAGATGGGTGGTGACCATGGCGGCCATTTTGAATCCAACTTTTGTTTTATCAATAGGAAGAGGGTCATGTGACACATCAAACTTATTGGGAAATTCACAAGAAAAACAATGGTGTGCTTGGTTTTAACGTAACTTTATTCTTTCATGAGTTATTTACAAGTTTCTGACCACTTATAAAATGTGTTCAATGTGCTGCCCATTGTGTTGGATTGTCAATGCAACCCTCTTCTCCCACTCTTCACACACTGATAGCAACACAGCAGGAGAAATGCTAGCACAGGCTTCCAGTATCCGTAGTTTCAGGTGCTGCACATCTCGTATCTTCACAGCATAGACGATTGCCTTCAGATGATACGAGATGTGCAGCACCTGAAACTACGGATACTGGAAGCCTGTTCTAGCATTTCTCCTGCGGTGTTGCTATCAGTGTGTGAAGAGTGGGAGAAGAGGGTTGCATTGACAATCGAACACAATGGGCAGCACATTGAACACATTTTGTAAGTGGTCAGAAACTTGTAAATAACTCATGAAAGAATAAAGTTACGTTAAAACCAAGCACACTATTGTTTTTCTTGTGAAATTCCCAATAAGTTTGATGTGTCAAATGACCCTCTTCCTATTGAAAAACCAAAAGTTGGATTCAAAATGGCCGACTTCAAAATGGCCGCCATGGTCACTACCCATCTTGAAAAGTTTCCCCCCTCACATATACTAATGTGCCACAAACAGGAAGTTAATATCACCAACCATTCCCATTTTATTAAGGTGTATCCATATAAATGGCCCACTCTGTATTTTTATTCAGAAAATAGTGTGCATATATGAATAAAATGGTCATTTTTCTAAAATATTTATTCAGAGATGGGTTCTGTTTCTTTAATATGGAGCACAAATAGCCCTGTTCACAGCAATGTTCTTGGTGGCCTGCTGCCGCCACTATGGGGTCCGATCCATATATTTTTTTTTTATAAAGGTCAACTGAAAAGATGTTTTGTGAATAGAAAACTGTAGAACTGTATATACATTGGAATTCCTATTGGCAGAATTAGGGTACTTCACACTTGCGTTGTTGAATTCCAGTAGTCAGTTCCGTCGTCGGCAATCTGTATGCAAACAGATGCCATTTGTAGACGGATGTGGATCCGTCTCACAAATGCATTGCAATACCGGATCTGTCTCTCTAGTAGTCATCCGGAAAAACGGATCCGGTATTTATCTTTTTCACATTTTTAAAGGTCTGCGCAGACCGCAAAAGCAGATCCATTTTTCCAGAACACTTGGGGCCGGATCCGGCATTCCGGCAAGTTTTCCTAAATTTTGGACGGAGAAAATACCGCAGCATGCGGCGGTATTTTCTCCGTCCAAAAACCATACAGTGACTGAACTGAAGACATCCTGATGCATGCTGAACAAATTGCTCTCCATTCAGAATACATTAGGATTAAATTGATCAGTTCTTTTCCGGTATTGAGCCCCTATGACGGAACTCTATGTCGTAAAAGTTTAATGCAAGTGTGAAAGTACCCTTATTAAGTTTTTCTTGCGTTTTGATACTGATAAAATAATAAAAACCATGGGGAAAAAATCAATTTTATTTTTTGTTGCTATATTCTGACTCCTATAACCTTTGTGTAGCTATGTGTATGGAGCTGTGTGGACATTCATTTTTGCAGGGCTTTCTGTACTTTACATTGATACCATTCTGCTATCAATGCGAATCAGCCAGTTTTAACATTTTTTTTTAAGGTTTTGTCGTTTTTTTTATAGTATGGATGTTTTTGCACGTGTCAATACACATGATGTTTAGTTTTTTTCATATTTTTATTTTGGGGAAAGGGGGTGATTTGAACTATAACAAGCAATCATTAGATTGCTATTCTCATTGACTCTATTGTATTAGCATTAGAGTCTATGAGAAATGTATTCGTTTCCTAGGGAGCCCTGCTACAGACAGAGGTTCTATAGGAAACACTATGCAGCAGCCTCCTTGTCATTCTCTATGACAGGGGCTGCTGCATACAAGGTTCGGCTTCTCCAATTGCCTCCGGAGGGAGCATACCCGGAAGTGTGGTTCCGGGTTTGCACGCGCTCAGATGCCATGGCCAGGTTTGACCACGGGTGTCTGCTGAATGAAACATCTTTAAAGACGCGGCTAGCGCCGTACTAGTACGGAGCTGGTCTTAAAGGATATATACCTAAAACATCTTTTGTATCATGTATACTACCACACTTCTCAAGGAAATAACTAACAGTGTCAAAAATTATTTGTACCATAGCCTCTATTTATCCAGCAGCAAATATCTTAAAAGAGCATATGTCAGCAGATTTGTACCTATGAAACTGGCTGACCTGTTGCATGTGCACTTGGCAGCTGAAGCTGTGTTGGTCCCACGTTCAACCCCCCAACTGATGATCATAAACAGTTTTTTTGCAAGCAGGGAAGGACAATACTGTTTTAGGCTACTTTCACACTGCCGTTTGGTGCGTATCCGTCATGGATCTGCACAGACGGACCCGCACCAATAATACAACCGCATGCATTCGTTCAGATAATACAACCGCATGCATCCGTTCAGAACGGATCCGTTTGTCCTATCTTTAACATTGCCAAAACTGATCCGTCTTGAACACCATTGAAAGTCAATGGGGGACGGATCTGTTTTCTATTGTGTCAGTAAAAAACGGATCCGTCCCCATTGACTTCCATTGTGTGTCAGGACGGATCCGTTTGGCTCAGTTTCGTCAGACGGACACCAAAACGCTGCAAGCAGCGTTTTGGTGTCCGCCTCCAAAGCGGAACGGAGCCAAAATGATGCATTCTGAGCGGATCCTTATCCATTCAGAATGCATTAGGGCAAAACTGATCCGTTTTGGACTGCTTGTGAGAGCCCTGAATGGATCTCACAAACTGAAACCAAAACAGCAGTGTGAAAGTAGCCTTAAACGCACACTGTTCTGGACTGTGTGGCTGCAGAAGGGGGAGGGGAGGCATGTCTTAGGGCTATTTCATAGGCTATCATTGGGCTGCAGTCACAATTTTGGTCTTGTTTTAAAGCTGATAATCTTTTAAAAAAGATCAAGATTATGTCACTAGCCCTAATACATTGCAAGATACATCCCTTAGACATGGGCCACAGTGAAAGCTGTATATACCTGCAGCTTTCACTCCTGACCCGATTTTTAATAGCTGTATCTCTCCATGTATCTCACCTAGCACTGTGATCTTGGTCTTGTTTAAAAGCTTAAGTTGTCAACGCTCAAACAAGACTACCATCTATACAGCTCGAAATACAAAGGGTTAAAGCAGCCCTACCCCCTTCAGCAGGCTGTGATGTCAGCTAGCCAGAATGAGGTGGGGGACTGCTGACAGGCTGCAAGAGAAAAAAAGATTCTTTCTCCCTGTTTTACCTCTACATGTTCCCAGGGTGATGGTATTATAGATTTCTGTGCACTATAGTCTCTTTAAGGCTTCAAACCCAGTAGTGCGGTCACTTGCTTGGTAGGACACACAGGATGCCAGTAATTTCTGCCACAAGTCCAGGAAGTAGTGGAGCTGAGGATGAGAGTGGCAGTAGCACTGGCTGCAATAAATATTCCCAGTGGCAATCCACACACCGATGCTCCCTTGGGCCAGGGCAGTGATAGGAGGATGCACCCTTTTTTCTCTCCGGGCACACTCTGATATTAAGGCTCCTATCTGATGGTAGTTGGGTGCCTATGGTGTTATAAGTGTTGTAAGTGTGCAAGGCAGGTGATGTAGATGCTGTGGCCGACATATGGTGCTGGAGTCAGTAACCAGGCCACTTGTAGAAAATAGACAACTTGCTTTTTACTAAAGTGCAGAATGTGAGTTGTAGTACTTCCAACAGTATCAAAACACAGTTCCAAACAATTCTCAGTGCAAATCTTCCCAGATAGTAATGTATGAATATAGGCCAAGATGGGGATTGTATTCAGAGGCGGACTGGGAACTTAAAGTGGCCCTAGAAAAAAAAAAATAGAAGTGACCCCAAGTTGAAGACGAGTCCAAATTGAAAGAAGGCAAGGCAACACAAGTCGGCAAGGCCAACAGAAGTAGCTGTTACCAGCAATACCGTAGTGCAGCACAAACTACCGCCCCATCAGACCAAATACCACAGTGCAGCATAAAATACTGCTCTATAACCATACTGAGGACAATACAGTTGAATTCAGGAGAGCAGCTGCTGGCCAGGTGTATATTAAATAACATTAAGGAACAATAACCGTTTGCAAGTACCCTATTATGGGGTACTGCATCTGCTTTACAGCAGTTATAATAGGCCATAGGCACAATAGATTGGTCGAGACTCATTGACTTATATGGGAGAGTTTTCTAGGCATGCTCTGTGACCCGTGCAGAGGACATTGTAGAAGGAAGTTGTAGATAAGCAGTGATGTCACCTATTGTGAATGGTGGATCCTGTGTTATCTATCTATCTGATAACCTGTCATTGTAATCCCGCCTGTAATAATGAGATGACTGCTAACAAGTGACCTGAAGAGACCAAGAAGTGGCTTATTACGATTAGTGGCCAGAGCAAAGACTGCAGGTTTATAGGATTTTTTAAAATATAGGTATTGACATGGAAAATGAAAAATAACATCACCAAAAATATGTTTTACATAAAAATTGATTTAAACAATAGGTCATTTTCTGATGACCCATCCTCTTTAACTGTGCACTTTACAAGCTATCCCTAAAAATGTGTAACTGTTCTTCATATTAACCTATGTAGTTGCATATTGCTAGTTAAGTTTATTTTTTTTAATGCATACGACCGTATGTATTTTGCGGTCCGCAAAACACGAGCCAGCGCTCGGCTATTTTCGCCGGCCCCATAGAAAATGAATGGAGGGTGGCTGCGCATGCGCAGTGCGCCCTCCTTCACTTTCGGGGCTCCGTTCTCTATATAGGTGCGGGTCCCAGCTATAGGTCCCACACCTATAAGACAATGGGGGCATATCCTAGCAATATGCCCCCATTGTCCATGATGAGACAACCCTTTTAAGTCCATCAGATAGTTTGGTCACGCCCGGTCCCATCCCCTTCCGCTGTTTAGAAAAGTGGTGGTCATTTAAAATTTTATTAATAGAAATCTATTTGCAATAATGTATCTTAAACTAAATCGGATTTTAAAACGGCAAGGCATTTCAGTCCCTGAACATCTTCAGACTGTATGGCATCCTGCACTATTTTAGCATTCTCTTCTTATGTCTATCTTATATTGTGTAAATTGGTGTATTTAGGCAGTGCATTGTTTCTTTAATATCCTGAATTTATAATGCCTAAATGAAGGACAAACAAGCAGTACTTGGGGATACTCAAATTAATGAGAGAGAAATCCCTACATGATTATAGTCGGTGCTTTGATCTTAATGGTTTGATTCAGTTGTGCAATTTATTCAACCTTGACTATCACCAGTACTGGATTTACATCTCAGGAGCCTCAAGGCAAAAAAATGTTGAGTGTTTTAGCCCCACTCTTGTTAATTCCCACTAAAAGCCATATGCAGTGTGCAAATAAACATGTACATTTCATCTAAAATACATGTATACTGACTAAGAACCCAGAGCTACGGTACTTCACATGAATCATCTATAATATGCCACTGTCCCTGGGTAATCCTCCTCTTCCCACAGGGTGCCCCCAGGCACAGGCAAATCTGGCCCTAATTGTGATTGTGAAATTCATATGCACAATTAGATGCAGGAGCAGACTGGCCATAGACCCTCCAGGGAAATGTCCCGGTGGGCCAATGCCCAAGGGGCCACCAGAGCCCCCATCACGGCTGTTGGCTGGGTACATAATGATCTGATGCTCTCAGCGTTAATTAATGCTAGGGGCCTCAGGTACTTATGCACCTGGCTGGTGGACCCAGATGCCCTCCTGAGTTCAACTGTATCGCCAGCCTCAGGACAGTGAGACAATTTAATACTGCAGTGGGGCAGCAGTATTTTGTGATGCACTCTGCTTGCCTCTCCTGCAGCTGTTGATCCTACCTATTTTTGTTGGTCCTACCTAGTTATGTTGCTCTTCTGTTAGTTTGGACCCACCTACAACTTGGGGCCACTTTTAGGTTTATTTTCAGGACCACTTTAAGCTCACAGTCCACCCCTGAGATTAGTTCTTGTGGTGGGACCATACCTAAGGCAAGGCAGGGAGGATCAACTAATTCTCTTAACAGTGACTGCTGCAGAGGAGAATATATTTTTCTCCTTAGGCCAGTTTTCTGGCATGAAAAGTTGCGAAACCTGGTATTGTGACTTTTTAAATGCCATTGCCACTTTTTAGTCGCAACTGGCATTTTTTCGTCGCCCTCGCCAGTTTCCAAAAAGGGGGTGGGGCCCATCGGTCTCAGCACATTTATCATTATTTACTCCTGAAACTGGTGTAAATAATGACTAATGTCTACATCAGCTATGAGCTGAAGTATATCTCAGTCTGGAGCGTGGACCACCACAGGAGGCATTTAATTTATATTGAGGCCTGTGCCTTGTCATAAATTAGATGACAGCTCCAGCATTGCAGGGCTCATCCAGACCGACTCTGAGCCTAAATGTTAAGAATCAATTCTCAATGGGGTAAAAGCAAGAAGGGAACTGTGGTTGGTGCACCCCTTTGTCATCCAACTTAAAAATGATGGGTATTACCACCTCCATGCCACACAGAGTAGAATCCTCAATTTGCACGATATTGTATAATGCAAACACAGCTCTGTGTGGTTACTTACTGCGCCATAGTATGCCTTTCTTTGTTTTTGTGTTTGTATATTATAGTATTTGAGTCATTCCTATTCTTTTCATGGTTGCACGTCTTTCCCACCTGTTAGAGTAATTTTCTGTTCTTTTGTTCATGTAAATGTATAGCCCGTGGGAGGAATAAGCTATACCTTTCTATTAGTAAGTAATGCTGAGGACTGATTTGCAAACTTCATGCCCTATATATGTATGATGCTCTAAATGCCTTGGTTTAATTATTTCCATGATTACGATGGGTTGACATAATGGAAGGGGTTACAATTAGGCTTCATTTTTGGGGGGAAATGTGATTCTTAGACTAAAAAGATGCTTTTTTTTCCCTCTTATTAAGTAAATCTGTAGTAAATAAGGTTTTTCAGGGTCAGATAAGTGGATTAGGTTATTCTGCTCCTGTCTCACTAGCTAGCTTTTCATTAATGTAATCAGTATATGGTTCACTCATTATAAGTGTTACTTATACGGTACATCTCTTTTTTTAGAAGCAATATGAGGTGATACACAGTATCAGTATATATCACCAAAGCACTTTCTCTCTCACTCTGTCCCCACAAACACCCAGTTACGTTTCTATGGTAACACTCCTGTCGCCGGCCGTCATGGCAACCGTCTGGGGCTACCGTAACCACGGCGACATGTGTGCCCCCCCCCCCCCTCCCATCCCCACACACACTCTTAGAGGGAATTCCCTGCCTTTCCAATTGATTTAAAGGAACAGTAGATTCATTCCTCGGCAAAAAAAATTGGATTATTATTTGATATTATGGAATTAGTATACTCTGAAGCAACAAAGCACTACCTTTCCTTCACATTTTGTTCTACTTTCTTTTTAAAGTTAACTTTTTTTCACTATTTTTTTGTTTTTATATGTCATTATCCCTTTATAGTCTTTATCCTATTCTTTTATCTCTTTTATTTCCACTTTCTTTTCCGTTTATTTCATGTCATTCAAATCTTCTGTACTTATCCTTTTTGTACTTATCTTCTTGAACGTTTGTTATATCATAAACTGTGCTACAGTATGTCCTTGCTATCACTGCATGTTTTTTTTTTGATACTTTTTATTATGAAATCATATAAAATCTGATTTTTTTACTTTTATAATGCTTTTCTGATTTATTGTAGGTACTCTATAAACTAGTCATTTTATTATCCTTTTTCAGACATTTAAAATTCCTTTATGTACATTCTTAATTAGCCTCTTGCCTAATTTCAAAGATTTGTCTATGTCCCTGCACTGAGAAACTCCCTCCCTTGTGCCGTGTCTCCTCTAGTACACGGTTAAATGCTCCATACTGCCAGTGTCGTGTGACTGACTGCCTCCAGCAGTGCCCACACTCTGGAGCTGATAGATCTGGCAGTGCCAGAGAATACAGTTTCTTCTGTCACTGAGCAGAAGTTTTATCTATCCCTCTATCTATCTATCTATCTATCTATCTATCTAATTGGCAAGGCAGTCCAGAGCACATCTTGTGAAATGTATGCAGTCCTGGAACAGTCGCTTGAGGGTGCATATTGTGCAAGATGTGAGCAAATTGCACTGTTGGAATCACAGATCCTGTGTCTAAGCAAGTGAATTTCAACACTGAGATACCTTGGCAATATGGAAAAGAGTTTGCTGCTCACTGAACAGACACTCTATGGGATAGATGAGGGGGAGGGTGGTAGTATGGAGGATCAGGAAAGTGAGGTAGCTAGCTGGATAAAAGAAAACAAGGTAGAGGGAGGCTAGCCCAGATCTGACACACCCCAACAAGTTTGCAAGGTTGGCAGATGAGGGGGATGTCAGTTTAGGGATGACACTGCTGTAGTAAGACACATCTTCTGCTAGTCAGGGGAATGTCATCTTCAGTAAGCAGGAGAGCAGGACAGGCCAGACAGGTGCCGGTAGAGGGAGACTCAATTATTAGGGGTACAGAAAGGACAATCTGTCACAAAGACCAGGATTGTCATATGGTGTGTTCAACACATCATCAAGTTGATAGATTACTGGGGGGAACCAATGGCAAAGTTAAAGGTAGGTGGAGGATCCTTAAAATGATTTATGGAACTTAGGTCACACGCTCAGGGAAAGGACCTCAAAGGTAGTATCTTCTGAAATGCAACCTGTACCACTAGCCACACCAGAAAGGCAGTGGGAGATTAGGAAAGCAAATAAATGGCTCAAGAACGTGTGTATGAAGGAGGGGTTTGGGTTCCTGGAGAACTGGGCCGGACTTCTCTGTCGGCTACAGGCTCTATCGTAGGGATGGGCTGCACCTCAGTGGAGAAGGTTTGAGGAAAGTTTAAACTAGGGACTGGGGCTTGGGGGTAATTACATTATAGGAGGAGAATATAGGGCAGATAGAGACCTGCGGCGCGGTAATGGAACTGGGGTGAAATGGAGGGAGGGACCATAACACTTCATATGGAAAAGTGTAGGGTAATAAATATACCAAAACCTCCTAAATGTATGTATACTAATTCCAGAAGCCTGACTAATGAAACTGGTGAACTGGAATTAGTGATGTGTGAGGAGACATGGCTGGATGATGGCTATGACTGGGCGGTTAGCATACAGCATTACAGTCTGTTTAGAAAAGAACTTGAAAACCGGAGAGTAGGAGGTGTTTGACTCTGAGAAGATATAAGTGAGGGAAATGAACATGTGGAGTCACTATACATGGAGGCAAAACCAATAATAAAATACTGATAGGGGTTTGTTATAAGCCACCTAATATTCTAGAGGAAACTGGTTCTTGGCAATAACCAAAGACTATTACCTTTCCCAACTGCCCAACTGGTTCAGGACCCAACTAGGGGGGCGGACATACTGAACTTAGTACTAACCAATAGACCTGAATGAACAACAGATGTGCAGGTTGGGGGACACCTGGGAAATAGTGAACATAAAATAATAACCTTCCAATTGTCATTCAAAAGAGTGTTTATTCAGGGAAAGCACAAAACCCCCAAACTTCCAAAAAACAAAATTTGAACAGCTAAAGGGGGCAATTGGCCTCACTAACCGGGACAATGTCGTTAAAAATAAAAATGCAGCTACAAAATGGGATATTTTTAAAACCATCCTAAACTCTCATTGTGAGAGGTACATGTTTTATGGCAATTAAAGGGTGAGGAACAAGAAAAAAACAATGTGGATAAATAGTAATGTAAAGGGAGTAATAAATGGCAAAAAAAAGCATTAAATCACTAAAACAGGAGGGTAGCGAGGAAACATTGAAAACTATAAAGGAATAAAAACAGCCAAGCTGGAGACAGAGAGACTCATTGCCAATAAAAGTAAAACAAACCCTAAAATGTTCTTCATTTAAATATATGGTAAAAAGTTTAAACCTGAAATTGTTAGCCATTTACAAAGAGTGATGGAAAATGATCAGTCAGATGAAATGTAGAGTCTAAAAGTTAATTCCCTTTTAAAATTGGCCTGACTGACCAAGGAAGAAGTGCAGCGGCATTTTAAAAAGATTAAAATAAACAAATCACAAGATCTAGATGGCATACACCCCCGTGGTGCTTGGGCAGAGAAGTGGCAGATGAGGTTTAACACTGACAAATGTAAAGTTATGCACATGGGAAGGAATAATGCAAGTCACCCATACATACTAAATGGTAAAACACTGGGTAACACTGACATGGAAAAGGACCTAGGAATTTTAGTGAACAGCAAACTAAGCTGTAAAAACCAGTGTCAGGCAGCTGCTGCCAAGGCCAATAAGATAATGGGTTGCATCAAAAGGGGCATAGATACCCGTGATGAGAACATAGTCCTACCACTTTACAAATCACTAGTCAGACCACACATGGAGTACTGTGTACAGTTCTGGGCTCCTGTGAACAAGGCAGACATAGCAGAGCTGGAGAGGGTTCAGGGCAACTAAAGTAATAACTGGAATGGGTGGACTACAATACCGAGAAAGATTATCAAATTTAGGCTACTTTCACACTTGTGGTAGCCTTTTTGCGGCAGCCTGTTTCGGCGGGGGAACAGCCTGCCGGATACGTGCTACCACAAGTCCACCGAGAGGCAGTTGGAATAAAACTACAACATGCTGCGTTTTTTTGTCTGACCGCCTCTTGGCATGTTTGCTGTGCTGCGGCCGGACCTCCGGCCCGCCCCATTATAGTGAATAGTGCCAGAGCAGACCTCTGGCAGCACGGTGGACTTGTGGTAGCTTGGATCTGGCAGGCTGTTCCCCCGCTGGAAAAGGCTACCGCAAGTGTGAAAGTAGCCTTAGGGTTATTCACTTTAGAAAAAAGATGACAGAGGGGAGATTTAATTACTATGTATAATATATCTGGGGTCAGTACAGAGATCTATCCCATCATCTATTTATCCCCAGGACTGTGACAAGGGGACATCCTCTGCGTCTGGAGGGAAGAAGGTTTGTACACAAACAGAAGAGGATTCTTTATGGTAAGAGCAGTGAGACTGTGGAACTCTCTGCCTGAGGAGGTGGTGAAGGTGAGTTCACTAAAAGAGTTCAAGAAGGTTCTGGATGTAGTTCTGGAGTGTAATATTATTACTAGTTCTGGAGAAGGGTCATTGACGCCCTAAAATTAGGAAAATTGGCTACCACCTCATGGAATTTTTTGCCATCCTCTGGATCAACTTGCAGCATTACAGGCTGAACTGGATGGACGTATGTCTTTTTTCAGCCTTACAAACTAATGGGGTTACTTAGTAAGACCGGCGTTTTTATTAATAATAAATTATTATCTATCTATTTCATAACTATCTATCTCATATTTATCTCATAGACTGGTATGCCCATCACAGGCAATTAGTAGTTAACCTGTGACCTCTCAGGTACTGACCAGTGTACAGACAAGATCATGAAAGGAGCACGGAAGTATTGGCTCCTGCCACAACTGCCGGTATCAGAGACAATTGTGATCTCAGCACTTCATCCGCTCTGTCAGCTCTTCCGCACCCCACATTGTTAGGGTTCCCATGGTCTAACAAATACCCCCAGGTCTGCTATTGATATCTGGCTATAAGGCTATTTCAGACACACCGGGAAATACAGTGCAATCTGCAGTCAACGTGGCCTACTTCACATTTCGTTGATTTGGTCAGTGTTTGATCAGTGATTTCCATCAGCGGCCATGTCCATTTTGTGAGCTGCAAATCGTGGATCCGCAAAATAGTGATGCTGCCAGTGTGCATCCCACACTTTTTGCGCGCCCCATTCAAAAAATCCTTATGCTTATCCACAAAACTGAGAAGAATAGGACGTCTGCATTTTTTGCAGCCCCATAAAAATGAATGGACATGGACCAAAAATATGATCGTGTGAATGCACCCTTAGGGCTCATTCACACGAACGTGTAAAGCCTGTGCTGTGGACCGCAAATTGTGCTCCGCAATGCATGGGCACCGTCAGGCGCATTGGGATCGCAGACCCATTCACTTGAATGGCTCCGAGATCCTTCCATTCTGCAAAAAGATAGAGCAAGTTCAATCCTTTTGCGGTGCAGAAGCACGGAACGGAACCCCAGAAAGCACTCCGTAGTGTTCCGCACTGTTCCGCATCTCTGGATTTGCGGACCCATTGAAATGAATGTGTCCACATCCGTGATGCGGAATGGCCACGGAACGGTGCCTGTGTATTGCGGATCCGCAAATGTGGTCCGCAATACAGCAACGGGCATCACATGTTTGTGTGAACAAGCCCTAAGGCTAGGTCTACATGACGAAATTTGTTGCACAACATTTTGTCGCACCAATGTCGCGCGACAATTTTTATAATGGTAGTCTATGGTGTCGCACTGCGACGGCGAAACGACAGTCGCAAAAAAAACCATTCAAGATGGATTTTTCTGCGACTGTCACAGCATGTCGCTGTGCGACACCATAGATGTCTCGCGACACATGTTGCAGTGTAGTTGTGCCCTATGTGTCGCATGTCGTCGTGTAGACCTAGCCTTAGGTTTCCTGCACACAATGTGTGCGCCCTGTGGTCGTACTGCGGGCCGCAATGCACAAACACCGTCCGTGGGGCAGTGGATCGCGGACTTATTCACTTTAATGGAAACGCGATCCGGCCGTTCCGCAAAAAGATAGGACATGTTCTCTCTTTTTGCGGAACTCCGTAGTGCTCCCATAGGGTTCCGTTCCGCACCATTCCGCATCTCTGGATTTGCGGACCCATTGAAGTGAATGGGTCCGCATCCGTGATGCGGAATGGCCACGGAACGGCGCCTGTGTATTGCTGATCCGCAAATGCGGTCCACAATACGGCAACGGGCAGCACACGTTTGTGTGCAGGAGGCCTTTGTGTGTACAGTCGTGGCCAAAAGTTTTGAGAATTACATAAATATTGGAAAAGTTGCTGCTTAAGTTTTTATAATAGCAATTTGCATATTCTCCAGAATGTTATGAAGAGTGATCAGATGAATTGCATAGTCTTTCTTTGCCATGAAAATTAACTTAATCCCAAAAAAACCTTTCCACTGCATTTCATTGCTGTCATTAAAGGACCTGCTGAGATCATTTCAGTAATCGTCTTGTTAACTCACGTGAGAATGTTGACGAGCACAAGGCTGGAGATTATTATGTCAGGCTGATTGGGTTAAAATGGCAGACTTGACATGTTAAAAGGAGGGTGATGCTTGAAATCATTGTTCTTCCATTGTTAACCATGGTGACCTGCAAAGAAACGCGTGCAGCCATCATTGCGTTGCATAAAAATGGCTTCACAGGCAAGGATATTGTGGCTACTAAGATTGCACCTCAATCAACAATTTATAGGATCATCAAGAACTTCAAGGAAAGAGGTTCAATTCTTGTTAAGAAGGCTTCAGGGCGTCCAAGAAAGTCCAGCAAGCACCAGGATCGTCTCTCCTAAAGAGGATTGAGCTGCAGGATCGGAGTGCCACCAGTGCAGAGCTTGCTCAGGAATGGCAGCAGGCCGGTGTGAGCGCATCTGCACGCACAGTGAGGCGAAGACTTTTGGAAGATGGCCTGGTGTCAAGAAGGGCAGCAAAGAAGCCACTTCACTCCAAAAAAAACATCAGGGACAGAATGATCTTGTGCAGAAAGTATGGTGAATGGACTGCTGAGGACTGGGGCAAAGTCATATTCTCCGATGAAGCCTCTTTCCAATTGTTTGGGGCATCTGGAAAAAGGCTTGTCCGGAGAAGAAAAGGTGAGCGCTACCATCAGTCCTGTGTCATGCCAACAGTAAAGCATCCTGAGACCATTCATGTGTGGGGTTGCTTCTCATCCAAGGGAGTGGGCTCACTCACAATTTTGCCCAAAAACACAGCCATGAATAAAGAATGGAACCAAAACACCCTCCAACAGCAACTTCTTCCAACAATCCAACAACAGTTTGGTGAAGAACAATGCATTTTCCAGCACAATGGAGCACCGTGCCATAAGGCAAAAGTGATAACTAAGTGGCTCGGGGGACCAAAACGTTGACATTTTGGGTCCATGGCCTGGAAACTCCCCAGATCTTAATCCCATTGAGAACTTGAAGTCAATCCTCAAGAGGCGGGTGGACAAACAAAAACCCACTAATTCTGACAAACTCCAAGAATTGATTATGAAAGAATGGGTTGCTATCAGTCAGGAATTGGCCCAGAAGTTGATTGAGAGCATGCCCAGTCGAATTGCAGAGGTCCTGAAAAAGAAGGGCCAACACTGCAAATACTGACTCTTTGCATAAATGTCATGTAATTGTCGATAAAAGCCTTTGAAACGTATGAAGTGCTTGTAATTATATTTCACTACATCACAGAAACAACTGAAACAAAGATCTAAAAGCAGTTTAGCAGCAAACTTTGTGAAAACTAATATTTTTGTCATTCTCAAAACTTTTGGCCACGACTGTATATATGGATAGCTGTCCATCACTGATAACACCTCCCAGGTGTACTCAGACAAATCAGGGATTCAAATCTGTAAATTACACGCGTTACCGAATGTTTTCCCATAAAACTATATATCAATCTGCTCAACTCCCTCTGCTCTATAACATGCAGCCTGCAGATGGCATTGCATTTCATGCTGACAGATCCTTAATAATGCTTTGAAATACTTAGGGAGCTGATACACATCTCGGTTGTGCTGCATTTCTGGTGCAGCAAATAAATGCATGCAGTTTTTGCAGCACCATACCTGCATTTATGGTGCGTTTTCTTCCAGAAGAGAGAGAACACAGCAGAACTGAATTACATCAATTACAAAATAGTTATATTAAGGTAATTTGTCTGCTGTGTTTTCCCTTTTTTGGAAGAAAGCATTAGTTTTTTTGTGCATTTTTTCTGCAGAAATGTCCGCTACTGAAAATCTGTTGCATTCATATGAATGGAGTGGCAAGCGCATGGATTTCCGCAAGCCTTCGGGTGAATGGAACAGATTTTCAGTCTTCAAAATGTCTGCAACACAATTTGCAGCCTATGAAGGCACCCTCAGGCCTCGTTCACATTTCTGTTTTTCACTCGTGTGCATTTTCCACGGACAGCACATGTACCCATTGATTTTAATATGTTTATTCACGCATGAGTATACTCTTAGGCCCCTTTCGCACGGGCGAGTGTTCCGCGCGGATGCGATGCGTGAGTTGAACGCATTGCACCCGCACTGAATACCGACCCATTCATTTCTATGGGGCTGTTCACATGAGTGGTGATTTTCACGCATCACTTGTGCGTTGCGTGAAAATCGCAGCAAGCTCTATTTTGTGCGTTTTTCACGCAACGCAGGCCCCATAAAAGTGAATGGGGTTGCAGGAAAATCGCAAACAAGTGCGGATGCGGTGCGATTTTCACGCACGGTTGCTAGGAGACGATCGGGATGGAGACCCCTATCATTATTATTTTCCCTTATAACATGGTTATAAGGGAAAATAATAGCATTCTGAATACAGAATGCATAGTAAAATTGCGCTGGAGGGGTTAAAATAATAATAATAATTTAACTCCCCTTAATCCACTTGCTCGCGCCTCCGGCATCTCGTCTGTCTCCTTCTTTGCTGAACAGGACCTGTGGTGAGCATTCATTGCAGCAACAGGACCTGCGGTGACGTCACTCCGGTCATCACATGATCCATCACATGATCTTTTACCATGGTGATGGGTCATGTGATGACCAGAGTGACGTCACCACAGGTCCTGTTCAGCAAAGAAGGAGACAGACGAGATGCCAGCAGCACAAGCAAGTGGATTAAGGTGAGTTAAAAAAAATATATTTTTTTTTAACCCCTCCAGCGCTATTTTACTATGCATTCTGTATTCAGAATGCTATTATTTTCCCTTATAACCATGTTATAAGGGAAAATAATACAATCTACACAACCCCGATCCCAAGCCCGAACTTCTGTGAAGAAGTTCGGGTTTGGGTACCAAACATGCGCGATTTTTCTCACGCGAGTGCAAAACGCATTACAATGTTTTGCACTCGCGCGGGAAAAATCGCGCGTGTTCCTGCAACGCACCCGCACATTTTCCCGCAACGCCCGTGTGAAAGAGGCCTTACAGACCGTAGGTCAGTGAAAAATCACTGACACAACATGGATGGCATATTTGGTCTGTTTTTCACTGACCATGGGTAGGAGAGGCTCTGCAAATGAATTTTCAGCTGAGCAGTGTCTGTATAATATGGATGACACATGGATCGCAAAAAGCAGACACACCGACTAAACAGAGGTCCCTCATGGACATCTTCACAGACTCGGAAATGTGAACGAGGCCTAAAGCTGCTTTCACACAAGGGATATTTCCAACTGTGTGCTCTCCGAGTTTAGAACAGACAGCACCTGGACTGAACACTGACCTATTCAACTGAATCAGAACACACACACGGTTGATTTTCCTACAGACTTTAGAGAAAAAACATGTTCTTTGTCCATTTTTCTTGCAAAACTCACTCATTCAAATGACTGAATCCATGTGCGGTCAGTTTAAAAATTTGTCCACTTTTCTGGATAGAACATCAACAAGTTTGCTCATCTGCAAGGGGCCTTAGTGTCCCTCTCCACTAAAATAATTATGTTAACTAATATTAACATATTTTATTTTTCTAAAAATGCTTCACCTTTACAAATGCTACATATTTGGTACTGCTGCAATGGTAATGACCTGTAGAATAAAGATAAAATAATTTATGGACGTAACCCATGGCTTAGATTTGCTGTTGTTTTGTTCCAGTCCACTCAAAAAGTGGATAAAAATTAGTGACTAAATTATATGTATCCCATCCTGAAAAAAAACAAGTTCCTGTATGGCTACACTGACAGAAAAATAAAGGAGTTAGGCTACTTTCACACTTGCGGCAGTGTGATCCGGCGGGCGGTTCCGTCTTCTCACAAATGCATTGCAAGGACGGATCCGTCTCTCCGCTTGTCATGCGGACAGGCTGATCTGTCTTATATCTTTTTTCACATTTTTACCGGTCTGCACATGCGCTGGCTGGAAGGACGGATCCGGCATTCCGGTACTTTGAATGCCGGATCCGGCACTAATACATTCCTATGGGTGCGGCATTTAGGCATGTCTTCAGTTTTTTGGCCGGAGATAAAACCGTAGCATGCTACGGTTTTCTCTTTTGCCTGATCAGTCAAAACGACTGAACTGAAGACATCCTGATGCATCCTGAACGGATTGCTCTCCATTCAGAATGCATGGGAATATGCCTGATCAGTTCTTTTCCGGTATAGAGCCCCTGTGACGGAACTCTATGCCGGAAAAGAAAAACGCTAGTGTGAAAGTACCCTTATGGCTTGGATTGCGGTGATCTAGAAATGACTCTTAGGCTACATTCACACTATCGTAGTGTTTTGCAGATCCGCAAAACACGGATACTGGCCGTGTGCGTTCTGCAATTTGCGGACCGCAAATGGCTGCCACTACCATAGAAAATGCCTATTCTTTTCCGGACAAGAATAGGACATGCCCTAAACGTTTTGCATTGAAATGAATGGGTCCGCGTCCGTTCTGCAATTTAAGATGCGGACTCATTCATACGGCCGTGTGAATGTAGCTGTAGGACTAGTTCGCACTTCAGTTATTTCCATCGGTGATTGTGAGCTTAAACCAGAAGTGCAGGCTACATAGAGATAAAATATAAGGCCTCATTTGCGGATCCGCAAAAAACGGAGGCCGTCCGTGCGCCGTGGGCGGCCCATTGTAGAAATGCCTATTCTTGTCTGCAAAACGGACAAGAATAGGACATGTTATATATTTTTTGCGGGGCTACATAACGGAGCAACGGATGCGGACAGCACACATTGAAGTGAATGGGTCCGCACCCGAGCCGCAAAAACTGCGGCTCGGATGCGGACCCGAAAAACAGTCGTGTGCATGAGGCCTAAGGGAAAGATCTGCTCCTGTTCTGTGTTTTTGACCCTCACCTGGTTTTGGCTCATAATCACTGATTTGAAATAACTGATCAAATAACTGAAGTGTGATCTAGGCTTTATCCTTAAAACATTTTTTATTGTGCAAAAGTATTGAAATGCAAAGAAACACTGTACTTATTTGGTGTCAATGTATTTGTACCGTCCCATAAAATAAACACTAAAATAAAAAAAACACAATAAACTATTGAGGAATTGCAGTTTTTTTTTTTTTTACATTCCCTGCCCCACCAAAAAATAAAACCTAATCAATAAATTATATAACCCCAAAATGTTGAAAAAACATAACTTATCTCACAATAAACAAGTCATCACACAGTTACATATAGGGGTCAAGTCCTGGGAAAAAAAAGTGTGGGAACTCACCCAAGATCCACTATCAACGCCCCCCTTCCCGAAAAAAAAACAAACGTGCAACATAAAACGTAAACAAAAACTGGAATTTGCGCTATATGTCTGTTCAGGCGTAATTCGTCTCTTTCTTATTTTAAGCTCCCCTTATATATAATTTACTTACAGTTCTGAAGACTCAGGGGTGCTGACAGGCTTGGCCTCAGGGGTGCTGGCTGGCTTGGTCCAGCTGAATGAGTGTGGGAGACTGTGAGGCCTTTTATTTATTACACCTCAGGTCAGACCACCAATCAGACCCAATAAGCCCCAATGTTAATGAGACCCCAATAAGACCTCAGCTCAGACCCCAATATGAATGACCCCCAATCAGACCTCAGATAAAAGCCCAATGCCTCATAGCAGCCCCCAGTAGCCTCATTGCAGCCCCCAGTAGCCTCATAGCAGCCGTCAGTAGCCTCTTCATCAGCCCCAGTTCCTCTTCATCAGCCCCCAGTGCCTCTCCATCAGCCCCAGTGCCTCTCACCAGCCCCCAGTGCCTCACACCATCGGCCCCCCAGTGCCTCTCCCATCAGGCCCCCCAGTCAGTGCCTCTCTCATAAAATAAAAAAAAACACTTACCCTCTCCTGCTCCTGGACACCACCACTCCTCTCCTCCTAAGAGATGATTCGGCTGTGCTGTGAAGGCTGCGCACAGTGTGACGTCACAGAGCTTCCTGGTCCTTTTGCCCGGCGTTAGAGACTGGCGGCCCTGAAAGGGAACAGCGTTTCTGCTATGAAAAAAGTGCAGGAACGCCGTTCCCACAAGTTCCTGCAGGACTCGAGCCCTGGTTACATAGATAGAAAACTACAAATGTTATGCCTCTTGGAATACGAGGATGAGAAAAACTGCTTGATGATTAAAGGAGTTGATGGGGAACCTGAAAATGATATATACATATATATATATTTATATATATATATATATATATATATATACCTAAATGAGCTCCCTTTTTTGTATTATGATCTTGCTTTGATGGCCCAATGTAGCGGGTGCAGTGGTGAGATGCAAACAAATGAACTACCAGTCCCTGCGAGTTTCAGAACTGCAGAGACTGCACTGCCCACAGTGCCTGAGCCATCCTCAGTAGATCTTATAGCACAGGGATCAGCGACCTTTGTCACTCCAGCTGCTGGGAAACTACAATTCCCAGCATGCACACTGATTTGGCCGTTCTTGTAACTCCCATAGAAGTGAAAGGGGGATTCTGGGAGTTGCAGTTTTAGAACAGCTGGAGTCCCGGAGATTGCTAATCCCTGTTATAGCAGCTTCAGCCTTAGCCCTCATGCACACGACCGTTCCATTTTTTGCTGTCCGCAAATTGCGGATCCGCAAAACACAGAAGCCGCTTGTGTGCCTTCCGCAATTTGCAGAACGAAACAGGCGGCCCATATTGTAGAAATGCCTATTGTAGGACAAGTGCTTTCCGCATCTTTTGCGACCCCATTGAAGTGAATGGGTCCGCACCAGAGCCGCAAAAACTGCGGCTCGGATGCAGACCAAAACAATGGTCGTGTGCATGAGGCCTTATTGATGAAGTCCCATACATTCAGTACTGAGATCAGATGCAAGGGATCATAGAAAGAAACCTTGTAGGTGACCCATGGTCAGAACCAAAAACCTGTACGCTTTTTGGAACGCGAGTATATTCCAAACTTGCCTACACGTTTAGTTAATAGCTGGTAATATTTGGTCTTGAACTACTTGAAGACCCAACCAGTCCTGGTCATTAAGAGGTTAACATTGTTTGCTCTTGATTTGTGTCATAAAGCTTTCAGCATTCATGCTTTTGTGAGCTTGTGTGGTCTGCTTCATGACAAAGCCACTGTTGACCCTGTTCCATTGCATTCTACAGTAATAGCACTTTCCGTTGACCAGGACGGCTTTAGTTGGACAGAAATTTGACAAACTGATTTGTTGAAAAAGTGCCATTCTATGATGGTGCCAAGTTGAAATTCACTGAGCTCTTTAGTATGGTCCATTGCACTGATATTTGCCTCGGGAGACAGTGTGGCTGTATGCTTCTTTTTATGCACGCATTCGCTTTGGGTATAGTTGAAATGGTTGAGATCACTAATTAGGGGTGTTGGCTATATACTGTAGGTATCAGTTTTTTCTTTCCACAAGATGAGAATTTTATGTTATAACATTAGCTGTGTACATGACATATTGTAGTAAGCCATCATTTCACATAATGTATCTATGTGTTTAGGAAAGAGATGTGACTTAGGTTTGGGCCTATACTTTACATATGTTAAGGGTACTTTCACACTAGCGTTTTTCTTTTCCGGCATAAGAATGTCTTCAGTTCAGTCATTTTGACTGATCAGGCAAAAGATAAAACCGTAGTGCCGGATCTGGCATTCAGAATACCGGAATGCCGGATCTGTCCTTCCGGTCTGCGCATGAGCAGACTGGTAAAAATGTGAAAAAATACAAGACGTATCCGTCTGTCCGCATGACAAGCGAGAGACGGATCCGTTCTTGCAATGCATTTGTGAGACGGATCCGCATCCGGATGCATCTCACAAATGCTTTCAGTCACATCCAGATCGGCGGATCCGGCGGGCAGTTCCGACGACGGAAGTGCCTGCCGGATTCCTCTGCCGCAAGTGGGAAAATAGCCCAAGGCAGATTTTCCCCAGAAAATGTCATATATTTCTATTGACATTTTTTGAGTATAATTCATGTAAACTATAGGTGTGACAAAGGTAACCCTTTACACTCTCAGTTGCAACCAAATACTATAGTCTGACTAAACAGATATGAGCTCCTTGACTACAGTCCCCAAATATCTGGTTGAGACACAACAAATGAAGAGAAACATTGGGTCAGATTTACTAATCCTAAAGATGGTGTGAGCAAGGGCATGACTACCATAGCGGCAGACCAGGCAACTGCTATGGGGCCCAGGGCAAGAGGGGGCCCAGTCATAGTTGGGAAACTTGGTCAGGACTCTACCCTCTAAAGGAACAAGTTTTAGCAAATGAAGCAGTGGAAAAATGGCCCAAGGGTCATTAAAAAGGGTTTAGGCAGAAACAATTCTGTCCGGTTGGGGTGGACCTGGTTTGATCCTTGCTATGGGGCCCTTACTTCTCTAGTCCGGTAGGGGGGGGGGGCTGCTTTGATCCTTGCTATGGGGCCCTTACTTCTCTAGTCCGGTAGGGGGGGGCTGGTTTGATCCTTGCTATGGGGCCCTTACTTCTCTATGTACGCCACTGGGTGTGAGCTTAGACATTGTATCTAGATCTGCTCCACATTTATCGCAATGGCTGATAAATCTGCAGCAGGGATAGACATTTTTATCTAACTTTATACCAACTATTAGGTGGTTTGTTTTGAGACAGAATTTTACCAGAATCGTGGTGCAGTTTTGCTCTGGTGGCTGGGGCTTCAGGAGTACGCTTAGGCTGGTGCTTTTTCCTATAGTGTGGAAGCACGGCCACCACTGCTGAATTTCAGGGTGGTCGTAACCGTGGAAAGATGAACCAAGCCAGCAAAGAAAGCAATATGGACAATAACAATACATTAGATGTGGCTTGTATTAACTTTTTCTACATGATACATGCCATTTGCTGAAGTGAGACAACCCCTTTAAATATTAGGAATGGCTTTCAAAGACCTCAGAATTGGATGTTACAAAAAAACCTCTGTTATCAATGTTGCAGTCCCAAAAAACCCTAAAGAAAACACACATCCTTATAGTTGGAACTGAAGGGTTAAAGAGTATGTGTGAGAAATGAGAGACCCCGCTCCAGCATCACCCTGTTGTCACATTTAGCGGCAACCGTTAAAGTGTTGCCTACCAATCCTGGTAGACGATCACATGTTGTCCAAATAACAATGCCAAACATTGGGCAAATAACACCTTATAAAAATGCCTAAATAATAACCCTGTACAGTGCCACCACCATACGCAGCAAATAGAGCATTTTTAATCAATGGCTCAGTGGTAAGCCCTGGTGCCTTGGGTTCAAATCTGACCAAGGACAACATCTGCATGGAGTCTGCATGTTCTCCCTGGGTTTCCTCCGGGTACTCCGGTTTCCTCCCACACTCCACAGACATACTGATAGGGACCTTAGATTCTGAGCCCCATTGGGGACAGTTGGATGGTAATGTCTGTAAAGCACTGCGGAATATAGTAGCGCTATATAAGTGCATAAAATAAATTAATAAAGTGTTCAAATATTTTGGTGATCACAAGCTTTAGTTGCCAAGTCCCCCCCCTTCAGCAAATGTGGCTCATGCATCTTGTACGACTGCACAGATGGCACACCCTTATGTCCAGCACGGCTCAGCACGTAGGGCTGCTTTTGTGCTTTCATGTAAAGTGTGTGGTTATCATTTTTTTTATATATTTTTTTTTAACTTTTTTGTGCATTGTGAATAGTGCAAGACATGATACGAGAAAAGTGACAATGAAACTTGAAGGTTTCTGTTCATAAGAGCTGCACACAGCAGTTGGTCTGAAAGTAATCTGATGATTGTCGAGCTATGTCTGTACTAAAGACATTTAAAGGGCACCTGTCAGCAGAATTGTGCCTACAGTATGAAACTGCCTGACCTGTTGCAGGTGCGCTTGGCAGCTGAAGACATCTGTGTTGATCCAATGTTCATATGTGCCCGCATTGCTGAGAGAAATATATGCAAATGAGCGGTTACACCTAGAAGCTCTACTCTCTCTGCAACTGCCGCACCCCTGCACTTTGACAGGGCCAGGCCGGATGACGTATTCACTGCCTGGCCTTGTCAATCAACATGCAGAGAGCGCGGTAGTTGCAGAGAGAGCTGAGCCTCTAGTAGTAAGGGCACGACCCACTGTCCTAGAGGCTCATTCGCATACATTAAAACATCATTTCTCTCAGCAATGCGGACGCACATGAACATGGAACCAACACAGATGTCTTCAGCTGCCAAGTGCACATGTAACAGGCCAGGTACAAATCTACTGACCGATGCTCTTTAAACAATGGAAGCAAGAAAGAATGTATACCTTCATACCAACATCCAAGTGCCTTGTACTTGCTTTATTTTAAAAGAGATATAGTGGCCAAATAGTAAAGCTGGCCACAGACATGAGACTATTGTCATCTGAAAGGTCTTTCTGCTGACAGTGATTTTACCTGATGTTATAAATGTGATATATTGACAGCAATAGGTCCAGGCAAATTGAAACCTGGCCTGTCTGGCAGGTAGTGAGGGTAGCTGAGTTAGGTTGCTACAAACACCGAGATTTAAAAGAAGTCATGGAGCATATCATGGACTAGGAAGATCGGCGAATGAGGACTTTTTATTTATCATGGGTCAACTTGCAGGATAACAGGCCGAACTGGATGGACAGATGTCTTTTTTCGGCCTTATGTACTATGTTACTATGGACTACTGTGCGCATACTATCAGAGATCGGGAAGGGGGATAGGGGGGAGGGCGGGCTGGTATGTTATGTTTACCTGTTTCTGGATGTTGAAAAACCTAATGAAAAATATCTGACAATAAATAAAAATAAGAAACCTGGCCTGTCCATTTATTGTGTCCCCCTAATGACAGATGCCAAGGGACAGTCCTCCTCTTCCTTGATATCTTCCTATGGACTTCATACTAAAATGTAGTTTTCCCATAGAAGCAGTCCTAGAAAGTTTAAAGGGGCTGTCCAGCCTTTCATCCTTTTTTAACTGTCTGTAGTGAAAAAAATCATCCACACCAGGTTCTGTTCAGTTATCTTCTGGTCCTCAGCCTGTAAGCTCCTGTACATGTAGCCAGACGTCGCGTCACTGCTGGTCACGTATTTTGGATTACTGCACATCTTTTACTATAGTATTCAGGTGCAGTAGGATTGCAGCTTTCTGCCACGTGGGTCATTGACTAATGGCAAGGTCAGCCATAATTATTAGATGACTATGGTCCATTTTATGAGATTATGTTAAATATGTGGCACGTAGAGAGAGCATGGCTCAAGATGTGCCGAAATGCGCTACAGTTGTACCACAACCACCAACAGGTGTTGCAAAGTTACACACAACAGTGTCTAAAGATGCACCGCGCATCATCCACATTGATAAATCTGGCACATCTTTAGACTACTTTGCACGGTCTGTATATTAGGAATAGTAAATCTGCCCTAATGACTTTGTGGAGTAAAGTTAGTTTATCAATATAGAATATATTATTTAATAGATGGCATTTAAATGACCAGGTATATGTGTTGGACGAGCTGTTTACATTCCAATATATCTACTTGAAGAAGAATGTTGATCCCAAGAGAATGGCTGGGAGGAGATTCTCCTGCTACGCCCATGGCCCAGCAAGCCACAGCTTGTTTTCATAGGTCCAGCTTTATTCTTCCTAATGTCACCAGCATTCTCTAGGGACAATGGTAAATTAAGCATCTTCCGTACACTTGGATTTGTGTTTCTTAAAGGGGTTCTGCAGTTTTCTTTTTTAGTTCATCAGTTTAAAAAACTGCAGAACCCCTTTAAATTCTTTCTATACTCTTACATCTCAGACAATACAAAAGCCCTTTGCCATATGAGATGTTTGACCACTTTTCTGAAGTCTACAAGACATTACTAGACATAGCCAATGTAATGCTGACTGAACTACAACACGTATTCCATGGCCATCATATTCCACAGTCTCAGTGGCAATATAATATACAGCAACTCTGTGCTATGAGCAGGTCTGGAGCTGCAAGGGCTCATGGATGGGGGAATCTAGAGAGGAAGCTGACGATCTGGAGCTGTCAAGCAGCCAAACAGAGTTGAAACACACTTGGAGCAACAGTAGCAAGTCCAAATGAGCAAATGAAATATGGCAGGAAGGCCGAACAACAAAGGGTCCTACTGTCAGAAGCTTAAATAACCTGCAGTTGTGACATTACTATTGGGCCTGGCTTTCCCATGGAAGTCTGATATGCAGAGGAGGCAGAGGCTTCAGAGTGAAGAGGGGAGCAGAGCAGCACAGCAGTGGATCTGGAACAGGCAGCAACATTCTTGGATCCAAATGTTTTAGTTTTTTTGTTTACATAGGTTATTGGGTTCCTTAAATATGTAGTTCTGGATTTTCTATGTAGTCCCTTTTTTAATGGGTACTCAAATATGTAGTTCTGGATTTGCTATGTAGTACCTTTTTTAATGGGTACTCAAATATGTAGTTCTGGATTTGCTATGTAGTACCTTTTTTTTTATGGGTAAACACTTATTCCCCACATTTATAGGACCGTATGTATTTTGCGGATCCAAAAAAATGCGAATGACATCCATTTGACGTCCGTGTTGCATCTGTTTTTTGCGGATCAATTGTAACAATGCCTATCTTTGTCCGCGAAACGGACAAAAATAGGACATGTTCTATCTTTTTTGCGTGGCTACGAAATGGACACATTTTTTGCAGACCCATTGAAATGAATAGGTCCACATCCTATCCGTAAAAAATGCGTATCGGATGCAGACCACAACTACGGTCGTGTGAATGCACCCTAAACGTGGTCTAAGGGTACAGTCACATGACAATGGACATTAAAAATGGATAAACTGTCAGTTTTTTATGTCCATTTTAAATCCATGTGTGCATCCATTTCTTGGCCATCTAACCGTTACAAACTGATGAATTTCTTATTTTTTTTTTTTTTACCCCCAACTCATACAGTACACTCAGTATATATTATGCCCCCTTATAGTGCCCTCAGTATATATATATATATATATATATATATATATAATGCTTCTCATGGTGCCCTCAGGACATATAATGACCCCCATGGTGCCCCTGGTATAAATAATGCCACTCTGTTATACATATTGGCCCCCATAGTCTACCCAGTATAAATTATGCCACCCTCACAATGCATTCTATATATATAACACCCCCCCACCCAGTGCCCCCAGCATATGTAATGGACCCCCATTATCGCCTCAGTATATATAGTGCTCCCCCCTCTCCAGTTAGTACTGACAAATAAAAAAAAATACTCACGTCACCGCAGTGTACTCAGTGTCGTCCTGATGATCATTTGACGTCACAACAATGGGAGTGTCAGGTCCTGTTGCCACCTATACCCACACTACTAAAAGGTCCTTCTGCACAGGTCCTAGTGTACCTGTTTTTAATGGCTGTCAGATGGATGCACTTCTGTTTAAACATCCTTTAAAAATGGCCTATTGATTTCAATGGGGTCCATCTGGCCGTGAAAATAGCCAAAAATAGGACATGTCCTATATTTGGATGGCCATTATGTGAATAAAGACCTTAATGGTTGTTTAAAAATGGGTGTCACACAGTTGTTTTTTACCGTTGTGTGAATGTACCCTAACTCATTTAATTTTAGGCTGGAGCTATGCAGTTATCTTGGCGATGGCACTCATCACACAACCACAAATCACTGTGTAGCAATGCAGCTATAGAATTGGATTGTCATGACCACAACCCCAGAACTGCCCAAAAAAATCCAATGCTGCTGGATTTTTTACACTGAATGCAACCTCATTTAGTTCAATGGCTGTACTGCTACACAGTGATCATTAGTCGTGCAACAGGTGCTGCCACCAAGATGGCCATGTAGCCCCAGCCTAAGGGCTCATGCACACAAATGTATTTCCGATTAAAACCAAAACCTTTTATCATTCACTTCTTTATATGTTTCCATGGTTACGTTTCAAAGTCAAAATTTTGGCTATTTGCCCTTTATTCCAGCCACAAATTGTGATAGTAAATTGGTGCTTTTATATTTCATATTTGAAGAAAAAGCTAAACTACCAGTTGTATTGTAACCAGCAGGTACGCTAAAGATGACTTTCTGCTATAAGATACATGGTTCCATATTCTAATTCTGATGTTAGTATTTACACTGAGCCTCGGTAACTAATTTATGTAATGTATATTTTTTTTCCTGGAGAGCTGTCACCAACCCTCACATGAGCCAGGATGAAAGAGTAAGATGTGTCAGAGAAATATATTGTTATCCTGACAATAGGAAGAGGTCTCCTCTGAAAAGAACGTCCATCTATGACTGAATGTTTAATAGACTTTTATTTTAATTTTATTTTTTTATATCCTTATCCAGTTCTTTGTCTCTCTCTTATCCCTTTATTTCGTTTTATGCCATGACTTTCGGGCACAGAAAATGACGTGCTCAGCCGGTGCATTCACAGACAGCGTGGGGTGAGGCGGTGACATTCAGTGACCCAAACAGACCAAACACGCAACGCTGTGCTTTGGAGGGAGGAGGAGGCATAGTGGGAGAGAGAAAATTCTCATCTTCACTGTGTAGAAATACTCTACATTAAATGTTCATTATTAGCTGTTAGCTGCTCGTCATCAGTATACAAGGCTGAGTCTAGCACATAGCAATTAGTTTGAGTTCTACAAGTCCGCTATCTTACCGTGACATTATATGTCCATGTTTGTGGTTGAGACTCCTTATGAGCACACCTCAAATCATCCTCACTATCACCTTGGGGTATGAACTATATCATAGAACTGCATTTGCATCAAGGCTGTGTTGCTTTATATGGGGGATGGCCTATCTTGAATAAGATTAGAATTATTTATAACAGAATATTGAACGCTGCTCAATAAGACTCTCATGCAATATTTGAATTATATGTAGATGTTTAGATGGAGAGCATGTAAGGTTTAAATTTATCTTGAAACATCCTGAAGAATTAGGCTGGGGCTACATAGTGATTTTGGGCGTGACAAGCGGGGCATGACTGAATATTGTTGTATAGCAGTGCAGCTTCACAGCATCCTAGAAGCGATTGAGGTTGCAGTGCAACTTACATCTTTCCATGACCGTGACCCCAGCATTGTTACCATGTAGCCCTAGCATTATGCTTGAATTGCATAATGTCCTTGACTTTTTTAAAGGGGTTGTCCAGCAATTTTATCTTGATCGCCTATCTTCAGGATAGACCATCAATATCTGATTGATGGAGGTGCGACATTCCGCACCCCCACCTATCAACTGTTTGGTTGTAGTTCCTGTGACAGAAATACACATCAGTCCCTTGTGTAGTTGTTGGAGCTGGTTAAAGCAGTGCTGCTCCCATTGAAGTGAGGGCAACAGTGCTGCAGTAACCAGCTCTGTCCACTACCCAATGGGCAGAGTTGTGCAGTTCCATTGCTTACATCCAGTGCTGGAGATGCTTCAGAACAGCTGATCGTGGGGGGGGGGGGGGGGGATAACGGACACCATTCAATCAGATACTGACGGCCTAACCTGAGGATAGGCAATCAATATAAAAATCCTAAGAATTTATGACATTTTATAGCCCATCGCTGTAAACCAGTCTTTATGTGCCTCCTTCAATAAGAAAACCACCCAAGAATTGGCAAAGGAGGAGTAGGAGAAGGAGTAAAGATTATTCTTCAAACCATTCTACATATTCCCACTGCTTAGAAGGACTATTTTTTTGCTCATTATGTTCTTGCACATTGGCCTTGGTTACAAGTGTCCTTCAAATTGAAGACCTGTGTCACTCATGACATACGTTTTGTTGAGGCGTGATCACAGAATTCGAGGTATCTTGCAGTGCAAGGAATATAAGCCACATATAGAATCCTTTACAAATCTGTTCTTTCCTTTGGAACTTTCCATTTTTAGCTTAACTTTTGCCTTTGTTGCAGTATTCTTTTGATTGGGAGGTTGGCTGCCAGTAATATATGGTATGAAAGTATGGAGTTCATTTGCTCATTGTGCGCCTAGAGACGCCTTTAGGTTTCATGTTGGCTCATTTTATTTATTGTTCTTAAATGTTCTTGCTGAGAACACTTAATTCTTTGAATGAAAGAATAACTTTGGCCGAAATGTCTTCAGATTGTTTCAATAGAAAAGTGGCCAAATTTTCAAATGTAAACCTGCATCGAGTTGTTCACATACATTTTTATTTTTGTACGTTTCATTTTCACACAACTTCATAAAGAATGTTTATGATCAGTACAGCAAGAATAAAAAAATTAAAAATAATTATTTTTGAAAGGATCCTTTTTAACTATATGTCCACTTCGGGTGAAAAGTTTTTGTTAGAAGGGTTCTCCCCCCACACATAAAATGATCGTAGAAAGCCATGATAATAAGACTCCTAGTAATCAACTATGATATAGGGGGAAACCGGAAGCAAGGAAAATGAAACATTACATGGTGTCTATTAAAATCAATAGACTGCATGATGCACAGAAATTTTCGTTCCTCCTTAGTGATTGAAACATTTGTAACTGAGTATATTGAACAGGAGAACTCCTCTGTAGTCCCTAATAGGGTATTTTAAAGTTATCTTTAATTCTAAAATGCTAATACATGCTGTATCTAGATGCACACTTGCTAAATAACTGTAGGGTGTGCTCTTCATAAGTCACTAGATGTGGAGCAGAGGCTCATTATAGACACAGTATTCACAGTAGATAGACTGGTCTTTCAGTGTGAATATCATATCATGTTTTTCCATGAAAAAGGAAATAAACACTATGTGAGCTGTATGTGGCTCCATGCAGTGCTATGTTATCTCCTTGCAGCAATCTAGATGAAGCATTTGTAGATAAGAATATCTCCAAAATATGGAACGTAATGGAAGGTGCCAAAACCTAATTGTGCCTGTAGAAAACTATGGTCTCTGTGGCATGATTATGTTTTCACTGCCTGGTCCTGTCAATCAAAGTGCAAAGGCCGCAACAGTTGTAGAGAAAGTGGAGGCTCTAGGTGTAATGGCAATGCCCTTGTTGCTCCTAGAGGTTCATTTGCATATATTAAAACAATTTTATTCAGCAGTGTGGGCACATATGAACATGGACCAACACAGATGCCTTCAGCTACCAAGCTTACATGCAACAGGTCAACCAGTTTCAAAGGTGAAAAATTCTGTGAAAACAATCATAGCTCTTGTTGCAGACAGTGGGTGTAGAACCACCGTGCCAACCAATTGGTTTGACTTTGGGCTAGTCCAAAGGGGAGTATCCTGGCAGTCTCTTGGTTTTCAGCCTTTAATCCTCTACAGGGATCTGGACTTAACTGTAGGGAAACCACCAGGCCGCTACCTCCTGGAATAGTCCCTGTGTAGTTGGCTGCTGACCCATGGGGATCAGAGTCACTGGTCCGTGGCACTGAGAGAACAGGCAATACATGTAGGGAAACAGGCAGAGGTCTGGGCATGCAGAGTTCATGCAAATCCGTGAAAGTATCCTGAGGTCAGGGCAGACAGGGAAGGGTCAATATGGTAAACAGGCAGGGTTAGGGTCAGGTAGCAGAGGTCAGTACACGGGAACGGAAACACGAACAGCACAGCTTCATTTGGAACTAGCGATCTAGACAACCTAAAGTTCAGGCACCCTCCTTCTGGGGAAAGTGCCATATATACCCTGAAACAGCCAGCTATAGGCTGGGAAAGAATTAGGGCATGCACACGCTGGCCCTTTGAGAGCCAGGAAGTGCATGTGCCCTACGGGTGCAAAGAACAGGCTTGACAGAGAAGCGCAGGCTATGGACTGCAGGGATAAGAATTAGATTCCAGCAGCTGGGTCTGATGTGGGTGAGGAAGAGGAAGGACAGTGTGTCTGGGCAGGATGGGAGGGTGAGTAAGGTGGCACCCATGCCCACTGTTGTAACAGCCCTGTCTGTAATACTAGTATGCATGAATTGTAAAGTAATTCAGTATTTAAAATAAATGTAGGATAAATATAAATTATAAATCAAACCAAAATCATTCCCTATTCTGAGAGGGAACTGGGGGAAGGGAATGAGTTTATAATTAAATATTATATAGTGATATATTATTCTGACATATGTGAATCAATAGAGAAGATGTCCGATTGCTATTTTTTGCGGGGCAGTCTGTAGTTTTCATTGGTTGCTTTTTGGGTATGTATAACTTTTTAATCCCACTTTATAAAAATTTTGCTAACCGAATGGCATCTGTGATCTTGTTGCCGAAGGGGTTGCTTGGTCACAGGGAGCGGGCTGCAGTTTACCACTGCATCTTAGGGATTCAATGTCTGTGATCTGAGTTGTCTCAGACCGCGGAAAATGGTGACTATGTCAAATGCCTGCTATGTAGCTCATTCATGGTTTGATTTAATAATTACGTTTCTCAGTTAATCAATCTCACAAGAGGTCTGTAGGTAACAAAATGTTGACCTTCCTCCAAGAATGCATGTTAATGTGAAGACCGATATATGGTTTTACATATGGCCATTTCTAGTAGCTAAGATTGTTGTAGTGTGCAGTGGCATACCTTCCAGGCAGACAATGCAACTTTTTCTAATTTTCAGGGACCGAGGGGGAGGGGAGTCTCAGTGCAACATAGTTACAGTACATAATATGGTTGAAAAAAGACATAAGACCATCAAGTTCAGCCAAGAGATGAGAATAAGGGGAAGGGAAGTGAGAAGCCAGAATCCTACCCATTTTTATAAGCACTAATGTTGTTTAATTCTAAGAATTCATCTAAGCCTTTTTTAAACCCTCCACTGTTCCTGCCGTTACCACTTGCTGAGGTACAGTATTCCACAGAATCACAGTTCTTACGAGAAGCCTTGTTGTCTCTAAAGAAGGAACTTTTTCTTCTCCAGACGGAGGCAGTGCCCGCTTGTCTTTTGTGGGAATTTTACATGGAACAGCTTTTCAGTGTATTTTTGTACAGGCTATTTTATACTTATATATATGTGAATCCCGTTCTCACTTAGACACCTCTTCTCAAGACTAAATTTGAATTCTTTTGAGCTAAGATCCTCCATTTCCCTTATCAGTTTGGTCACTTTTCTTTTTACTTTTTCCAGTTCCAGGGCATCCTTTTCATATTGTCCTAGTGCCCAGAACTGAACTGCATATTCCAGATAAGAACGTACTAAAGCTTTGGGCAGGGGTAATATTATGTCCCTCTCTGTGAGTCCATGGCTCTTTCAATACATTACACTATCTTGCCTGCCTTAAAAGTGGCTGATTGACATTGAATGCTGGTATTTAGCCTATGATCTACAAGTTCCCTCAAATCCTTTTCTACAAGTAACTCTCCCTAGGAATGTTTGATGCATGCTCACTAGGAAACTGACTGATACTTAGTTTTGCAAGGAAGCCTGAAGAGATCTATGTACGCCCCTTGTAGTGTTTAAATACACTCCTGTGATAGTCCACAACTTGTCGTTATTGTTGTAAATGCAGCTCAATGTGATCTTATATGCTAAAAGTTTGGCGGAAAAACAACAAAATTACAGTATGTGAATTAGACCTTGGGGTGTCAGAAATTTTTGTGACAATTTGTTCCATTGCATAATTCCATGTGTTTGCCACCAAAACAACTCATTTAAATGAGTAAAACCGATTTTCAGCAGCAGAAATTTTTGTGAAAGCACCTCTATGTTGCCTTTTAGAAGTGAATTTACTCATCCCAGGCACCTGCATTATAAAGGATTATTATGTTGAAGAGCAAACCATTTTCTTTCCATCTTTTTAATAGTCTGATAATATTTCATTCAGAGATTGCTGCAGAACATTTAGTATTTCTAGTTACTCATTACGAAATTGCTTGTAAAATACAGTCTGTATTAGAGGCCCTCTAATGTCTTTGCTGCTCTATACAAAAGACACACTGGGCATGTGGACGTGGGGGATGGGAAGTACCCTGAGAAGAACAGAGCAGGGAAGAAAAGCACCTGAAAAAACAAAATGTAGAAATAATTATTATAGGTTATCATTTTGCTAGGTTTGTGGACCTGAAGTGAAGTACACTACTTTCTTTAGCCCCCGTGGAATGGCAGCAGTCACAAACCTGCATTAATGGCTTGTATTGGAGTAAAATGAACTGAGTTCCGGCAAAGTGAAAAGGACCCGTTGATGTGCCACCATGAAACCTGGAGATGTTATCATTTGGTTTACTTTTTATATACAAGCAGCTGAGGTTCTATGAAAGTATGCCCTACCATACGCCTATGTGTACATTGACTTAAGGTGGATTTACACAGCCCGATATTCGGACAGATTATCGGGAATGGACGCTCGTTCCCAACAATCTGCCCATCTAAATGTGCTGCCGATGAGCAAGCAAAACGCTCATTCATCGGGTGATCCTGTAGTTTGTGCAGGCACATAAATTATCGTTTCTGGGCAGCAGATTTTGTGGTCTAAACAGCTATCTGCTACCCAGAAACAGTGCAGCTGAATGAGGACGAGCAATGGCAATCGTGACCCCTCTTCCTCTTCATACTGTGAATGAGATCTTCAGTGGTCTCCTTCACTGAACAAGCTTCCTTCTCAACAATCGGCTTTAGCTCAGCCCATGTAAACCAGCCTTAATGTACGGGCATATAGCCAGTACAGACAAAATGGAAAAACATTACATATGAAAAAATAATGATTAAAAGGCAAAAAAAATACAATAAGCACAATAAAAAATATATTAAGTATATATAAAATAAATCATATTTAAGATAACCATTAAAACCCATTCAGTAAAGAAAACACATATTTAAAACATATCTCACAGTTCTTTAAAAAATCCTCAATGTCTCCAAAAAACAAGGTCTTATACAGAAATGTAGTATGAAAAGGCCAGTGGCTCTTGTCTATAGGCAGTAGCTCAGAACCATTAATTTGAAGGCGGTTGAACCTTAATACCAGAGGCAAATCATGGAGAGGAGTCAAAGTGGAACTACTGTATTATGCTACTTTTAATGAGGTGAGCACTTTGGGCACTACAGTGAGCACTGTATGCACTACTGTGGGCCTGGCATTATAAACTTAAAGGGGTTGTCCATAATTTTGATATTGATGGCCTACCCCACCTATCAACAGTTTCGTTATAGCTCCCGCACTGGAAGTCAGCACCAGAACTACACAGCTTTGCCCATTGTCTAGTGGATGGAACTGGTAACTGTAGCCCTGCTCAACTGAAGTGAAGGCAAGTTGATTGGCAGGGGTGCAGGGTGTCACACCCCTGCCAATCTAAGCCTGAGGGTAGACCATCAGTGTTAAAATCCTGGACAACCCCTTTAAAGGGGGGATTCCAATCTCAGTCATTCATAGCTGAGATCCAAATACTGTTGTATGCAGTGGCATACAAAACTGGTTGATCTGGCTGTGCTGTGCTACGCTGTTTCTGTAACTTCCATACACGTATATGGGCACTATTGAAACAGCTTGACTGTTTCCATAACCCCGGTCAACTCTGGCCACCGCATACTATGGGTATTCTGATATTATCCATGAATGGCTGAGATACCCTGTTTAGGCGACTTTCACACTAGCGTGCTGCCGGAAGTTGGGCCCAGCCCCATTGACTATAATGGGGACGGGCCGGAGGTCCCGCCGCTGCATGGCAAACAGGCCAAATGGGGCAGCTGACCTGTAATTGCACTGCTCGCAGCTGCAATGTCAGTGGCTAGCAGGTAAACGGAGAAGAGAAGGCAGCGCTTGTATGACCGCCTGAGAATGGTCATCAATATAGCAAAGGCGGAAAACTCCTTTAAAGACTTCAAATGTTTGCATCTTTTAAATAATATTAGTTTCTGAAGCATGACGTTCAAATTCATAGATATTAAATATAAATTAGTCATAAGACAGATTCTGTGCTTACGCACAATGTCCTAGTGTAAGACGCCAATCCTGATAATATAACACAAATAAAGCTCATTAGAGACTAATTATGTCTGGATCACCATCTGCAAATTTTGCTCCAAAGATAAAAGACGTGCTGTGTTAAAGTGTACCTCTGCGTCATAACATAATTTACAGGTTAATTCAACCTATGGTTTACATAGGTTATATAGATACATGTCCATCAGGTTCAGGCTATCTGATGTCCCACTGTTCTGTAGTTTTTAGGTACAAATACAGATCACTGGTTCATTGCCTGTGTGTAAAATACCCTAGTCAATACAGATAGGTATGCGGAAGCCTATAGGTTGCCATACACCTCCTGTAGCTGCTGGCCAAACACTTGTTCCTCCATATCTCTCTGATAAATGTGAACAGTTGGCTGTTTTCTCTATTGAGAGAGGGGATAAGCCGCTGCCAGACTCCTCTGGCAACGGCTTACCTCCCTTGAGAAGACTTGAAATCCAGCATGCTCAACACTTCTTTTCCCTGGCATCAGCCAAATAGAGAGAGTCAGAACCTCCATAAACATTAGATGGCAGGCTGGTCCCACAGAAATCAGCAGGTTCAGCTGATGGTTATCTATAGCCTATGACCATCTTAAGTTCACACAGTGTTTGGAGTGAAGGTTTATTATATAGACTGCAAACATTTCCTGACCTGCGGCACATCATTATGCCCATAGACTTGAACTGATATCTGCCCTTATGCCAAAAGTGTGTACTTTTGGTATATATTTATGCAGTATATGACTCTGACAATAAAGGAGTCCCACTGCAGATTTTGGGCTGTGTCCACTTCAAAGATTTTTATGCACAGCAGCTTCCAAAATCTTCACACTGTAGGCCGTATATTGTGTCAGGTAGCCATCTGAAAAGGATATTTGGTAGGGTCATTGTAAATAGAATCGCGGCGATCATCTGCTGTCAGCCAATGTAATGTAAGAATGAAGAGAACAGTTTTGACATTGCTGATTGGCTGAAAGCAGCTGACCGATGGGCAGCAGTTCACAGTACTCCTCCTGAATGTCTTTTCCAACTGGATGTCAGCCACAGCATACCTTTCACATTACCCCTGGCGTTCCCTACGCGTTTATCCATGTCTACTAGTTATACTATTTTGTCAGCAAAGAGAACAGTATATTATAGACATTTAGATGCAATATGTATTATGGTTTTATAAAACTATCCCCCGGGAATTACTGCTTGAGCATACTGCCCTTTCTTCATGCTGTTATTACCTACATCTTGTAGTTAATTATCTATGCCATATTCTTAGGAGCAAATTGAACTTGAGCATTGCCACTTTCAACTTAATTTACCTTAAATGATTATTTTTGTGTAGGTTATTTCATTATATTCTTTGGCTAGAGTAAAGTGTTCAATTTTTATGTTGGTCAGATAATGGATTGGTATCACTGGTCATTGATGGGTAAATTGTAAAGTTGGTACACGTTCCCACTTTTCTCTAAACTTTTTTTTTTTTTTTACTTTTAGAATTCCATCAGACATAATCTTTCTCTACATACACGTTTTATCCGTGTTCAAAATGAAGGAACAGGAAAGAGTTCTTGGTGGATGCTAAACCCCGAAGGTGGAAAGACTGGGAAGACTCCACGAAGGAGAGCGGCCTCTATGGACAGCACAAGTGGAAAATTTTTAAGGATAAAGAGCAAAGCTGGGAAGAAGAAGCAGCAACAGCAGGTACAGACTGCACCAGAGCCAACTGTAGAAGGCAGTCCTTCTTCTCAACAAGCAAAGTGGTCTGAAAGTCCATCTTCCCACACCAGTGATGACTTTGATGTTTGGGCTGAATTTCACAGTAGAGCCAACCCTGTGGCAGCAAATATGAGTGGAAGACTCTCACCGATTTTGGGAAATGATGAGCCAGATGATCTGGATGATGATGATGTGACACCTTCCTCCCCTCTCATGTACCCCAGCCCATCTAGTGCCCTATCTCCTAATGCCCGCTGTTCAGTTGAAATGCCACGGCTTACAGAACTAAGTGGTACTATAAGTATGGGTGAGGGACTTTCAGATAATTTACTGGATGAGCTCCAGGATGGTTATAGTGTGAATGCTGCTGCTGCTCTACGCCAACGCAACCCTGGATTCTCCTTTACAACAAAGTGCCCAACTTTAGGCAACAACTCTAATGCTTTTTGTGGCACTGTTTATAGCCAACCAGCTATGGGAATGATGAGACGGTTACCCATGCAGACAATCCAAGAGAACAAACAAGCTGCTTTCTCTCCAGGCAGTACATACAGGAATTCATCCCTCCAGGATCTTCTTACTGCCATGTCCTATGGACATAAAGAAGGAGTTGTGCAAAGTGAACCAGGTTTATCCACTATGCTAGGGCCACAGCGTAACCATAGGCAGAACACAGGCATGCTAAACAATTGTGACTCAGGACAAGTGCCCTACTCTGCCAGTCTAATAAAAAGCCACAACCTGTACCACCCACCCACGCTCAACCATCACTGCTCTGTTAACAACAGTGCCTTAGCTAGCTCAAGTGGACTGATAAATTCTGAATCCTGTGGCTTGTCATCTGTTCCACATCACCCTTACTTCAGTAGTCAAGGTGGACATGGAAGCCTGCTGGAAGGGCCATACCAAGGCACATATCACCATCACCACCACCACCATCATCATCATCCTCAAGTGTACAATCAGGACAGATTCCCAACAGACTTAGACTTAGATATGTTCAATGGTACTTTAGAATGTGATGTGGAATCCATTATTCTCAACGACTTCATGGACAATGATGAGATGGACTTCAACTTTGACTCTGCTCTGCCACCACAAGGAGGGTTTAATATGGCTGCCACAGCACAGCCTGCAAATCAAAGCTGGGTACAAGGTTAGGTTGCAGTGACAGCCAGTTTGCAATGTTAGGTTAGAGGCATTTCCTTCATGGCAATCAGACAGATATTTATCTGACATAAGTAAAAATGTTTGGTTGATATATTATATTGGTTTAATTGGGCCTTTCTAATAAATGGTTAGGTTTTTAGAGCTGTTTTGTGGGACAAAATTATGGTTTAAATCACATTATGACAATAATTCCAATTGCATTTTGTTCCAAAGTGCTATCTCCCACAAAACAAAAAGTTTGTGAAAAAGTTGTCTTTGTTTTGACGTTTTTCGGAAGTGAATTTGAGACGTTTGTTCCCACTGCAAAGGTCCAACCTAATGGATGATAAATTGTGAAGTGTTTCTTTTCCCGAGGAAACAAATCTCAGTTCCTGTGCACTATGTTCAGCGTATTCATTACAGTGTATTTATTTTGTAATGTCAGAATAGAGTTTAAATTCCAGTATATCACTTTGTATAAGACACGTCATTAAATAACATTGAGTTGTATCTCGTTACATATCGAATGAGATTGACATTATCTGGGTCCCTCTAAAGTTTGTAAGCCATTCTGAGCACTAGACTACTTCTGTATGGTACTATTACATGCTATCTGATTTTATATACTATTCTTCATTCTCAAGTCTCAAAAAGGAGGTAACAAAACATAGAAAGATTCTGTGCAAGCATATGAACTACAACAATTCTCATGTGAAGTGTGTTCCATCTATGTGTATAGCCAACGTCTGGTGGTGTGATGAATTCAAAGAGACATAAAAAGTGGGTGCATTTATGGGAAAATTTTACAGATGGGCATCTGCCAAAGAGCATTATACAGGACCGAGGGTTGGTGGAAAAAGCTTGGATTACTTTATCATATGACAGCTACTCAGTGTTTATATACCACTATCTAAAAACTCATGAATTATTGCTGTGTCCACAGTTTTTTGGCAGAAAATCTTTACGTGTGTGACCTGATTCTGTGTCACTTGCCAGAACACTAGCTTAAAACCAATCATAAATTATCTGGAACAGCATTTCTTAATTCCAGTACTCACAGAAACTCGGCAAGTTAGGTTTTGAGGATTTCCTTAATTTTGCACTTTTTTAAAATTAGGGTTATTAGATGAGTAATTGCTAAGGTGTTCACTTAATAGAGTCTGTTTTAAAACATGATCTGTTTGGGTTCCTTGAGGACTGGATTTAAGTAATCCTAGGGCAAGGGTTAGCAAGTACATAACAATGTTCTTAATAGGTCTACCCTATAACGATCTGTATGAATTTGTGTTTTAAGGGTATATTCATACAGTGGAAATGTATAAAAAATACCCTTAAGACAAACTCAGGATAATTGACATGATAAATTTAAACAAATGACAGATACAAAACCAAACAGTGGTTGGTCAGTTTTATAGTAAATTTATTTTATGAAAATTCTGACCAATAGGACAGTTTCAGACAGCCATAATGTGACCACGTGTAACATCCGTATTGCAACCACAGTGTCCAGACCTCCCATGGCTCAACTAAATTCAACTTAGATCCATAGAACCATATGGTGATCATAGTCAGTTTAGAAGAACCTCATGGAAGTTCTGAGTACTGCGGCCATAACATTACAGCCTTTGGAACCAGCCTAATACCATATCCCCCTTTTCTGTAAGAAAATAATGAATGACAGCTGTTAAGAGGAAAAATTGCAAGGTGAACATATGACATTAAGAATCACTGCACTTAATAGCACTAAATGATTTGTTATATATGAATCGGTATTTATTAACAGCATCTTCTTTCCTTATACTAAAAGAGGACAGTTACTGAAACTGGCACTTTTTTCTTCCACAAAGCACAATCGAGATTGATGGGAGCGTCCACCTTCAGAATAGCAGTAAAAGGGCATTTTCATTGAATAAAGTTGCACATACATTTCTGTTATGGTGCTACATCTATTGTAATGGTTATTATGGCTATTTTTATATACTCATCCAAAATAGATTTACAAGTATACAGATTAGAGGAGATTTATGAAATCTAGTAGAAATAAACCCACATTGCTCATAGTCACCAGGTGGATTACAGATGGTCATTTTCCATGACACGTTGGGCCTACTGATATCATTCATATATCATAGCAGATCATTTTTTATTAAGAATTGTGCCAAAGGTTAACCCCCAAGAAAGTACAAAAACAAAAAGGGACATGTTTTATATGCTCTTGACAGAGATGTAGGTGAGAAGCTCCATGACGTAGCTTTACAAAAACACCCAGTGACAATGTACAAAATGTTGAAGATTCTGCACATACATAAAATGGCACAAAAATGTTGCAGCTAATTGATGGGAGTTTTTTTTCATGCCAAGATCACGTTTGGAGATGCTGTTAAAACTCATGCCACATATGTATAAAGGGTAACAAGGCATTTTGTGATTAAGTATTGGGAATAAATTAATAAGAGTTCGACATCTATGATCTCCCTGCAACATGTTCTACTTTTCTACACCATTTATAAAGGGAATCTGTCACCAATTTAATGCTGCTAGGTTCTAACAGTTTCAGCGCATGTTATTGAGTCCCCATATTCATGAGCACATGACGGAGACAGCCAGGAGCTCATGAATATTCAGGACTCATCGGCATGCTCTGGACCTGTTCAATATAAGGTTTTAGCAACACGGCTGGGTCAATTAAAGAAAGTGACCCCACATTTTGCTAAAGGGATCTGTCACTAATTTCCGCTACCCTTTGGGCACCATAAAACTGGTGACAGATTCCCTTTAAATATAAAAAATGAGGTTGAAACACTTTTAAACGCACCCTTTGCCTTCTGAATATATCAAGCTTCTTCCTGCCAACCCAACAGTAATCATTTGAAACAAATGAACAAAAAAGTGTCCAAACCTTTGCATTTTTGACAGATCTGTCTTTTCTTCAGATAGATCCAAACATACAGTGCTAATGTATTCCCATACACTGGACACATCTGACATATAAAGGGGAAAAACGCCACTTTTGTAGTGCTAAAAAAAGAGGCAGAGACTTTTTTACATGCCAGATGTGCTATAACATGTTGGAAACTGGGATTGGTAATAAATAAGCTGGGGTAGATTTGATTTTCTGGCAAATTTGGGCCGAAAGAAGCATTTGCCTCTTAATAAATTACCGTAGGCGCATCTCACTCTGCTGCACAGGGGATCAAGGCTTGCGTATGGAAACGGCAGTCTTGATAAACCTCCGCCATACTTTTTTGTGGTGTCCTGTACTTTTTAAATCTCATAGAACACATTTTCTGTAGAGTCAAAAACTGGCATCCTTAGGCTGGGTTCACACGGGCGTGACGGATTTGTTCAGGATGCGTCCCAGGTGTATTGCAGCAAACCCGCGCGAGTAGGTACCCAATTGCAGTCAGTTTTGACTGTGATTGCGTTCCGTTGTTCAGTTGTGCAATGTGTTTTGCACGCGCGTGATAAAAAAAATGAATGTGGTACCCAGACCCGATCATTATTATTTTCCCTTATAACATGGTTATAAGGGAAAATAATAGCATTCTGAATACAGAATGCTTACTAAAATAGGGCTGGAGGGGTTAAAAATTTTTTTTTTAAAAATTTAACTCACCTTAATCCACTTGTTCGCGCAGGCGGCATCTCTTCTGTCTTCTTCTTTGAGGAATAGGACCTTTGATGACGTCACTGCACTCATCACATGGTCCATCACATGATCCATCACCATGGAGATAGATCATATGATGGACCATGTGATGAGCGCAGTGACATCATCACAGGTCCTTTACCTCACAGATGAAGACAGAAGAGATGCCGGCTGCGCGAACAAGTGGATTAAGGTGAGTTAAATTATTATAATTTTTTTTTTTAACCCCTCCATCCCTATTTTAGTAGGCATTCTGTATTCAGAATGCTATTATTTTCCCTTATAACCATGTTATAAGGGAAAATAATAATGATCGGGTCCCCATCCCGATCGTCTCCTCGCAACCGTGCGTGAAAATCGCACCGCATCCGCACTTGCTTGCGGATGCTTGCAATTTTCACGCAGCCCCATTCACTTCTATGGGGCCTGCGTTGCGTGTAAAACGCACAATATAGAGCATGCTGCGATTTTCACGCAATGCACAAGTGATGCATGAAAATCACCGCTCATGTGCACAGCCCCATAGAAATGAATGGGTCGGTATTCAGTGCGGTTGCAATGCGTTCACCTCACGCATCGCATCTGTGCGGAATACTCGCCCGTGTGAACTCAGCCTTATACAGGTGAAACTTGAAAAATTAGAATATCGTGCAAAGTTCATTTATTTCAATAATGCAACATAAAAGGTGAAGCTAACATATGAGAGAGACTCATTACATGCAAAGTGAGATATTTCAAGCCTTTATTTTGTTATAATTTGGATGATTATGATTTATAACTTATGAAACCCCAAAGTCACAATTTTGAGGTACCCTTTGCTCAGGGGGTATGGATTAATTAGCTGTCTAGAGTGTGACACTTTGAGCCTAGAATATTGAACCTTTTCACAATATTCTAATTTTAAGTTGTATTAATGCAATTTCTTTTAAGTTGCATTACTGAAATAAATGAACTTTTGCACAATATTAAAATTTTTCGCGTTTCACATGTAGTAGGCCAAGAGAGAAACTTTCAGTATATGTCTGTCACACTGAAATCTGTGGACACCTGTATATCATACATATTTCGCTTCCAGACATATACTGTCGACTATATGCAAATTTTTTTTATATGAATTGAGTTTAATTATCCTTTTAGGCCAAAATCACACATTCTGCTGCTGTGGGTTTTTCTAGAACAGAACATTATGTTTGTCGCTTCTAGTCTCAGAAAAATCCACTGTACCTAACTTGTCAAGAAGGCGTGCCTTAGTGGGAAGGGAATACCAAAATTATGGCACATAATAAGCCAACCAATAGTTGGTATAAAATTAGACAAAGGTTTTCAGCCATGCACCAAATTTATCATCCAGCCTGAGCCACTGTGATAAATCTAGCACACCTTTAGGGTGCGTTCACACAACTGTATGTATTTTGCGGTCCACAAAAAATACAGATGATGTCTGTGTGACGTCTGTTTTGAATAGTTTTATTTTTTTTGTGGATCCATTGTAACAGTGCCTATCCTTGTCTGCAAAACGGACAAGAATAGGTCATGCTCTATCTTTTTTGTGGGGCTGCAGAATGGACAAACGGATGCGGACATCACACGGTGTGCTGTTCGCATTTTTTCAGACCCATTGAGATGATTGGGTCCGCATCCTATCTGCACAAAAATGCCGATCGCACGCAGACCAAAAATCCGGTTGTGTGAATGTGGACTTATACTGCCTAAGTTTACACTGCCTGCAGGATTAGTGAATCTGCCACTGTTTTCAAAAGGAGGACTAAAATACCACCACGTAGCTGTTATTTACCCTTGGTTTCACACAGCTGTAATTTGCATCTATCGCATCCACTGAGCCAAAATTAAATTATAAAGTACATAGTGTGCTCTTTTCAACATTTTTTTTATAGAAAGCCAGAGGTTTCTCTAAGGAATCTTAAGAAATGTTGGTCCAAAGAAAATGATTTTATCTATGGAAATCTTTTCAATTCCAGTTCACAGGAGGATCTGTACTCATTGGGAAACAGCACTACTTTCATGAACTTGTCTTTATAAATTAGGCAAACTATTGCAATGTAAATGAAATGCCATACCTTACATGCCATGCACTTTAAAGTTCTGTTCCTACAAGGCAGCAGTATCTGATCAATTCGCACATGTAGTACATAAATCTACTAATATAAGCTAGAATCGTTTTATTACAGGATCAGAGCAGACAATCTAACAACCCATATCTCTTGAAATTCTTTCCTACCTGTGAAGAGTAAAGGGTTGGCCATTGTATCTTAATTCTAGACTTTCCCAGCAACTCCCAGAGAGTTACACCATTAAAACAATATTTATTTTAAATATATTTCATAATATAAATTGTTAATATATTTGTTAGTGATATTATTAGTGTTATTTTCCTGGACACATATTAAGGAACTGCTGGGTTCAATCCCCCCACCCCCAAGGTGCAACACAAGAAATGAAACACTTTCCGAATTTAAATTGCGGATTGTACTAATAAGAAAAAAAATCTAATTCATATAAATCCATGAGTATTTAATGCTGAGTCGATGAAAGTACACACACCTCAGCAAACCATGCATACGGAAACAGAGAACATTAAGATTGATGTGAAGGGGTTAATAATTGTAATTGTGATTGATTTACCCAGTTCTGGTCAATTAGGTGTTCTTACTTCCTTGGTTGAATATAGTCAAACTTCTCTTGGTACGTGTCCTGTTCTCATGCTTTTCTATGTGTATGCTTAATGAGACTGCATTGCCATGGCCTTCTCCCCTCTGTTCTTAATGTATGATTTGACACAGATATGGTATATGGTCTAGCCTTTAACGTTTTGCCATCTATGCTGAATTCCTATGGTAAGCAAAATTCAATAAGATATATACAGTACATCAATGGTTAAACTGCTTCCAGTCATACTTATTAAAAAGGTCCTCCTGTCCAATGGAAACTATTGTATCCAACTCTTGGTTAATACAAATGTGATCCTATTTCTAAATATTGTGGCTGTTTACATGTTACTTTTTATGTTTTTGTTGCATTTTATTTGATATACAGAATTTAATATATACAAATCCATGTACATACAGAAAATATATTAGGAATAATTTTATTTTATTTGTATCTTGCTGTTTTTGTTTTGTATGAACAGAACATTTTACGTTCAGATTTTTAGGACTGTTAATTTTTATGACCTCTGTAATAATAATTGAGGTATTGTCATTATGGCAATGGTGCATTTATGTGCCATGCAGCATAGTGTAGGCTAAAATACTGTAAGAGGGGCATAAGCTAAAAAGGCCATGGGTACCAATGCCTTCCTCTAGAACAAAAAGGAAGGTGGATTATGAGATTTGTGTCTATTAGGGAAGGGGGGAACCTACAAGGCTAACTCCGAAAGTGCCTTACTGCACCTGGAAATGCCATGTAGTATCTCACAGTTTCAATAATGTCTTCTGTAAATGATCACGCCTCCTTATATAATTATACTGAATATCTAGACTCTGTTCATGAACAACTGCTGCATTGTATAATGGTTATGAGTATCCAGATATCAGTTCACCATGCAGTGTACCCATGCTCAGTAACACTATACATTGCTTCACCTTGCCCATATGGATCCCCCCTTGTCCTCCTCACTGCAGTGTAAAGCGATTGTAATGTTTTTGAGTGTGTTGTTGTAGTGTGTGACTCTCCAGATGTAACATAAACCTGTGTATACTGACTGTACAGAATATTTTCAGGAATAAAATCGTTTTAAATATTGTATGTCTTAATTAAGGTGACTTTGCATGTTTAAGTATATGGAAAGCTTGGCTTTAAACAAATTTTCCATACATTCACATAATTGCATTTGTAGTGACATCAACACGTACAGGTCAATGTACATCACTACTACTAATAAAAAGAGGGTCGTCGTCCCCGAGACAAGAATGGTCATAAAGTAATAAAAGTACTCGGGAGTTGCCATTTCCAGAACCACTGCTCTGGTCCACCCCACCAGGCTTTATCTGTTTGGCTGAAGCGATGACGTACTTGTATACTGCACTCAATCACCGGCCTCATGGGTCAGTTTCCACATACTGCTGAGGCCAATGATTGGCTGCAGCGGTGTCTGGGGTATACGGCCACTTTATCGCTGCAGCCAAGAGGATGGCGTCATGACGGGAAGGATAGAAAATGTGGCATTGGAAGTGGTGGTGAGTGAAATAGGTGAGTGTAGGTTGTTTTATTATTTCATGAATCTCTCCTACCTGGGACACCTTTTTTTTTATAACGCTTGCAACCCTATTAAGAATAGGTATTGCAATAAAGTACATGCTGTATTTAAAAGACTATTCCAAATATGTGCTAGGGACCCATTATGTACCCGTCATAAAGCAAGAAATATAAGGATCCTAAACGGGGAAAAAAAAGCTTTCAGATGGCACATTCACCATTCCTTCTAATACCCATGTCACGGATGAGAGTGGGGGAAACCCTCATCCGTGCGATGTTAAGGATAAGGAAGCTGCTAGGCCTGGACAACAGAATTAGGGAGCAGGTCACCTCCTAAAGCGTCCCTAACTCTGACCCTGACTCCTAACTGTATGAGCCAACCCAGATGGTAGGAGGGCTCATACTCAGCAACCTCGAGTCCCTACTAACCCTCGAGATCCCTGGACTAGGAGCAGGGTAAGACGACCTGTTCCTCCTAGACACGGAGGAACAGGAGTCTCACTGGCCAAGCTGCAAGGAAAGGGGAACATCAACAGCATATGGATATGGCAGGCGAGTGAAACCACTTCCACACCTACCTGCCACAGACACACTGACTGGAACCCGTGCTCAATAGCTGTTATCCACACCAAACACAAAAGGACACAGCACACAACATAAACTCACACAGGAAACCAGATGCATAACTGCAATAAGGTGAGACTCCACACAAACATAAGCATAACATCAATACATTAGTTTTATGACCACAAGGGTGGCCCTCACTGTATAGATGGCATCTGGATACCAGGAGGATGACTCCAGCATAACATGCCTGGAGTACCCCTCAGCTACAGGCTTCCAGCAGAGGCTAAATAGCCCAAGTAGCCCCACCCACACAGACATACTAGGAAAGGAATTAACCCTTCCAACACCAGAGAAGGTTAGTGTCACTTAAAGGGGAAATGCACACATAACTTAAATCCCGTGCACACCAAACATACAAAGTGCACACCTACAAAGAGAGGTTGCCAGGTGCAACCGCATGCACTTGACAGCAAGCTGCCTAGCAACCAGCTCAGGCTGCTATACTGCCAAATAACATCATGTTGCCAGCGGCAACCACACATGAGGCATAATGCTAACAGCCCTCACCTGTGATTGACAACAAGACCAGACCGCGGGCAACTGCATGCAGCTCAAGGAGTCACGACCATAACCATGGTCGTGACAACCCATCCCCATGCATTACAGTTATAAAGACTCAGGGGGTCATTTATTAAGACTGGCATTTTAGACGCCGGTCTTAATAAAGCCCCTGCACTGGCGGTGGATCGCCGAAGTTATGAAAAGGCACTGGCCTGTACATAACTTTGGCACATCCAGCACAGCTTCTAAATGTAAGCCAGCTTTCTAGCTGGCTTACATTTAGACCAGTGATGCCCAACCTACGGCCCGCGGGCCAAATGCGGCCTGCGAAGCCGGGGGGGATATCTGTGGAGGACACTGAAGGGGGGGGGGATCTGTGGAGGACACTGAAGGGGGGGATCTGTGGAGGACACTGAAGGGGGGGGATCTGTGGAGGACACTGAAGGGGGGATCTGTGGAGGACACTGAAGGGGCGGATCTGTGGAGGACACTGAAGGGGGGGCTCCTTGGAGGACACTGAAGGGGGGGATCTTTGGAGGACACTGAAGTGGGGGATCTGTGGACGACACTGAAGGGGGGGGATCTGTGGACGACACTTAGGGGGATGTTGAGGTGGGAGGTCCTGGAGGGGTGGAAGGTCCGATAGGTATGTGGGGGAGGGGGGTCCCATAATTTTTTTTGCTATGGGGCCCAGTCATTTCTAGCTACGCCCCTGATTGTTAAGATTGGGCGGGCACTGGAGCGATAGAGCGCCCTTCTGTAGGAGAAGCCAGCGGGAGATGAAAGGAGGAGGGGCCAGCTCCTGGTGGTGTCGGGCACACAGTGCAAGCATGGCGGTGGAGGATCTGACTGAAGCCTAAAGACCAGACATCAAGGTAGACCTGCAGAAGAAGGTCACAGCGCAGTATGTGATGTATACATGTGTGTAATGTATGTAATGCAGTGTGTGATCATCACATACTGCACTACATACATTACACACATGTATACATCACATGCCCCCTCACAGTAATAATGCCAAGATATGTGCCCTCTTCACAGATGTAATGCTCATACATGCCCCTTAACAGTAGTTATGCCCAGATATTTGCCCCCTCACAGTAGTTATGCCCAGATATGTGCCCTCCTCACAGTAGTTATGCCCAGATATGTGCCCTCCTCACAGTAGTTATGCCCTGATATGTGCCCTCCTCACAGTAGTTATGCCCTGATATGTGCCATCCTCACAGTAGTTATGCCCTGATATGTGCCCTCCTCACATTAGTTATGCCCTGATATGTGACCTCCCCACAGTAGTTATGCCCAGATATGTGCCCCCTCACAGTAGTTATGCCAGATATGTGCACTCTTCACAGTAGTAATGCTCACTCGTGCCCCCTCAAAGTAGTTATGCCCTGATATATACCCTCCTCATAGCTCAGAGTAGTTATACCCTGATATGTGCCCTCCTCACAGTAGTTATACCCTGATATGTGCCCTCCTCACAGTAGTTATGCCCAGATATGTGCCGCCTCACAGTAGTGATGCCAGATATGTGCCATCTTCACAGTAGTAATGCTCACACGTGCCCCCTCACAGCGTTTGTGTTAATTTCTGGCAAAGCTACCTGGTTCCGGGAAATTTTTACCAAGTCTAGTGCGGCCCTCAGACGAAAAATGGCTGGGCACCACTGATTTAGACCATTTTCTACGCCTACACCTAGAAAATGATGAATGAGTCGGGCCTACCAGCCCTTCTGTGCCCATGCCACGCCCACTTTTTTAGACCTGGCATGAGCAGGGAGAAGTTGCAGATTGCGCCATAACTAACCGTTGCACCGCCATCTGCACCTGAAATATGCCTAATATAGGCAGATTTTAGTATAATAAATGACCCCCTCAGTTTAAATCTATATGTCTAACATACATGTAAAACCACATGGTAGTAGCTGTAGGTAAACTTTATCAGACATTCTACGGTATAATAGATCATCCCAGTGATAAAATTAGGTGCACATATACTCTTTATTTGTGTGGAAGGCTATATAATGCCTAAAACATTTCAGCATACAATAAAGTATGACCACATTCCATACCTTAGAACCAAAGCCTGCTATCAATGGATGAACTATTAAGAGCTGTGACTCACTTTCAATGTGAAGCTCTTGTGGAATTGTAAAGTTCATCTAGGAGCATAAATTTCCATACTAGGATATAATCCGGTAGCCAAAGAATAGAGATAGCGTTGTGAAGACACCAACCTGCATGCGCCAGAGACAAGTGCCGGCACTAGCGCACGTATCAGCGAGGTAAAGAGCGCTTTACAAGACGTGAGAAACTGAAGCAAAGTCACGTATGTATGATCCTCCATTGAAAGAAGTGCCAAGCTTGGTAAGCAACTGACATCGCAGTTGAATATTACATACAGCAACTGTACTGCCTACCAAACATATCAAATGGTGACTGCAAACTTACTTGATTACTATTGCGTGTCCTAAGGACTCAATAAGTGACAAATTGAAAACTCTACAACGGCCACATTTGGATACATATATGGCCATATCGATCTCATGGCAAATTAATTAAGAACAGCACTACGGGTAAGTCTGTCCTAATAAGACACTTTATCTATTACTCCTAACACTGCTGTGAAATGTATTTAATTAGCAGTGGTGCGTGAGCTCCGCACCAACAGCTTATGGAGGGAACGAGACTGTATTGTATTGTATTTTATGCACATTTTACTTTATGTATATTTGTATAGTGTTCATATATAGTTTGTGGCATTTTATGTAAAATGAAAACTTCCCACTAATTAAATCCTGTGAAAAGAGCCCAAGATCAGCTACTACATGGACGTCTGTAATAAAGTGGCTGTACAATGCACATCTATCTATCTATCTATCTATCTAGAAAAAAAAATGAGAGTTGGGCAGCACTGCACTTTCTTGCGTATAGATGGAGTGCCAGTGGCTGAGGAGACGATCCTGCTCCAAATGAATAAATAGAAGAAATTCCACGGCACATCCAAAGAGTAAAATAAATAAAGTGACTTTAGTCACCAGGCATGCAACGTTTCGATCCGCTTCCTGGTATCTTTCTCAAGCAATGGCAAAGTAACATTGTGCTGTGTGCATATTTATACAGGTCCATATAATCAATAAATCAATAATCAAATCAATCCAGTAATTAATCAATTGTGCAAAAAATACAATAAATATCACCTAAAACATAATGTGTATAGTGATTTGCAATAACCATTATTCATATAATAAAGTGACAATAGTGCAATGATTCAACTTGCTTAAAAAATCAGCAATATGAACATACATTAATATAACATATAGTAATTCTCATGATTAAAATCCAATTCATGTGTGCTGTGATAATCAAATACCTTATTGCAGGTGTGTGGTTAAAAGCAATCTGGGAAAGAAAGGGGGGATCCAAGGGAGAGTGGGGGATGTGGTCCGCGTGGATGTCGGCGTATTCATTTTCTTACTGCGCATGTCAAAGGACCTGTATAAGACTTCAGGTCACATGATCACACACTCGGTCACGTGATCGGGACTCCCATGTCACGTGATGTCCTCTTTATTATCGCGAGACCGCATAATATGATGTGTGCTGCGTTCCACCAGCTCAGAGGCGTTAACTGCAAGCCACACATTAGAAACCATCAACCTAATCCATACATCCCACTGGGAGGCACAACATCCGACTGAGTCCATAGTCCAATCAGGTTAAAGTTCAGGATCCAGAGTATTCAAAATATTTAAAATAGTCAGAGACAGCAAAAAAAAAACAATATAATGTCTATAATAATCGGGAATAGCAGGGGGGTCAATATAGTATATATGATAGGCATACAATATTCTAGATATTAGTTCAAGTCCCATATAGGGAGTTAGATAAGTAACATTGCGGGACTGCCGCCTAATGTCATGTCCAAAACATTAGTAGAGAGACAATGCTCGACAATACGAGCACACAATCTCAATATCATAACGTGATGGATCAGTAGTAAATCAGTAGTAAATCGCGATAATAATGAGGACATCACGTGACATGGGAGTCCTGATCACGTGACCGAGTGTGTGATCATGTGACCTGAAGTCTTATACAGGTCCTTTGACATGCGCAGTAAGAAAATGAATACGCCGACATCCACGCGGACCACATCCCCCGCTCTCCCTTGGATCCCCCCTTTCTTTCCCAGATTGCTTTTAACCACACACCTGCAATAAGGTATTTGATTATCACAGCACACATGAATTGGATTTTAATCATGAGAATTACTATATGTTATATGAATGTATGTTCATATTGATGATTTTTTAAAGGATAACTGTCTTATTTATTTATTTTTTGGAGTATTGGATTGTGGTGATTAATATCACCTTGGTGGCCCTATTTAAACTTTTCATTGTGTATTCAATTACCCCTTAATTCCACATTTTTGTTCCCTGTACTGCCTACTTTTACCTGTGCTTAAAATAGGGTTGCTAGGCATGGTCCGTCTATCTGTTGATAGACGGAGAACTCAGCGTGCAGGCTCACATTACTGACAGCCAGGGACTGTAAGTAAATGATTAAAGCCAGGTCCTCCCCAGCAGCTGATAACAGTGCCTGGGCTGTGTGCACTTCTCCCTGTCCCTGCGCTTCGCAGACGCTCCCTCACTCAGCAGAGCTGGCGAAGTAGAGTGGAAGCAGCGCAGACCAGGGAAGGGAGATCTGCCATCTGCTCAGTGTATAAATGAAAGCAACATGTGGTAAGAGGACCCCTTTGTGCTGCTGGAGATTAACCCTTTATGGGGGAGAGCTCTGGTTACTGACACTTTTGGGGGGCTATTGTTACTGGCTAGTGAGGGCAGGTGGGATTAGCCTCAGGGTGAGGGCAGTGGCGGCCATCTTAACTGAATAGTGAAATTGCAGTTTTATGCAGACTGGTTGCTAAGAGCTGAATCTTATTAAATATGGGGTAAGTCAGTCTAATAGTAACTGATTCTGGAATATCATGTTATTAGTAACTACATATATGAAAATTGAAATTGGGGTCTAAATGTGACAGTTAACCTTTAAGCAAGTTGAATTATTGCACTATTGTCACTTTATTATATGAATAATGGTCATAGCAAATCACTATATACATTATGTTTTAGGCGATATTTATTGTATTTTTGCACAATTGATTAATTACTGGATTGATTTGATTATTGATTTATTGATTATATGGACCTGTATAAATATGCACACAGCACAATGTTACTTTGCCATTGCTTGAGAAAGATACCAGGAAGCGGATCGAAACGTTGCATGACTGGTGAATAAAGTCACTTTATTTATTTTACTCTTTGGATGTGCCGTGGAATTTCTTCCATTTATCTATCTATCTATTTATCTATCTATCTATCCATCCCTAATCAGGGGTATAGCTAAAGGTTCATGGGCCCTGGTGGAAGAGTTTAACTTGGGCCCCCTTACCCTCTTTGTGGTAGGGGACAGAGGTGAACCTAGCTTTTCTGATGCCTGGGGTGAAAATTGAAACTGCAATCCCACCCTCAACCTAACCCCTTTCCTCCTGTCCTACTGTTAAAGACATACTTGAAAAACACTACATACAGGGCGACAAAATATACAGGGTAATACAGTGCCACATACCTTTTACATCCATTGATGTCTCCTCTGATGTAGATGTTCTCTTTCTTCATCTTCTCCATTCAGACCAGACTTTCATGATGATTTTTTTTAGCCATCTCTTGTCTTTGCAGAGTCTGATGAACAAACATTTTAGTTTCGTACTTTTCCATCATCCTCCCACCTTCTGAACACTGCCCCCTAAGGCGTGCCATTGCAAAAGTGCCCCGTTATAATGACCGCTAATCCCCCCAAAAAATCCCCCCTTATAATGTGTGCCAGAGCAAAAAGGGCTCCTAAGTAGTGTTGATCGCGAATATTCAAATCGCAAATTTTTATCGCGAATATCGGCACTTCGAGAATTTGTGAAGATCTAGAATATAGTGCTATATCTTCGTAATCACGAATATTCTAGCTTTTTTGCATCAGTACCCTCCTGCTTCTTGTTTGTGGGCCAATAAGAAGGCTGCAATATCTTTGTCTGAGCTTAGCAACATCCCTAGCAACCAATAGGAAAGTTGCTTATCCCTTACTATATAAGAACCTCCCCAGCAGCCATTTTCTGCAGTTTTTTGCAGTTCTGAGAGAGACAGCAGTGTCATTACTGTGCTCTGTGCTTTGCTGAGTCATCTGGATCCTTATTCATCTACATTAGATAGTTAGTTAGCTGATATATATTGTAGTAACCTAGAGGGGAGAATCGTGGATGGTCAGTACGTCTCACTGAGAATGTATGCCTCAGTGATATAATTCCCGAAAATAAGTATACCAGTAACATTAGGTTGCTGGGAGGTTTTCGTTAAAGTGGATTTTTGGGTCCGGGTTTTAGGAGTGACCAGAGAGCTTGGGTGGGACAGGTCACTCCCGTACTCCATCCAGGGTTTTCCTACTGTGTGGTTAAAAAGGGTGTGGGAATCTCAGCTGAGGAGATCAAGTGTGCACAGGCTAAGTAAAGCTGAACAAGCTAAGAGGGAGGACTTGGTTTCTGAAAGACCCCAGAGAGTGGTGAGACCATATTGTTGTTACCTGATTTGGACTGAACACAGAATGTGGGACTTTATGTTATGCAATATTTGAGGGCTAAAGAAAGCTTAAAGCTAAAGTTTGAACATGTTTACCTTTGTTTGCTGAAATAAACACTGCTTGTGGTGAAGAGTGAACTGACACGCGTGTATGTGTGCACAGTGACGGAGTTAAAATCCCCACAATATATATATAATTCAGATAGTTAGTGGGAGATAGTCAGTGTAGGCTAGATAGTGATATAGTGTAGCTGATAGGTTCCAGTGCAGGGTGTTAGGTAGTGTGATAGGAATTACTGTGCTGTGATAGGGATTAGTGAAAACAGTGCTGTAATGTAAAATTACTTACAGTGATCAGGAGTTCTTCCTTACAGTCACGAAAGTTGCTGCCAACCATTTTCTTCAGTCTCAGGAAACTTCTAGCAGCTTGAAAAATGTTGCAAATGCCTGTATTGCGCTCAGAATACGCGCATATTACATTGCCAATATTTGCAATCAAGAAAATAATGACTAGAGATCACGAATTCTAGAATTTGCGAATTTATGGCGAATATTAGGCCAAAAATTTTGCGAAATATCATGAAAAACAAATATTGCCTATGCTGCTCATAACTACTCCTGAGTCCTTATAATTAGAAATGAGCAAAGTTTTCAAAAATTAAATTCAAACGCTTCGCTGAATTTTCCCAAAAACTTTGATTCGATCCAGCTATTTCCCGGCTACAGGGAGTCTGTATATTGGTGTACATTACTGTGCATTGCAGAAACATACATAGGTAGTCCGCTGTGGTAGTGAAACAGTTACTGTGCATCAGTATGACAGGCAGGTGACAGACTTCACTCTTAGAATCAGTTCACACTTCACTTATTTGGTCAGTTACAGGCCCAAAACTGACCAAATAACTGAAATGTGAACTCAGTCTTACAGGTCAATGTTAGCATCAGCTATAAAGGACTTAACCATGCAGGGGCCCAAGATTTTACTATAGAGTGAAAGAGCGCTTTCCTTTTACACAGTCTGCTGATTCCACATAGATTTTCTACAGAACCAGTTCTGTTACATGCTGATATAAGTAGTGGGCCCATGACACAGTGGAGTGGGTGTCAGCAGTAAGTTTGTGTTGGTGTCACTGTTTATTTTTCTTCTGATCCGTCACAAGAACAACTCCAAAAAATGGATCCTGTCTTTTGAGCATCCTCCTTCACACGGTCAGCATTTGGCCAAGATCAATATTGCTGAGGCCAAAAAAAAAACAGCAGTGGATCCAAAACAGAGATGACACGTGATTGGAATATTTGCATGTCTTCTGTGTTTTGTACCCACTCCAGCTTATGGCTTCCAAATCATGAGCAAATCCTGATGCAAAATAGGGACCATGTGATAGAGGCTTTATGGATGCTCCAAAGACAGGATCTGTTGTGTTTTTCATTTTCCTGTTCTTCTGATGGGTGAATAAATGGTGATGTCAACAAGTCCAACTAGGCACACTGGTGGCCCCGTCACACAGTGGTAAGGGTGGCAACAGTGAGAGGAGTCAACATAGTGGCCCTGTCACAGAGTGGGGAGGGTGGCAACTGCATGAGGGGTCAACATATTGGCCCAGTCACAGAGTGGTGACAGCACAAATATAGTTGCAGTAGGAGAAGATGGCAGCAGAGGCAGCAGGTGTGTGGCAGCATTGGTATAGTGGCTGAAGCAGGTGGTCAGAAGAAACAGGCCTTTTTTCACAATGTTTTGGTGTGGCACCCAGAATGATCTAGTCTGATGCATCAGGCACTGGCGTGTGGAAATCCTGGCTGATCTACGCCTGATTCACTTTACAAAGGTTAGTCTCTCAACATTTTTGGTGGAAAGGCGAGTTTTCTTTGGGGTAACTATGCCCCAGCTGCACTAAACACCCGCTCTGATACCACACTACTGGCAGGGTAGGAAAGCTTGGCCAGGGCAAGCCCGGCCAGTTGCGGCTATAAATGAAGTTTTGCTGCCCAGTAGTACAGGGGATCTTGGATCTGGGGTGGCAGGATGAAGTCCAATTATGCCCCCACTTTCTGGTTCTGCTCCAAGTCCTGCTGCTGCTCGGTGGTTTCTTTAGTAGGGGGGTGAAGAAAAGTGCTCATTAGAGACTCCAGGCTTAAGTTGTTGCTGGTGGAGCTGGTGCTGCTCCTGGCCCCCCACCCCCTTCCAACAGTCAAGGCAGTGGATAATGAGCGCAGGGGGGCCACCCTCGGTCAGACCTTTGTGAGGATGGGCGATGGCGCACATAGGCAGTGGCCAACTGACTACATAGGATGTCTCGATAGTAGTTAAGTTTATCCTTCCTCTCAGCAGGTGGCAAAAAGACCCCCATTTTGGACCTGTAGCGAGGGTCTAACTTGGATGAGAGCCAGTAGTCATCCCTCTGCTGAATGGTGATAATGGTTTGTGCGTGAATGTCCTCCTCCTCCACCAGACAAGCCCCCACAGGGCTCCAGTGGGCGTGATATGTAGGTGCCACGTCTCCTGTCCCCTGACCAGCAAGATTTATCAGCATCTGCCTCAGGACATGAAGTAGTGGAAAGCCATCATTCATCCTGTAGTCGTAACGACTGACAAATAAAAACTTGAAAATTTTCCATATGCTTCTTGTAATGGTAATCTGAAAACTGAATATAAATTGTTTTAAAAAAAAAAAAAAAACTTGAAGGGCCTGAGCAAATGGCAGGTGTCCCGCATGAGCTGTCACTGGCTAACATCAAAGTTATACAGGGGAGTACTCCTGTCCGCCCGCATCATATAGTCGGTCCAGAATGTGGAGGGTGGAGTTCCAATGTGTGGAACCGTTGCATATGAGGCTATGTTGGGGAACAGTATTCTGCCTTTGCAGCTCAAGGATGGTGTGTTTTGCAGGGTAAGAGTGGCTAAAGTGCATGTACAGTTTCCTGGCCAAAATGTCTTGCAGTTTGGTGGAAGACGGTTATTCTAAGCTGAACGTACCTGCACTCGTCATATTGCAGAAGATAAACAGCTTAAGGCCGGGTAAGTATCAGCTTGGGAGATTGGTTGGGAATCCCTGGTTCTGTTGACTCAACCAATGACAAAGTTAGAGGCAGGTGGAGCATCCTTAAAAATGATTTTAGGGATTTACTGTAACTGGCTGAGTGATAGAAAACAGAGGGTGGTTATTAACGGTACACACTCAGATTGGGTCACTGTCACTAGTGGAGTACCTCAGGGGTCAGTATTGGGCCCTATTCTCTTCAATATATTTATTAATTATATTTATTATATTTAATATTAATTAATCTTGTAGAAGGCTCGCACAGTAAAATATCAATTTTTGCAGATGACACTAAACTGTGTAAAGTAATTAACACAGAAGAGGACAGTATACTGCTACAGAAGGATCTGGATAGATTGGAGGCTTCGGCAGAGAAGTGGCAGATGAGGTTTAACACTGACAAATGTAAGGTTATGCACATAGGAAGGAATAATGCAAATCACCTGTACATACTAAATGGTAAAACACTGGGTAACACTGACATGGAAAAGGACCTAGGAATTTTAGTGAAAAGCAAACTTAGCTGTAAAATCCCATGTCAGGCAGCTGCTGCCAAGGCCAATAAGATAATGGGTTGCATCAAAAGGGGCATAGATGCCCGTGATGAGAACATAGTCCTGCCACTTTACAAATCACCAGTCAGACCACACATGGAGTATTGTGTACAGTTCTGGGCTCCTGTGATCAAGGCAGACATAGCAGAGCTAGAGAGGGTTCAGAGGAGGGCAACTAAAGTAATAACTGGAATGGGGGGACCAGTGGCAGATCCAGAGCCTGGTCTCGGGAGGGGCACTTTCCGATTATTTTCTGTCCGCCGCCACAAGACTACACAGTGTAGAGGTATACTGTATATTGTGTGGCACAGTGAATGCTATATGTGTATAACAAACATATTTCACATGAAAACTTACAATTACTTGGCTTGGCCCTTGGGGATCTCGGACACTACTTCAACACTTTGGCCGGGAGCTCGTGGAGCTGATGTTGTGTTATATCTAGAGTTGAGCGGACACCTGGATGTTCGGGTTCGACGGGTTCGGCCAAACTTCACAAAAAAGTTTGAGTTCGGGACACGAACTTGACCCGAACTTGACTCCGAACCCGAACCCCATTGAAGTCAATGGGGACCCGAACTTTTGAGCATTAAAATGGCTGTAAAAATGTCATGGAAATGGCTAGAGGGCTGCAAATGGCATCAAAATGTGGTTAAGAGCATAGTAAGTGCTCTGCAAACAAATGTGGATAGGGAAATGACTTTAAATAACATAAAATACGTAAAAATAAAAAATAATAATCTTGATCTAGGAGGACCAGGTCCATATGGAGTAGGAGGTTGAGGAGGCGGTGGATATGGTGGTGAAGGTGGAAGTGGCGGTGAAGGAGGAGGAGGTAGCCTACACTGCTTTTTGGTTTAAAATGTATTTATATTTTTTTAAATTAGGGTACACCCCAAAACATTGGGAAATACACTCACCTAAAGAATTATTAGGAACACCTGTTCTATTTCTCATTAATGCAATTATCTAGTCAACCAATCACATGGCAGTTGCTTCAATGCATTTAGGGGTGTGGTCCTGGTCAAGACAATCTCCTGAACTCCAAACTGAATGTCAGAATGGGAAAGAAAGGTGATTTAAGCAATTTTGATCGTGGCATGGTTGTTGGTGCCAGACGGACCGGTCTGAGTATTTCACAATCTGCTCAGTTACTGGGATTTTCACGCACAACCATTACTAGGGTTTACAAAGAATGGTGTGAAAAAGGAAAAACATCCAGTATGCGGCAGTCCTGTGGGCAAAAATGCCTTGTGGATGCTAGAGGTCAGAGGAGAATGGGCCGACTGATTCAAGCTGATAGAAGAGCAACGTGGACTGAAATAACCACTCGTTACAACCGAGGTATGCAGCAAAGCATTTGTGAAGCCACAACACGCACAACCTTGAGGAAGATGGGCTGCAACAGCAGAAGACCCCACCGGGTACCACTCATCTCCACTACAAATAGGAAAAAGAGGCTACAATTTGCACGAGCTCACCAAAATTGGACTGTTGAAGACTGGAAAAATGTTGCCTGGTCTGATGAGTCTTGATTTCTGTTGAGACATTCAAATGGTAGAGTCCGAATTTGGCGTAAACAGAATGAGAACATGTATCCATCCTCTGATGGCTACTTCCAGCAGGATAATGCACCATGTCACAAAGCTCGAATCATTTCAAATTGGTTTCTTGAACATGACAATGAGTTCACTGTACTAAAATGGCCCCCACAGTCACCAGATCTCAACCCAATAGAGCATCTTTGGTATGTGGTGGAACGGGAGCTTCGTGCCCTGGATGTGCATCCCTCAAATGTCCATCAAATGCAAGATGCTATCCTATCAATATGGGCCAACATTTCTAAAGAATTCTATCAGCACCTTGTTGAATCAATGCCACGTAGAATTAAGGCAGTTCTGAAGGCAAAAGGGGGTCCAACACCGTATTAGTATGGTGTTCCTAATAATTCTTTAGGTGAGTGTATAACCCTCCAGTCGTGCTAAACACACGTTCAGACAATACACCGGCTGCAGGGCAGGCCAGCACCTCCAAGGCGTAAAGGGCAAGCTCAGGCCATGTGCCCAATTTGGAGACCCAGAAGTTGCAGGGGCTGACCCCTGTCAGTTAGTTCGTGTAGGCCTTTGCATACTTACTGCCCCACCATGTTGCATGTCCCCGTGATATTCACGATCCAATTTGATTTCTGCTCTATCAACTTTTGATGTTCTTTTATGCGCCTACCATGGTGATCACGGGTGGCGGGGAACCAGGGATCCAGGCCGGAGAGGGCGCGTGAGAAAAAGAGACCAAATTTAAGGGAGATAAATTTATTTTAAAAAATTGGGATCGAGCAGAAATGTGGGAAAAGCTATTGAGGCGCAAATGTGGGACAAATTACAGAAGTCCAAATGTGGGCCAAAAGAGTCAAGCGGAAATGTGGGAAAAGATATTGAGGTGCAAATGTTGGCCAAAAGAGTATAGAGGAAATGTGGGACAACTTGTGTAAGTTTAAGCATTGAATCAAAGGAGGTGGCGTGCATCAATTAAAGAAACATTTCAGAAATTTTATTCCCTGTCATCTATGCAGAGCAGGGGTTTATTCACGTCTAAAATTGTATAATGTCAACCCAAAAATTTAACATTTAACAATATTACAGAAATGTATTAACCTGTCTACTTGGTAGAGCAGGGGTCTATGACAGAAAACAATTATTTATTGTCACCCAAAAATGTAAAATAAAAATTATTGAAATTTATTAAGCTGTCAACTAGGTAGAGGAGGGGTATATTACACCCAAAAATTTGTGAATTTGACCCTAAAATGTAACTGACAAATGTTTTTTTTTTTTTTTTACCGGTCTAATAGGTATAGTAGTGGTACATCACACCAAAAAATTGCTGAAATTCACCAGAAAATGTAACTGCCAATTTTTTTTTTTACCGGTCTACTAGGTATAGCAGTGGTACTTCACACCCAAAAATTTTTACATTTTAACTGAAAACGTAACTGACAATTTTTTTTTTTAATTTTGAATTTCAACTGAAAATGTAACTGACAAATTATTTTATTTTTTTAACCTGCCTACTAGGTATAGCAGTGGTACATCACACCCAAAAATTGGTGAATTTCACCCGAAAATGTAAAAGCCAATTTTTATATTTTTTTTAACCTGTCTGCTAGGTATAGCAGTGGTACATCACACACAAAAATTGGTGAATTTCACCAGAAAATGTAACAGACAATTTTTTTTATTGGAATGCAAATAAGATGGTGGCTCACTCCAAACGAGATACAGGAACAGGTGCTACAGTTGTTTTCAAAATTATTCAACCCCCACTGAAATTGAGTGTTTTGGCCAGTTTGACATTGATTTTGATCATTTCAGTCATCTTGTTTACAATTAAATAAAAGAGGCACTTGTAAGTCAGACAAATATAACATAACATTTATAATGAAATAACCACAAATGTCTTTTCTGTGCTTACATCATTATCAGTTTTATTCAACCCCAAGTGACATTCAATCTTAGTACTTAGTACAACATCCTTTTCCAGTTATAACAGCTTTTAAACGTGAAGCATAGCTTCCAAAAGCCTCCAGTTCAGTCACATTCTTAGGCTTGCGTGCTGCAACTGCTTTCGTTAAGTCCCACCAGAGGTTCTCAATCGGATTTAAGTCTGGTGACTGCGATGGCCACTTCAAAATGTTCCAGCCTTTAATCTGCAACCATGCTCTAGTGGACTTGGAGGTATGCTTGGGATCATTGTCCTGTTGAAAGGTCCAACGTCTCCCAAGCCTCAGGTTTGTGACGGACTGCATCACATTTTCATCCAATATCTCCTGGTACTGAAGAGAATTCATGGTACCTTGCACACGCTGAAGCTTCCCTGTACCTGTAGAAGCAAAACAGCCCCAAAGCATGATTGACCCCCCGCCATGCTTCACAGTAGGCAAGGTGCTCTTTTCTTCATAGGCCTTGTTCTTCCTCCTCCAAACATAGCGTTGATCCATGGGCCCAAACAGTTCTAATTTTGTTTCATCAGTCCACAGAACACTATCCCAAAACTTTTGTGGTTTGTCCACATGACTCTTGGCATACTGCAGTCGACTCTTCTTATTCTTTGGAGACAGCAAGGGGGTGCGCCTGGGAGTTCTGGCATGGAGGCCTTCATTACGCAGTGTGCGCCTTATTGTCTGAGCTGAAACTTCAGAACCCACATCTGACAAATCTTTTTTCAGTTCCTCAGCAGTCACACGGGGACTTTTCTCCACTTTGCGCTTCAGGTAGCGCACAGCAGTCGAAGTCAGTATCTTCTTTCTGCCACGACCAGGTAGCGTTTCAACAGTGCCCTTTGCCTTGAATTTGCGAATGATGCTTCCTATGGTGTCTCTTGGTATGTTTAACATCTTTGCAATCTTCTCATAGCCATTGCCCTTCCTGTGAAGAGAAATCACCTCTTCTCTTGTCTTCCTGGACCATTCTCTTGACTTCACCATGTTTGTAAACACACCTGTAAATGTCTAGAAGGAGCTGAGTATCACAGTCCTTTTTTAAATCTGCCTAATTGGTGCTTATTATGCTTGATTGCTGCTCCTTGACATCCACAGGTGTTTTCAATACCTGATCGAAAACACTTGAATGAACCTCTGTTCTTAAGAGTGGTAGTCTTTAAGGGGTTGAATAATTGTATCAATGAAGAAATCACAAAAAAAACATTTAATACTGTATTACAAAAACAATTGATGTCATTTTAGTTGCATTTGGTTCTTTAAAAAGTCCTTGTAAGATTTCATTCTGAACACAATTACAAATGTACACTAAATTCCCTAAAACCCTTTGCAGCATTGGGGGTTGAATAATTTGGAACACAACTGTACTAGCCCAAATTGGAGGGACACCCACCCTTTGGTAGAGTTTGAATAATAGAAGCTATAATGATGGGCGAGCACACTTCATTTGGACTGATACAATTTATAAAATTTAATTAAATCACACAATTGTATACTGCGCACGTGTATAACATATAGTAATAAAATCAGATATAAACCAATATACTGTAAAATAAACTAAAATCTGATAAAATATAAATAAAATGCACTTGATGAAAGCTAACACCACCACATATATCTGGCAAGGTCCACAGGATTTGGCAGGAACTGCCGAGATAGTTCCTATTTCACACAATAATAGGCTGGCTATGTTGTGTCAAAGTTCTTAATAGTATTTAATTAAAGTCCCATGAGGATAAATCCACATATAGATACAGGTGTATATCCAAAATATTGTTGTACGGGTATTCAGACACTTTGGCGTTTCATGAATTGTTGGAATGTCAGTCTCTTGTGCCGGATCGGACACCTGTAAAGAACATCTTCGCAGTCATAAGCGTGGCCACGCTATGGAAATTGAAATCAAAAGACAGCTGAAAAACTATCGGAACTAAGATCTACAGACCGAAAAGACACCCTCCTCTGTACTACGCCGGAAGAGAAACAAGCACGGACGAAGTATACACTGAAGTCCCGTCCGAATTCCCGCAATATCTCGAGTAAGCCGGCTAGAGGAGTACGGAGTGAGACGCCGGTATTCTCCCGCGCCGCCCGACCCTCACCAGAATATACTATTAAAGCCGAGGAAGGTAAGAGGACTTAACCTACAAATATATCAACCATAATATATGTGGGTAAAATAAAAACGAACGGTCATTGGAGTATATCAGCACAAGAGACTGACATTCCAACAATTCATGAAACGCCAAAGTGTCTGAATACCCGTACAACAATATTTTGGATATACACCTGTATCTATATGTGGATTTATCCCCATGGGATTTGAATTAAATACTATTAAGAACTTTGACACAACATAGCCAGCCTATTATTGTGTGAATTAGGAACTATCTCGGCAGTTCCTGCCAAATCCTGTGGACCTTGCCAGATATATGTGGTGGTGTTAGCTTTCATCAAGTGCATTTTATTTATATTTTATCCGATTTTACTGTATTTTACAGTATATTGGTTTATATCTGATTTTATTACTATATGTTATACACGTGTGCAGTATACAATTGTGTGATTTAATTAAATTTTATAAATTGTATCAGTCCAAATGAAGTGTGCTCGTCCATCATTATAGCTTACATTTTTTTTATTGTTTAACCTGTCTACTAGGTATAGCAGTGGTACTTCACACCCAAAAATTGTTAAATTTCAACTGAAAATGTAACTGACAATTTTTTTTTTTTTTAACCGGCCTACTAGGTATAGCAGTGGTACATCACACCCAAAAATTGGTGAATTTCACCCGAAAATGTAAATGCCAATTATTTTTTTTTATCCGGCCTACTAGGTATAGTAGTGGTACATCACACCCAAAAATTGGTGAATTTCACCCGAAAATGTAAATGACAATTTTTTTATTTTTTTAAACCTGTCTGCTAGGTATAGCAGTGGTACTATACACCCAAAAATTGGCGAATTTCACCCGAAAATGTAACTGACAAAGTAGTGAAATGATATAAAATAAAATACGTACAAATAAAACATTTTATTTTTTATTTATGAGGTGGAGTTCCATATGGAGTAGGAGTTTGAGGAGGCGGTGGACGTAGCGGTGTAGGTGGAAGCGGCGGTGGAGGAGGAGGTAGCCAACACAGGTTTTTGGTTTTAATTTAATTTTTTTAAATTGGGGTACACTCTAAAAGAGTGTGAAATATCCAAAATACAAGAATGAGCAATTGCGCTGCAGTATAACAATGGCTGGTTAGTGCCGGTATACATGTCTATTCTGCACAAGGTACGGACAAGTCCTGAGGGATCCATGCCTGGTTCATTTTAATGAACGTGAGCTTGTCCACATTGACTGTGGACAGGCGGCTGCGCTTGTTTGTGATGCCCCCTGCCGTGCTAAACACACGTTCAGATAATACACTGGCTGCAGGGCAGGCCAGCACCTCCAAGGCGTAAAGGGCAAGCTCAGGCCATGTGCCCAATTTGGAAACCCAGAAGTTGAAGGGGGCAGATCCATCATTCAGTACGTGTAGGCGTGTGCACACATACTGCTCCACCATTTTGGTGAAATGCTGCCTCCTGCTAAGACATTCCATATCAGCTGGTGGTGTTGGTTGTTGTGGCGTGCTGACAAAGCTTTTCCACATTTCGGCCATGCTAACCCTGCCTTCTTAGGTGCTGGCGGTGCCCCCGCTTCGTTGGCAACCTCTTCCTCGTCCTCTGCCTTCGCCTTGTGCTTCCACTGTGCCCCCGCTGTCAGGTGGGAATGCCACCAGCAGCGCGTCTACCAGCGTGCGCTTGTACTCGTTCATCTTACGATCACTCTCCAGTGAGGGAATTAAGGATGGTATGTTGTCCTTGTAATGGGGATCCAGCAGCGTGGCCACCCAGTAATCAGCACAAGTTAGAATGTGGGTAACTCGGCGGTCGTTGTGGAGACACTGCAGCATGTAATCGCTCATGTGTGCCAGGCTGCCCAGAGGCAACGAAAAGCTCTCCTCTGTGGCAGGTGTATCGTCTGTGTCCTCTGTATCCCCCCAGCCATGCACCAGTGATGGCCATGAGCTGGTCTGGGTGCCACCCTGCTGTGAACATGGTTCCTCCTCCTCCATCTCCTCCTCCTCATCCTCCACCTCGTCATCCTCCATAACTGTGCCCTGGCTAGACAATTGTGTACCTTGGGTTTGTGGGTGCAGGAACCCACCCTCGGAGCCACTTGGGAATTACTGGCCGGAAACCCTACGAAATGATCCCTCTTCCTCCTCCTGTGCCACATCCTCTTCCATGATCGCCAGGAGTGTTTTTTTAAGGAGGCATAGAAGTGGGATAGTAACGCTTAGAACGGCGTTATCGGCACTTGCCATGTTGGTGGAGTACTCGAAACAGCGCAACAAGGAACACAGGTCTCGCATGGAGGCCCAGTCATTGGTGGTGAAGTGGTGCTGTTCCGTGCGTGCTGCAGCTGAAACTCCACTATCGCCTGCTGCTGCTCGCACAGTCTGGCCAGCATGTGCAAGGTGGAGTTCCACCTTTTGGGCACGTTGCATATGAGGCGGTGAGCGGGAAGGCCGAAGTTACGCTGCAGCGCTGACAGGCAAGCAGCAGCAGGGTGAGAACGTCGAAAGCGCGCACAGACGGCCCGCACTTTATGCAGCAGCTCTGACATATCGGGTTTTAAGTAATCTCTGCACCACCAAATTTAGCACATGCGCCAGGCAAGGGATGTGCGTCAAACCAGCTAGTCCCACAGCTGCTACAAGATTTCGCCCATTATCGCACACCATCAGGCCGGGCTTGAGGCTGACTGGCACAAACCACTCAACGGTCTGTTGTTCAAGGCCTGTCCACAGCTCCTGCGCTGTGTGGGGTTTGTCCCCCAAACAGAAAGGTTTTAAAACTGCCTGCTGTCGTTTACCCCTGGCTGTGCTGAAGTTGGTGGTGAAGGTGTTACACTGACCGGATGAGAAGCTGGTAGAGGATGAGGAAGCAGAGTAGGAGGAGGAAGCAACAGGAGGCAAATTGAAGCGCCCTGCAATCCTCGGTGGTGGAAGGACATGCGCCAAACTGCTATCCGCCTCAGGCCCAGCCGCCACTGCATTTACCCAGTATGCTGTTATGGAGATATAATGTCCCTGACCGTGCTTAGTGGTCCACGTATCCGTAGTGAGGTGCACCTTGCCACAGATGGCGTTGCGCAGTGCACACCTGATTTTGTTCCCTACTTGGTTGTGCAGGGAAGGGATGGCTCTCCTGGAAAAGTAGTGGCGGCTGGGCACGACGTACTGTGGGACAGCCACCGCCACAAGGCCTTTAAAACTATCCGTCTTCACCAGACGGAATGACAGCATTTCAAAGGACAGTAATTTAGAAATGGCATTCAGGTCTAGGGATCGCGGGTGGGTAGGGGGGTACTTCCTCTTCCTCTCCATCGTTTGGGAGATGGAGAGCTGAACGCTTCCGTGGGACATTGTGGAGATGCTTGGTGACCCAGGTGGTGGTGTTGCTGGAAGATCTGTTTGCGGGGTGGCAGGTGGCACTGTCACTCCAGAGGTGGATGAAGAGGCCGAGACTGCAGCAGAAGAGGGAGCAGGAGGAGCCAGAGACCCTTCTTGGTTTTTGAGGTGTCTACTCCACTGCAGCTCGTGCTTAGCACTTAAATGCCTGGTCATGCAGGTTGTGCTCAGGTTGAGAACGTTTATGCCTCGCTTCAGGCTCTGATTGCACAGCGTCAGCACATTGTCTGAAGAACTGCCACGCCAGGGAACTCCTTGGAGCTGGCTTTGGTGTGCTTGGTCCCTTGCTGCGGTGGGCAGTAGCGGGCGTACTGTCTAGAGGACGGCCGTTCCGCTTTTGCACTCTGCTACTTCTTCTGCTGTGCTGGTGGCTCTGTGCGACCACCGCCTCTTCCTCTGAACTACATAGGTCACTCGCATGACCTTGATTCCATGTGGGGTCGGGGACCTCATCGTCCTCCACATCATCTTCCACCCAGTCTTCACCCCTGCCTTCCTTGCACACTTTCGAAAGCCCCAGCAGTTGGCACCTGTGTTTTGTCATTATCCGAGACGTGCTGCATTAGTCCACCCATGTACTCATCTTGAAAAATAAGTGGTTGGGCATCGGTGCACTTAATCTCTTCTACTTCTGAGGCAGGGCTAGTTGCAAATCAGACTGCTTGTCTGATTTGCAAGGGGGTGAGGTGAAAGACTGATGGACATCGGTTGCAGGTGCCAACTGTGGTCTTTCAGCAGGAGACTGGGTGGGTGTCACGAGGGTGTCAAGAGCCACGCCTGACTCCGTTATACCCGGGGTCAGGAAGTCTCAGCGGGTGGCTGCGCGCTCTATGTCTAAAGACAGTGCTGTTTATTAATGGTAGCTTTCTGGGTTTTCCTTGCAATCCTTTTTGGCTCACTCAGGGATCCGTAGCTTCTCCTCCTCAGCTGTTTCTTGTCCAGCAATCCCAACCTCCTTATATTCCCATCTCTCACTTCTCTGGTTGCCAGATATAGAGCTTCCTGCCTGGACTTCTATACTGACCCACTGGAGCTGTGTAGCTGTGTTCCCTGGTTGTTGTTCCAGAACGTTACCCTCCAGATCCCTGTTGGGCCTTGGTGGTCTGCTGTTGTCGCCCACCTGGGATTATATGTTTGTCTGTCCTCTCCTTGGTGTTTTCCTCTTAGTGTCAGTGGTGCGGACTAGTGATCCCACCGCCCCGTTCACTACATAGGGCTCATCTTAGGGAAAGCCAGGGTTTAGGCACGTGATCGGCGTACGGGTGAAGAACCCATCTAGGGACGTCACGGCAGTCAGGTGCCAGCCGCAAGGTGAGTCAGGGGTCACTATCTTTCCCTCTCCCTTGGACAGGTCCTTCCCATTTCCCTCCCTTTGCGTGACGCCGGTCATTACAGTGGGAGACAATGTGAAGGAACTGGATCCACTGTCAGCAACCCAATCTACTATCGCCTGTACTTGTTCAGGCCTCACCATTCGTAGAGCCGCATTAGGCCCGACCAAATACCGCTGCAGGTTCTGTCACCTACTCGCACCTGAGGAAGGGTTTTCACTTGTTCGTGTAGCTGGCACAGATCGACAATGTCCTCTCCCTGCAACAGGAGCTTCACCAGCAGCACCACGACCTAAGCCACATCCCTTATTTGACGCTCTTCTCATATTTCTCGAATTTAGGATCTTGCCCTAAATGGGTGTTTAATTAATAGTAGAATATAACGACAGTATGTAAAGGGTGTATCTCACACGGCCTGACCCAGAGTAGGCCTCATTTAAAGATTTGTTTGCCCAAAATGGCTGTATTTCAAATACCTGAATCAAACCCCTGTATTTAAAGGGTGTATCTCACACGGCCTGACCCACAGTAGGCCTCAATTAAAGATTTGTTTGCCCAAAATGGCTGTATTTCAAATACATGAATCAAACCCCAGTATGTAAAGGGTGTATCCCACATGGCCTGACCCACAGTAGGCCTCAATTAAAGATTTGTTTGCCCAAAATGGCTATATTTCAAATACATGAATCAAACCCCAGTATGTAAAGGGTGTATCTCACACGGCCTGACCCACAGTAGGACTCAATTAAAGATTTGTGCACCAAATGGCGGAATTTCAAATATCTGAATATAACCCAAATGTATAAAGGGTGTATCTCACAATGACATATGCAGCAAAGGCTGTCAAATAAACTTTTTTTTGCCCTAATGGGTGTTTGTTTAATAACTCAATATGGTGATGTAGAAATATTAATAGGTGTAATCCACTCTCCAATGTCTTTGTGTAAGGAAAGGTAAAAATCTCAACCACAGTCAGCCAAAGGTGTTTTCATGTTAAAGAGGACCTTTCACTAGAATAAAACATCTAAACTAACTATACAGACATGGAGAGCGGCGCCCAGGGATCCCCTTGCACTCCCTGGGTGCCGCTCCGTTCTCCCGTTATAGCCTCCGGTATCTTCATAGTTAGGCTCCACCCAGTTGAGCCTGCCGGAGTCTCTTTCTCCCATGCTGTAGCGCTGGCCAATCGCAGCGCTCAGCTCATAGCCTGAGAGAAAAAAAAACTCTCAGGCTATGAGCTGAGCGCTGCGATTGGCCAGCGCTACAGAATGGGAGAATGAGACGCCGGCAGGTTCCCCTGGGTGGAGCCTAACTATGAAGATACCGGAGGCTATAACGGGAGAACGGAGCGGCGCCCAGGTATAACAGTAAGTGCAGGGGGATCCCTGGGCGTCGCTCTCCATGTCTGTATAGTTAGTTTAGATGTTTTATTCTAGTGAAAGGTCCTCTTTAAGTTCTGCTGAGCAACTTCCCCCCCCCCCCCTGCTCAGTCTGTTCACTTTTATTTACTCACAAAAGGTGTAAAAGGGGCTGGCCCATAACAAGGATGCAGAAAGTGATGACATAGGAAGACAAGACACCATCATTTAGAATAACCTAGCCAACAAACACATGTATGCAATAATCTACCATTACCACTGGAGTTAATTTTATCTAGCCTTGCTCAGTGATCAATGCCAGATAAAGTTACTATGATCCTCATGCATGTTTATTTACAGGACAACGTCATTATCTCCAGCGGCTGATCAGATTCCTTTCGTTATATTGTTCTCTTAACAAATGCATCCACGCCAAGCCAATAAATCTGCGTCTTGCGCGGGGGCCCTAGCCAGCGTTCATACATCAGCCAACAAAGCACTGCTCTGCTGAACACATCAGTCTCCCCAAGCCCACAACCCAGTGCTTAGCACATGGACCATTCGCTGACGGAGACCTCTGCGCCCAGCAGCTGTGACAGGACATACACAGGAAGATATCCACTCCAAAGGTTTACCCTGACACTGAGAGACATGATGACAAAACGCAATATATTAGAAACACATCCTAATAAAATTTCCACAACAGTCCCTCCTCTTTGTCATATGCTCCCCAGTGTCCCTCGATGAATCTCGATCTTCTTCTTTGAAAAAAACTGTCTTGTCTACGAAAAGTCCTGGATCCATAAAACAAAACAGATGATGGAAAACAGAATGTCAATCTTGACACGTAGCTTAAAACAAATCTTGACTGAGATTCTTTTCTTCGGGAGCTGACACAGGAGGTGGTGTTTCGCGCTGGTCGTCGGCTGGTTTGGAATCCTCTGCATCTGGTCCATGGTTTGGTCTTCAGGGCATCTTGTCTGTTCGGGCTTCAGTAACTCAGTCGATTAGACATCAGGAACATCTCACTCCGGCGTATAGAAGGAATGGAAACAAAAAACATAAGTACATGTCCTATTTCCTTTAGCCCGGATCCAATGGAAAACCAGTGAGCCCCAAGTCCTCCCAAAGCTTTAAAAAGGATTCTGACCCTCACTAGTCATAGCTCTGCCTCTGCCCTGCTCCTGTCAGAATGGGCCTGACCCTTGTCAATGGTGTCTGCTAGCCAGGCATAACCGTCATCTAATTCACAGAAACCCTCCTCTGGACGCGCTACTGATGTTTCTCGGTGATCTCTCTCACTGCCTCAACGGTTTGATTGAACATCTCATCCACTATGGACGAGAAATTGTTCAATCGCTTCATAAGTCCAACTCCCCATCCCGTCCAGCCACAAAACAAATCCCTTCCAGCTCTCCCTGCCTTTCTTACCTCCTTCCACACCATCAGTTTCTCCCAATCGGCTGCAACGTAAGATACAGGGACAAGCTTCACCAGGACACATGAATCTCTGGCATTAGGGGGAATTACCTTATAAGCGGCTAAAACCGCATAGGAAATAGTATGGTCAACTCCACACAATAACTTCTGACAGTCACGGGCCTCCAGTAATAAATGAATAGACTGAGGGATCGCTCCCTGAGTCTGAACGTCACACCCTTCTTTCCAGCAGATATAATCTGGTCTATGGGTGTTATGGTAGAGATCAGGGGTTTCATTAGTAAGGTTGACCGTTATACCTTCCTCACAACTGGAGGATCCCACAAACTTATGCCCTTTACCACATCTACGGGCCGCCTAGCTGCCCGGACACCCATACAGGATTAACAAGCGAGGAGCAGGAGCCAGAGCTATTATTAAACCTATAGCTTATATTACCCGATAGGAATGTAAAACCAGTGCTATCAACAATTGTCTCCTTGTGGCCCTTGCTAGTTTGAGGTGCGTTTACCTCCCTAAACATTAAACTAAACAAATAAACAAAAGTGATACTCTTCATTCTTTGACGTAGTTGAGCAGCTTCTTGCAGTGACCCGTGTGGATCTAGTTGTCTCGTCCCTCTAACTTCAGAGAGGTTGGTTTCATCGGCAGCACCTGGAATGGCCCAAGATATCTCGGCTCTAGTCCCATCCTTGGATGTTTCTTTAGCACGACCCAATCACCTGGTTGACTAGAATGAACACTGGTTATAGAGTCTGGGTCCGGGAGAGACTCCCGAACCCGGTGGTGGACATCGGGTGATAACCCGTGGGGCTGCCTGTGGGCATACCTGATGGAATAAAGGGTTACAGCGGAACATTCAGGCCATGGATCGGCCGTGATTTTTACCTTCTTTGCAAAAATCTGACCCAAGTACCGTCAAAGAAAAGGCAGTCGTGATGGTTCTCGACGTAATTCTCTACTAGGTTAGAAAAATGATTGACATTTGAGAGGTTAGAATGGTTAGTAAAATGTTTGAAGATTTTTGTTTTCTGCACCACTTTCCCCCTTCTCATCGTCCTTAAAACCAGGACGAAGAGAAGTTGGATTCAACATGGTGCATCATCTCAAGGTTAGATAGAGAGATGAGGGAGGGATGAGAGAGAGATAGAGAAAAGAAAAAGAAAAGCGACCCTGTCAGTAATGGAGGTGGAAGTGACAGTTGGGGACTCACAAACCTCGGGTACTGGTTGTTTCAGTAGGCCCGGGTTTAGTGGATCCAGCCTGTTTCAGCAAAGTCGGCCCAGTTAGAGCCTCCACTGCTTCCTGCATCGGATCCCTAAACTCAGATTACCCCTCAGGCCAGGCGTACATCACTCGGTTCTTCCGGATTGAAACTGGGTTCTGTACGTCCTGCTTAATTACCATGATTGACTTTTGCAGCCACCATTGCGCTACCTACCTTCCAGAGGAATACTCCAATTAGTTCCCTTGGACCACCTACTCCATTCTTTAAGGGGCTTTGTGGCCTTCACCCCATAACTAGATCTCATGTACTAAGCAGCGGTGTGACCCCACGAGGGGAACTATGTTTTCCCCCCCGGAAATGGATCTGCCACAACCCATCCTTGGTTAACCAAGCCTTACCAGTGTTGCCTGTGTCCAGGGACACGCTTTTGACCGTACATAGAGGGTACCGCCCGGCTCATTCTTACTGTACGTCTGTCTGACCCCGACTTTTACACAGCCTATGTCGGACAGCTAGAAATCTCTTGCACTGAGGGCGGCCTATTGCTACTCCCAATGCTATTTCCACTCCCACAGGGCATTTAAGCCAGAGCTCCTTTTCCTAGATTCCCAGTATGCCTCCTAAAGGGCTATACACAGCTGAGCTATGCCTGTGTTTGGCCAGCAACGGCTAGCCAATATATGAGACCCGCTTTTCTCCAGCTCAATGTGGCTCCTGTAGTCAATCTCCTGCTGATAAAGTAAAAAGAAATACGGGGTTAACCTCTGGTTGTTAAAGAGAGAAGAGTCCTGGAGAACCGTCACTTGGAAAAGAGCAAGGCCCCTTTCACACGGGCGAGTATTCCGAGCGGTGCAATGCGTGAGTTGAACGCATTGCACCCGCACTGAATCCTGACCCATTCATTTCTCTGGGGCTGTACACACGAGCGGTGATTTTCACGCATCACTTGTGCGTTGCGTGAAAATCGCAGCATGCTCCTCTTTGTGCGTTTTCCACGTAACGCAGGCCCCATTGAAATGAATTGGGCTGCGTGAAAATCGGAAGCATCCGCAAGCAAGTGCAGATGCGGTGCGATTTTCACGCACGGTTGCTAGGTGACGATCGGGATGGGGACCCGATCATTATTATTTCCCCTTATAACATGGTTATAAGGGAAAATAATAGCATTCTGAATACAGAATGCATAGTAAAATAGGGCTGGAGGGATTAAAAAATTTTTTATAATAATTTAACTCACCTTAATCACCTTAATCCACATCTCTTCTGTCTTCATCTGTGAGCAATCGGACCTTTGATGACGTCACTACGCTCATCACATGATCCATCACCATGGTGATGGATCATGTGATGGACCATTGAAGGGGGAATGACATTGAAGGGGGAAGTTATCATTATGGGAGACTTCAATCTTCCAGATGTAAACTGGAAAACCAAAATAGCTAGTTCTGCCAGGAGTACAGATATTCTAAATTCCATACTGGGATTATCTCTACAGCAAGTAGTGGAGGAGCCAACCCGGAAGGAGGCCATTTTAGATTTAGTATTCACAAATGAGAATTTGGTATCTGAAATTACTGTAGGGGAAAGCTTGGGATCTAGTAATCACCAGTCAGTGTGGTTTACTATAAGTACAGTGACTGAGTCACACCACACAAAAACAAAAGTTTTAGATTTTAGAAAAACAGACTTTTCTAAAATTAGATTAGTGGTATACAAGTCCCTATCAGACTGGAACAGTTTCATTGGAGTCCAGGAGAAATGGGACTACTTAAAAGTGGCACTATTGAAGGCAACAGAAAATTGCATTAGGCTTGTCAGTAAAAGCAAAAAAAGGAAGAGACCACTGTGGTACTCAGTAGAAGTGGCCAAAATCATTAAAAACAAAAAGATAGCATTTAGGAATTATAAAAAAAAACAAATGAGGAGGACAGACAAATTTATAAGATTAGGCAGAGAGAGGCCAAACAAGTTATAAGAGCTTCCAAAGCACAGGCAGAAGAGAAATTAGCTCAGTCAGGGAAAAAAGGCGAGAAGGCATTCTTCAGATACATAAATGAAAAAAGGAAACTAAAACAAGCAATTACCAAATTAAAAACAAAAGAAGGAAGGTATATGGAAGAAGATAAAGAACTAGCTGACTGCCTCAATGAATATTTCTGTTCAGTTTTTACAAAGGAAAATGAAGGAGAAGGACCTCAGTTAGGAAAGAAGACTAATGACTCTTTTGATGCATGTGTCTTTACAGAGGAAGAGGTTCTAAGTCAGCTGTCTAAAATTAATACAAATAAGTCACATGGGCCTGATGGGATACACCCAAAGCTATTAAAAGAGCTCAGCGGTGAACTAGCAAAACCATTAACAGATTTATTTAACCAATCACTGGCAACAGGAGTCGTCCCAGAAGATTGGAAATTAGCAAATGATGTGCCCATTCACAAGAAAGGTAGTAGGGAGGAATCGGGCAACTATAGGCCAGTAAGCCTGACATCAATAGTGGGGAAATTAATGGAAACCATACTTATGGAGAGGATTGTGGAACATCTAAAATCCCATGGATTGAAAGATGAAAAACAGCATGGGTTTACTTCAGGGAGATCATGTCAAACTAATCTTATTGATTTTTTTGATTGGGTGACTAAAATAATAGATGGCGGAGGTGCAGTAGACATCGCTTATCTAGACTTTAGTAAGGCTTTTGCTACTGTCCCACATAGAAGGCTTATCAATAAATTGCAGTCATTGGGCTTGGACTCCCATATTGTTGAATGGAATAGGCAGTGGCTGAGGGACAGACAACAGAGGGTTGTAGTCAATGGAGTATATTCAGACTATGGTCTCGTTACCAGTGGGGTACCTCAGGGATCTGTTCTGGGACCCATATTATTTAATATCTTTATCAGCGAAATTGCAGAAGGCCTCGATGGTAAGGTGTGTCTTTTTGCTGATGACACAAAGATTTGTAACAGGGTTGATGTTCCTGGAGGGATACACCAAATGGAAAAGGACTTAGGAAAACTAGAGGAATGGTCAAAAATATGGCAACTAAAATTTTATGTTGATAAGTGCAAGATAATGCACCTGGGACGTAAAAACCCAAGAGCAGAATATAAAATCAGTGATACAGTCCTAACCTCAGTATCTGAGGAAAGGGATTTAGGGGTCATTATTTCAGAAGACTTAAAGGTAGGCAGACAATGTCATAGAGCAGCAGGAAATGCTAGCAGAATGCTTGGGTGTATAGGGAGAGGAATTACCAGTAGAAAGAGGGAGGTGCTCATGCCGCTCTACAGAGCACTAGTGAGACCTCATTTGGAGTATTGTGCTCAGTACTGGAGACCATATCTCCAGAAGGATATTGATAGTTTGGAGAGAGTTCAGAGAAGAGCTACTAAACTGGTACATGGATTGCAGGATAAAACTTACCAGGAAAGATTAAAGGACCTTAACATGTATAGTTTGGAAGAAAGACGAGACAGAGGGGATATGATAGAAACTTTTAAATACATAAAGGGAATCAACAAGGTAAAAGAGGAGAGTATATTTAAAAGAAGAAAAACTGCTACAAGAGGACATAGTTTTAAATTAGAGGGGCAAAGGTTTAAAAGTAATATCAGGAAGTATTACTTTACTGAGAGAGTAGTGGATGCATGGAATAGCCTTCCTGCAGAAGTGGTAGCTGCAAATACAGTGGAGGAGTTTAAGCATGCATGGGATAGGCATAAGGCCATCCTTCATATAAGATAGGGCCAGGGGCTATCCATAGTATTTAGTATATTGGGCAGACTAGATGGGCCAAATGGTTCTTATCTGCCGACACATTCTATCTTTCTATGTTTCTATGTTACCATGTGATGAACGCAGTGACATCATCAAAGGTCCTATTGCTCACAGATGAAGACAGAAGAGATGCCGGCTGCGCTAACAAGTGGATTAAGGTAAGTTAAAAATTTTTTTTATTTTTTTTAACCCCTCCAGCCTTATTTTACTATGCATTCTGTATTCAGAATGCTATTATTTTCCCTTATAACCATGTTATAAGGGGAAATAATACAAACTATACTACAAATAACTGTCACGGCCTATGGTGTGCACTGTGACACTGTTGCTACACTTGCGGTTGCCCGCGGCAACGTGTTGCTGTGTGAGCATGCAGTGGCAGTGTCTCGGCCTTCTGGGTGATTGCTGTGTAGCTTTCTATGCTTGTGTGTGCACTTCCCCTTTAAGTGGCTTTCTTCCCTTGTCTGGTGTTGGAAGGGTTAACTCCCTTCCTAGTGTTTTGTTAACACTGGGTTTATGTGTGTGTGGGTGTGGCTGCTTCGGCTATTTAGCCTCTGCTGGATGCCTGAAGCTGAGGGGTACTCCAGCCATGGTGTATGCTGGAGCTATCCTCCTGGTCTTCATATTCCATCTGTCCAGTGAGGGCCACCCTTGTGGTCATAGATACTAGATGATGTTCTTATGGTGTCTCATGTTTTTTGCAGCTATGGGTGTCCTGGGTTCCTGTGTGGTTTGTGGTGTGTGCTGTGTCCTTTTAATGTTGGTGTGGACACCAGCACTTGTGCACGGGTTCCAGTCAGTGTGTCTGTGGCAGGTAAGTGTGTTGCTGGTCTTGCTTACCTGCCATCTCTATAGCTTTATGTGTCCCCCTCTCCTTGCAGCCTGGCCTCAGATAGAGACTCCTGTTGGTCCGTGTTGTGGAGGAACAGGTAGTCTTTACCCTGCTCCTAGTCCAGGGATTTCCTGAGGGTTAGTAGGGCCCCGAGGTTCCGGAGTATGAGCCCTCCTACCATCTGGGTTGGCTCATACGGTTAGGAGTCAGGGCCAGAATTAGGGACGCGGTAGGAGGTGACCTGCTCCCTTATTTCTCCTTTTGGCCAGGCTGATCCCCTTTACCCTTTGATACCGCACGGTGGGGGATTTCCCCCACTCCCTGCCGTGACTCTAACCCAAACCTGAACTTCTGTGAAAAAGTTCGGGTCTGGGTACCACAGTCGGTTTTTTATCACATGCGTGCAAAACACATTGCACCCGCGCGATAAAAACTGAACATCGGAACGCAATTGCAATTACGTTCCTACTCGTGCGGGTTTGCCGCAATGCACCGGGACGCATCCGGACCTAATCCGGACACGCTCGTCTGCAAGGGGCCTAATAGAAGGAAAAAAAGTATGCTAAGATTGAATATAGAACTGCAGAAAAATGTAAATATAAATTAATCAAAGACAAAAATAACTGAAAATAAAACCGAAAAAGATGACCTGTAAAAAGAAAAGAAAAAAACAACATAGAAAATTTTAACTTAAAAACCGAAACTCAAATACAAAAACAAAAACCTTAGGAACACATACAATTGTATAGTACTGAATTAACAAATCAATGTCTTGGAGGGTTCACCTCAAACCGTACAGGAGAATTTCTACCCACCCAGTCATTGAAATGTTAATTTGCCCAGCCCCAAACCAGCTTCAGATTCATTTTACCAGAGAAGCAGGATTTAACATTACAAGGTCCCAAAACCGTTTTTTCTAGGGGAAGGGAAAAATCGATTTAAATTAGGTCTTAGATAAAGACCTTAATTTCAAATTTTCACATTTTAACCGTTCATATTGTGATTTAAAATCTGCTTCCTGGATCCATGATCTCGGCTGTCCCCGGGTTCTCTGCCTTTGCAAAGAACCATTTCTGGGACCATTACCCCACCTTGCTGAATAAACCACTTTACTTCTAGGTGTGGTTCTGGGGTACTTAACATTCCTGTGTCTGTTGCCATTAGCAACGTCACAATATCGTGCAATGTGCCCGTATTCCCTGCATGCAAAACAAGAATAGCTTGCCTCCCTGCACAATACCTTGTCTGGGCACATGGTGATTTGACTTGGCGCACAACATTAACCATCCTAAAATGACTAGATCCCCCACTTCTATCTGTATTTGTAACGGTCGCGTACACACACACACAGGGGGGAGGGAAGTGACCACTGCGCTCCACCCTTACCCCTGGCCCTGCCTACTTGCCTCGCGAGTCCTAATGACAGGGGACAACTGGACGGCAATCCCTAACTTGGAGTAAGTGCAGGGATGACAGACAGACAAAAAACAGGACGTGAACGGACCGAGTCAATACCAGGAAAGCTGCAAAGTACAAATGGAGCAAGCAGAGAATTGTCAGGAGAAGCCGGGGTCATAAATACCAGGAGAGCAGAGAAGTACAAGAGGAGTCGTAAGAGAGTAGTCAGGTGGGAGCCGAGGTCACAATACCAGGACGGATGCGCAGTACAGGAGGATCAGGCAAAAGGATGGTCAAGGAACAGGATCAGGTAAGTATTCAGCAGTCCAACAAATACCAGGAACCTAGAAATTAACAGGCAACCTGTAGCCAGCAGGCTGCCTGTATTTATAGTGGGGAGTGAGGGTCATGTGACGTGGCCAGCGTCACATGACCGACAGACCAACCAGTCGAGCACCGAGTGATCAGCTCGGCGCTCAAGGCAGACTTAGGAGAAAGGAGCCACCCAGCTAGTAAAGCCGCCCTGGGAATGAGGTCAAACACAGAGCCTCATTCCAAAAGCTAAGCAACAGTTCTGCGGGCAATGGGGGACCGAGTGCACCTTCGGAACCCCGTGACAGTACCCCCCCTTTTACGAGGGGCCACCGGACCCAAGACTTCAGGCGATGGCTTTTCAGGGTGTTCTAAATGAAATTTACGAACAAGTCTAGGAGCATGAACCTCCCTGGCAGGTACTCAAGATCTCTCTTCAGGTCCATACCCCTTCCAGTGAATCAGGTACTGCAAGGAATTACGCACCTTCCTGACATCCACTATTTTAGACACCACATACTCGACAGCATCATTAACAAGAACTGGCGGAGGCGAGGCTTTTGATGGTAATACCGGTTCAAAATATTTTTTAAGCAGAGATTTATGGAACACATTATGAATGTGGAATGACTCAGGCAGCTCCAACCTAAAAGATACCGGGTTAATCACTTCCGTGATCTTATATGGTCCAATAAATCGAGGAGCAAATTTTTTAGAAGTTACCTTGAGAGATAGATTCTTGGAGGACAACCATACTTTATCCCCAACCTGAAAGTTTACCCCCCTTGAACGTCTCCTATCGGCCTTGAGTTTTTGAGAACATTGAGCCTTTTCTAGGTTCGATTTGAACCCGGGCCCAAACTGTGCACAGTTCGGAGGAGAGTTTATCAGCTTCAGGGTTAGAGGAGGAGACGGACGACCCAGAATGAAAACGGGGATGAAAACCATGGTTACAAAAGAAAGGGGAGACCCCAGCAGAAGAATTGACACGGTTATTCAGAGCAAATTCAGCCAACGGAAGGAATTTGACCCATAATTGCTGGTCATCAGCAACATACAACCTCAGGAATTGTTCCACAGACTGATTAAGGCGTTCAGTCTGCCCATTACTCTCAGGATGGTAGGCGGAAGAAAAAGACAACAAAATTTTACATCTTTGACAGAAGGCCCTCCAGAATTTGGACACAAACTGCACACCCCTGTCCGAAACAATATTTTCCGGGATACCATGCAATCGAACAATTTCTTTCACAAAAATAGACGCCAGGGTTTTGGCATTCGGGAGTTTAGACAGGGGAATGAAATGGACCATCTTGCTAAACCTATCCACCACTACCCACACTACAGTCTTACCCTCCGCCAGCGGTAGGTCAGTTATAAAGTCCATCGAGATATGGGACCAGGGTCTACTGGAAATGGGTAGGGGTCGTAGGTTACCAGCAGGGCGAGTCCTAGGTGTCTTGGACCTGGCACAAACCTCACAGGCTGACACATAGGACTTGACATCCCTAGTTAGAGTGGGCCACCAATAAGATCTAGAAACCAGATCCTTAGTGCCCTCAACACCCGGATGTCCACAAAAGGCAGAATCGTGACACTCACCCAACAGCTGGAGACGAAATTGTACGGGAACAAACAACTTATCTGTTGGGGTGGATACCAGTGCCAGATGTTGTTCCGACCTAATGCGAGCCGAGATATCCTGGGTAAGAGCTGCTAAGAAGATTTTTGCTGGTAGGATGGATTCAGGTGGTACCTCAGTAGGTTGAAAAGCCTGGAAGCTCCGAGATAATGCGTCCGCCTTCACATTTTTACTTCCCGGCCTGAACGTGATGGAAAAATCAAAACGAGTAAAATACAGAGCCCATCTGGCTTGACGGCGATTCAACCGCTTAGCAGACTCGAGAAACATAAGGTTTTTATGGTCAGTGACAACAGTTACACAATGCCTTGCCCCCTCCAGAAAATGCCTCCACTCCTCAAATGCCCATTTAATGGCCAGCAGCTCCCTATTCCCTATGTCGTAGTTTCTCTCCGTGGGAGAGAATTTCCTGGAGAAGAAGGCACATGGTCTCAGATTTGTGAGGCTGGCAGGACCTTGTGAAAGGACTGCTCCTGCGCCGTCCTCGGACGCATCCACCTCCACAATAAAAGGTTTCTCCTGATCAGGCTGGATCAGAATGGGAGCGCTACTGAATGCCTTTTTTATTTTTTCAAATGAAGAAATGGCCTCAGTAGACCAATTCTCCAAATCCGCCTCTTTCTTAGTAAGGTCGGTCAACGGTTTAGCAATTATGGAAAAATTCATAATAAATTTACGATAGTAATTGGCGAAACCTAAGAACCGTTGTAAGGCCTTTAAGGATGAAGGTCTTACCCATTCCTTAATTGCTAGTACCTTACCAGGATCCATCTTGAAGGCGTGAGGAGTCAGAACATGCCCTAGAAACAGAATCTCCTGCACACCAAAGACACATTTCTCTTGTTTAGCGGATAGCTGATTCTCCCTCAACACCTCTAATACTTGTCTAACATGAGACACATGGGATTCGAAGTCAGGAGAGAATATCAAAATGTCGTCAAGATAGACAATAACAAATTTACCTAAGAACTCCCTAAGAATGTCATTCATGAAGTTTTGGAACACAGCTGGGGCATTGCTGAGTCCAAAAGGCATCACCTGATATTCAAAGTGTCCTACCGGAGTATTGAACGCCGTCTTCCATTCGTCTCCCTCCTTGATTCGGATTAGATTGTATGCCCCTTTCAGGTCAATTTTGGAAAACCAAGTTGCCCCCAGGACCTGGTTAAATAAATCCGGAATCAATGGGAGGGAGTATCTATTCTGGACAGTGATTTTATTTAATCTCCGGTAATCGATACATGGCCTAAGACCACCATCTTTTTCCTTAACGAAGAAAAACCCCGCCCCCATAGGAGAGACAGAAGGTCTAATATGCCCTTTACCAAGGCTCTCCTTAATATAATCTTCCATGGCCTTGCGTTCGGGCATAGAAAGATTATAAATTCGACCTTTAGGAAACTTGGCCCCCTCTACTAGCTCTATGGTCCAATCATAAGGTCTATGGGGGGGTAGAACCTCCGGGGTTGGTGATGAGAATACATCAGAATATTCTCTAACAACAGAGGGTAAAGTATCAGACTTTACTGAGACCCCAGCCTGTACCACGGACAGGCACGAGTCACACTTAGGCCCCCATCTCACCAACTCCCCATTGGACCAATCTATAGTGGGGTTATGTAGTCGGAGCCAAGGCAACCCTAGTACCACCTCAGCAGGTAGGTTCTCCAGGACTAGAAGCGAACATCTCTCTGAGTGGCACACACCCACGGTTAGAGAAATCTCTGAGGTACATAAGCTCACCGTACCACCAATAAGAGGAGTAGCATCAATAGCCATGACATGGATAGGAGTTGGTAAGGCAAACATAGGAATACCCAATCTAACAGCATACTCAGAGTCAATAAAGCTAGCCGCTGAGCCAGAATCAATAAAGGCCTTACCCGGCCATTTATCTACTCCCAGAGAAATCGTAATGGGTACCGAAAGCTTACATTTAGAAAATTCAGGGTGTACCTGGTCTTTAGGTTGCCTTGCCTTAGGAGACTTGACAGAGAGGACCTTCTTAGGACACTGGTTGATCCAATGGTCAGAATCTCCACAGTAAAAGCATTCTCCACGTCTGCGGCGAAGATTCCCTCGGGTCATGCCAACCTGCATGGGTTCCTCGGTGGAGACCTCAGCATTGTCTCTGGGATAGGCCTCTGACTGGACCACCATCTGGGAAGAGAACTGTTGTTCCTGTCGTCTCTCTCTAACCCGTCGGTCAAGTCGGACAACAAGGGTCATCATCTCCTCTAAGGTCTCTGGAAGTTGATAACTGACCAGAAGATCCTTTAATTTATCAGACAGACCTGACCTGAACTGACTCTTCAGGGCTGGTTCGTTCCATCCTGAGGGGACACACCACCTTCTGAATTGGGTGCAATAATCCTCCGCTGGTAAATTGCCCTGAACCAGTGCCTTTAGAGCCGTCTCGGCTACTAGAGCCCTGTCTGGTTCTTCATAGAGGGTACCCAAGGCCTGAAAGAACCCCTCCACAGAATATAAGCAACTGGTGCCAGCAGGTAAAGAGAACGCCCAGTCCTGGGGATCACCCTGTAATCGGGAAATGATAATGCCCACGCGTTGACTCTCGGGGCCAGAGGACACGGGGCGCAAACGGAAGTAAAGTTTGCAACTCTCCTTAAAAGAGAGAAACTTCTTCCGGTCTCCAGAAAAGGTTTCTGGGAGCTTAATCTGGGGCTCAAAATGCGGACTGGAGGCCTGAGGAGTGGAAGAGCCTTGCCCTAACTCAAAAGAGCTGAGTTTTTCCCCTAACTCCTGCACCATCTGCGTCAGATTAGAGACATAGTCAGTCAGGGTCACCAGAGGATTCATAATACAGTGGTTATTGGGCCTGTTAATCTGTAACGGTCGCGTACACACACACACAGGGGGGAGGGAAGTGACCACTGCGCTCCACCCTTACCCCTGGCCCTGCCTACTTGCCTCGCGAGTCCTAATGACAGGGGACAACTGGACAGCAATCCCTAACTTGGAGTAAGTGCAGGGATGACAGACAGACAAACAACAGGACGTGAACGGACCGAGTCAATACCAGGAAAGCTGCAAAGTACAAATGGAGCAAGCAGAGAATTGTCAGGAGAACCCAGGGTCATAAATACCAGGAGAGCAGAGAAGTACAAGAGGAGTCCTAAGAGAGTAGTCAGGTGGGAGCCGAGGTCACAATACCAGGACGGATGCGCAGTACAGGAGGATCAGGCAAAAGGATGGTCAAGGAACAGGATCAGGTAAGTATTCAGCAGTCCAACAAATACCAGGAACCTAGAAATTAACAGGCAACCTGTAGCCAGCAGGCTGCCTGTATTTATAGTGGGGAGTGAGGGTCATGTGACGTGGCCAGCGTCACATGACCGACAGACCAACCAGTCGAGCACCGAGTGATCAGCTCGGCGCTCAAGGCAGACTTAGGAGCAAGGAGCCACCCAGCTAGTAAAGCCGCCCTGGGAATGAGGTCAAACACAGAACCTCATTCCAAAAGCTACGTAACAGTTCTGCGGGCAATGGGGGACCGAGTGCACCTTCGGAACCCCGTGACAGTATTGAGTCCACTTACCACGGACTCATCTGAGGAATCTTCTGGCCTTGTGTTAATACTTCCAACTCCAGGGTCAGACACATTGTCCATCTCCATCCCTGAGTCGGTTCCACTTTCTGAACCACAGTCCTCAGACTTCTCCATGCTTACAGCCCATATATTTCCTCTAACCCCAGACACATTACTCTCTAACGGTTGTTTCAATAACTCTGGCTGCACTAAGCACCGAGAATGCTCATCCTCTGTCTTCCTGCAGAGAGCAGACAATTCCCTTACAGCATCCTGTGCATGCGTCAGGCTTTCAGATAACCAATCATTCTCTTTGCGCAGCTCAGTATTACACATCACAGTACATCCATAATTAGCGCTAGCTTCAGCTGCCTGCTGGACAAGAGTTCTCAATTTAACAATTTCCACTTTTAAATCTTCCACTTCTCCTTCCAAACTCAGCTTCAGCCTACAAGACTCCTGATATTTATTCGCTATCCACCCAGCATCAAAAATCAGAGCATACTTGCCTTTCCTTTTGCGCCATTTTTTGGTACCGATCAGGTTTGCTACACAATTCTGAGCCTGCAGCCATGGATCAGTAGATCCCTGCATAGCCTGAAGAATGGCCGCCGTGTCCTTCAATTTTGCAACTTCTTTAAAAATACTTTCCATTGCACAAGAAAACAAGCACCACAATGGTTGCTACAAAAAATACACTGCTATCGATCTCTAGGAGTTGTCTCAATACTTTTGGCACAGAACTACAAGCGCCTCCTTTCTATACTGTAGTACCCATATTAATTATACCAAACCATTCTACAATTCAGTGTAACAGCCACAGATATACAAACATTAAGCAGAATCATCAACTATAGGACGATTTCACCGCTAAACTGCCACTAATGTTCACACAATGATTCCTGTACCAGACTGGTCACTGCGCTATACCATAACCGAACACTCAACTGATATCCAGCACAAAACTTATCAAAACAAAATCAAACTGTACATAGAAAGATACAAAAATACAAGATAATTATTCTGGACAAAACTAACATTTCAGGCAAAAACAACCAAATCGCTTTCCATAGCAAACTAACCAAGATGGCCGACAAACCACATGTCTTAAAGATGACAAGCCACATGGCCTTCACAAAAAGGAAATCAAGATAGTATCTACAATTATCCAGCAATAGGAACAGTTTCTATATTTCCTGTTCCCCACCCCCGAAACCAGAGCAAAACCTCCACTCTGTGGGTGATTTACAGGTTAACAATATAAAACACTCTCTAAATGCTGTCTCTAATGTACAAACACTTAAACCAATTGATGCCTCTATAAACCTCTAAAAAATCGCCTCTTACAAAATCACAGTAATATAAAAGTTAAGAAGTTACAAAAAAACACAATACTCTGTACTGCTCAGCACACAATCTCATCATACAATCTCTGTACAATCAACTCAGATTCACCAAAAACTACACAACGGAAAATCTCTTACCTTATCCTTATACAAATAGAGCGAAAAATGTTCTTTTAACAAGCAGAAATTTTCTCTGACGCAGCAGACAAAACTATAGTTTACTATTCTCTCCCTTTTACCTGCTGTGCAGAGAAAAAAATCCATTGAATCCTTCCAAGCTCGCCATCTGATGTCGAAATATTAATAGTTGTAATCCGCTCTCCAATGTCTTTGTGTAAGGAAAGGTAAAAATCTCAACCGCAGTCAGCCAAAGGTGTTTTCATGTTAACTCTTTCATGACCAAGGGTCATTGATGCCCTAATGTCCAGGTCAAAATTTACAAATCTGACATGCGTCACTTTATGTGGTAATAGCTTTGGAACACTTTTATTTATCCAAGCCATTCTGAGATTGTTTTCTCGTGACACATTGTACTTCATGATAGTCATATATTTGAGTCAATATATTTCACCTTTTATTTATGAAAAAATCCAAAATGTACCCAAAATTTAGAAAAATTCACAATTTTCCAAATTTCAATTTCTCTGCTTCTAAAACAGAAAGCGATACCTAATAAAATATTTATTACTTAACATTCCCCATATGTCTACTTTATGTTGGCCTCATTTTGGAAATGTCATTTTATTTTTTTAGGACGTTAGAAGGCTTAGAATTTTAGAAGCAATTCTTAAAATTTTTAAGAAAATTTCCAAAACCCACTTTTTAAGGACCAGTTCAGGTCTGAAGTCACTTTGTGGGGCCTACATAGTGGATACCCCCATAAATGACCCCATTGTAGAAACTACACCCCTCAAGTTACTCAAAACTGATTTTACAAACTTTGTTAACCCTTTAGGTGTTCCACAAGAATTAAAGGAAAATGGAGATTAAATTTCTAAATTTCACTTTTTTGGCAGATTTTCCATTTTATTACATTTTTTTCTTTAACACTTAGCAGACTCGAGAAACATAAGGTTTTTATGGTCAGTGACAACAGTTACACAATGCCTTGCCCCCTCCAGAAAATGCCTCCACTCCTCAAATGCCCATTTAATGGCCAGCAGCTCCCTATTCCCTATGTCGTAGTTTCTCTCCGTGGGAGAGAATTTCCTGGAGAAGAAGGCACATGGTCTCAGATTTGTGAGGCTGGCAGGACCTTGTGAAAGGACTGCTCCTGCGCCGTCCTCGGACGCATCCACCTCCACAATAAAAGGTTTCTCCTGATCAGGCTGGATCAGAATGGGAGCGCTACTGAATGCCTTTTTTAATTTTTCAAATGAAGAAATGGCCTCAGTAGACCAATTCTCCAAATCCGCCCCTTTCTTAGTAAGGTCGGTCAACGGTTTAGCAATTATGGAAAAATTCATAATAAATTTACGATAGTAATTGGCGAAACCTAAGAACCGTTGTAAGGCCTTTAAGGATGAAGGTCTTACCCATTCCTTAATTGCTAGTACCTTACCAGGATCCATCTTGAAGGCGTGAGGAGTCAGAACATGCCCTAGAAACAGAATCTCCTGCACACCAAAGACACATTTCTCTTGTTTAGCGGATAGCTGATTCTCCCTCAACACCTCTAATACTTGTCTAACATGAGACACATGGGATTCGAAGTCAGGAGAGAATATCAAAATGTCGTCAAGATAGACAATAACAAATTTACCTAAGAACTCCCTAAGAATGTCATTCATGAAGTTTTGGAACACAGCTGGGGCATTGCTGAGTCCAAAAGGCATCACCTGATATTCAAAGTGTCCTACCGGAGTATTGAACGCCGTCTTCCATTCGTCTCCCTCCTTGATTCGGATTAGATTGTATGCCCCTTTCAGGTCAATTTTGGAAAACCAGGTTGCCCCCAGGACCTGGTTAAATAAATCCGGAATCAATGGGAGGGAGTATCTATTCTGGACAGTGATTTTATTTAATCTCCGGTAATCGATACATGGCCTAAGACCACCATCTTTTTCCTTAACGAAGAAAAACCCCGCCCCCATAGGAGAGACAGAAGGTCTAATATGCCCTTTACCAAGGCTCTCCTTAATATAATCTTCCATGGCCTTGCGTTCGGGCATAGAAAGATTATAAATTCGACCTTTAGGAAACTTGGCCCCCTCTACTAGCTCTATGGTGCAATCATAAGGTCTATGGGGGGGTAGAACCTCCGGGGTTGGTGATGAGAATACATCAGAATATTCTCTAACAACAGAGGGTAAAGTATCAGACTTTACTGAGACCCCAGCCTGTACCACGGACAGGCACGAGTCACACTTAGGCCCCCATCTCACCAACTCCCCATTGGACCAATCTATAGTGGGGTTATGTAGTCGGAGCCAAGGCAACCCTAGTACCACCTCAGCAGGTAGGTTCTCCAGGACTAGAAGCGAACATCTCTCTGAGTGGCACACACCCACGGTTAGAGAAATCTCTGAGGTACATAAGCTCACCGTACCACCAATAAGAGGAGTAGCATCAATAGCCATGACATGGATAGGAGTTGGTAAGGCAAACATAGGAATACCCAATCTAACAGCATACTCAGAGTCAATAAAGCTAGCCGCTGAGCCAGAATCAATAAAGGCCTTACCCGGCCATTTATCTACTCCCAGAGAAATCGTAATGGGTACCGAAAGCTTACATTTAGAAAATTCAGGGTGTACCTGGTCTTTAGGTTGCCTTGCCTTAGGAGACTTGACAGAGAGGACCTTCTTAGGACACTGGTTGATCCAATGGTCAGAATCTCCACAGTAAAAGCATTCTCCACGTCTGCGGCGAAGATTCCCTCGGGTCATGCCAACCTGCATGGGTTCCTCGGTGGAGACCTCAGCATTGTCTCTGGGATAGGCCTCTGACTGGACCACCATCTGGGAAGAGAACTGTTGTTCCTGTCGTCTCTCTCTAACCCGTCGGTCAAGTCGGACAACAAGGGTCATCATCTCCTCTAAGGTCTCTGGAAGTTGATAACTGACCAGAAGATCCTTTAATTTATCAGACAGACCTGACCTGAACTGACTCTTCAGGGCTGGTTCGTTCCATCCTGAGGGGACACACCACCTTCTGAATTGGGTGCAATAATCCTCCGCTGGTAAATTGCCCTGAACCAGTGCCTTTAGAGCCGTCTCGGCTACTAGAGCCCTGTCTGGTTCTTCATAGAGGGTACCCAAGGCCTGAAAGAACCCCTCCACAGAATATAAGCAACTGGTGCCAGCAGGTAAAGAGAACGCCCAGTCCTGGGGATCACCCTGTAATCGGGAAATGATAATGCCCACGCGTTGACTCTCGGGGCCAGAGGACACGGGGCGCAAACGGAAGTAAAGTTTGCAACTCTCCTTAAAAGAGAGAAACTTCTTCCGGTCTCCAGAAAAGGTTTCTGGGAGCTTAATCTGGGGCTCAAAATGCGGACTGGAGGCCTGAGGAGTGGAAGAGCCTTGCCCTAACTCAAAAGAGCTGAGTTTTTCCCCTAACTCCTGCACCATCTGCGTCAGATTAGAGACATAGTCAGTCAGGGTCACCAGAGGATTCATAATACAGTGGTTATTGGGCCTGTTAATCTGTAACGGTCGCGTACACACACACACACAGGGGGGAGGGAAGTGACCACTGCGCTCCACCCTTACCCCTGGCCCTGCCTACTTGCCTCGCGAGTCCTAATGACAGGGGACAACTGGACAGCAATCCCTAACTTGGAGTAAGTGCAGGGATGACAGACAGACAAACAGGACGTGAACGGACCGAGTCAATACCAGGAAAGCTGCAAAGTACAAATGGAGCAAGCAGAGAATTGTCAGGAGAAGCCGGGGTCATAAATACCAGGAGAGCAGAGAAGTACAAGAGGAGTCCTAAGAGAGTAGTCAGGTGGGAGCCGAGGTCACAATACCAGGACGGATGCGCAGTACAGGAGGATCAGGCAAAAGGATGGTCAAGGAACAGGATCAGGTAAGTATTCAGCAGTCCAACAAATACCAGGAACCTAGAAATTAACAGGCAACCTGTAGCCAGCAGGCTGCCTGTATTTATAGTGGGGAGTGAGGGTCATGTGACGTGGCCAGCGTCACATGACCGACAGACCAACCAGTCGAGCACCGAGTGATCAGCTCGGCGCTCAAGGCAGACTTAGGAGCAAGGAGCCACCCAGCTAGTAAAGCCGCCCTGGGAATGAGGTCAAACACAGAACCTCATTCCAAAAGCTACGTAACAGTTCTGCGGGCAATGGGGGACCGAGTGCACCTTCGGAACCCCGTGACAGTATTGAGTCCACTTACCACGGACTCATCTGAGGAATCTTCTGGCCTTGTGTTAATACTTCCAACTCCAGGGTCAGACACATTGTCCATCTCCATCCCTGAGTCGGTTCCACTTTCTGAACCACAGTCCTCAGACTTCTCCATGCTTACAGCCCATATATTTCCTCTAACCCCAGACACATTACTCTCTAACGGTTGTTTCAATAACTCTGGCTGCACTAAGCACCGAGAATGCTCATCCTCTGTCTTCCTGCAGAGAGCAGACAATTCCCTTACAGCATCCTGTGCATGCGTCAGGCTTTCAGATAACCAATCATTCTCTTTGCGCAGCTCAGTATAACACATCACAGTACATCCATAATTAGCGCTAGCTTCAGCTGCCTGCTGGACAAGAGTTCTCAATTTAACAATTTCCACTTTTAAATCTTCCACTTCTCCTTCCAAACTCAGCTTCAGCCTACAAGACTCCTGATATTTATTCGCTATCCACCCAGCATCAAAAATCAGAGCATACTTGCCTTTCCTTTTGCGCCATTTTTTGGTACCGATCAGGTTTGCTACACAATTCTGAGCCTGCAGCCATGGATCAGTAGATCCCTGCATAGCCTGAAGAATGGCCGCCGTGTCCTTCAATTTTGCAACTTCTTTAAAAATACTTTCCATTGCACAAGAAAACAAGCACCACAATGGTTGCTACAAAAAATACACTGCTATCGATCTCTAGGAGTTGTCTCAATACTTTTGGCACAGAACTACAAGCGCCTCCTTTCTATACTGTAGTACCCATATTAATTATACCAAACCATTCTACAATTCAGTGTAACAGCCACAGATATACAAACATTAAGCAGAATCATCAACTATAGGACGATTTCACCGCTAAACTGCCACTAATGTTCACACAATGATTCCTGTACCAGACTGGTCACTGCGCTATACCATAACCGAACACTCAACTGATATCCAGCACAAAACTTATCAAAACAAAATCAAACTGTACATAGAAAGATACAAAAATACAAGATAATTATTCTGGACAAAACTACCATTTCAGGCAAAAACAACCAAATCGCTTTCCATAGCAAACTAACCAAGATGGCCGACAAACCACATGTCTTAAAGATGACAAGCCACATGGCCTTCACAAAAAGGAAATCAAGATAGTATCTACAATTATCCAGCAATAGGAACAGTTTCTATATTTCCTGTTCCCCACCCCCGAAACCAGAGCAAAACCTCCACTCTGTGGGTGATTTACAGGTTAACAATATAAAACACTCTCTAAATGCTGTCTCTAATGTACAAACACTTAAACCAATTGATGCCTCTATAAACCTCTAAAAAATCGCCTCTTACAAAATCACAGTAATATAAAAGTTAAGAAGTTACAAAAAAACACAATACTCTGTACTGCTCAGCACACAATCTCATCATACAATCTCTGTACAATCAACTCAGATTCACCAAAAACTACACAACGGAAAATCTCTTACCTTATCCTTATACAAATAGAGCGAAAAATGTTCTTTTAACAAGCAGAAATTTTCTCTGACGCAGCAGACAAAACTATAGTTTACTATTCTCTCCCTTTTACCTGCTGTGCAGAGAAAAAAATCCATTGAATCCTTCCAAGCTCGCCATCTGATGTCGAAATATTAATAGTTGTAATCCGCTCTCCAATGTCTTTGTGTAAGGAAAGGTAAAAATCTCAACCGCAGTCAGCCAAAGGTGTTTTCATGTTAACTCTTTCATGACCAAGGGTCATTGATGCCCTAGTGTCCAGGTCAAAATTTACAAATCTGACATGCGTCACTTTATGTGGTAATAGCTTTGGAACACTTTTATTTATCCAAGCCATTCTGAGATTGTTTTCTCGTGACACATTGTACTTCATGATAGTCATATATTTGAGTCAATATATTTCACCTTTTATTTATGAAAAAATCCAAAATGTACCCAAAATTTAGAAAAATTCACAATTTTCCAAATTTCAATTTCTCTGCTTCTAAAACAGAAAGCGATACCTAATAAAATATTTATTACTTAACATTCCCCATATGTCTACTTTATGTTGGCCTCATTTTGGAAATGTCATTTTATTTTTTTAGGACGTTAGAAGGCTTAGAATTTTAGAAGCAATTCTTAAAATTTTTAAGAAAATTTCCAAAACCCACTTTTTAAGGACCAGTTCAGGTCTGAAGTCACTTTGTGGGGCCTACATAGTGGATACCCCCATAAATGACCCCATTGTAGAAACTACACCCCTCAAGTTACTCAAAACTGATTTTACAAACTTTGTTAACCCTTTAGGTGTTCCACAAGAATTAAAGGAAAATGGAGATGAAATTTCTAAATTTCACTTTTTTGGCAGATTTTCCATTTTATTACATTTTTTTCTTTAACACATTGAGGGTTAACAGCCAAACAAAACTCAATATTTATTACGCTGATTCCGCGGTTTACAGAAACACCCCACATGTGGTCGTAAACTGCTGTACGGGCACACGGCAGGGCGCAGAAGGAAAGGAATGCCATACGGTTTTTGGAAGGCAGATTTTGCTGGATTGGTTTTCTGAACGCCATATGTTTTTTATTTTTCTGCCGATCGTCTTGTGCAGGGGCTTGTTTTTTGAAGAAAGTGTTGAGGTTTTAATTGGTACCATTTTTGGGTACATAGGATTTTTTGATCATTCATTATTACACTTTCATTATTACACTTTATGGGGCAAGGTGACCAAAAAATTGGCTGTTTTGGAACAGTTTTCATTTATTTATTTTTACGGCGTTCATCGGAGGAGTTAGGTCATGTGATAGTTTTATAGAGAAGATCGTTACTGACGTGGCAATACCTAATATGTATACTTTTTCTTATTTATTTAAGTTTTACACAATAATAGCATTTCTGAAACCAAAAAAATTATGTTTTAGTGTCTCCATAGTCTGAGAGCTATAGCTTTTATATTTTTGGGGCGATTGTCTTACATAGGGTATCATTTTTTGCGGGGTGAGGTGACAGTTTTATTGGTACTATTTTGGGGGTCATAAGCCTTTTTGATCGCTTGCTGTTGCACTTTTTGTGATGTAAGATGACAAAAATAGCTTTTTTGGCACAGTTTTTTTTTTTAATGGTGTTTATCGGACGGGTCTATCATGTGATATATTTATAGAGACGGTCATTACGGACGCGGTGACACCTAATATGTGTATTTTATTTTGTTTTTTCATTTTTTTTATAGGAAAAGGCAATTTCTTTTTCAAATTTACATTTTTATTTATTTTTTTATTTTTCATTTTTATTATTTTCACTTTCTTTTTTTATCAAGTCCCTCTTGGATCATGAAGATCAAAACGTCCAGTTGCCATGGCAACCATCGGGCGCTGCCATCACAGCGCTGCAGCCCCGATGGTTGAGAGAGGGAGCTCCCTCCCTCTATTAACCCCATGGATGCTGCAACCGTGGCATCTATGGGGTTACAGCAGAGTGTCAGCATAGAGCTGACACTCGCTGCTAATGGCGGCGGCTTCGGAATGGAGCCGCCGCCATCACACACAGCAGGGGGACCGGGGGCAGCGCTGGAAAGGGAAGGGGGGGAGGTGGGTACGGCCGCCAACATTGAGGGAGAATGGGGCAGGAGGGGCGGTAGTCGCATAAATGTAATTGGGTAAATGTATGCCTGTTTCATGCATGCACTCAAAGCCGTAAAAGATGTACTTGTCAGTCGCTTGTTTGGGGTTGTAAGGCTGCATGTAACAGACGTGGTCGTCAAATTTGCCAACCAGTCCGCCGCAGACGCTGCATTTTAGACCGCTACACTTGTGCTTAGCGCCCCCCAGTCTATATATCTGTAACAAAAAAGTTTTTTTCTTACAAAACGTGTTATCACTAAGTGATATGTTTCTATGCGTTTCAAAGCACGTCCCTGAACGACAAAGCACCATGCATATCGGGCACCGTACATTATCGTCCTGATCAACACAATCCGTCCGCTGACACGCTTTGCAAAACTGTATACAGCCGTGTTGGTGTTTATTGTTGTATACAGAGCAGCACCGGACAATATTTGGCTCCGATAAAAGCTTTTAGATTTTTAATGCTGTAATAATTATTTTCATGATGCAGTATATAAACTGTCTTTTCTTTAGCGGTACAGCCTGTATGATAATAACGCCACTGGCCCCTATTGCGATACAAACTTTCATTGTTATGTTTAAATATTTTTCAAACTCAACAATTTCGCTAAAAGTTACCAAACGCCCTTCGGGTATTTGTAAATCGCGATGCAGTTGTTGGGCTTTTGCTAACAACACGGCGTCGCTCAAATCACCCCCCACTCCAAAATAGCGTAAACACTAGCGGACAGACAAACGTTATTATCGTAATTGTTAAAGTCGTATAAATGTTGTTTTTTGCGTTCAATAATACGGCTATACGCTACGCAGCCCAAACGACTTTGGGCACCACCGCGACGGTCCCTGACAATGATGACGACTAGTTTAAGGGAATTACCGGCTATGCACACCGGGTTGCTCTGTAAAGCGTTAGCGATATTGTTCAAAAATGTTTCAGAGCTAAATTCATCTCTAGAATATCTATTTGAAAAAACGGAGTCAAACGTCTCGCCACCGTCTAAGCGCAGTTAGTTATAATCACCCGGCTCAGCGGCCTGTAAAACTCTATCTAACAAAGATTGTATAGCATCAAGAGCGTCGAAAAATGAACGAATGGCTTCGAGGTTAGCGAATCTAAAATGTTCTGTGTACATGGTACTGTTAAAATTCACTAAGCCGCGCTGTTGATGGAATACACGTTCTAGATAAACTGTTCTCAAGTTACCGTACGGATACAAACTCAACAACAATAAAACCGTATTAAAGGTTAAGGGTATAATGCTCAACTTCGCTAACACCCGACTTGTTAATTTTGACAGTTTAAAAGACCTTGTACTGGACTACTCACGCAACTCCGATCCCGAGACGCAGAAAAGAATAGGTATCGAGCAAAACTGAATTTTCAGAAACAGAAAACTTTGACCGTAGAGACAAGATCGTTATGTAAAACACAAAAGTGCGTCTACACAAAGAGACGTCTGACTGACGACTTTACAACTCTACCTTTCGGCTATTAAACATGGCGGCTCAATTTCAACACCCTTTTTCATGTATTTTAGCAGGCCCTATTAAATTCCGGAAAGAGTTTTTTTGTTAAACGTTTGTTAATACAAGTGGATACGTTAATGTCGCACAAACCTGATAGCGTCATTTGGTTTTACGCTTGTTGGCAAATATTGTACGATGAACTGACCCGTTTGTTTACAAATATCAGGTTTATCGAGGGAATACCGCAAAATTTTACAGACGCTGATCTATTCCCGCCGGACAAGATAAATTTGGCAGTCATTGATGATTTTAACGGAGGCGGCTTGTGAAAATCTTGAAATGCAAAACGCATTCACCAAATACGTAGACCACAGAAACTTAAGCATTATGTATCTCGTTCAAAAAATTTTTTTGTCAGGGTAAGAAAAGCCGAACCATAAATTATAAACACTAAATACATGGTCCTTTTTAAAAACCCTCGTGATAAATTACAGATTATTACGTTGGCGCGGCAAATGTACCCCGGTAAAACACGTTTCTTTTTAGAAGCTTTTGAAGATGCTACACTTTTGAATGTATATAAAATGTATTTGTATGTAACGCATTATAATGTTTTTATTTGTTTTACATAATTTTCTTTACTTTAAATGTATATAAAATGTGTTTGTACGCAACATCTTGTATGTTTTTATTAGTTTTACATAAACTATTTTTAAATAAAATGTAGTCAGTTTTTTTCTTTTTACAATAAATCTACTATCTCGATTAGTTAAAGGGAACCTGTCACCAGGATTTTGGGTATAGAGCTGAGGACATGGGTTGCTAGATGGCCGCTAGCACATCCGCAATACCCAGTCCCCATAGCTCTGTGTGCTTTTATTGTGTAAAAAAAACGATTTGATACAGATGCAAATTAACCTGAGATGTGTCCTGTCCCTGACTCATCTCACGTACAGGACTCATCTGAGGTTAATTTGCATATGTATCAAATCGTTTTTTTACACACTAGTGTCATCGGGTCCCCATGGGGCTGTAGGGGTACCCGATGGCATGGAAGGCAGCGCAATGCCTTTCTGCAAAATGGAACCGTTCATTTCAATGGGTCCACGCAAGCAGCATTTTGGTGTCCGCCTCCAAAGCGGAATGGAGACTGAACTGATGCATTCTGAGCGGATCCTTTTCCATTCAGAATGCATTAGGGTAAAACTGATCCGTTTTGGACCGCTTGTGAGAGCCCTGAACGGATCTCACAAACGGAAAGCCAAAACGCCAGTGTGAAAGTAGCCTAAGTTGTCCCTGAATTGTTTAAAAGTAATATTTTGTAAATAAAGTCTTTTCTAATCACTTTCCCTAGTGCCTGTAATGTCTCTCTCTGCAGTAAATTCACAGTAAAATGTCAGAGACCGGGCAGTATGAGGCTTTTTATAGAGCTATTGACATCACAGGGGCTGGCTATCTGCTGATTGGCTGGCTGCACGACGTTATGGGTGATCCCTCATTCCTGGGCTTCTTACCATTTTACAAAAAATCTGATTCTTTACCACAAAGTGCAAACAAATTCAGCTTTGTGACGAATCAAATTTTTCCCGAAATTCAGATCGAACTACACTCACTTGCTAAACACAAATTTTAATGTGTGTCAGTGCAAATAATACCCAATTGTAACGTGTCCAGCATTAATTTCCATTGAAATGTATTAATGCCGTATCCGATACCAAGTTTTCCGGAAAAACTGATCCGTTTCCTATTCTGACCTTTAAAAATAAGAAAAAAAATAAATACCGGATCCGGTTTTCCGGATGGCACTGTAGAGATGGATCCGGTATTTCAATGCATTTGTCAGACGGATCCGCATCCGGGTCCGGAAACAAATGCTATCCGTTTGCATATGGATTTCCGGATCCAGCAGGCAGTTCCGGCAACTGAATCCTCTAACGCAAGTGTGAAAGTACCCTTAACCTCTTTAGGACACATGACGTACCGGTACGGCATGTTGTCCCGCCCGGCGGGCGGTGATCGGAACAAGGTGCCTGCTCAAATCGTTGAGCAGGCACCTTGGCTAAATGCGCTGGGGGGTCCTGTGTCAATTCAGACCTGCGGTTTGCGGCTTTTTATGGTGCGGCTGCGGCGGGCGGTGATGCCATCGGGTCCCCATGGGGCTGTAGGGGGGACCCGATGGCATGGAAGGCAGCACAATGCCTTTCTGAGGCATCGTCGTTGCCTTCTTGTGACGTGCCTGTGAGATCCAGCCCCAGTTTCAAGTAAAAATAAACAAAAACGTCATTTTCCCCAAATAAAGTTAAAACAAATTGGTAAAAAATAGGGGGGGGGGGGGGAAAGTAGACATATTAGGTATCGCCGCGTCCGTATCGACCGGCTCTATAAAAATATCACATGACCTAACCCCTCAGATGAACACTGTAAAAAATAAAAAATAAAAACTGTGCTAAATCATTTTTATTGTCACCTTACATCACAAAAAGTAAAACAGCAAGCGATCAAAAAGGCGTATGCCCACCAAAATAGTACCAATCTAACCGTCACCTCATCCTGCAAAAAATGAGCCCCTACCTGAGACAATCGCCCAAAAAAATAAATAAATATGGCTCAGAATATGGAGACAATAAAACATCATTTTTTTATTTTTTATTTTTTAAAAGCTGTTATTGTGTAAAAAGTAGACCGATTAGGTATCGCCGCATCCATATCGACCGGCTCTATAAAAATATCACATGACCTAACCCCTCAGATGAACACCGTAAAAAATAAAAAATAAAAACTGTGCTAAATAAACAATTTTTTGTCCCCTTACATCACAAAAAGTGTAATAGCAAGCGATCAAAAGGTCATATGCACCCCAAAATAGTTCAATTCAAACAGTCATCTCATCCCGCAAAAAATGAGACCCTAGCCAAGATAATCGCCCAAAAACTAAAAAAAACTATGGCACTCAGACAATGGAAACACTAAAACATGATTTTTTTTTTTCAAAAATGAAATCATTGTGTAAAACTTACATAAATAAAAAAAAGTATACATATTTGGTATCGCCGCATCCGTGACAACCTGGTCTATAAAAATACTACATGATCTAACCTGTCAGATAAATGTTGTAAATAACAAAAAATAAAAACGGTGCCTTTCTTGTTACCTTGCCTCACAATAAGTGTAATATAGAGCAACCAAAAATCATATGTACCCTAAAATAGTACCAATACCACTGCTACCCTATCCCGTAGTTTCTAAAATGGGGTAAATTTTTTTGGAGTTTCTACTCTAGGGGTGCATCAGGGGGGCTTCAAATGGGACATGGTGTCAAAAACACAGTCCAGCAAAATCTGCCTTCCAAAAATCGTACGGCATTCCTTTCCTTCTGCACCCTGCCGTGTGCCCGTACAGCGGTTTACGACCACATGTGGGGTGTTTCTGTAAACTACAGAATCAGAGCCATAAATATTGAGTTTTGTTTGGCTGTTAACCCTTGCTTTGTAACTGGAAAAAATTTTTTTTATGGTAAATCTGCCAAAAAAGTGAAATTTTGAAATTGTATATATATTTTTCATTAATTCTTGTGGACCACCTAAATGATTAACAAAATTTGTAAAATCAGTTTTGAATACCTTGAGGGGTGTAGTTTCTAGAATGGGGTCACTTTTTTCGAGTTTCTACTCTAGGGGTGCATCAGGGGGCTTCAAATGGGACATGGTATCATAAAACCAGTCCAGCAAATTCTGCCTTCCAAAAACCGTACGGCATTCCTTTCCTTCTGCGCCCTGCCGTGTGCCCGTACAGTGGTTTACGACCACATATGGGGTGTTTCTGTAAACTACAGAATCAGTGCCATAAATATTGAGTTTTGTTTGACTGTTAACCCTTGCTTTGTAACTGGAAAAAAATTATTAAAATGGAAAATCTGCCAAAAAAGTGAAATTGTATCTCTATTTCCATTAATTCTTGTGGAACACCTAAAGGGTTAACAAAGTTTGTAAAATCAGTTTTGAATACCTTGAGGGGTGTAGAATGGGGTCATTTTGGGGTGGTTTCTATTATGTAAGCCTCACAAAGTGACTTCAGACATGAACTGGTCCTTGAAAAGTGGGTTTTTGAAAATTTCTGAAAAATTTCAAGATTTGCTTCTAAACTTCTAAGCCTTGTAACATCCCCAAAAAATAAAATGTCATTCCCAAAATGATCCAAACATGAAGTAGACATATGGGGAATGTAAAGTAATAACTATTTTTGTAGGTATTACTATGTATTATAGAAGTAGAGAAATTGAAACTTGGAAATTTGCAATTTTTTTAAAAAAATTGGTAAATTTGGTATTTTTTTATAAATAAACATTTTTTACTTAATTTTTCAAGTGTCATGAAGTACAATATGTGACGAAAAAACAATCTCAGAATGGCCTGGATAAGTCAAAGCGTTTTAAAGTTATCACCACTTAAAATGACACTGGTCAGATTTGCAAAAAAATGGCCTGGTCCTTAATATGAAAATGAGCCCGGTCCCTAAGGGGTTAAATGTATATCAGTATAAAAAATGTCCCTCCTGTGTGCCAGTACAAAAAGAGCCCCCTTCTGTGTGCCCCCAGTAGAGCCAATGTCCCCATAGTGCTCACCATAATGTGTGCCAGTACAAAATGCCCCTATTTAGTGCCACCAATAAATAACAATGCCCTTAGGCCTATTGCACACGACCGTATGGCTTTTACAGTTTTTTGCGGTCCGTTTTTCACGGATCCGTTGTTCCATTTTTTGTTTCCGTTATGCTTCTGTTTCTGTTCCGTTTTTCCATATGACATATACAGTAATTACATAGAAAAAATTGGGCTGGGCATAAAATTTTCAATAGAAGGTTCCGCAGAAACGGAATGGATACGGAAGACATAAGGATGCATTTCCGTATGTGTTCCGTTTTTTTGCGGACCCCGTGACTTGAATAGAGCCACGAAACGTGATTTGCGGGCAATAATAGGACATGTTCTATCTTTCAATGGAACGAAAAAATGGAAATACGGAAACAAAATGCATACGGAGTACATTCCGTTTTTTGGACCCATTGAAATGAACGGTTCTGTAAAAAACGGCCCGTAAACGGGAAAAAAATAACGGTCGTGTGCATGAGGCCTTATTGTGCTCCTCTGTGCCTCCACACCTTCCCGTCTGTAGTGGCCCAATAGCATGGTGTCTTTTTTTGCCTGTTTCCTGAGCTGTAACCTCAGCCGAAAAGCCCAAAACCAGCTATTAGCTACTAGATAGACATCTGTAATAAAGGGGCCGTCCAGTGCATCTGTTCTGAGAATGTTGTTCACCTACAAAGGTCTCCTCATTAGGTTACGTTGTACAGTCAAAATCTCCATTGTTTTCACACTGCATTGAACTACTGTACAAATAGAAAGAACAAAATTAATGTGAAGTGATCAGAAAGATTTTTGTGTCCTTCAGATATTGCAATCAGATTAACATCCTGGATCAATTTTCATTTATCAGAGTAAACAATGGAAAAAGCTTATTATTATTTTATTATTATTATTATTATTATTATTATTATTATTATTATTATTATTAGAGACAAGTGGAGGAGGGAAAGTACAGATCATGACAGCTATTGATGGCCACCACAGAGGTACAGCTTCTAGGGAGGGATTTTGTGCTGCTCTGTGCTGTACTGAGGGCGACAGTCGCTGCTGGCCCTGCTGTAATCTAATCATTATGCCGCATTGTGCCTGCCTCTGTACCTGATAATGCGCTGCAGCCCACCCCTGTACCTCCTGCTGTCAGGTCCTTTGACTCCAGACAGCAGGACAGAATTCACTGTTCTGCCCTCCAGGTGTCAAAGGGGGAAAAAAAGGGCTTATTGGCCGTGGTGTGGTGAAGTGAGAAAATTGCAGACTTTTTAGAGGTGTTTTAACCCCTTCAACCCCGGGCCTGTTTTCACCTTCCTGCCCAGGCAATTTTTTGCAAATCTGACATGTGTCACTTTATGTGGTGATAACTTTAAAACGCTTTTACTTATACAGGCCATCCTGAGATTGTTTTCTCGTCACATATTGTACTTCATGACAGTGGTAAAAATAAGTAAAAAAATAATAATTTATTCATGAAAAAAAAATAATAATTAACAAAAATTTTGAAAAATTAGCAAATTAAAATTTCTCTACTTTTAGAATAGTTAGTAATACCTTCAAAAATAGTAATTACTTTACATTCCCCATATGTCTACTTCATGTTTGGATCATTTTGAAAATTACATTAAATTTTTTGGGGACGTTAGAAGGCTTAGAAGTATGGAAGCAAATCTTGAAATTTTTCTGAAAATTTCCAAAACACAGTTTTTAAGGACCAGTTCAGGTCTGAAGTCACTTTGTGAGGCTTACATAATAGAAACCCCCCTCAAGGTATACAAAACTGATTTTTACAAACTTTCTTAACCCTTTAGGTGTTCCACAAGAATTGATGGAAAATGGAGATGAAATTTCAGAATTTCACTTTTTTGGCAGATTTTACATTTTAATCCATTTTTTCCAGTAGCAAAGCAAGGGCTAACAGCCAAATAAAACTCAATATTAATTACCCTGATTCTGCGGTTTACAGAAACACCCCACATGTGATCCTAAACTGCTGTACGAGCACATGGCAGGGCGCAGAAGGAAAGGAACGCCATATGGTTTTTGGAAGGCAAATTTAACTGAACTGGTTTTTAGATGCCATGTCCCATTTGAAGCCCCCCTGATGCACCCCTACAGTAGAAACTTTAAAAAGTGACCACATTTTGGAAACTACGGGATAAGGTGCCAGTTTTATTGGTACTATTTTGGGGTACATATGAATTTTATATTGCTCTATATTAAGTTTTTTGTGAGGCAAGGTAACAAAAAATTTATGTTTTGGCACCGTTTTTATTTTTTATTTTTACAGTGTTTAACCGAGGGATTAGGTCATGTGACTTTTTTATAGAGTAGATCGTTATGCACGTGGCAATACCTAATATGTATACTTTTATATTTTTTTCACTTTAGCACAATAATAGCAGTTTGGAAGCAAAAAATAATCATATTTTAGTGTCTCATAGTCTGAGAGCCATAGCTTTTTTATTTTTTGACCGATTCTCTAAGGTAGGGTCTCATTTTTTGTGGGATGAGGTGACGGTCTGATTGGTACTATTTTGGGGGGCATATGCCTTTTTGATCATTTGCTGTTGCAATTTTTTGTGATGTAATGTGACAAAAATTGCTTTTTTACATTTTTTTTTCCTCTGTGTTCTTCTGAGTGGTTAGGTCATGTGATATTTTTATAGAGCTCTTTGTTACGGACGTGGCGATACCTAATATGTATACTTTTTTTTTTTTTTTTCACTTTAGCACAATAATAGCAGTTTTGACACAAAAAAATTATGTTTTAGTGTCTCCATGTTCTGAGAGCAATAGTTTTTTTTATTTTTTGGGCGATTGTCTTAGGTAGGGGCTCATTTTTTGCGGGATGAGGTGACTTTATTGATACCATTTTGGGGGGCATACGCCTTTTCGATCGCTTGGTGTTGCACTTTTTTGTGATGTAAGGTGACAAAAATTGCTTTTTTTTTACAGATTTTTTATTTTAATTTTTTATGGTGTCTATCGGACAGGGTGGATCATGTGATATATTTATAGAGCCGGTCATTACGAATGCGGCAATACCTAATATGTGTGGGTTTGTTTTGTTTTTTCTGTTTTTTATTATAAAATAAGGGGAAAGGGACGTTTTATTTCTTTTTTACATTATTAATTTACTTTATAAATTTTATTAAAACACTTTTTTTTTACTTTTTTTTACTTTACTTTATTTATGAAATTAACTTTTGGGGGTCTGATCCCCTCTGCAATGCATTACAATACATCTGTATTGTAATGCATTGCCTGTTAGTGTATGACTCAGTGTCATACATTAACAGGTTGCCTAGGAGACCCAGCCTGAAGCTGGATCTCCTCGGCTCCCATAGAAGGCAGTTCCCGATGCCGTGCAAGGCATTGGGCAGCCTCTGCACGGCATCGGGCTGCCTTGTGTCGCATCGGGTCCACGCCACAGCAGCGCGGGGACTCAATGCTCTCCCTCACCCAACACAAACCTCTTCTATGTCGCGGTCAGCCGCGGCATAGAAGGGGTTAATCCACCGGCATCGGCTTTTACAGCGATGCCTGCGGATACAGCAGGGGCCCGGCTCCCACGGACTGCCGGGCCCCTGCAATGATCGCGCGCGCACCGCTCCGGTGCCCGCGCGATCACTATGACGTACTAATACGTCAAATTGCGGGAACTCAGTGGTTCCCATGACGTAACAGTACGTCAAAGGTCGGGAAGGGGTTAATTTCCTATTTATTTATTTGATCTCACAGTATATCAGACAGAGAAGTGCCAGGCCCTGCACAGGGAGCAGGCCCTGTGCCCTCATCTGTCCTCAACCTGCCTCTGTCCTTTTCTGTTCCCTCAGCCTGAGAAGTATTATATGCTGTGGGCTCAGCTCCACTATACAGCGAGGACGAGCTACTAGAGGGCAGTCAGCAGCTACTAGCCAGCCAAGATGTGGAGGAGATATCCGCCACTTCCTCCAGTAGGCGGGGAAGTAGTGATGAGTAGAGCGGCGTGGGAGCTGGTGTTGCAAGCGGTCAGGCTCCTGACCCAGAGACCATTGAGGAGGACATCAGTGACGTGCAGAAAGCACTCAATAATGATGATCGCACTTTGAAGCCGGGTGAATTAGGGGCTTCATCATCATCGGGAGAAGAGGGTGGCAGCTTGTCCGTGAGGCAGAAGCGGAGCCAGCAAGCCGCTAGCATGGCCAGGAGTTAGCAGGGTGGCAGCAGTGGGAGGTCAGGAGCCAAATGTGCCTGGCGTAGACCACCTGCTTTTCAGGAGCCTACCTGCCCGTAAAGTAGTGGCGCAGGGGTTCACGGAAACAGCGGCGGTAGCAGGCAGTCAGTCAGTCAGTGCGGGGTGTTGGGGGTAAAATCACCTACTCGGCAGTGTTTTGTTAAGCCGCCGGAGGACTTGAACATTGCCATTTGTAGAATCTATGGGCAGAAGGTGAAGTGTGGCCAGGGTGCCAATGTTGGCAACATGTCCCTGCGTCAACATATGCAGCATCACCATAAAGTGGCTTGGGAGAACCGTGGCTCCGATGTGGTGGTCAAGCCTGCAGCAGCAACCGCGCATAACCCAGTGGCACGCACACCGATTTGAGGCAGTCAAGGCTCCACCACCTCAGCCGAAGGGAGCTGTCTGTCCTTCCCATAATCTGCTGGTCCTCATGCTCCTGCTCCTCCTCCTACTCCTCGTCAGTCATTGCCAAGAGACAACAGTATGCGTGTACTCATCCAACGGCGCAGGAGCTGAATGTGCTCCTGGCCAAGTTGCTGGTGCTGCAGTCCGTCCCTTTCCAATTGGTGGACTATGCACCTTTCAGAGAACTGATGGCTTGTGCCAAGCCGAGGTGGAGAGTACCAAGCCGTCATTTCTTTGCCAAAAAGGCAGTACCAGCCCTGCACACATATGTAGAACAGAAGGTGGGCCAATCCTTGAGCCTGTTGGTGTCTGCAGCGCTGACGTGTGGAGGGCAGCGCCAACGCATGGAGCTGTAACTACGGTCAGGTACAATACATGTCCTTTATGGCCCAATGAGTGAATGTGAATCCTGCACAGCCACACCAGCAACTTGGCCAGGTGACATTCTCACGCCGTTGGTCCTGTGAAAATGTCTGCCTCTGCCTCCTCATCCTCCACCGTGTCCTCAGCCTACACTGCAGGGACAATTCACAGTGCCCCTCTAGCATACCCCATGTGCAGGGCACGGCGGTGTCACACTGTTTTGCACCTCATTTGCCTGGGCGAACTGAGTCCCACAGGGGAGGAACTGCTCAGTGTCCTTCATCAAGAAATCGAATCCTGGCTTTCTCCGCGACAACTCAAAATCTGAACCATGGTGACCGACAACGGGAAGAACATGTTGTCGGCGCTGCATCAAGGAGGGCTGAGCCATGCGCCCTGCATGGTACACGTGTTCAATCTGGTTGTCAAGTGGTTCCTGAAGTCTTCCACCCATCTGCAAGACATCCTAAAAATGGCCAGGAAACTTTGCATGCACTTTAGCCACTCACACACCGCAAAGCACACCCTCCTTGAGCTGCAGTGGCAGAACGGCATCCCTAAACATAGGCTGATATGCGACGTTTCCACCCGTTGGAATTCCACCCTCCATATGTTGGACCGACTATATGAACAGAGAGAGGCCATAAACAATTTCTTGATGATCCAAGCAGACAGGAGTACTCCCCTGTATAACTTCGATGTCAGACAGTGGCAGCTCATGCGTGACACCTGCCATTTGCTCAGGCCCTTAGAGGAGGCCACGTTATTTGTCAGTCGCCAGGACTACGGGATGAACAACGTCATTCCACTGCTTCACGTCCTTGAAGGGATGAATTCTGGTTCTCCACATTGTTGGACCCTCACTACCGGAATAAAACAGGGGCCTTTTTTATACCCGCTGAGTGGGAGGACAAACTGAACTAATATAGAGATATCCTAAATAGTTGTCCGCTGCCTATCTGCGCCATCGTCCATCCTCTCGCAGGTCTGAATGGGGGGGACCCTCTGAGCTCACGTTCCTCTGCCATGGCTGCTGTGGCAGGGTGGGGGGTAGGAGCAGTTCCAGCTTCATCAGTAGCAACTTGAGTCTACTCTAGAGTCGCTGATGAGCAGCTTTCTTCACCCGCCTAGTGAAAAAACTACTCACCAACAGCAGCTAGACCTGGAGCAGAACCTGAACCAGCAGGTGGTGGCATACTTGGACAGCACCCTGCCACCCCACATTGAAGATCCGCTGGACTATTGGGCAGCCAAACTGGATTTGTGGCTGCAACTGGCAGAGTTTGCCCTGGAAAAGCTGTCCTGCCCGACCAGTAGTGTGGCATCAGAGAGGGTGTTTATTGCGGCAGGGGCCATAGTTACCCCAAGAAGAACTCGCCTGTCTACCCAAAATGTGGAGAGACTGACCTTTGTGAAGATGAATCAGGCATGGATCAGCCAGGATTTACACCCACCAATGCCTGATGCATCAGACTAGATCATCCATGGTGCCACACCAACACTTTGACAAAAGAGACTGTTTGTTTGTTTGTTTGTTTTCTTCTGGATACCTGCCTCAACTACTAGTCTGATGCTGCCACCCACCTGATGCCACACATTTGACGCCAAGTGCTCCTTCTTTCACCCACCATCTTCAGATGGTACTGGTATTTCCACTCACCTCCCCACTTTGTCAACAGGTCACTCTGTGGTCTCCTGATGCTGCTGCCACCTCCACACTATGTCACCTTGCCACTCTGTGGTTTCCTGATGCTGCTGCCACCTCTACACTATGTCACCTTGCCACTCTGTGGTCTCCTAAAGCTGCTGCCACCTCCACACTATGTCACCTTGTCACTCTGTGGTCTCCTGATGCTGCTGCCACCTCCACAGTATGTCACCTTGCCACTCTGTGGTCTCCTGATGCTGCTGCCACCTCCACAGTATGTCACCTTGCCACTCTGTGGTCTCCTGATGCTGCTGCCACCTCCACAGTATGTCACCTTGCCACTCTGTGGCCTCCTGATGCTGCTGCCACCTCCACACTGTCATTGTGCCACCCTGTGGCCTCCTCCTGATGCTGCTGCCGCCACGTCCACACTGTCATTGTGCCACTCTGTGGCCTCCTGATGCTGCTGCTGACACCTCCACACTGTCATTGTGCCACTCTGTGACCTTCTGATGCTGCTGCTGCCACCTCCACACTGTCATTCTGCCACTCTGTGGCTTCCTCCTGATGCTGCTGCCCCCTTCAGACTCTGTCATTGGGCCACTCTGTGGTCTCCTCATGCTGCTTCCACCCTCTCCACCTCACCACTATGTCATAGAGCCACTCTGGGGACTTCTCATGCTGTTCCCACCCTCCCCACTTCATGACTGGGCCACTATTTTGCCTTTTGGCCTGGCTGACATCATCACTTATTTGACCCTTCTTCTGACCTGTCAGAAGGAAGGAAAAATGAGACACACAACAGATCCTGTCTATGTAACAGCTGTAAGGCCCGCATGACATGGTCCCTATTTTGCATCAGAATTGGCTTATGATTTGGTAGCCAAAGGCAGGAGTGGGTACAAAACACAGAAGACATGCAAATATTCAATTCACGTGTCATCTGTGTTGGATCCACTCCTGTTTTTTTTGGCTTTAGCAATACTGATGGATTACTGACCAAATGCTGGCCGAGTGAAGGCAGATGCTCCACAGACAGGATCTGTTTTTTGGGGGTTATTAATCTGACAGATCAGAGGAAGGGCAAAATAATCAGTGACGTCAACACAAACTTACTACTGACACCCTCTTCACTCTGTTGGGGAGGCTCTACTTGTATAAGTGTTTAATACAGGTTCTGTAGACATCTATGTGGAATAAGCTACCAACGGTGTAAAAGGAGTGCGCTTCTTCTTGATGCGAACATTGACCTGTGTTCACACTTGGTCAGTTTTGGCCCCGTAACTGCCCAAATAAGTGAAGTGTGCAGTGATTCGAAGAGCGACGGCTGTCATCTGCATGTCATACTGACTCACAGTATTGTTTCACTACCACAGCAGACTCCCTATGCGTGTTACTGCAAGGCACAGTGTTTTACAAAAACTTATATAAAGGCTCTCTGCATGAGGAAATAGCCTTTTTTTAACACGATTCCCCACGAATAAATTTGAATCGAACCACATTTTTTCCAAAAATTCGCCGATCCGGCCGAATCAAATTTTCGAGAAATTCGTTAATCTCTACTCAAGACATAAAATTATGTAAGTATAATGTAAATAATTTATATGTTAAAACATCAGTACCAAAACAACTTGTTGGTTAATTACAGGATAGGGCTCTAGTGCCAGTTAGAATTTAAAAATCACAATGAGAAAATAAAAAATAAAATGATACACAGTTCACCATAGGAAGATTCATTTGAAGAGGTAAGTAGAGACTAGACCATGCCCCAAGCATCCCCGGCAGCCAGAATACTGGCAGGAGTAAACTTTGCCGTATGCGCATATACAGGTCGTTGATGCTGTAGGGATAATTGTCGCAGACAGCAGAACACTGGTATAAGGAAAAAATAATATGGGGCAGCACCAACACAGGCTGCAGCAAAGGGGAAAACTGTGTGATAATATAAGTGGATAAAAATATGCTGATGTTGATATAGAGGCACATAGATATGCATACATAAGGGAACCAATTAAAATGGAGTGAATCCAAAAGTAAATATATGAATACCTTAATCCCTTCCCGACCTCCACCATAATAGTATGGCGGAAGATGGATCTTTAAAGATGGTGCCTGCTCACGAGCACAGCGGCATTTGAGAGCTCAAAATGCCAAAACACTTTGCTTCAAGACTTGGAACAGCTCCCACACGTAGCAGTTGGGGGAGCCATTCATTGCTTGTGCAGAATTCTGCTGAGGCTCTGATGCCTTTGACTGGTATAGTCTAATGTAGGCACGCAGGAGGCAGCATTATATTGCAATATATTTAATTTAATCTTCTATTTGGCAATGGATTTATTTCTATTTATATACAGAAGTGGCAATCTAATGATTGCATCATGTTAGGCCATTGGTGGAAAAAAGTAGAAAAAAGCAAAAAAGTTTTTTTACAAAAATAAACATTGAAAAATATAAACATCATAGGCAAAAATGCCAATACTATGGAAATACAAAAATATTTATCCCATATGGCGAACAGCGTAATGGAAAAAAACATCAAAATGGATTCCACATTTTTGGTATAAATAAAAACTACAGCTCGTCTCACAAAAAATGAGCCCAACACAGCTCCATAAACGCAACTATAAAAAGTTATGGGGGTCAAAATATAGTGATGAAAAGATTTTTATTTATTTTTTTTCCCAAAGTTTTTATTTTATTTAAAGGGGTTCTCCGAGTATAAAATGTCCCCTCATGTGCCAGGCACCCCACATGGAATATACTTACCCGGGTCCCCGCTCCTGGTCCCCGTCCCCGCCTGCCATTGGCTGCTCCCCCTCAACAACAGATGTTTTCATCCATGTGCAGGGAAAAGCAGCGGTGCGGGGACCGGGGTAAGTATATTCCATGTGGGGTGCCTGGGCACATGTTGGGACATTTTATACTCTTGGAGAACCCCTTTAAGTATTAAAACACAAGAAAAACTATATAAATGTGGTATCACCGTAATCGTATAGACCTGGAGAATGAATACCATGGGTCAGTTGTACAGCACAGGGAACAGGATAGAAACAAAACCCATAAAACTGTGGAGGAATTGTTTCTTTTTCCAATTTCACCCCATTAGCAATTTTTTTCCAGCTTCCCTCTATGTTGTGGCATTAGAAAGTACAACTTGTCCTGCAAAAAACAAGATCTCAATTATCTATGTGAATGAAAAATAAAAAGGTATGGCCCTGGGAAGGCATGGAGTGAAAAACAAAATGCAAAAACTGAAAATTGCTGGGGGTAGAAAGGGGTAATGAAAAAATAGATAAATAAAGTGAATGAATACATAGGTAAAATGAATAAGTAAATCGGCCTCATGTCTAACACAAAATGCCAGCTATACATACCCTAAAAGTTTATATAGGCCGTCCGGGTGGAGGGTACCCAATGACCAGATTGTAATTAAACTTGTGGACAAGGGGGGGAGGAACTGTAATTCTTAAAGGGGTTGTCTCATCTCACAGAGGCTGCTTCCTCTGTTGACGCTGCTCCATATTTTTTTTTCTCTTTTATTATTATTTTTTATTCATACTATTACATGCTGGCATCTGTGTTGGTGCTTAGAGATGAGCGAAGTTTTAAAAAATTTGATTTGGACGATTCACCAAACTTCATCAAGAATTTAGATTTGTTCCAAATTAATTTGTCACAAATCGCAATAAATCAGGTACACTATTCCAAGGCCCCTCTGCTTAATCATATTTATCCCACTTGGTGGCCCAAACTCAGTGTGAAGGCTTAGAAATTAAACTGCAGGCAGACTGCAGGGGGGGTGTATCGCTGTGTGCATTACATTGTAGTACACCCACATTCATACTTAATCCATCTGTAGGTAGTTTGCTTTCAGTATTACAGGCAGTTGTAATTTATCACCGTCTACATCACTGTACAGGGCACCAAGATTCATAGCTAATCCCTTCTGTTAGTTGTCAAATTACTGTGCGTCAGTATTGCAGGTAAAGAAAAATGTCAGGTCTAATTAATCGCCGTGGACTTAACTATGCAGTGCGCCAATATTCAAGTTGTCAGCAGGATTGGCAGTAACAGTGTGCACCAAGATTCATAGCTAATCCCTTCTGTTAAGCAAAAAGTAAAGCATACAACACCCTTCATTTAAAAATATGCGCTTCCCTGCAGGAGCTGTGTCCATATGGCTCCTTAGTAGAACAAAATAGAGAAATGGAGGCAGCATCAATAAAGTAGTGAAGAAAAAAATGTTCTTTTAATCCATGTTGTGGCAATCCAAACACATGCTTTTTAATCCCTTCTGTTAGCTGTCGAATCACTGTGCATCAGTGTTACAGGTCACCGTTACCATCAGGTCTAATTTATCGCTGTCGACTTAACCATGCAGTGTCCCAAGATTCAAGTAGTGGCTCCATGACAGAGTGGGGAGGGTAGCAGCAGTGGCAGTTAGCATGACAAAAATAACCCATGACAGAGTGGAGACGGTGGCAGCAGCAGCAGCAGTTGTGGCCCCATGGCAGAATGGGAAAGGTGGCAGTGGCAGTAATGGCCCCATGACAGAGTGGGAATGTTGACAGCAGGAGAAGTGGTCCCATAACAGAGTGGGGATGGTTGCAGCAGTAGCAGTAGTGGTGCCATGACAGAGTGGGGAAGGTGACAGTGACAGTAGTGACCCCATGTCCCCATGACCCCCGTATCAAGCCTTGATAAAGATTGCTATGAGCAGTTGATATGTTGCAATTGGTGAATACAGGGATACACTTTTTTCACATCTTCCGGAATGCTGCCTCTTTCTTCATCTATAACAAATTGAGGATCTCCAGTCCGAGATTTTTTTGGAGGGACCAAGCACCTGGTCTATATAAGAGTGCTGATATGTAAACTGCAATATATATATATATATATATATATATATATATATATACAGCCAAGTCCATAAATATTGGGACATTAACACAATTCAAAAATGTTGGCTCTATACACCACCACAATGGATTTTAAATGAAATGAACAAGATGTGCTTTAACTGCAGACTGTCAGCTTTAATTTGAGGGTATTTACATCCAAATCAGGTGAACGGTGTAGGAATTACAACAGTTTGCATATGTGCCTCCCACTTGTTAAGGAACCAAAAGTAATGGGACAGAATAATAATCATAAATCAAACTTTCACTTTTTAATACTTGGTTGCAAATCCTTTGCAGTCAATTACAGTCTGAAGTCTGGAACGCATAGACATCACCAGACGCTGGGTTTCATCCTGCTGATGCTCTGCCAGGCCTCTACTGCAACTGTCTTCAGTTCCTGCTTGTTCTTTGGGCATTTTCCCTTCAGTTTTGTCTTCAGCAAGTGAAATGCATGCTCAATCGGATTCAGGTCAGGTGATTGCCTTGGCCATTGCATAACATTCCACTTCTTTCTCTTAAAAAACTCTTTGGTTGCTTTTGCAGTATGCTTTGGGTCATTGTCCATCTACACTGTGAAGCGCCGTCCAATGAATTCTGAAGCTGAATTTGGCTGAATATGAGCAGATAATATTGCCTGAAACACTTCAGAATTCATCCTGCTGCTTTTGTCAGCAGTTACATCATCAATAAATACAAGAGAACCAGTTCCATTGGCAGCCATACATGCCCACGCCATGACACTACCACCACCATGCTTCACTAATGTGGTGGTATGCTTAGGATCATGAGCAGTTCCTTTCCTTCTCCATACTCTTCTCTTCCCATCACTTTGGTACAAGTTGATCTTGGTCTCATCTGTCCATAGGATGTTGTTCCAGAACTGTGAAGGCTTTTTTAGATGTCGTTTGGCAAACTCTAATCTGGCCTTCCTATTTTTGAGGCTCACCAATGGTTTACATCTTGTAGTGAACCCTCTGTATTCATTCTGGTGAAGTCTTCTCTTGATTGTTGACTTTGACACACATACATCTACCTCCTGGAGAGTGTTCTTGATCTGGCCAACTGTTGTGAAGGGTGTTTTCTTCACCAGGGAAAGAATTCTTCGGTCATCCACCACAGTTGTTTTCCATGGTCTTCCAAATCTTTTGGTGTTGCTGAGCTCACTGATGCGTTCCTTCTTTTTAAGAATGTCCCAAACAGTTGTTTTGGCCACGCCTAATGTTTTTGCTATCTCACTGATGGGTTTGTTTTGTTTTTTCAGCCTAATGATGGCTTGCTTCACTGATAGTGATAGCTCTTTGGATCTCATCTTGAGAGTTGACAGCAACAGATTCCAAATGCAAATAGCACACTTGAAATGAACTCTGGACCTTTTATCTGCTCATTGTAATTGGGATAATGAGAGAATAACAGACACCTGGCCATGGAACAGCTGAGAAGCCAATTGTCCCATTACTTTTGGTTCCTTAACAAGTGGGAGACACATATGCAAACTGTTGTAATTCCTATACCGTTAACCTGATTTGGATGTAAATACCCTCAAATTAAAGCTAACGGTCTGCAGTTAAAGCACATCCTGTTCGTTTCATTTCAAATCCATTGTGGTGGTGTATGGAGCCAAAAATGTTACAATTGTGTCTATGTCCCAATATATAAATCCAGAAAATGGACGTCACTCCAGTCAGATGAAAAAATAGTGATTCCTTTATTCAACCATCCGATGCAACGTTTCGGCTCTTAAATGAGCCTTTTTCAAGGCTCTATCCCAGTTTGAGAAGGTGAATGTCACTTGTTGAGGTACATTTTCCCTGGGAGCGCAATATGCTCATGTGGCGTCCACAGGAATCCGATAATATTCAGCTTAGATTCTCTTATGGCATTTCTTTTATGAATAAAGGTAAACTTAGAATCAATGTTCGGCTTACCGTCTGATGTCTGCTGTCTACCGATTGCTTGAACAGAGCTCTAAGTATTCGCCGGCTTGTTTGATCGCTCCTAGAGGCAAGCTATTTCGAATTCCGCGGGAGTTCCAAAGATCGAGGGAGTTGACACTCTGTTCCGCAATTTCCTTCGGTACAGCTTTCAAAAAAGAAGATATATATTCCTTTCCTGTAGAGGTTTTTTCTGTATGGCCATACAGGTTTATCGGAGGCTTTTCAATACAGGTACATAACTTGTTTCACCATACGTGTTTCAGGTAGATTCGCTCTCCCTTCCTCAGTGGTCTCTACAGGAAAGGAATATATATCTTCTTTGTTGAAAGCTGTACCGAAGGAAATTGCGGAACAGAGTGTCAACTCCCGCGATCTTTGGAACTCCCGCGGAATTCGAAATAGCTTGCCTCAAGGATCGATCAAACAAGCCGGCGAATACTTAAAGCTCCGTTCAAGCAATCGGGAGACAGCAGACATCAGACGGTAAGCCGAACATTGATTCTAAGTTTACCTTTATTCATAAAAGAAATGCCATAAGAGACTCTAAGCTGAATATTATCGGATTCCTGTGGACGCCACATGAGCATATTGTGCTCCCAGGGAAAAAGTACCTCAACATTTAAAGTGACATTCACCTTCTCAATCTGGGATAGAGTTATAAAGGAAATACCTTCCTCTTTGCAATAACAGCACATACAAAGCCTGGGTATTACTTGAAGATTTTCGGTACGATTTATAATATTGACTACTATTGATTATTATCGAACTTACCGATTATTTATCGATTATCTCTCGAACATATATCGATTATACCGACCATTTAGTATATATGTGATTGCTTTTTAATATATGTTATTGTATTTTATTGTATTGTTATTACTATTTTTATCACTTTATTTTTATGGGGATTTAACATTAAATATTTTCTGCACATCTCAATTTGGTTGCCAAGTGTATGAGTGCCCGCTTATATATATATATATATATATATATACAGTACAGACCAAAAGTTTAGACACACCTTCTCATTCAAAGAGTTTTCTTTATTTTCATGACTATGAAAATTGTAGATTCACACTGAAGGCATCAAAACTATGAATTAACACATGTGGAATTATATACATAACAAACAAGTGTGAAACAACTGAAAATATGTCATATTCTAGGTTCTTCAAAGTAGCTACCTTTTGCTTTGATTACTGCTTTGCACACTCTTGGCATTCTCTTGATGAGCTTCAAGAGGTAGTCCCCTGAAATGGTTTTCACTTCACAGGTGTGCCCTGTCAGGTTTAATAAGTGGGATTTCTTGCCTTATAAATGGGGTTGGGACCATCAGTTGCATTGAGGAGAAGTCAGGTGGATAAACAGCTGATAGTCCTACTGAATAGACTGTTAGAATTTGTATTATGGCAAGAAAAAGCAGCTAAGTAAAGAAAAACGAGTGGCCATCATTACTTTAAGAAATGAAGGTCAGTCAGTCAGCCGAAAAATTGGGAAAACTTTGAAAGTAAGGGCTATTTGACCATGAAGGAGAGTGATGGGGTGCTGCGCCAGATGACCTGGCCTCCACAGTCACCGGACCTGAACCCAATCGAGATGGTTTGGGGTGAGCTGGACCACAGAGTGAAGGCAAAAGGGCCAACAAGTGCTAAGCATCTCTGGGAACTCCTTCAAGACTGTTGGAAGTCCATTTCAGGGGACTACCTCTTGAAGCTCCTCAAGAGAATGCCAAGAGTGTGCAAAGCAGTAATAAAAGCAAAAGGTGGCTACTTTGAAGAACCTAGAATGTGACATATTTTCAGTTGTTTCACACTTGTTTTTTATGTATATAATTCTACATGTGTTAATTCATAGTTTTGATGCCTTCATAGTCATGAAAATAAAGAAAACTCTTTGAATGAGAAGGTGTGGCCAAACTTTTGGTCTGTACTGTATATATATATATATAAAATATAAAAAGTCTACACATCCCTGTTAAAATGTCAGGTTTCTGTGCTGTGAAAAAAAAGAGACAAAGAAAAATCATTTCAGAACTTTTTCCACCTTTAATGTAACCTATAAACTGTACCACTCAATTGAAAAAGAAACTGAAATCTTTTAGGTGGAGAGAAGAAAATAATAATAATAATGTGGTTGCATAAGTGTGCACACCCTCTTATAACTGGGGATGTATCTGTGTTCAGAATAAAGCAATCACATTCAAAATCATGTTAAATAGGAGTCAGCATACACCTGCCATCATTTAAAGTGCCTCTGATTAACCCCAAATAAAGTTCAGCTGCTCTAGTTGATCTTTCCTGAATTTTTTTTAGTCGCATCCCACAGCAAAAGCCATGGTCCACAGAGAGCTTCCAAAGCATCAGAGAGATCTCATTGTTAAAAGGTATCAGTCAGAAGGGTACAAAAGAATTTCCAAGGCACTAGATATACCATGGAACACAGTGAAGGCAGTCATCATCAAATGGAGAAAATATGGCACAACAGTGACATTACCAAGAACTGGACGTCCCTCCAAAATTGATGAAAAGACGAGAAGAAAACTGGTCTGGGAGGCTACCAAGAGGCCTACAGCAAAACTAAAGTAGCTGTAGGAATATCTGGCAAGTACTGGCTGTGTGGTACATGTGACAACAATCTCCCGTATTCTTCACATGTCTAGACTATGGGGTAGAGTGGCAAGACGAAAGCCTTTTCTTACTAAGAAAAACATCCAAGCCAGGCTACATTTGGCAAAAACACATCTGAAGTCTCCCATGTGGGAAAAGGTGTTATGGTCTGATGAAACCAAGGTTGAACTTTTTGGCCATAATTCCAAAAGATATGTTTGGCGCAAAAACAACACTACACATCACCAAAAGAACACCATACCCACAGTGAAGCAAGAAACTGGTGGTGGGAGCATCATGCTTTTGCGCTGTTTTTCTTCAGCTGGAACTGGGGCCTTAGTTAAGCTAGAGGGAATTGTGAACAGTTCCAAATACCAGTCAATATTATCACAAAACCTTCAGGCTTCTGCTAGAAAGCTGAACATGAAGAGGAACTTCATATTTCAGCATGACAACGACCCAAAGCATACATCCAAATCAACAAAGCAATGGTTTCACCAGAAGATTAAAGTTTTGGAATGGCCCAGCCAGAGCCCAGACCTGAATCCAATTGAAAATCTGTGGGGTGATCTGAAGAGGGCTGTGCACAGGAGATGCCCTTGCAATCTGACAGATTTTGGAGTGTTTTTGTCAAGAAGAGTGGGCAAATCTTGCCAAATCAAAATGTGCCATGCTGATAGACTCATATATAAAAAGACTGAGTGCTGTAATAAAATCGAAAGGTGCTTCAACAAAGTATTAGTTTAAGGGTGTGCCCACTTATGCAACCATATTATTATATTTTTATATTTTTTCTTCCCTCTACCTAAAAGATTTCAGTTTGTTTTTCAATTGAGTTGTACAGTTTTTAGGTCACATTAAAGGTGGAAAAAGTTCTGAAATGATTTATCTTTGTCTAATTTATTTTACATCACAGAAACCTGGGGTGTGTAGACTTTTTATATCCACTGTGTGTGTGTGTGTATATATATATATATATATATATATATATATATATATTTGAGAAAGAAACCAAGGTTAAGGTATTCATATATTAATTCACTTACATGCAATCGAATACAAAGAAGCTGTTTAGATTTCAGTGGGCCCCTTCTACATCATGGCTCCCTGTGTACATGTTGCATGTATCAAATGTCTAACCCTTGTGTTCCATGTTTCTCCTAAAAAATCAGACATTACTGGTCTAGGTGCAGTGGTAGGGTTTGGACTGATCCCAACACTACGCTGGATCCCCCGGACCACCATCGAGGTGTCACCATGTATTGCTGCTCGCCAAAGTGCATGGTGTATTCCAATGAGAAATAAGTGCAGATAGTCAGGGTCTGCAGTAAACCAGTGTGCTTCTTTCCTGGAGGAACTCAAACGCAAAACAATACAGGCAAGGAAATAAGCTGGCTTCTACAGTCTCCTTGCTGGCAGAAGGTTTCATGCTGAGGAAAGGCCTGATCTAGTTGTTCCTCTCTCTGGCTGGCTCCTTGGTCTCTAAGGGCTGGTGACTTAGGGTCTGTGGCTCAGTATCCCCATCTCAGCATCTTCTTCTGGTTATTCATGTAATTTGTCAGAGTCTCTCCTGCTAAGCACTGTTTCCTGTCTGAAGACAACTAGGGGTTCTGATTGTTTTCCTTATATACAGTTTCTAACTGAACTAGAATCTTCTAGTGGGAGGGGTGGAGTGGAGATGTCCAGCCTAAACAGAAACAATGTTGCAATTTCTGTCTGGCAGTCTGGTTTAGCTCTTTTAAGGTATGGGGACTTATTTATGACAAAGTGCCAGTGTGTCTGTTCCCCCCCTTCCCCTTCAAATGTTGAATAGTCCCTGATTCTAACTGTGGAAGATTACTAACTTCTCAGTGCATAGATAAAAAGTCCCAAAGTTTTTTTTATTAGCTGGCTGTATATTACTCTTTTCCACTGCAAAATGCAACTATAGTGCAATAACAGTGCAAATAAACAGGATGTATTACAATAGAAATATAAAATGCAGTTCAATATAAACAATTTAGGTGTAAACAACAGGACCAAGTCATAGGGCAAATTAACCCTTCCAAGTACACTAAAGTAGTGAGTTGATTGCTTGCATAGTAACAAATAGGGACAAATGTCCACAAACGTCCATAGTCCAAAGTAACCTTGTTCCAGGGCACTACACATGCATGTAATTTATCACAATATAGTGACTTCAATGGTGAAAACTGGCGCCCACATGGCATCCGATGAACCATGACACAATTTTTCATTAGGTGACTCACAAACGTGTACAAAAAAGTTTTCTGTACCAGCAAACACGCAATACATTGAGGTATGGAGACCCCCTATAGTCCTTATACCACTAGATTTGCACAACATGAACCTTGTATAGAGTCATAAGGTTGTATGCATGAGGGCTTAGGTTGGGTTTATACAGGTGATATTTTAAACCACAACATGCCTGGTCTCTGGTGGTTTTGGTTTTGGTTTTTTATCTAGTCACTTCGATGTGGGGGAAAAAACAGCACAGAAAACCACCTGCTTATATTTGACTAGAAACCCTTGTTCCATTGCTGATGACCATCTTGTTTCATTTTTGGCATATGTCCTGCCAGCTCTTCTAGGTGACAGATTCATCTTCCCATAAGTAACTTTCTATTAGGGCAATGAGATGGATACGCCACCTGGAATTCACATCTTGCATTGCAAGAGCCTGAACAATTTTAGGGCGCCATTTACTTAAAAACAGAATCAAATTATTATTCATTAGAGTCTGAAGGATTCCCTGTTGAATAATTACAATTGATAACATATTACTTCACACACTATGACCATGGTTTTAGAGTCACATTAAATAGAAATAAAAAACACCATAAAAGTAAAACTTAAAAAAAAAAAGTATGACATTTTTATTTCCATATGTGTAGGTAAACCCTGCAGATATATACGGCCATAGGCAGTGTGATGGATGGCTGATCTACAGGTTATAATTTGATTGCCATTTAACTGCCAGGGGTTTTGTGTCGCTTTCATTTGAATAAACAGTCTAAAAGGTAAAAAAGAGACTAACTACATCTTAAGAATGTCTTACTGCTGCTAAATACTCTGTATTTAGGTTCCTACATTATGTTTAAGCGAAAAAACACAAAGGCATTTTGCAACATATACCGGTATCAATTTGCAAAATGCTTTTCTTTTACTTATGCCAGCTCCTTTGGTTCTGATAGACAAGTTGGCCGATGGTAGGAAACTGCTGGACTCCAGTAGAGTTCTTGTTGATGCCAGCGAGAAGGGAAAGGAAGGCAATTATTGGCAGTTCTTTTCCTCTCCATGGCCATCCCCCACTCTTGCAAAGTAATTTATTGCAAGGATGTTACAAGGTATTTTGGACCCAGTGTAAAGATGACAAAATGCATTGCTTATGTGGTAGCTTACTGGGGCAAAGGGTCATACACAGAAGAGCTGGAACTCCATAGCAAAAATGAAAACAGGGCCCATTTCTGTGCCAAATTTTGCAAGTCAGGACATCATTTCATCACTTTCCAGGATTATTTGCCCTATCCCCCACTCTCTCTTCCAAAGTTTTTCCTAGCAGTAACCTATATTGCCTCTATGGTATGTACGCCACCCAGAAACTCACATTGTGGTTTCTAGGTACATGCATGAGGCCTTATGTAGTATATTGTTTCTGTTTGGGACATTAGACTATCCCCATTAAGTAGGTCCCACTGTAGTCATGTTTTTCTGCTCTTAAAAACAAAACAGATTATTGTAGTGTACTCCTCACAGTATCTAGCACTGTCTTCAGCCTTCTCGGGTGTCTTCTGTGGACAGAACTGTGAGTATCTAATTAAAGGGGTATATGTACAGGATGTCTGATAGGTGCCTGTCCTATGTCTAGGACCTGCACCTACAGTGGATATAAAAAGTCTACACACCCCTGTTAAAATGTCAGGTTTCTGTGCTGTAAAAAAATTAGACAATGATAAATCATTTCAGAACTTTTTCCACCTTTAATGTGACTTATAAACTGTACCACTCAATTGAAAAACAAACTGAAATCTTTTAGGTGGAGGGAAGAAAACAAAAAAACCTTAATGTGGTTGCATGTGACAGCAATCTCCCATATTCTTCATATGTCTGGGCTATGGGATAGAGTGGCAAGACGAAAGCATTTTCTTATGAAGACAAACATCCAAGCCAGGCTACATTTTGCAAAAACACATCTGAAGTCTCCCAAAAGCATGTGGGAAAAGGTGTTTTGGTCTGATGAAACCAAAGTTGAACTTTTTGGCCATAATTCCAAAAGATATGTTTGGCGCAAAAACAACACTGCACATCACCAAAAGAACACCATACCCACAGTGAAGCATGGTGGTCGCAGCATCATGCTTTGGCGCTGTTTTTCTTCAGCTGGAACTGGGGCCTTAGTTAAGCAAGAGGGAATTGTGAACAGCTCCAAATACCAGTCAATATTGGCACAAAACCTTCAGGCTTCTGCCAGAAAGCTGAACATGAAGAGGAACTTCATATTTCAGCATGACAACGACCCATAGCATACATCCAAATCAACAAAGGAATGGCTTCACCAGAAGATTAAAGTTTTGGAATGGCTCAGCCAGAGCCCAGACCTGAATCCGATTGAAAATCTGTGGGGTGATCTGAAGAGGGCTGTGCACAGGAGATGCCCTCGCAATCTGACAGATTTGGAGTGTTTTTGCTAAGAAGAGTGGGCAAATCTTGCCAAGTCAAAATGTGCCATGCTGATAGACTCATACCCAGTGCTGTAATAAAATCAAAAGGTGCTTCAGAAAAGTATTAGTTTAAGGGTGTGCCCACTTAAGCAACCATATTTTTATATTTTTTCTTCCCTCTACCTAAAAGATTTCAGTTTGTTTTTCAATTGAGTTGTACAGTTTATAAGTCACATTAAAGGTGGAAAAAGTTCTGAAATGATTTATCTTTGTCTCATTTTTTTACATCACAGAAATCTGACATTTTAACAGGGGTGTGTAGACTTTTTATATCCACTGTATGCCAAGGAATGAGATCCCCTGACACCACTTCCCATGTGCAAGCGTGCTAAAGTCTTCGTGTATCTCCTATAGAAATTAATGCAGAGGGCATCCTGTGGATTCACCATAAATGTCTTAGCTGGGAATACCATTTTAACAAAGAAATGTTTAAAATGTAGATATCAATACAAATTCTACAGTATATTCATATGTAAACGTTCCCTTCACTAGAAACATCTTCTCAGTGCCCCCTAGAGATAAGAGCATACTGTCCATATAGGTAACTCCAGGCCTGATTACAGAAACCTCATCACTGCCTAAGTCCCTCATACACTGCATACACAACTGTAAAATAGTAGTTGATGTCCTGTGTGACCACTACTGTACTGTGACAGAAACATATACAGTGCCTTGCAAAAGTATTCACCCCCCTTGACTTTTTTTGTATTTTTGTGCCTCACAACCTGGATTGTTTGAGGATTTGCATCATTTAATTTACAGAACATGCCCACAACTTTGAAGATGTGTTGTTTTTCTTTATTGTGAAGCAAACAACAAATAGGACAAAATAAAAGAAAAAGTCAATGTGCATAATTATTCACCCACCTAAAGTCAATACTTTGTAGAGCCACCTTTTGCGGCAATCACAGCTCCAAGTCGCTTTGGATAAGTCTCTATGAGCTTGCCACATCTTCCCACTGGGATTTTTGCCCATTTCTCCTTGCAAAACTGCTCCAGCTCCTTCAAGTTGGATGGTTTGCGCTTGTGAACAGCAATCTTTAAGTCTGACCACAGATTTTCTATTGGATTGAGATCTGGGTTTTGACTAGGCCATTCCAACACATTTACATCTTTCCCTTTAACCCCTTAAGGACACATGACGTATCGGTACGGCATGTTTCCCGAGTCCTTAAGGACACATGACGTACCGGTACGTCATGTGTTGTTCCGATCACTGCGGCCGGCCGGCTGTGATCGGAACAAGGTGCCTGCTCAAATCATTGAGCAGGCACCTCGGCTAAATGCGCGGGGGGGTCCCATGACCCCCCCATGTCCGTGATCGCAACAAACCGCAGGTCAATTCAGACCTGTGGTTTGTTGCGCTTTCTGCAGTTTCTGATCCCCGCGGTCCCTGACCGCGCGGATCAGAAACTTTAGTATTCCTAAAATACATATGTTTCAGGCGGTGCGGGCGGTGCGGGTGCGGGATGCGGGCGGTGCAGCAGGCGGGATCGCGATCCCCCGCCCGCCTCCCCTTGAATAATCATTGGCGTCTAGTGGGTATACCAGGGTGTCAGCACATTGCTGACACTCTGGTATAAACGGCTGACATCTGTTATGCGATGTCAGCCGTTTAACCCTTTCCATACCGCGGTCCGATGGAGAGGGAGCCCCCCGATGGAAAGGGAGGGAGCCCCCAGACAGCCCCCAGACATCCCCGTCCTTACCCTTCCCCGTCTGCGCAGTTCTGACCACTACTGAGCAGACGGGGAAGGTTCCCATGGCAACAGGACGCCGTCTCAGGCATCCTGCTGTCCATGGTGCTGAACAGATCTGTGCTAAAGGCATAGATCTGTTCAGACAAAGTGTAAGTAAAATACAGTACAGTACACTATATATTTTACTGTACTGTATTATACAGACATCAGAGCCACTGGATCTTCAAGAACCAAGTGGGTCTGGGTCAAAAAAAAAGTAAAAATCAAAAAACACATTTATCACTGATTAAAAATGAAAAAAATAAAATTCCCTACACATGTTTGGTATTGCCGCATCCGTAACGACCTGATATATAAAACTGTCATGTTACTTTACCCGAACGGTGAACGCCATAAAAATAAAAAATAAAAAACTATGATGAAATTGAAATTTTGCCCACCTTACTTCACAAAAAAGGTAATAAAAGTGATCAAAAAAGTCGCATGTACGCCAAAATTGTAACAATCAAACCGTCATCTCATCCCGCAAAAATCATACCCTACCCAAGATAATCGCCCAAAAACTGAAAAAACTATGGCTCTTAGGCCTCTTTCACACTTGCGTTGTTGGGATCCGGCATGCACTTCCGTTGCCGGAGGTGCCTGCCGGATCCGTAACACTGCAAGTGTACTGAAAGCATTTGAAGACGGAACCGTCTTCCAAATGCTTTCAGTGTTACTATGGCACCCAGGACGCTATTAAAGTCCTGGTTGCCATAGTAGGAGCGGGGAGCGGGGGAGCGGTATACTTACAGTCCGTGCGGCTCCCCGGGCGCTCCAGAATGACGTCAGAGCGCCCCATGCGCATGGATGACGTGATCCATGTGATGACGTGATCCATGCGCTTGGGGCGCCCTGACGTCACTCTGGAGCGCCCGGGGAGCCGCACGGACGGTAAGTACACTGCTCCCCCGCTCCCCGCTACACTTACCATGGCTGTCAGGACTTTAGCGTCCCGGCAGCCATGGTAACCACTCTGAAAAAGCTAAATGTCGGCTCCGGCAATGCGCCGAAACGACGTTTAGCTTAAGGCCGGATCCGGATCAATGCCTTTCAATGGGCATTGATCCCGGATCCGGCCTTGCGGCAAGTCTTCAGGATTTTTGGCCGGAGCAAAAAGCGCAGCATGCTGCGGTATTTTCTCCGGCCAAAAAACGTTCCGTACCGGAACTGAAGACATCCTGATGCATCCTGAACGGATTTCTCTCCATTCAGAATGCATTAGGATAATCCTGATCAGTATTCTTCCGGCATAGAGTCCCGACGACGGAACTCTATGCCGGAAGACAATAACGCAGGTGTGAAAGAGCCCTTAGACTATGGAAACACTAAAACATGATTTCTTTTGTTTCAAAAATGAAATCATTGTGTAAAACTTACATAAATAAAAAAAAGGTAAACATATTAGGTATCGCTGCGTCCATATCGACCGGCTCTATAAAAATATCACATGACCGAACCCCTCAGGTGACCACCGTAAAAAAAGAAAAATAAAAAAACGGTGTAAAAAAAGCCATTTTTTGTCATCTTACGCCACAAAAAGTGTAATAGCAAGCGATCAAAAAATAATATGCACCCCAAAATAGTGCCAATCAAACCATCATCTCATCCCGCAAAAAATGAGACCCTACTTAAGATAATTGCCCAAAAACTGAAAAAACTATGGCTCTTAAATTATGGAGACACTAAAACTTTTTTTTTTTTTTTAAATGAAATCATTGTGTAAAACTTACATAAATAAAAAAAATTGTATACATATTAGGTATCGCCGTGTCCGTGACAACCTGCTCTATAAAATTACCACATGATCTAACCTGTCAGATGAATGTTGTAAATAACAAAAAAAAAACGGTGCCAAAAAAGCTATTTCTTGCTACCTTGCCGGACAAAAAGTGTAATATAGAGCAACCAAAAATCATATGTACCCTAAACTAGTACCAACAAAACTGCCACCCTATCCCGTAGTTTCTAAAATGGGGTCACTTTTTTGGAGTTTCTACTCTAGGGGTGCATCAGGGGGGCTTCAAATGGGACATGGTGTCAAAAAAACAGTCCAGCAAAACCTGCCTTCCAAAAACCGTATGGCATTCCTTTCCTTCTGCGCCCTGCCGTGTGCCCGTACAGCAGTTTACGACCACATATGGGGTGTTTCTGTAAACTACAGAATCAGGGCCATAAATAATGAGTTTTGTTTGGCTGTTAACCCTTGCTTTGTAACTGGAAGAAAAATATTAAAATGGAAAATCTGCCAAAAAAGTGAAATTTTGAAATTGTATCTCTATTTTCCATTAAATCTTGTGCAACCCCTAAAGGGTTAACAAAGTTTGTAAAATCAGTTTTGAATACCTTGAGGGGTGTAGTTTCTTAGATGGGTCACTTTTATGGAGTTTCTACTCTAGGGGTGCATCAGGGGGGCTTCAAATGGGACATGGTGTCAAAAAAACAGTCCAGCAAAATCTGCCTTCCAAAAAACAAACGGCGCATATTTCACTCTACGCCCCGCTGTGTGGCCGCACAGTAGTTTACGGCCACATATGGGGTGTTTCTGTAAACTGCAGAGTCAGGACAATAAAGATACAGTCTTGTTTGGCTGTTAACCCTTGCTTTGTTAGTGGGTTAAAATGGAAAATTAGGCAAAAAAATGAAATTCTCAAATTTCATCCCCATTTGCCACTAACTCTTGTGCAACACCTAAAGGGTTAACGACGTTTGTAAAATCAGTTTTGAAGACCTTGAGGGGTGTAGTTTCTAGAATTTATGGGTGGTTTCTATTATGTAAGCCTCGCCAAGTGACTTCAGACCTGAACTGGTCCCTAAAAATTGGGTTTTTGTAAATTTCTGAAAAATTTAAAGATTTGCTTCTAAACTTCTAAGCCTTGTAACATCCCCAAAAAATAAAATATCATTCCCAAAATAATTCAAACATGAAGTAGACATATGGGGAATGTAAAGTCATCACAATTTTTGGGGGTATTACTATGTATTACAGAAGTAGAGAAACTGAAACTTTGAAATTTGCTAATTTTTCAAAATTTTTGGTAAATTAGGTATTTTTTTATGCAAAAAAATAATTTTTTTGACTTCATTTTACCAGTGTCATGAAGTACAATATGTGACGAAAAAACAATCTCAGAATGGCCTGGATAAGTCAAAGCGTTTTAAAGTTATCACCACTTAAAGTGACACTGGTCAGATTTTAAAAAAATGGCCTGGTCCTTAAGGGGTTAAACCACTCAAGTGTTGCTTTAGCAGAGTGTTTGGGGTCATTGTCCTGCTGGAAGGTGAACCTCAGTCCTTGCCTCAAATCACGCACAGAGTGGTACAGGTTTTGCTCAAGAATATCCCTGTATTTAGTACCACCGATCTTTCCCTCAACTCTGACCTGCTTCCCAGTCCCGGCTGCTGAAAAACATCCCCACAGCATGATGCTGCCACCACCATGTTTCACTGTGGGGATGGTGTTCTTTGGGTGATGTGATGTGTTGGGTTTGGGCCAGACATAGCGTTTTCTTTGATGGCTGAAAAGTTCAATTTTAGTCTCATCAGACCAGAGCACCTTCCTCCATACATTTTGGGAGTCTCCCACATGCCTTTTCACAAACTCACAACGTGCCTTTTTGTTTTTAGCTGAAAGTAATGGATTTCTTTTAGCCACTCTGCCATAAAGCCCAACTTTATGGAGAGTACGGCTTATTGTCGTCCTATGTACAGATACTCCAGTCTCTGCTGTGGAACTCTGCAGCTCCTCCAGGGTTACCTTATGTCTCTGTGCTGCCTCTCTGAATAATGCCCTCTTTGCCTGGTCCGTACGTTTTGGTGGGCGGCCGTCTCTTGGCAGGTTTGCTGTTGTGCCATGTTCTTTTCTATTTGGTTATGATAGATTTGATGATGCTCTTGGGGATCATCAAAGATTTGGATATTTTTTTTATAACCAAACCCTGACTTGTACTTCTCAACAACATTGTCCCTTACTTGTTTGGAGAGTTCCTTGGTCTTCATGGCAGTGTTTGGTTAGTGATGCCTCTTTCTTAGGTGTGTATATGTAATGACAGATCATGTGACACTTAGATTGCACATAGGTGGACATAATTTCACTAATTATGTGACTTCTGAAGAAAATTGGTTGCACCAGAGCTTTTTATAGGCTTCCTAACAAAGGGGGTAAATACATGCTCATATGCCAATTTTCTGTTTTCTTTTTCTAAACAATAGTTTTATTTATATATTTTTCTCATTTCACCTCACCAACTTAGACTATTGTGTTCTGATCCATCACATAAAATTCAGATTAACAAAACATTGAACTTAAGGCTGTAATGTACCAAAATACGAAAAAAGTGAAGGGGGGGTGAATAATTTTGCAAGGCACTGTACATTACAGTATACTTCAGTATACATGCCCATCATATATACTGTACCCCTGGTCATTAGAGCAGCACTACGCCAAGTAGTATAGACCACCACCAGACCTGACCTATATGCAGCAGATTGTGTAGAAGTGCACATTTTATATATTTTCTAATGGCACTGTAGCAAGTCTTCCTAAGGATCAATGCTTGAAGTGCTTATTGTTACCTTTATACAAGAACAGATTTATAATTAACTCATTACAAATGCCTAGGCAGTGAAATAATTGTTTTAGTGATTGACATCCATATGATCATATACAGATGTTTCAGGCTTATGGAAATTTACCAACACATGGTAGACTTTTTTTTTTTCTTAAAGTGTTTCTTAATTTAAAGGCTAATTCCAAAACGCATAATTTACATATAACATTGTGATTATCCTTCTACAGAACTATACCTGTATTTCACAATTGTTCCTATTTTGGGGTGGAGGTGGGGCAATCTCTTCTGTTAACCCAACTCACTCTTTGCTCCTTAAACAGGGGTGTAGCTATAGGGAGTACAGAGGTAGCAGTCACCAGGGCCCAATGGCTCCTCTGCCACTAAAGAAGGCATCTATAAATGGCCCATGGTAGGTGGGGGAACTTGTTACACATTTGGAGACCATAGCATCATGTCAAATGCCTTCCTTAAATGTCCCTCATTTTAGAACCGATACTTAAATTTTACTTAATAAATTTACCAGATAGCTCCATAAATCAGATTCCTAATGGTATGCCACACCCCAAATTGTATATTATTTCACGATTCCATGCTATTTATGTGTCACGGACGTACCGAGACATACGGACGTCCCGGCGACAGTGAGTGGCAGGAGATCTGTGAGACTGGCAACACGTGGTTTGATTTGACAGGTTTTCCTTGTGGATCAATAGGTGTCTGTGTTGTTTCTGGTAATGGCCACAACCCTTGCCCCCAGGGGTTACTTATGTGGTCATTTAACCTTCCTTATTTAAAGTTGCCCTCCCAGACAGATTCTCTGGGGTGATAATTTAATTTTGTTTAGGGAGGCGTATAAACTGTATTTTAGGCTACGTCCACACTCATCTGGGGATGAGAAACAGCGAGTCGGTGTGGTTATTTCTTTGCTTAAGGGGGGTGCGCAGTCATGTGCTTTTTCTCTGCCGACCGGATCGCAGTCTTTCTGGTTAGCCCTAAGGGCTCATGCGTATTTTCTTTCCGCTTCCATTCCGTTTTTTTTGCAGATTGTATGCGGAACCATTCACTTCAATGGGTCCGCAAAAACAACGGAAGGTACTCTGTGTGCATTCTGTTTCCATATTTCTGTTCCGCAAAAAAGTGGTGTATGTCCTATTATTGTCTGCAAATCACGGTACAAGGCCCCATTCAAGTCAATAGGTCCGCAAAAAATACGGAACGCACACGGAACACATCCGTATGTCATCCGTATTTCATCTGTATTTTGCGGATCCATACTGTAGAAATGCTATGCCCAGCCCATATTGGTCATGTGTTTGGTGATTAATAAGTTACTGTTTCCGATCCGCAAAAAAACGATTCCACACGGAAACCATTCGGATATGTTTTGTGGAATAACGGAATGGAAGAGAACTTAAATCAGAGAAAAAAAACACTCAGATATGGAACAATGGATCCGTGAAAAACAGAACGCAAAACAACAACGGTCGTGTGCATGAGCCCTGAGAGTGGATGACTTTCATCAAGAATTTATCTTGTGTTTTGTGTTAGAGGGTCTCCCTGATTGAGATATAATTGGATTACGTTCACCTATAAACACTAATCACTGGACAACTGAACGTTTGTGTAGTTGTATACTTAAAATGTTAAACTTTATTAGTATACCCTAAAATATAGAACGGGAGTAATATCCAAGAGAAACTAATGTTCACAATAGGGGTTATCCCTTGTATAGCACTAGCTCCGGCCAGTAATTAATCCCACCCCGTTCACTTATATGGGGTACATGAAGGGAATATGTAACTGCCAGACACCAGCTAGCAAGTAGACAGACCCCTATCAATTGTGGAGCATCCACCAAGGACTTGATGTGATGCTTCCACAAATAAATCAACAGAAACCGAGCACTGAGAGGGGGAGGGGGATTGTTTGTAGTAATACAGAGAAGCGTGGATAACGGTACTGGCTGCAGTAATATTCAGAGCGTTATTGTGTGCTCACCCTGCATAGCCACCCAAAAGTCCACAGCTACTCCTGTTACTTCCCCTAGTAAGATAACCCTCTCACAGATACTTCAGTGCCCGGGTGTCACGGCTGAGGATGGGGGAAATCCTCAGCCGTGTGGAGCCCGATGATGTTACGGCTGCTTGGCCATGAAGACAGGATTAGGGAGCAGGTCACCTCCTAAACGCATCCCTAACCTGACCCTGGCTCCTAGCTACATGAGCCAACCTTGATGGTAGGAGGGCCCATGCTCCGGAACCTAAAAGTCCCTGCTAGCCCTCAAGATGACCCTCACCTAGGAGCTGAGTAAGACAAGCCCACTCCTCCTAGACACGGAGGAGCAGGAGTCTCAACGGCCAAGCTGCAGGAAAAGGGGAGACATAAACAGCTCTATGGATATGGCAGGTGAACAAAGAGTTCCACCTACCTGCCACAGCCTTGCTGACTGGATCCCTGTGTTAGCAGGGTGCAGATCACAAACGCATCCCCACACAGGGACCCAGATCCATAGCTGCACAAAATCACATATAAAACATCACACATAACTAGAAATAACTTAAAGCGACATTATGGTTATGACCACAGGGGTGGCTCTTACTGGCAGGTAATAAAGACATGAGGCTGCTCTCAGCTAAGCATGGCTGAAGCAACCTGCAGGCCTGCAAAAGCAGTGAGGCTTTATAGGCCAAGAAGCCACACCCCACAGTCGGACACACCCAGTGATCACACACACTAGGAAGGGGATTAACCCTTCCAACACCAGGGAAGGGAAAACACCACTTAAAGGGAACGTGCACACAATAACATAAAAAGGAAGTGCACACATACACACATAACACACAAAACCGCATGCGCAGCGTAGCGAGCTGCATGGCACAGCTCAGCCTGCTACGCTGCCACATACATACTGTTGCCAGCGGCAACCACAGGTGAGGCCAATACCACAGCCCTCACCTGTGATTGAACACCAATGAAAACCGCTGACAACCGCATGCGGTTCAGGAGTCACGGACATAGCCATGGCCGTGACACCGGGACGGCACATCGCCCTATACCTAGTCGCTAAAGTCTGTCTATGTCTATATGTTGCCCATTAACTGCTCGACGCGTTTCTTAACACCAATCATCAGGAGCTGGGGCTTAGACACACAACACTTAACAGACAAACACAGAGCGCTGCCCCTCTCAATTGTGGAGGCGGCAGCGTCGGCGCTAGGATGGAGGTGACGCGGGCGCCGGGAACAGCTGTTTAAGTCACCTAGGCCACTCCCATCGAAGGCGGAGATCATCCCTAAGGCAGCCTATCAGAAGGCTAGATGTGCGGTTGCGTAACAAACCACCACCCCTGTGTTAGCCACCCCACTCCAGGGACGAAACATCCAAAGTGTCAACACACCAAAGGTAACAGGAATTCTTCGGCGATTATTTAAAAGGCAAGAAGACGTCATACTGCAACGAAGCACACTAGAAGCAAAATTAGTAATGTTAACTACATCTCATTGTGTCTAATCATATTTATTAAAACCTAGTAACACTGAGTCCTCTGCACCCCCCAACATACGCAGTATGAGGAGGGCTAACCGAGGCTGATGGATGAATAAAGTGGGAGGGATAGGTACGGATACAACAGTAAATGAGCACCACACACAGGGGCGTAGCTAGAAGTGACTGGGCCCCACAGCAAATATTTGTAAGGGCCCCACTCGCACCTCCCTCCTCCTGTGTAAACCCCACTCCTTTGGCACAGTGTAGCGGTATACTGTATATTGTGTGGCACAGTGGATGCTATATGTGTATAACATAAACATATTTCATATGAAAACTTACAGTTCCTTGACCCTTGGGGATCTCGGACACTACTTCAACACTTGGCCGGGGGCTCGGCGGAGCTGATGTTGTGCTTTATCCTAATGAGAAAAATTTCATAATAAGGATTTGGAGAAGGGGCAAAGGGATAGCAGAGCAGGGAGAGGCTGGTGCTGCTACTAGGGGGTCATACCATGTGGGAGTAATAGAGCCCGCTATAATGCCCCCCCCCCGTAGTAATAATTCTCCTTATAATGTGACAGTTCAAAAATACCCCCTTGTAATGCCCCCAGTTAAGCTAATGTCCCCATAATGCCCCCATAATGTCCCAGTATAAAATACCCCTATATAGTGCCCCCAGTAAATTCCCCCATAGTGCTCCTCTCCCCCCTTCCTGCTAGTGACCCCCATAATGTACCAGTATAAAATGCCCCATATATAGTGCCCCAGTAGATTCCCCTCAGTGTCCGGCCTCTGATAGGCTGCCGGCCTAGTGTCCCCCATAATGCCCCCCAATAATGTGCCAGTAAGTGTCCTCATAGATGCCCCCCCATCATGTGCCAGTATCAAGTGCCTCTCTCCTCCCCCCCACATGTCCCAGTATCATAGTGCCATCTTTCCCCCCCACAAAAAAAGTGCCAGTATCAACTGCCTCTCTCCCTCCCCCCCATGTGCCAGTATCAGGTGCCTCCCCCCCATGTGCCAGTATCAGGTGCCAACCCCCCCTCCCCCCCAGGTGCCAGTATCAGGTGCCAACCCCTCCCCCCCCATGTGCCAGTATCAGGTGCCTCTCCCCCCCATGTGCCAGTATCAGGTGCCAACCCCCCTCCCCATGTGCCAGTATCAAGTGCCTCCCGCTCCCCCCATGGCAGTAACAGTCGGGTATTAAAAAAAAATAATAAACACTTCTACTTACCTCCATGTCAGCGATGCGATGCAGCCTCTTCCTGTGTCCCTCCCTGTATTGTGTCCCGCCCTGTATGTCCATATATGGAGTCAGTGCTTGTATTTCAGAAAATTTTCTGCTGGGATTCAAACCCACGACCTTTTGTATCAGAGGCAAAGCACTTAACCACAAGACCATAAAAGCTGCCTTGCTGCTGACTGAAAAAATATGAGACTTCTACTGTTATAGCTGGCTAAGTGTACATCTATACACATGACAGCTGCTCATATATAGAGATATAGCAGAGCTGAGTGTGCTGGGACAGCTGTCATATAGAGATATAGCAGTGCTGGGTGTGTTGGGGCAGCTGTCACGTGTATAGATGTACACTTAGCCAGCTATAACAGTAGAAGTCTCATATTTTTTCAATCAGTTGCAATGCAGCCTTGGATATATTCTTGAAGATTGTGACTGACCAACTTAGATCTATTGAGGGAAGGAGAAGGATGAACCCTAATCTATCTAAGGCAGAGACTGAGGCATTATTATCCTTAGAGGGGGATCTCTCTATAGTGATTAAACCCTCAGATAAGAGGGGAAATGTGGTTGTCTTGGGGGCGGAGCAATACAGCGAGATGTGTTTAAAGATCTTGAAGGACAAGCACTGCTATCGTGTACTGGATGAGAACCCCCTGGAGGTTCTCCACATTAAGTTGAAACACATCCTGCAGAAAGCATATGAAGAGAGATTAATCAGTAAAAATCAATATGCGTATCTACTCCCCAAACATCCGCAGATGCCCTGCTTTTACAGCCTCCCAAAGGTTCATAAGGGGTGTTCCCCCCTCAAAGGAAGACCCATAGTGTCTGGGATTGATAGTCTGACACATGGTATCAGCACTTATGTTGAGATGATCTTGCATCCATTTGTACTCTCTCTTACTTCGTATATACGTGACTCAATGGAGGTGATTCAAAAACTGGAGGGTATTCAAATTGATGGGCATATTCTGTTGGCCAGCTTGGATGTGGAGGCACTCTACAGCTCTACACCCCATGATAAGGGGTGTAGAGCTGTGGGTGATTTCCTCAAGCAGCGAGGAACACATCTGTGGCCGCACAATGAGTTCATTTTACAGCTACTCCAGTTCATCCTTGAAAACAACAATTTTCTCTTTGACCGCCGGATCTACCACCAGCTCAGGGGGGTGGCGATGGGGAGCCCGTGTGCCCCCACGTTCGCTAACCTCTACCTGGGCTGGTGGGAGAAGGAGGTTGTTTTCACGGATGATAATGGCAGTTGGACACGATACGTCAATTTATGGCTTCGCTTTATTGACGACGTGTTCATCTTGCGGACAGGGACCAAGTCAGAGTTTGTTGACTTTATACGGGTACTAAATGATAATGAAATGGGACTCTTTTTCACCTCTGAGATCCATGATGATAAGATCGATTTCCTGGATTTGACAGTCTTTAAAGATCAGGATGGCTGTTTAGGGACCCGTCTCTTTCGTAAGAAGACTGCCACCAACAGTCTGCTCCAATGGGACAGTTGCCATCCGGGGCCCCTTAAAAAAAGGGTATCCCTAAGGGACAATATCTGCGGTTGGGGCGCAACTGTTCCAGGGTGGCGGACTATTTGGTGGCAGCTAAAGATCTACAACAGAGATTTCGTAGGAGAGGGTACCCACAACATGTGCTGGCTAAGGCACATCAGCACTCGTTAGCGGCTGACCGCAACACTTTGCTGGTTCCACAGGCGAAAACACTGGAGGATGAGAAAATCCATATCATCGCAACTTTTGATGATGCCCATGAAGCAGTTCAAGCTACTCTTGCTCAATTCTGGGGAATTCTACAATCAGACCCAGATGTGGGTCACATTGTAGGTGATGAGCCGAGTATTACATATCGCAGGAGGAGAAACCTGCGTGATAGGTTGGTGCACGGCCTATATCAATCCCCTGTGGCATCTACTTGGCTAGGGACTAGACCCATGGGCACTTTTCATTGCTGTGGATGCGTGGCGTGTGATGTGATTCAGACTGGGAACAGCTTTACCAGTACTGTCACGCAAAAACAATACTTAATCAGGTCATTTATCAACTGTAAGACCCGAGGCATCGTATATTTAGCAACCTGCAAATGCGGGATGCAGTATGTTGGAAAAACGATCCGAGAATTTCGGAGACGGATCGGGGAGCACTTAAATGACATTTGTAAGGGTGCAGACACTCCCATTGCACGTCACGTTGCCTCAGCTCATGATAATGACTTGAATTCTATTCATTTCCAGGGAATCAAAATAGTAAGGAGACCTGTGAGAGGTGGTGATCATGACAAAAGAGTATTACAGAAGTAAGCACAGTGGACTTTTCAGTTACAGACAATGCGTCCGAAGGGACTCAATGAATTTATCTCTTTTGCCTGCTTCATCTGATATGGTCCCAATATGTGCCTTCTGTAGCTGTTAGTCTGGTTATTGTTCCACCATAGCTATTAACAGCAATCTGTGTGGTGCTCATTTACTGTTGTATCCGTACCTTTCCCTCCCACTTTATTCATCTATCAGCCTCGGTTAGCCCTCCTCATACTGCGTATGTTGGGGGGTGCAGAGGACTCAGTGTTACTAGGTTTTGATAAATATGATTAGACACAATGTGATGTAGTTAACATTACTAATTTTTCTTCTAGTGTGCTTCGTTGCAGTATGACGTCTTCTTGCCTTTTAAATAATCGCTGAAGAATTCCTGTTACCTTTGGTGTGTTGACAGTTCGGATATTTCGTCCCTGGAGTGGGGTGGCTAACACAGGGGTGGTGGTTTGTTACGCAACCGCACATCTAGCCTTCTGATAGGCTGCCTTAGGGATGATCTCCGCCTTCGATGGGCGTGGCCTAGGTGACTTAAACAGCTGCTCCCAGCGGCCGCGTCACGGCCATCCTAGCGCCGATGCTGCCGCCTCCACAATTGAGAGGGGCAGCGCTCTATGTTTGTCTGTAAAGTGTTGTGTGTCTAAGCCCCAGCTCCTGATGATTGGTGTTAAGAAACGTGTCAAGCAGTTAATGGGCAACATATAGACATAGACAGACTTTAGCGACTAGGTATAGGGCGATGTGCCGTCCCCGGCACTGAAGTATCTGTGAGAGGGTGATCTTACTAGGGGAAGTAACAGGAGTAGCTGTGGACTTTTAGGTGGCTATGCAGGATGAGCACACAATAACGCTCTGAATATTACTGCAGCCAGTACCGTTATCCACGCTTCTCTGTATTACTACAAACAATCCCCCTCCCCCTCTCAGTGCTCGGTTTCTGTTGATTTATTTGTGGAAGCATCACATCAAGTCCTTGGTGGATGCTCCACAATTGATATGGGTCTGTCTACTTGCTAGCTGGTGTCTGGCAGTTACATATTCCCTTCATGTACCCCATATAAGTGAACGCGGTGGGATTAATTACTGGCCGGAGCTAGTGCTATACAAGGGATAACCCCTATTGTGAACATTAGTTTCTCTTGGATATTACTCCCGTTCTATATTTTAGGGTATACTAATAAAGTTTAACATTTTAAGTATACAACTACACAAACGTTCAGTTGTCCAGTGATTAGAGGGTCTCCCTGCTCCGTTGGTTCTGGGTTTACCATGGTTAACCAAGCACAATCCAACCATCGATTGACAAGCTAGACAGATTCTGGATTGGGGTGATTATTGCATTGACAATTATCTAAATACATCTTTTTTATGTTTTAACTACTAAGACATTACCCTCTTTTACTGTATATCTGATTTTGCCGATGTATTTTCTGAGAGTGGATGCCAGGATTTACCTCCACATCGGGAATATGATTGTTCTATAAAACTTATTCCCGGAGCTAAGTTGCCAAAATCTAGATTGTATAACCTTTCTGGACCTGAAAGACTGGCCATGAAAGAGTATATTGCCGAGAGTTTGGCTAATGGACACATAAGACCTTCCAAGTCTCCAGTGGCAGCAGGATTCTTTTTTGCTAAAGGACAGAGGTCTTCGGCCATGTCTGGATTTCCGTGAACTCAATCGGATTATTGTCCGTTATCCTTACCCTCTTCCTTTGATTCCTGATTTGTTTAACCAGATTGTTGGTGCCAAGGTGTTATCCAAGTTCGACTTAAGGGGGGCTGTTCTGTCCTCCTTATGTGTGAAGGTACATAGCTTGACAGACAGCTAAACCTTTCCCAGCAATGAATTGACAATGAAGTAACGTCCAACTTCGTCTTTATTGCAAGGATATATATCAGGTAAAACTGAGGAACAGAAAAATAAGCACTTACTAATGTAGTCTGACATATGACAATACATATAATACAATATGCATACAGATGCAAACCATGTGAAACATACCAGCGATGCTACCGTAGGCTTAGATATAGAGGATGGATCAGGACACTACCAGACTGCGTGGATACCTCTGTAATGGTGGCAGTGCATGACTGCTATGTGCAGGGCTGATGATGTTGTAGTGTCCCACTAGGTAAAGGTGGGCACTACACAAGGGTTAACATTGTCTTTTGCATTACTGTGATGTTTAATTATGCATTTCCCTGTGTTATCTGGGTGTCAGGCCTGTTAGGGTGTAGTTTAGCCTCCTAAACATTATAGGTAGGCCCAGGCAGGGGAGAGTTAGTTCATTCCAGGTGGCTAGAAGAGTAATGTAGTCAGCTTGAAGCTCCTGAGGCTAAGTTTAGCTCAGTAGAGTCACCCCAGAAGAAGAATCTACCTCTTGGGAGAAACCTGCAGCTCCCGTCACAACAGGAATAATACAACATGTTCAGATAAGTAACCTGATGAGCAGAAGTACTATAAGTTAAAGTCAAGAGTCAATACTGGAGGAAGGATTTATTACCAAGGATTAAAGCCAGCATTTAGGCATCCGGGCCTTGGGATCCAGCCAGCTAGAATAGCTGAAGGGGATAGTGCAGCATAGTTCTGCTAAGCATTAACTTTATACCCTCCAAGTATCTTGCAAGAATATACCTGCCATACTAAGAAGTAAACCTGCTTGTGAATTATATGATTCAATGGACTGCATCATCTTAATCCACTGTATGTACAAAGTTGGACTGTTCAAAGTAAAGCAACGTTTGGTTCACTATACCACCTGTGTACCTCACTTATTGCTCCTACAAACCGGTGTGCCACCGTTACAGGCACTGGCGTCACGATCCTTAAAGGGACCTTGCCTCAGGCACTCAAAACACTTGCAACATCCAGGTCACCTCATCCACCATCAGGCCTGGTCCCTACATACAGAGTGTGCCCCAGAGGAACTTTGTGTCAGCCTCTCCTTCACTGCCGCATGCCTGCCCAGGGTTCTCAAATACAGTGAGTAACCCTCGATTGCCCATAACCGTGACCTCACTTCGCAATACACTGCAGGTCTGGTGTGCTGCAATGTCACTAGAGTTCATAGGTTACAAGTAATGGAAGCTGAAGTGGGTCAAACTTCTAGTGTGAAGAGCTGCAGTGTATGTAAACAGCCACTAGATGGTGCAGCTACACAATGAACAGAGAATTATGCATTATAAAACATTTTAACTATGTATAAATTAACAATAACAAGCTGCTGAAGGCATGCAACTCCCCACCTGGTATCTTAAGGATACCACAATTAAGTCACCTCTGGAGAGAGCAACAAAATCAGTTCAGTAATGGGTCTGAGGAAGACTTTTGGCTCATGTTGCCTGCAGACTTTAACTTCCACCTTTCTGACCTTCCCATCTTCACTTGAGAACACCTTAGTTATCAGTCCCAAAGGCCAGTCATTTCTTCTTGACTGACAGTCTTTGACAAGAACAACATTACCAACCTCCATGTTGGGTTTGCTGGTTTGCCATTTATTCCGGACTTGTAGTGTAGAGATGTATTGTTTCCTCCATTTATACCAGAATCCAGCTGTACGTAAAGCTCCTTCAGCGAACAAACGTCCCTGGTGTTTAGTCTTCTCATGGTAGTGTTGCACAAGTAGAGATGCAATCTGATTGTTTGGCAGTATTAGGGGATTACATTCATTACTCTCTAGTTTTGCATTCAAAATACGTCCCCCAACTCTCAACAGTCCATTAGCATCTATAAAGGGGTCAAGTCTCTTGAGGAAACTGTCTTTAGGAACACTCTTGATTTTTTTAGCATAAATCTCTTGTTGGATACAACCGATGATAAAGCCTGTGTGAGCTCGTCCACTATATGGGCCTTATGACAGTAATGCCAACCTTTGCAGTGTTCTGATCCTGTAGGTGTGGCTCTAAAGGATCTGGCTATGTGAATCAAACCAGCTATAGTTCTGTTCAGTGATTTCCACATAGAAAACTTGTTACCTAGTTTGGATCCAAGCTCTCTGTTAAAAACTCTTGTTGTAAGTACAGAAACGTGAGGACGAATCTCTGCATAAACATTTGGCTCTAGTAGTTCAAATGTGTCTTTATCAAGAGTGTCAAGTACAGGTTTGTAGAGGAATGGTGGCCCTGTGATCCACGTGGTATCTTTAAGGTGGGCTGCTGGAACAGCTCTTGTAACATTGTGTGCTGGGTTGAGGTCAGTTGGTACATAGCGCCACAGGTAGGCTGTGTTGACGTCCTAATTCTTTGAACGCTGTTATGAACATAGACATAAAATCTCCTAGTCTCATTGTAAATGTAGCCCAACACTAATTTCTGTCTGTATGAAATACTGTACCATCAAGTTTTATATCTATTTCTGACACAATAACGTCTGCTAGTTCTACTGCCAGAACAGCAGCACAAAGTTCCAGTCTTGGTATGTTAAGCTCAGGACTTGGTGCCAGGTTTGCCTTGCCAATTGCAAAGCCAATTTGGACTTGACCTTTAATGTCTATAGTTTTAAGGTAAGCGACTGCAGCGATTGCTTTTACTGAAGCATCACAAAATATGCACAGCTGTCTGGACTGAACCTCTGCATGAGAGAAGTGGGCATATGGCCTATATATGGGTAAGTTAGATAATGCCATTAGAGAGTCTCTCCATGTTATTCATAGTGCCTCTTTCTCTGAGGGAAGTGGCGAATCCCAATCACATGAACCTGTGGTTAACTCTGTGAGTAAAGTCTTACTTTGGATGATCACGGGGCTGCAAATCCAAGTGGATCATACAGACTGTTAATGGTGGATAAGACTCCACGTCGTGTGAAGGTTTTTTGTTCTTGGTCGACCTGAAAGGTAAAGGTGTCCCAGCTGAGCCCTAGGCTGCGCTGCATGGGTATCGGGTCTGTCGCCAAGTCTAGATCTTTGAAATCACTGGCATGATCTTGAGTGGGAAAGGCCTCCATAACAACTTTGCTGTTTGAAGCTATCTTATGCAGTCTGAGGTTTTAACAGGAAAGCATACTTTGAGTCCTTTTGAATAGACTGATTGCAGCCTCTGGTGAGGGAAGCGACTTCAAGCCATCATCTACATAGAAGTCTCTTTCAACAAACTTCTTAACGTCCTCCCCATAGGCTTTTTCACCTTCTTGGGCACAAAGTTCCAGTCTTGGTATGGTAAGCTCAGGACTTGGTGCCAGGTTTGCCTTGCCCATTGCAAAGCCAATTTGGACTTGACCTTTAATGTCTATAGTTTTAAGGTAAGCGACTGCAGCGATTGCTTTTACTGAAGCATCATAAAATATGCACAGCCGTCTGGACTGAACCTCTGCAGGAGAGAAGTGGGCATATGGCCTATATATGGGTAAGTTAGATAATGCCATTAGAAAGTCTCTCCATGTTATCCATAGTGCCTCTTTCTCTGAGGGAAGTGGCGAATCCCAATCACATGAATCTGTGGTTAACTCTCTGAGTAAAGTCTTACTTTGGATGATCACGGGGCTGCAAATCCAAGTGGATCATACAGACTGTTAATGGTGGATAAGACTCCACGTCGTGTGAAGGTTTTTTGTTCTTGGTCGACCTGAAAGGTAAAGGTGTCCCAGCTGAGCCCTAGGCTGCGCTGCATGGGTATCGGGTCTGTCGCCAAGTCTAGATCTTTGAAATCACTGGCATGATCTTGAGTGGGAAAGGCCTCCATAACAACTCTGCTGTTTGAAGCTATCTTATGCAGTCTGAGGTTTTAACAGGAACGCATACTTTGAGTCCTTTTGAATAGACTGATTGCAGCCTCTGGTGAGGGAAGCGACTTCAAGCCATCATCTACATAGAAGTCTCTTTCAACAAACTTCTTAAAGTCCTCCCCATAGGCTTTTTCACCTTCTTGGGCATAAATAGCGACTGCAGGAGATGGACTGTTGCCAAAAACATGCACCTTCATGCGATATTCTATGATGTCTTGGGTAGGGTCATTGTCTTTGAACCAAAAGAATCTTAAGAAGTTACTGTGCTCTTCTTTAACTAGGAAACAATATAACATTTGTTGTATGTCGGCAACTACAGCAATGGATTCTTTGCGGAATCTGATGAAGACACCGAGAAGTGTGTTGTTGAGGTCTGATCCTGTCAAAAGAACATCCTTGAGAGAGACTCCATCATATTGTGAACTGGAGTCAAATACTACTCGGATTTGTCCTGGCTTCTTAGGGTGGTAGACGTCAAAAATTGGTAGGTACCATCATTCTTCCTTTTCTTTTAGGGGTGGAGCTACTTCTGCATGAATATTCTCCAATATCTTGTTCATAAATAAGAAAAAATGTTCCATCATCTCTGGTCTTTTCTAAAAGTTGCGTTTGAGTGAACAGAAGCGTTTAAAGGCCTGATCCCTGTTGTTGGGAAGATGGTGTCTCTGTGTTTTGAAAGGCAGTGGTGCCATCCCGGTGTTCATTGGAGAACTGTGAGGACAGTTTATTTGTTTTTTCACCTTGTGGACTCTTATGATATCTCTTCCAAGTAGAAGTACTATTTGGGCCTCTGGGTCGAGTGCAGGTATGAGATGCTCTATGGATTTCAGATGTCTATGATGTAATGTTGCCTCAGGTGTAGGAATTTCTTCTCTGTTGTTTGGCATCCGATTGCATTCGATCAAGGTAGGTAGAGGCAGGGATGCTTCACCAGTCATGGATTCGATTTTGGAATCCAGTAGCTCTTCTGCCTTTTTCTTCACTCACACCTGTGCAAGTTTTAAGTCAATACGAAGAGCAGTGTCCTTTAATATTTAAGATATCAAAGAAAGCCGAGTTAGCAAGAGATCTATTACTTTGATCATCAAGGATGGCATACAACTTACCGCTTTCTCTTTATGACCAATGGGATAAACTGTAACAAGACAAATCTTGGAGCAGGATTTGTTACTAAGACCTTATCCACAGACTTGAGTGCACTGGAGTGTCACTTCAGGAGGTACGGTGTCTCTCTCCTCCCCGTCATGCTCTACAGCCTGGTCTGAGGTTGTGAGAGTCCATGGTGCTGGCCCAGGGTGTAAAGCTGTATGGTGGTCTTCACTGTTACATTCCGAGCACTTGATGTTCGCCGTACAGTCTTTTGCAAGATGAGAGGTTGATGCACAACACCTGTAGCAAATGTGGTTTTCCTTGAGGAAGGTTTTGCGGTTCCTGAAAGGTTTTTGTCTAAATCCTCTGCATTTCAGCAATGAGTGTGGTTTCTTATGTAGGGGACATTCTCTGCATGGGTCCTTTGTTGAGATCTTCTCAGTCTCTGCAGTACTGTAGGTCTTCTTTGAGGAGTCTTTAAAAGATGCACTGGTTTTGTGTACTGCAACAGGTGTACCTTTCATATTACGAAGTGAGACAGGTTTACCTGATTTGGGGTAAGTGTTGTCAAACATCGAGTCAAGTCAAAGCTGGGATCATTCCTAGTCTTTGCTTGCTGTTGCACAAAGTTCACAAAGAATGAGAATGGAGGAAATGGGATATTGTGCTGTTGCTTGTACCTGGAGCCTTGAGCAATCCACGTCTCTTGCAGGTTGTAAGGTAGTTTTTGTACTATGGAGTTTACACCACACACAGTATCTAAAAATGCCAGACCTTGTAAGCCTCCTTCAGTCTTGGCAACTGTCACCGCCAATTCAGTGAGAAGGTCTGGCAGATGTCCTTCTCTACCTCTTGCATGACGTTCTATGTTTTGGTTTCACTTTGTCATCTCCTTTCCTTCTCCCAGGTGTCACCTATTTAGACTAATCGTCTCCCTTTATATTCCCTCCCATACTGCCTCACTTTGCGGTTTATACTACTTCCTGGATGAAGTGTTCACTGCTGGAGGCTGCTGCTGCTGTTTGCTCAGATAAGTCTTTTTATGTATTGTGTTTCCTTGCTGGCTTGATTCTAGGTGACCCTAACTCCGTCCGTATTAAGTGCAGGGAGCCGGTGGTCGTGTCCCCTCACTATTATAGGGTTTTCAGGTGTCACACAGTCTTAGGTACGTGGGCATGCAATCGTCTACCATTGAGACCCTTGCATAGGCATAGCAGTCAGGGAGAGCTCTTAGGGTTTTATAGGGCTCACCTATATGCTCCTTAGTTTGGGATCAAGCCAGTCGGACGTTTATTCATAAGTTCCAGGTATCTGCAACATCATCCATGACATTATAAACCACCGTAACCGTCTTAAGCATGGATCCTGTTTCAGCCTTGATTGACCGCATGCAAGGTCTTTCGCTGGAGGTAGAAGATCTCCGTAAAACTGTGTCTCCGTTTCAGGTGACCGGTTCTTCTGGCGTTCATGGAGTTTGTTCCGAGCCAAAGATCTCGTTTCCGGATACGTTCTCCGGGGGTAGTGAGAATTTTGTTCGCTTTAGAGAGGCTTGCAAACTCCATTTTCGCCTACTTCCCCATTCCTCTGGTGATGAGGAGCAGAGGGTGGGGATCATCATCTCGCTGCTCAGGGATAACGCTCAGTCTTGGGCCCCTTTCGCTGCCAGTGGGGGCACGGCCCCTCCAAACGGTGGATGAATTTTTTGTAGCCCTGGGGCAGATATATGATGACCTGGATCGTATTGCTTTGGCTGAATCTAAACTGCATCTTTTATGCCAGGGTAAACAGTCAGCAGAGATATATTGTTCTGAATTTCGGAGATGGGCAGCTGATACTGGTTGGAATGATGCTGCACTCTGAAGTCAATTTTGCCATGGTCTTTCGGAAAGATTGAAAGATGCATTTGCTTTTCATGAGAGACCAGCCTCGTTAGAGTCTGCCATGTCTCTAGCTGTTCGTATTGACAAGCGTCTTAGAGAGAGAGAGAGGAGACTACTCATTCCTGTCATATTCAGCCCAAGGACAGTGGGGTTGTCTCATTCAGTGCGCAGGGGTCTCAGTCTCTCTCAATCCCCTCTGAGGAGGAGGCCATGCAGCTGGGTTTGCTTGCCTCTGATAGTAGAGGATTCAGCTCTCAGAGGAGGGTTTGTTTCTGTTGTGGGGGTATAAATCATTTGGCTAATGTTTACCCCTCTAGGAGATTCGTGGAATTTTATGAGGGTAATAAAAAACAAACAAAAAGAAAAAAACCCTCTACTACTAAGGTTGATGCGGAAATTGAAGGTTTGCCGTTTGCTTGTAGTTCCCGTTTTCTCCTACCTGCCAGGGTGGCGCTAGACAGCAAGAACATTGTTTGTGAGATTTTTGTAGATAGTGGAGCAGCTGTCAATCTCATTGATAATCAATTTGCAATAACGCATGGTTTCCAGGTATGCACTTTGGAAAAGGATATACCTGTTTTTGCTATCGATTCCACTCCACTTTCTCAAAGATCGTTAAAGGGCATAGTTCACAATATCCGTTTGTCTGTGGGTGACGCTCATGTTGAGGATATGTCATGTTTCGTCCTAAGCGGATTACCTACTCCTCTAGTGTTGTGGCTACCCAGGCTCACTAAACATAACCCCACCATTGATTTGCAAGCAAGGCAAATAAATGGTTGGAGTGAGTTTTGCAGAGAGAATTGCTTCATCGGCGTCTCTTTCAGAGATTTCTACCAAGACTGTGCCATCTTTTCTCTCTCAATTTTCGGATGTGTTTTCCGAGAGTGGTGTCCAGGAGTTGCCCCCTCACCGGGAGTATGACTGCCCTATTAATCTCATCCCAGGCGCAAAGCTGCCAAAATCACGTTTATACAATCTCTCCCAACCTGAAAGAGTCGCTATGCGTACTTATATCTCTGAGAGCCTGAGAAAGGGACACATCCGACCCTCGAAGTCACCTGTTGCCGCTGTTTTTTTTTTGTTAAGAAAAAAGATGCTTCTTTAAGACCTTGTCTGGATTTCAGGGAGCTAAACCCTATCACAATTCGTGACCCATATCCGCTTCCTCTGATCCCGGACCTGTTTAACCAGATTGTTGGGGCTAAAGTTTTTTCTAAGTTGGATTTAAGAGGGGCATACAACCTAGTCAGGGTCAGGGAAGGGGACGAATGGAAGACGGCCTTCAATACCCCTGAGGGACATTTCGAGAATTTGGTTATTCCCTTTGGTCTGATGAATGCTCCGGTCTTCCAACATTTTGTGAACAGCATTTTTTTTATCATTTAATAGGGAAATTTGTTCTGGTGTATCTGCAGCATACGGGTAGGTTACCCGACACTGCTAGAATGTAATGTGTGTTTCCCTTTAAGCCAGTTAGGCCTGGTGCAGGCAATCTTTATTCCAGCCAGCAGAGGGAGCCCCCCCAGTTCAGTATAAATAGGCTAGGGCCTAGGCAGGAAGGGAGTTCTGAAGTTTCTAGAGCCTGAGGAAACTGAGAGGGAGACAGAGGCAAGTCAAGAAAAGCAAGAGGTACTCAAGACAACAGAGGAGGTACTTGATAGAGATAAAACCAAGGATATACGCCAGAGCTAGGGCATTGGACCTTGGAGAAGAGTTTCTATGTTCCAGGATCAGTCAGGAATAGAGTGCAAGCTGCCTGTACTGCAAGTCCTGTGTTTAACACTCTAAAGTCACCTTGCTATATATATATATATTGCCTGCATCAACTGTATTGAAAATCAACTGTCTTCAAAGGAACTGCGCTTCCGTCAATGTCCCTAAATGATGACTACTAAAGTTTGAATTCTGTTTTAACATCACGTGGTTCCTCAGTTATTCCTGCTATCAGCAAACGGCGTGCCACCGTTTAATTGGCACTGGCGTCACGAACATTTCTCATCATCACCTGCCCTTGCAGAGAGTCAGCCGTCTCAGGTTAGTGTCTATTGCACTACAACACCCAGGAACATTTCTAAACCTAACTTGAGTACGCTGCACCTCTCTTTTGGCGTCACGAACAGGATACGCACGCTTTCTAGTGCAAGAAGCGTGAACTTTGTGCCTTATACAGTTGCCCTGTGACCAAAGTGACAAATTGCCTGTTTTATTAAAGTGGACTTTGTGGACTGAAAAACATACCCAAAGTGTCCCTAAAACCTCCAAAAAGCACTGTGCAGTGTTGCGCTATCAAGAGGAAAGAAATCGCCACACCGGAGTGTGGTTTTATGGACTTTTTATCATCCTGCTTGCTGTCAGTGAATAGACAGCGGATTTTGCTAAAAGATGGCCACCGGCCGCCTGGAGTAAAGTTTCCCGCGCTGCTGAGGACCTTCGTGGGCGGATCCCTTCAAATACACAGAAAATCCCGCCCCTCGTCATCATCGCACCGCCGCGGCCGGGTTTCTTCTACGTCATCGCGTACTCAGGACGTCCGGAATCTCTCGAGACTTGGCCTGCGCAAGTCCGGCGATACCGGTAAGAACTTGTAACCGGAGGGAAGGGGATTGTTCCGGCCCCTTTAGTCACCAGCGGCCACATCGCAATAAGCTAACATGTCAGAACCGGGAGTTCCCGAGCAGCCGGCCCCGGGAGAGCTTGCGGCTCCTAATCATTCTATAGCCCACAGCATGATGCCCTTTACCATGCCTTACTATTTCGGGGCCCCATGGTTTCCCCGCTATAAAGGAGAGACCCATACCCTAAGAGACTTTAAAGAAAAGTTGCTGGCATTATTCAAACTGTACCCCATAAATGCCGATCAGCAAATGGAAATCCTGCTAGCGCAACTGGAGGGAGCTGCCCGCAGGGAGGTATTATCCTGGCCTGCTACTGAGCGGAGTACTCTAGAACAGATATTCACCCGCCTCAGGACCACTTTTGAAACTAGGACTGCCTCAGAGATAAAGATGCACTTCTTTGGCAAGAAACAGAAGTCCGATGAGTCCCTCCGTGACTATGCCCTATCACTTCAGGAGGCTTTAGGGGCTGTAATTCAGATAGATCCCAAAGAGGCTGATAATCAGGACCAGACCTTGAGGGAACAATTTATCAACGGGGTGTCTAGTAAGCAAATAAGGACCCAACTAAAGATGCTGTCCGCCCAGCACCCTAACAGTACCTTTCTGGACTTTAAAGAACTGGCTATAAAAATTCTGGGGTCAGCAGTATCTCCGGAGTTGAGCACTCTACCTGAATCACCAGCCTGCAGGCCAAAACCGCTTATCACTAACCAAGCTCAGGCCGGTCAAGCTGTTCAAGCTTCAGCTACCGATACTATCGCCATGCTGACAGAGCAAGTAAATCACCTCACTAAAAGTCTAGAGAGAGTGTGCAGAAAAATAGAGGAATGGGAAAAACCCATAATGTCAGAAGAAGAGTTCCTGTCACCTCCTAGGCCGTTCCCACCTCCATACCAAGAGACTCACCCCAGGGATCCTGGGAGGCGTAATAGAGGTCGCAAGAGGCCCGTGTGTACATACTGCAAAAAGCTGGGACACACAGAATCCACGTGCTGGCAGTTAAACGGGCAACCCCTGAGGCTGAGGACCACCCCTCGGGAGGTAGAACACTAGGTCCAGAGGATCCAAATTGGATGCCACATTATGTAGGATCCCATCCTAAAATCAATATAGAGATCAACGGGGTCCCCTTTGAAGCCCTATTAGATACTGGGTCTCAGGTCACTACTATTCAGCTGCCCGCCTTTGAAAGATTCTGGGACACCAACCAATTGACCCAGCCGCCTGAATCCTGGGTGGAAATTATCGCCAGCAATGGCAAACCAGTAAAGATTCATGGATACTGGGAACCCACCCTGCAGGTGGGAGAAGTAACCTTACCACAACAGGGGGTGATAGTAGTACAGGCCGGCGACAGAGGAGGACATCCTGTCATTCTAGGCACCAATGTCTTCAAAAACTGTTATTCAGAAATACTTGCCGTATTACACCAGACTTTGCCCACTGCTTCCTCTGCATCCAAGAGGGTGATTCAAAAGACTATTACGGTGTTAAGTGCCCAGCAGAGGTTTGCTAATGGGAAAGGAGAAATTTGTACTGCCAGGATTAGTGATATTAAGCCTGTGACTTTGCCTCCTAATTCTCAAACTCTTTTATGGTGTCGTGCTGTCCTGGGAGTCCAAGGCCGAGATTATCCAGCCCTGGTAGAACCAATCCAGATGGAGGATTACCCTTATGTGAGAGCTGCCAAGTGCCTGGTGACCGTCTCCCAAGGTAAAGTACCTGTCCGTCTGATTAACCTGAGTGATCATCCTGTTGCGCTAACTAAGCATTGCCGTGTTGCCCAGCTGTCCCAGGTGTCCTTCCAAGACGTCATTCGTCTTCCAGTGACAGAAAAGCCGCCAGCTGCAGTCAGCGGACGTCCGTCGGTGACCCAGCCACAAGTGCCCTGGTGGGAAGAGCTCCATGTGGGGGACGAGACTACCCCCCAACAACAACAAGAAGGGATTATACAGCTTGTCAAAGAGTACCACCAGGCCTTCATTAAGCATGCTACTGATTATGGAGAGGTGAGTGCCATACAACACACCATACCTACTGGCTCTCATCCTCCTATCAAGGAGAGATACAGACCTTTACCACCTACTTCATATCAGATTGTAAAAGAAATGATCCAAGAGATGAAAGACTCTAATGTAATCCGGGACAGCCGTAGTCCGTGGGCTGCACCCCTGGTCCTTGTAAAGAAGAAGGACGGTGGTATCCGTTTCTGTGTGGATTATAGGAAAATTAATCAAATAACCCACAAAGATGCATACCCACTGCCCCGCATTGAGGAGTCACTAACTGCTCTGGGCTCCTCTGCCTATTTCTCCACCTTGGACTTGACCAGTGGCTACTGGCAAGTACCCATGGCCCCTGCAGATAGGGAAAAGACTGCTTTCACCACTCCCATGGGCCTGTATGAATTCAATTGTATGCCGTTCGGGCTATGTAATGCCCCAGGAACTTTCCAGAGACTAATGGAGCGGTGTTTGGGTCACAAAAACTTCGAAACAGTGCTGCTGTATCTAGATGACGTCATTGTGTACTCAAAAACATATGAAGACCATCTGAAACATTTGGCAGAAGTATTTGAAATCCTTATCAAATATGGCTTGAAGGTAAAGCCATCCAAGTGTCACCTGCTCAAACCTGCAGTAAGATACCTGGGGCATGTGGTAAGCGGAGAGGGCGTGCAACCTGACCATGATAAGTTAGCGGCTGTCCGTAATTGGCCGGTTCCTACTACTGTCAAGGAAGTGAGGCGTTTCCTTGGTTTTGCAGGCTACTATAGACGTTTTATCCCCCATTTTGCTCAAATAGCTGATCCTATCCAGGAACTCTTGAGGGGGCAACCCAAGAAAAGTCCTAGAACTCCTGTGCCCATTGAGTGGAATGAGGAAAGAGAGATAGCGTTCCAATTGCTAAAAAAGAAACTGACCGAGCCTCCTGTGTTAGGTTATCCAGATTATAGTAAGCCTTTCCATCTTTATACCGATGCTAGCAAGCGAGGCCTGGGAGCTGTGTTAGCCCAAATCCAAGAGGGAAAAGAAAGAGTGATAGCTTATGCAAGCCGCTCCCTGAAAGGAGCTGAGAAAAATGAGCAGAATTATAGTTCCTTCAAACTAGAGTTCCTGGCATTAGTGTGGGCAGTGACGGAGAAATTCAAAGATTATCTAGCCGCCACCCCGTTCATTGCATTCACTGACAATAACCCTCTGGCGCATCTAAATACAGCTAAATTAGGGGCCTTGGAGCAGAGATGGGCCTCTCGCCTCGCCAACTATGATTTCTCTGTAAAATATCGTGCTGGACGTACTAATGATAATGCTGATGCTTTATCCAGGCTTCCCACAGAGACAGCTCCTGATGATGTGCGAGATGCTTGGGAAGATGTAGAGATGCCGGCCTTCTATAACAAATTTGCTCAGCAGGATCAGGCTCGAGCTACCAATGACAGAGCTGCAGTTCCTTCACCCTCCAGTAGGCCTGAACCTAAAGAAGAAAGGTGGGTGAAACTACAGTCTGAAAGTAGAGTGCTGGGTGAGTTGTTGGATTTCATTACTAGTGGCAGAGCCCCTGAGAGGATTCGGCGTAAGAGTGCAGATCCTGAGCTCATCAAACTGTGGAGACAGCGCCATCAACTCTTCATACAAAAGGGCCTATTGTTACGGAGAAGCCTAGACCCAGTGTCCAACGAAAGAGTACACCAGATTCTCATACCCCGACGAGATGCAGGTATGGTGTTGGAGATGTACCACAATCAATCCGGTCACTTTGGGGTCCAAAAGACTGAGGCTACTATCCGCCAGCGGTTTTACTGGGTGGGCATGAGAGAAGACATGGAGAAGTGGTGTCGGGAGTGTGTAGCCTGTGCCTTAAAACGAAGTGAGCACCATGATCAGAGGGCACCACTGAGACCCATTGTAAGTACCCGTTCTCTTGAACTTGTCGCCATCGACCATGTGAAACTGGAGCCTAGTCGCTCAGGGTATGCTTATGCCATGACTATTATTGACCATTTCACTAAGTTCGTTGTAGCGGTGCCTGTGAGAGACCAGACAGCCAAGACTACAGCCGAACTGTTCTGGAAGCATTTCCTCCTGCCCTACGGATGTCCAGAAAAGATCCTCACCGATTAAGGACCTGCTTTTGAGTCCCATCTGTTCCATGAACTGTGCCGCTTACACAACTGTAAGAAGATCCGGACAACGGCCTACCATCCTCAAGGTAATGGATTATGTGAAAAAATGAATCAGACCTTGATAGAGATGCTGAGGGCCGTACCTCCTGAAACCAGAGGAGATTGGCCTAATCTGTTGCCACTGCTCATGTTCACGTACAATCATACCATCCATTGTTCCACTGGGTATACCCCTTTTTATTTGATGTTTGGGCGCCAAGGGACATTGCGTGCTGATCATTCATTGGACATACACGTACCTGATTGCATTAACCCATTACCTAACACCGACTGGGTTGCTGAACATCAAAGGCGATTGAATACAGCCAAAGCCATTGTTCAGGAACGTATGGACTATGCTAGGGACCGACAGCAGAGAGACTATGATCAAGCAGCCCATGCAGAACCCTTGACAATAGGGGCTGTGGTATGGTTAAAAAATAACCGCCGTACCAGTAAACTGGACAGTAAATGGGAGCGAAGTCCCTATGTTGTCACTGCAATCCCAAATGTTGGAACTCACACTTATGAGATCACCCGGGAAGGCAAGGGATCCCAAATTGTACACCGAAACCGGTTAAAGCTCTGCCTGACACCAGAACCTAGTGCCGAGAGTTCTGGATCTGAATCCCCTGTGTCAGAGTCATCAATACCGCCCGAGGATCCTATGCAGACTGTCAGTAATCTGAGGTATGACGCTGATCCCATGCATTGGCTTCTGACACCATGGTTGAACTTGCTGGTGCCTGCTCCGGCACCTACTGTATCTTCACCTCCAGAGGAGCCGGTTCAAGATGCCCCGGATCCAGTTTCCCCTCTTGTGGATCTAGTTGTTCCTGTTGTTCCTGACCAAGGTCTCACTGATGGAGACCCTCCTGTTGCTCCTCTCTCTTCTACCTCGTTGCTAAGGGAAGAAGAGACCCCTATATTGAGGAGGTCTACCCGGATGACCAGGGGACGCCCGCCAGTCCGTTTAGGAGACTTTGACTATTCTGGTGGTGTCTCCTCCCAAACAGTTGCTACTGGTAATGCCTTGCTGGACATTTGCGCGCAAGAATGGACTCCTCCACGTGAGCCCTTGCCTTTGATACACCCACAGGAAACCCCTGGGTAGTTCCGTTATTATACTGCAACCAAAGAAAAATGGACTAACCTGGTTCACCTTAAGTCCGCTGTGCCAGGTCAGCGGCCGTGATTAAGAAGTAAGAAGACGCCCCTTTCCCTTGCGTCATTTGGTCATGAAGTTATTAATGTTATGTTTTTCTGTGTGAAATAATTATCTATTATATTTATAATGTAATGCTTAAGTTATGTACTATGTTATGCCGGTTCAGGAAGGTGTGTGAGTACGAGGCCTTACTCACGTTAAAGTCTGGGGGTGTGCAGCATACGGGTAGGTTACCCGACACTGCTAGAATGTAATGTGTGTTTCCCTTTAAGCCAGTTAGGCCTGGTGCAGGCAATCTTTATTCCAGCCAGCAGAGGGAGCCCCCCCAGTTCAGTATAAATAGGCTAGGGCCTAGGCAGGAAGGGAGTTCTGAAGTTTCTAGAGCCTGAGGAAACTGAGAGGGAGACAGAGGCAAGTCAAGAAAAGCAAGAGGTACTCAAGACAACAGAGGAGGTACTTGATAGAGATAAAACCAAGGATATACGCCAGAGCTAGGGCATTGGACCTTGGAGAAGAGTTTCTATGTTCCAGGATCAGTCAGGAATAGAGTGCAAGCTGCCTGTACTGCAAGTCCTGTGTTTAACACTCTAAAGTCACCTTGCTATATATATATATATTGCCTGCATCAACTGTATTGAAAATCAACTGTCTTCAAAGGAACTGCGCTTCCGTCAATGTCCCTAAATGATGACTACTAAAGTTTGAATTCTGTTTTAACATCACGTGGTTCCTCAGTTATTCCTGCTATCAGCAAACGGCGTGCCACCGTTTAATTGGCACTGGCGTCACGAACATTTCTCATCATCACCTGCCCTTGCAGAGAGTCAGCCGTCTCAGGTTAGTGTCTATTGCACTACAACACCCAGGAACATTTCTAAACCTAACTTGAGTACGCTGCACCTCTAGATGACATTTTGATTATTTCTCCTGATTTCAAGACTCATCGGGACCACCTACGTCAGGTCTTGCTGATTCTGCGGGAGAATAAATTGTACGCTAAACTGGAAAAATGTGTGTTTGCGGTTCCGGAGATTCAATTTCTTGGTTTTCTTCTCTCCGCTTATGATTTTCGCATGGACCCTGAGAAGGTCCGCGCTGTGTTTGATTGGGAGCTTCCTGAGAATCAGAAGACGCTGATGCGGTTTTTGGGTTTTGCCAATTATTACAGAAAGTTCATTTTGAATTATTCCTCTGTTGTTAAGCCACTCACTGATATGACTAAAAAGGGGGTCGATTTTTCCTCGTGGTCGGTAGTTGTGCTTAAAGCCTTTTCTAGTATCAAGGAACGTTTTGCTTCCGCTCCCATTTTATTACAACCTGATGTTCTCTCTACCTTTTATTGTTGAGGTGGATGTGGGTGCGGTCTTATCTCAGGGTCCCTCTCCTGCCAAATGGCGACCGTGTGCCTTTTTCTCAAGGAAACTCTCCTCTGCAGAGAGAAATTACGATGTGGGAGATAGGGAGTTATTGGCCATCAAATTAGCTTTTGAGGAATGGCGCCATTGGTTAGAGGGAGCCAGACACCCTATTACCGTGTTTACCGACCATAAGAATCTGGCCAAGTGTCTGAACCCGAGACAGGCCAGATGGTCTTTGTTCTTTTCTAGGTTTAATTTTGTTGTCACGTTTCGCCCTGGGGTTAAAAATGTGAAGGCGTTTGCCCTGTCACGTTGTTTTCCGGGAGGGGGGAACTTTGAAGACCCGGGTCCCATTTTGGGTGAAGGGGTGGTCGTCACTGCTCTTTATCCTGATTTGGAGGCAGAGGTTCAGGCAGCCCAGGCAGAGAAATCCTGATCTTTGTCCTCCTGGGAGGTTGTTTGTGCCTCTCGCTTTATGACACATGGTTTTTAAGGAGCACCACGATACTGTCCTTGCTGGGCACCCGGGGAGTAGAGCCACAGTGGATCTCATTGCTCGGAGATTCTGGTGGCAGCCTGCGAGACCTGCGCTCGTGCCAAGGTCCCTCATTCAAGGCCATCGGGTTCTCTCCTCCCGTTACCCATTCCTTCCCGTCCTTGGACGCAATTGTCCATGGACTTCATTACGGACCTGCCTCGTTCCTCGGGGAAGACTGTGATTCTGGTGGTAGTGGACCGTTTTAGCAAAATGGCGCATTTCATTCCCTTTCCTGGGTTACCCAATGCTAAGACGTTGGCGCAAGTGTTTGTTGATTACATTGTTAAATTGCATGGCATTCCTTCAGACATCGTTTCTGATAGGGGCACGCAATTTGTTTCAAGATTCTGGAAGGCCTTCTGTTCTCGCTTGGGGATTCGGTTGTCGTTCTCTTCTGCTTTTCACCCGCAGTCGAATGGTCAGACCGAACGCGTCAATCAGAATCTGGAGACATATCTGCGCTGTTTTGTGGCAGAGAATCAGAAGGATTGGTATTCTTTTTTGTCCCTTGCTGAGTTTGCTTTAAATAACCGTCACCAGGAGTCCTCTGATAAGTCACCATTTTTTGGTGCATATGGGTTTCATCCGCAGTTTGGGACATTCTCTGGAGAGGGGTCTTCTGGTTTAGCTGATGAGGAGAGATTTTCCTCGTCTTTGTCATTTATTTGGCAAAAGATTCAGGGTAATCTGAAGAGGATGAGTGAGAGATATAAGCGTGTGGCGGATAAGAGACGTGTGCCTGGTCCGGACCTGAATGTGGGTGATCTGGTGTGGTTGTCTACAAAAAATATCAAACTGAAGGTTCCCTCCTGGAAGTTGGGTCCTAAGTTTATTGGGCCTTACAAGATCTTGTCCGTCATCAATCCCGTTGCCTTCTGTCTTGATCTTCCTCAGACTTGGAAGATCCATAATGTTTTTCACAGGTCCCTATTAAAACCTTATGTCCAACCCACTGTACCCTCCTCTTTGCCTCCTCCTCCGATTGTCGTTGATGGTAATCTTGAATTTCAGGTATCTAGGATTGTGGATTCTCGCATTATCCGCGGTTCTCTCCAGTACCTCGTTCATTGGGAGGGTTATGGTCCTGAGGAGAGGATGTGGGTCCCAGTGATGGACATTAAGGCCACTCGTCTCATCAGGGCTTTCCATAGGTCTCATCCTGAGAAGGTGGGCTCTGATTGTCTGGAGTCCACCCGTAGAGGGAGGGGTACTGTCACCGCCAGTTCTGTAAGAAGGTCTGGCAGACGTCCTTCTCTACCTCTTGCATGACATTTGTTCTGTCCCCAGATGCAGATCCAGTTGTTTCTGTCTGTTTAGCAATTGACATTGCATTTAACTGTGTTGTAATTCATTTGCATTACATTGTGTGGTAACAGCACCATCTATTGATGAGTTTAGGTATTTCATCCAGCCTGTTTTTCTCTATGCATTATGGGAGTCCCAGAGCATTGTGGGTAGTTCCTGGTATTACACAGACCGGATTAAACCAGAGACTTCCAACAGGTATGGCCGTGCACCACACATTCACTCTGACAACACACCACCAGCCGGTTTCAGCGCCAATCAAGCCACAATGGACTTTGCCAGGTTCCTTGCTCGACGTGAGCTGGTCACCAAGGGACTTGTAAAGTTCAGCGACTGTGCTGAGAACTATCGAGCTTGGCGAGCTTCCTTCCAAAATGCGATCAAAGACTTAGGTCTGTCATGTAGTGAGGAACTGGATCTCCTGGTAAAATGGCTGGGAAGTGAGTCCGCCGAACACGCTAGAAGGATTAGAGACATCAATGTAAATTATCCAGACATTGGTCTAAAAAGGGTTTGGGATAGACTTGATGAGGTTTATGGCGCAGCAGAGGTCATAGAAAGCGCCTTATTTAAAAGAATTGAGGACTTTCCTAAAATAGGGAACAAAGGCTATTCAAAGCTTAGAGAGTTAAGTGACTTATTAATGGAGTTGAGTGTAGCAAAGGCAGAAGGGGATCTGGTGGGATTGACATTCCTTGAGACTGCTAGAGGTGTGAATCCCATAGTTCAGAAGCTCCCATACAACCTGCAAGAGAAGTGGGTCATGTATGGTTCTCGGTATAAACAGACTTACAATGTACCATTTCCTCCATTTAATGTGTTTGTAGATTTTGTCTCTGAACAAGCAAAAATCAGAAATGATCCTAGCTTTGATTTCATGATGTCATGTGCCACCACCTCAGTCAGTAAACCTCGTAGGGCAACGGTGGAGGTCCACAAAATTAAAGTTTCTTCCACATGTTCAGTCCATTAAGAGTTCAGCTCCTATCAAGGAGGAGACAAACCCAAGGACCTGACCAGACAGTGTCCCTTACACAGGAAGCCTCATTCTATAATTAAGTTCAGAACCTTCAGAGAAAAGTCATTGGAAGACCGCAAGACCTTCCTCAAGGAGAATAACATCTGTTTTAAATGCTGCTCTTCAACTTTGCACTTCGCCAGGGACTGTGAGGTTAGTGCAAAGTGTGCCGAATGTGACAGCACAAACCATAACACAGCTCTACACCCTGGGCCACCATCGTGGGCTTCACCCAAAACCCAAGAGCATAGCGGGGAGCTGAAGGACACAAATACTGACACTTTGGCAGTTACTTCTAAATGTACAGAGGTTTGCAGAGACCTCAGGGGAGGCAGATCCTGCTCTAAAATCTCCCTAGTGAAGGTTTACCCAGCAGGCGACCGAAGCAAAGCCATCAAAGTGTATGCAATTCTAGACGATCAAAGCAACAGGTCGTTAGCGAAGTCTGCCTTCTTTGATAGCTTCGACATCAAAGGACCCGTTGCCCCCTACTCTCTAAGAACTTGTGCAGATACTGTGGAAACAGCCGGAAGGAGGGCAAGCGGCTACATAGTTGAGTCGAGCGATAGTCAAGTGCATCTGCCTTTACCAACTATACTGGAATGTAACCAGATTCCTGACAACAGGTCAATCAGCCTCACCTGAAGCGTATAAGACACCTGATCCCAAACCTTGATCCTGAAGCTCAGATAGTCTTACTCCTCGGGAGGGATATCCTACAGGTCCACAAGGTTAGACAGCAGATTAATGGACCTCACAACGCTCCATACGCCCAATGACTTGACCTAGGATGGGTCATTGTAGGAGAAGTCTGTTTGGGAGGTGTACACAAACCAACAACTGTCTACAGCATGCTTACCAGTACACTTGAGAATGGACGCCCATCTCTTCTCCAACCATGCGAAAATCACTTCTTCATCAAGGAACTGCCTCAAAGCACTTCATCACCAGCTACCTTTGCAGGTCCCACCTATGATGACTTCATCTGGGATGCCAATCAAGACCACCTGGGATCCACAGTCTTCCGAAAGACTAAAGAAGACAATCGTATAGCGATGTCATTCGAAGATAGACTGTTCCTAGATATAATGGAGCAGGGAATGGTGCAGGACGAAACAAGAAGCTGGGTTGCACCTCTACCCTTTAAGCCTCAAAGACAACGCTTACCCAACAATAGAGAGCAAGTTTTCAAGCAATTTGTCTCTCTCAGGCACAACCTACGAAGCAAACCTGAGATGAGAGATCACTTCTTTACCTTCATGGAAAAGATATTCCGGAACGGTCATGCAGAGCTAGCACCTGTACTTCGAGACTCGGAAGAGTGCTGGTACCTGCCCATGTTTGGCGTGCATCACCCGAAGAAGCCAGGTCAGATCAGAGTAGTGTTTGACTCAAGTGCCAAGTGTGAAGGCGTATCATTGAACGACGTTTTGCTGTCAGGCCCAGATCTAAACAACAAACTCATAGGAGTGCTTCTCCATTTTCGCAGAGACTCCGTTGCATTCACAGCTGATATCCAACAGATGTTCCATTGCTTCCTAGTTAAGAAGGAACATAGAAATTTCTTGAGATTCCTATGGTTCAAGGACAACGATCCCTCTAAAGATGTTACAGAGTATCGTATGAAAGTTCACATCTTCGCCAATAGTCCTTCTCCTGCAGTCGCCATCTATGGATTAAGACGCGCAGCTCAGAAAGTAGAAGAAAAGTACGGAGCAGATGTCAGACTCTTTGTAGAGAAGGACTTCTATGTGGATGACTGTCTGAAATCAATGCCCTCAGATGATACTGCAATCAGTCTTCTTAAAAGAACCCAAGAGATGCTCTCTCTGTCTAACCTGAGGCTACACAAGATCGCTTCTAACAGCCAGAAATTGATGGAAGCCTTTCCTTCTCAGGACCATTCAGAAGACTTGAAGGATTTAGACCTAGGCTTTGACTCACCTCCGATGCAACGGAGCATTGGCCAACTATGGGACATAAAAGCTGATACTTTCACTTTCCAGGTTAGCAGAGAAGAAAAACCCTTTACTCGCAGAGGAGTACTGTCGGCCATAAGCAGTTTATATGACCCACTGGGATTTGCAGCTCCTATACTCATCGAAGGAAAAGCTATGTTAAGAGACTTCACCAGAGAAGGGTCGAACTGGGACACTTCCCTTCCCATGAAGGAAAGAACCACGTGGATGGCCTGGAAGAATTCCCTTACAGCCTTATCGGATCTTCACATAGCTCGTCCATATGTTTCTGTACCAACTACCAAGGTTGAGACACAAAAGCTTTGTGTTTTCTGCGATGCTTCAGTCAAAGCAATTGCGGCTGTAGCTTACTTGAAGATGTTAGATACCAGTGGACAATGCCATGTAGGGTTCGTCATGAGTAAAGCGAAACTAACACCACTCCAGGAACACACAATACCACGCCTGGAACTATGTGCCGTGGTGTTAGCGGTGGAGTTAGCCGAACTCATCGCTGCAGAAATGGACCTGGAGATTAAAGACTCTGAGTTCTATACAGATAGCAAGATAGTACTGGGATATATCTGTAATGAAGCTAGACGCTTCTATGTCTACATCAACAACAAAGTTCTAAGGATCAGAAGATCTACCTCTCCTGAACAATGGAAATATGTACCTACTCATCTCAACCCTGCAGACCAAGCAACCAGATCTGTCGCTGCTGACCGTCTCAAGGATACAATTTGGTTTACAGGCCCCACCTTTTTGTATAAACTGACGCCCAACACAACAGAAACTGCCATGTTCAAACTAGTGGAGCCAACAGTTCTCACACCCGCCACACTGCTTACCCAAAAGACTGAACAAATTTGTGCTCCACCCGGAGAATTCAATTCCAAAGATCTTTACAAAAATCAATGGAGACAAGTACAGAGTCTCTTAAACTCGTTCTGGGACAAGTGGAAAAAGCAATACATTCCCACTCTGCAACCGAGGAGAAAGTGGCAAACCAGTAAGCCTAACCTCCAGACCAGCGATGTAGTCCTAATGAAAGACTGCCAGTCACGAAGAAACGAGTGGCCGTTAGGTCTTGTGACTAAGACATTCCCAAGTAAGGATGGAATTATACGCAAAGTAGAATTGAAAATATGGAGACAGGGAGAGACCAAATTGTTCCTCAGACCATTAGGGGAACTCGTTCTACTGTTTGCACCCAACAAATACAATAGTGACGTCGGTTGACGTCAAGCGGGGAGTGTTCTGTCCCCAGATGCAGATCCAGTTGTTTCTGTCTGTTTAGCAATTGACATTGCATTTAACTGTGTTGTAATTCATCTGCATTACATTGTGTGGTAACAGCACCATCTATTGATGAGTTTAGGTATTTCATCCAGCCTGTTTTTCTCTATGCATTATGGGAGTCCCAGAGCATGGTTCTTGCTAGTCTTGTGCTGGTACTGCAAGCAGCCACCATCTTATGTCTCAAGAGCCATACACTCTCACTGGTTTTCCTGCCACATCATCTGTTATTCAGCCTGTTTTTGAGCATAGTCGGTAAGAGCACTATCTATGTGTTATTTACTGTAGTTTATTATGTTTATTGTATCTGATAGCTCACTATCATTGTATTATCTCATATACTGAATGTATAGCAGATTATTCTGTGTCTTATGCCATGTACCATGGATATTTATGTTCTAAAATACTACTGTTTTATTCTGTAGTTTCACCTTTCCTGTCAGTCTACGAGCAATAAAGAGAACCTTAAAGCTGAACAGTCTCTTTTCCTCAGAGGACAGAAGGTTTAGCTACATGTCAGATTACACACCGTGCTAACGTGTATGAGGACAGTATAAAGTTCTTTGTTTTGGTTTCACTTTGTCATCTCCTTTCCTTCTCCCAGGTGTCACCTATTTAGACTAATCGTCTCCCTTTATATTCCCTCCCATACTGCCTCACTTTGCGGTTTATACTACAGGGTGGGCCATTTATATGGATACACCTTAATAAAATGGGAATGGTTGTTGATATTAACTTCCTGTTTGTAGCACATTAGTATATGTGAGGGGGGGAAACTTTTCAAGATGGGTGGTGACCATGGCGGCCATTTTGAAGTCGGCCATTTTGAATCCAACTTTTCTTTTTCAATAGGAAGAGGGTCATGTGACACATCAAACTTATTGGGAATTTCACAAGTAAAACAATGGTGTGCTTGGTTTTAACGTAACTTAATTCTTTCATGAGTTATTTACAAGTTTCTGACCACTTATAAAATGTGTTCAATGTGCTGCCCATTGTGTTGGATTGTCAATGCAACCTTCTTCTCCCACTCTTCACACACTGATAGCAACAGCACAGGAGAAATGCTAGCACAGGCTTCCAGTATCCGTCATTTCAGGTGCTGCACATCTCGTATCTTCACAGCATAGACAAGTGCCTTCAGATGACCCCAAAGATAAAAGTCTAAGGGGGTCAGATCGGGAGACCTTGGGGGCCATTCAACTGGCCCACGACGACCAATCCACTTTCCAGGAAACTGTTCATCTAGGAATGCTCGGACCTGACACCCATAATGTGGTGGTGCACCATCTTGCTGGAAAAACCCAGGGAACGTGCCAGCTTCAGTGCATAAAGAGGGAAATACATCATCATGTAGCAATTTCGCATATCCAGTGGCCTTGAGGTTTCCATTGATGAAGAATGGCCCCACTATCTTTGTACCCCATATACCACACCATACCATCAATTTTTTTGTTCCAACAGTCTTGGAGGGATCTATCCAATGTGGGTTAGTGTCAGACCAATAGCGGTGGTTTTGTTTGTTAACTTCACCATTCACATAAAAGTTTGCCTCATCACTGAACAAAATCTTCTGCGTAAACTGAGGGTCCTGTTCAAATTTTTGTTTTGCCCATTCTGCAAATTCAGTGCGCCGATCTGGGTCATCCTCGTTGAGATGCTGCAGTAGCTGGAGTTTGTAAGGGTGCCATTTATGAGTAGCTAATATCCGCCGAAGGGATGTTCGACTAATGCCACTCTCCAGTGACATGCGGCTAGTGCTACGCTGTGGGCTCTTGCTGAATGAAGCTAGGACAGCCACTGATGTTTCTTCATTAGAGACAGATTTCATGCGTCCACATTTTGGCAAATCCAACACTGAACCAGTTTCACGAAACTTAGCAAGCAGTTTGCTAACTGTAGCATGGGAGATGGGTGGTCTCGTAGGGTGTCTTGCATTGAAATCTGCTGCAATGACCCGGTTACTGCGTTCACCAGACATCAACAAAATTTCTATCCGCTCCTCACGTGTTAACCTCGGCGACATGTCAATGGCTGTAAACAAGGAGAAACTTGTAAATAACTCATGAAAGAATAAAGTTACATTAAAACCAAGCACACCATTGTTTTTCGTGTGAAATTCCCAATAAGTTTGATGTGTCACATGACCCTCTTCCTATTGAAAAAACAAAAGTTGGATTCAAAATGGCCGACTTCAAAATGGCCGCCATGGTCACCACCCATGTTGAAAAGCTTCCCCCCTCACATATACTAATGTGCCACAAACAGGAAGTTAATATCACCAACCATTTCCATTTTATTAAGATGTATCCATATAAATGGCCCACCCTGTACTTCCTGGATGAAGTGTTCACTGCTGGAGGCTGCTGCTGCTGTTTGCTCAGATAAGTCTTTTTATGTATTGTGTTTCCTTGCTGGCTTGATTCTAGGTGACCCTGACTCCGTCCGTATTAAGTGCAGGGAGCCGGTGGTCGTGTCCCCTCACTATTATAGGGTTTTCAGGTGTCACACAATCTTAGGTACGTGGGCATGCAATCGTCTACCATTGAGACCCTTGCATGGGCATAGCAGTCAGGGAGAGCTCTTAGGGTTTTATAGGGCTCACCTATATGCTCCTTAGTTTGGGATCAAGCCAGTCGGATGTTTATTTATAAGTTCCAGCTATCTGCAACATCATCCGTGACAGCAACATAGAGCTTTGTCAGCAGATCATTCAGTTCTCTCAGCTTCTGGAAACCTTTGTTTTGGATCTTGGGGAAATCTTCAATTCTTTTGAACAGTGCATTCTCTATCACTTCTGGTGAGCCGTAACATTCCTCAAGTCTCTCCCATATCATGTTTAACCCTGTGTTTAGGTAGTTAATATTAATGGCTCTAATCCGCTTTGGATGCTCTGCCGACTCAATTCCTAGCCATTTGACAAGAAGATCAACTTCTTCACATACAGACAAGTTTAGGTCTCTGATTGTATATCTGAATGATGATTGCCATGACCTAAAACTTTTAGGTCTGTCATCAAACTTAGAGTGCCCCTTGGTTATTAACTCACGTTGGGCAAAGAAGTTTAGGAAATCTGACATACCTGGATCTCTGTTTGGTGGTAGATTGTTGCTGTAATAGCCGCCATCTACTTGTTCTTTCTTAAAGGATTTGACTATACTGCGATCATTTGTAGGTTTGAATGCAGGTTGCATTAAGGGCTGATACCCTATAAAACTGTTGTCTCATTCAATGCAGGGTTTCTGGTTAGCTAAGGTCGCTTGTTGTGTGACAGAAGTCTGCTGGGGCTCTTCAGCAGGGGTTGACGCTGCTCTTGGACCCAAATTTAGGTCGTCATCCGACTCAGCATGCTGCATGACGTAATCTGACGTGCGTTGCGAGTTATTGTGATGATTAGGATCAGGCCTAATTATGTTGCTGAGTCTTATGTTGCTGATTCAGGGCGTGTGAGATCCCCCTATACATGCAGGGGTTTGATTCAGCCATTTGAAATACAGCCATTTGAAATGCAGCCATTTTGTGCAAAGAAATCTTTACTTCAGGCCTACACTGATTCAGGGCGTGTGTGATCCCCCTATACATACAGGGGTTTGATTCAGCCATTTGAAATACAGCCATTTGAAATACAGCCTTTTTGTGCAAAGATATATTTACTTCAGGCCTACACTGATTCAGGGCGTGTGTGATACCCCCTATACATACAGGGGTTTGATTCAGCCATTTGAAATACAGCCATTTTGTGCAAAGAAATCTTTACTTCAGGCCTACACTGATTTAGGGCGTGTGAGATCCCCCCTATACATACAGGGGCTTGATTCAGCCATTTGAAATACAGCCATTTGAAATACAGCCATTTTGTGCAAAGAAATCTTTACTTCAGGCCTACACTGATTCAGGGCGTGTGTGATCCCCCCTATACATACAGGGGTTTGAATTAGGCATTTGAAATACAGCCATTTGAAATACACCCTTTTTGTGCAAAGATATATTTACTTCAGGCCTACACTGATTAAGGGCGTGTGAGATCTTCCCTATACATACAGGGGTTTGATTCAGCCATTTGAAATATAGCCATTTGAAATACAGCCATTTTGTGCAAAGAAATCTTTACTTCAGGCTTACACTGATACAGGGCATTTGTGACTCCCCCCTATACATACAGGGATTTGATTCAGCCATTTGAAATACAGCCATTTGAAATACAACCATTTTGTGCAAAGATATATTTACTTCACGCCCACACTGGTTCAGACCGTGTGTGATCTCCGCTATACCTACAGGGGTTTGATTCAGCCATTTGAAATACAGCCTTTTTGTGCAAAGATATATTTACTTCAGACCTACACTGATTCAGGGCGTGTGAGATCCCCCCTATACATACAGGGGTTTGATTCAGCCATTTGAAATACAGCCATTTTGTGCAAAGAAATCTTTACTTCAGGCCTACACTGATTCAGGGCGTGTGCGATCCCCCCTATACATACAGGGGTTTGATTCAGCCATTTGAAATACAGCCATTTAAAATACAGCCATTTTGTGCAAAGAAATCTTTACTTCAGGCCTACACTGATTCAGGGCGTGTGTGATCCCCCCCTATACATACAGGGGTTTGATTCAGCCATTTGAAATACAGACATTTGAAATACAGCCATTTTGTGCAAAGAAATCTTTACTTCAGGCCTACACTGATTCAGGGCGTGTGTGATCCCCCTATACGTACAGGGGTTTGAATTAGGCATTTGAAATACAGCCATTTGAAATACAGCCTTTTTGTGCAAAGATATATTTACTTCAGGCCTACACTGATTCAGGGCGTGTGAGATCCCCCCTATACATACAGGGGTTTGATTCAGCCATTTGAAATACAGCCATTTAAAATACAGCCATTTTGTGCAAAGAAATCTTTACTTCAGGCCTACACTGATTCAGGGCGTGTGTGATCCCCCCTATACATACAGGGGTTTGATTCAGCCATTTGAAATACAGACATTTGAAATACAGCCATTTTGTGCAAATATATATTTTCATTAGGCCTACACTGGTTCAGACCGTGTGTGATCCCCCCTATACATACAGGGGTTTGAATTAGGCATTTAAAATACAGCCATTTGAAATACAGCCTTTTTGAGCAAAGATATATTTACTTCAGGCCTACACTGATTCAGGGCGTGTGTGTTCCCCCCTATACATACAGGGGTTTGATTCAGCCATTTGAAATACAGCCATTTTGTGCAAAGAAATCTTTACTTCAGGCCTACACTGATTCAGGGCGTGTGTGATCCCCCCTATACGTACAGGGGTTTGAATTAGGAATTTGAAATACAGCCATTTGAAATACAGCCTTTTTGTGCAAAGATATATTTACTTCAGGCCTACACTGATTCAGGGCGTGTGAGATCCCCCCTATACATACAGGGGTTTGATTCAGCCATTTGAAATACAGCCATTTAAAATACAGCCATTTTGTGCAAAGAAATCTTTACTTCAGGCCTACACTGATTCAGGGCGTGTGTGATCCACCCTATACATACAGGGGTTTGATTGAGCCATTTGAAATACAGTCATTTTGTGCAAATATATATTTACTTCAGGCCTACACTGGTTCAGACCGTGTGTGATCCCCCCTATACATACAGGGGTTTGAATTAGGCATTTAAAATTCAGCCATTTAAAATACAGCCTTTTTGTGCAAAGATATATTTACTTCAGGCCTACACTGATTCAGGGCGTGTGTGATCCCCCTTATACCGTACTTACAGGGGTTTGATTCAGCCATTTGAAATACAGCCATTTTGTGCAAAGAAATCTTTAATTCAGGCCTACACTGGTTCAGACCGTGTGTGATTCCCCCCTATACATACAGGGGTTTGATTCAGCCATTTGAAATACAGCCATTTGAAATACAGCCATTTTGTGCAAAGATATATTTACTGCAGGCCTACAGAGGTTCAGGCCCTCTGAGATACTACCTCTACATACAGGGCTTTGAATTTGGCATTTGAAATACAGCCATTTTGGGTAAAAAAAAATCTTTTTTGAGGCCTAGTCTGGTTCAGGCCGTGTGAGATACACCCTTTACATACTGTTGTTCTATTCTACTATTAATTAAACACCCAATTATGGCAAGATCCTAAATTTAAAAAATATGAGGAGAGCGTCAAATAAGGGACGTGGCCCAGGTCGTGGTACTGCTGGTGGAGCTCCTGTTGCAGGGAGAGGACGTGGTCGATCTGTGCCAGCTACACGCACAAGTTAAACCCCTTCCTCAGGTGCGAGTAGGCGACAAAACCTGCAGTGGTATTTGGTCGGGCCTAATGCTGCTCTACGAATGGTGAGGCCTGAACAAGTACAGGCGATAGTAGATTGGGTTGCTGACAGTGGATCCAGTTCCTTCACATTGTCTCCCACCCAGTCTCATGCTGAAAGACCACAGTTGGCACCTGCAGCCGATGTCCATCAGTCTTTCACCTCACCCCCTTGCAAATCAGCCAAGCAGTCTGAGCCCCAAGTCATGCAGCAGTCTCTTCTGCTTTCTGATAACTCTGTAGGGTTTCCCAGTGCCATCCACCTAGCCCTGCCCCAGAAGTGGAAGAGATTGAGTGCACCGATGCCCAACAACTTATTTTTCACGATGAGTACATGGGAGGACCATCGCAGCACATCTCGGATGATGACGAAACACAGGTGCCAACTGCTGGGGCTTTCGAAAGTGTGCAGACCGACAAGGAAGTCAAGGGTAAAGACTGGGTGGAAGATGATGTGGAGGACGATGAGGTCCTCGACCCCACATGGAATCAAGGTCATGCGAGTGACCGATGTAGTTCGGAGTAAGAGGTGGTGGTTGCACAGAGCCACCAGCACAGCAGAAGAGGGAGCAGGGTGCAAAAGCGGAGCGGTGTCCTCTAAACAGTACGCCTCCTACTGCCCACCGCAGCAAGGGACTGAGCACACCAAAGCCAGCTCCGAGGAGTTCCCTGGCGTGGCAGTTCTTCAGACAATGTGCTGACGACAAGACACGAGTGGTTTGCACGCTGTGCAATCAGAGCCTGAAGCGAGGCATAAACATTCTCAACCTGAGCACAACCTGCATGATCAGGCATTTAAGTGCAAAGCACGAGCTGCAGTGGAGTAGACACCTCAAAAACCAAGAAAGGTCTCTTGCTCCTCCTGCTTCATCTTCTGCTGCAGTCTCAGCCTCTTCATCCACCTCTGGAGTGACAGTGCCACCTGGCACCCCACAAACAGAGGATCTGCCAGCAACACAAACACCTGGGTCACCAAGCATCTCCACAATGTCACACGGAAGCGTTCAGCTCTCCATATCCCAAATGCTGGAGAGGAAGAGGAAGTACCCCCCTATCCACCCGCGGTCCCTAGCCCTGAATGCCAGCATTTCTAAATTACTTGCCTTTGAAATGCTGTCATTCCGTCTGGTGGAGACAGATAGTTTTAAAGGCCTTATGGCGGTGGCTGTCCCACAGTACGTCATGCCCAGCCGCCACTACTTTTCAAGGCGAGCCATCCCTTCCTTTCACAACCAAGTAGGGGACAAAATCAGGTGTGCACTGCGCAATGCCATCTGTGGCAAGGTGCACCTGACTACGGATACGTGGACCAGTAAGCACGGTCAGGGCCGTTATATCTCCATAACAGCACACTGGGTAAATGCAGTGGCGGCTGGGCCTGAGGCGGATAGCAGTTTGGCGCATGTCCTTCCACCACCGAGGATTGCAGGGCGCTTCAGTTTGCCTCCTGTTGCTTCCTCCTCCTACTCTGCTTCCTCATCCTCTACCAGCTCCTCATCCGGTCAGCGTAACACCTTCACCACCAACTTCAGCACAGCCAGGGGTAAACGACAGCAGGCAGTTTTAAAACTTTTCTGTTTGGGGGACAAACCCCACACCGCGCAGGAGCTGCGGACGGACCGATGAGTGGTTTGTGCCAGTCAGCCTCAAGCCCGGCCTGGTGGTGTGCGATAATGGGCGAAATCTCGTAGCAGCTGTGGGACTAGCCGGTTGGACGCACATCCCTTGCCTGGCGCATGTGCTGAATTTGGTGGTGCAGACATTCCCCCGATATGTCAGAGCTGCTGCATAAAGTGCGGGCCGTCTGTGCGTGCGTTCTCACCCTGCTGCTGCTCGCCTGTCAGCGCTGCAGCGTAACTTCAGCCTTCCCGCTCACCGCCTCATATGCGACTTGCCCACCTTTCACATGCTGGCCAGACTGTGCGAGCAGCAGCAGGCAATAGTGGAGTTTCAGCTGCAGCACGCACGGGTGAGTCGCTCGGCGTAACAGCACCACTTCACCACCAATGACTGGGCCTCCATGCGAGACCTGTGTTCCTTGTTGCGCTGTTTCAAGTACTCCACCAACATGGCCAGTGCCGATAACGCCGTTCTCAGCGTTACTATCCCACTTCTATGCCTGGATGTGGCTGCCTGGGTGTGGCACAGGAGGAGGAGGAGGAAGAGGGATCATTTCGTAGGGTTTCCGGACAGTCATTCCCAAGTGGCTCCGAGGGTGGGTTCCTGCACCCACAAACCCAAGTTACACAATTGTCCAGACAGGGCACAGTTCTGGAGGATGAGGAGATGGAGGATGAGGAGGAGGAGATGCAGGAGGAGGAACCATGTTCACAGCAGGGTGGCACCCAGACCAGCTCATGGCCATCACTGGTGCGTGGATGGGGGGATACAGAGGACACAGACGATACACCTCCCACAGAGGAAAGCTTTTCGTTTCCTCTGGGCAGCCTGGCACACATGAGCGATTACATGCTGCAGTGTCTCCACAACGATCGCCGAGTTGCCCACATTCTAACTTGTGCTGATTACTGGGTGGCCACGCTGCTGGATCCCCATTACAAGGACAACGTACCGTCCTTAATTCCGTCACTGGAGCGTGATTGTAAGATGCGCGAGTACAAGCGCACGCTGGTAGACGCGCTGCTGGTGGCATTTCCACCTGACAGCGGGGGCACAGTGGAAGCACAAGGCGAAGGCAGGGGACGAGGAAGAGGTCGCCAATGCAGCTGGGGCACCGCCAGCACCTCAGAAGGCAGGGTTAGCATGGCCGAAATGTGGAAAAGCTTTGTCAGCACGCCACAACAACCAGCACCACCAGCTGATACGGAACGTCTTAGCAGGAGGCAGCATTTCACTAACATGGTGTAGCAGTATGTGTGCACACTCCGACACGTACTAAATGATGGTTCTGCCCCCTTCAACTTCTGGGTCTCCAAATTGGGCACATGGCCTGAGCTTGTGCAGTAAGCCGGATTGCGACTAATGCACACTGGCGCAAAATTAATGGTTTTTAGTTTGTGACGCCAATTGCAATATGCGCATGTTATAGTCTCAGGGCCCTTTAAGATGTTATAACTCACGTACCAGGTGAGGAATGCCAGAGGGGGATAATGTCTCTGTGTAGTGTCAACGGTGTCTCCTACCTGGGTACGGCTGGACTCCTGGATCCTGGCTCACTTGCAATAAAATTGAGTGTGGTCAGTAGGAGTAATTGAGGAAGGAATGAGATCCAGACAGGAAATATGATCCAACTTGTCTTTACTGAAGGGGTGCAGCATAAATCCATACAGGTACAGCAATAGTCCTTAGGTCCCAGCAGGTATTGGCAATGTATGGCAGGGGTTAATGCCTCTTCTGCTCCTATACTATATGCCTGGAGAATCTGGCAGGTATCTATCTTCTGCTCTGTCTGTCTTCTGCTTGATATGGGCCTGACTAGCTGAGGAGGGATTTGGCTTCTCCTGGTCTCTGGATATGTACTCACAGCTTGGCTCACAGGGAATGCTTCTTCCTGGAGGCTGGAGATGGCTGCTTTTCTTGTCAACCAGCTGAGGCTGATGGCTCAGGCTGGGAAGAGTGATCTTGGCCTCAGCCGAGGTTCGATCCTGTCTTGGGATCCCTGTTTCTGGGAGCTCCTACTAACACAGCCTTCCCCTAGCCGGGGTGGCTGGTACACACTGGATCTAACTGGTTTCTTCCCTCCCTTGCTGCAGGGCGTGGGACCAGCCCACTTCTGCTCCTAGAAGAGAGGGAGCTAAACACTGGAATGAACTATTCCAGTCTAGCTATGCTAAACTGAACTAAACACATTGCTGCCACCTGCTGGTGAACATGGAAATTACAGCATAATATATGAAACAGGCATAGAAAATACATATAATGGAAAATGCAATGTTAGACTACACAAGATGACAATACATATGCACTTGACATGTTGTAGCAGGGAGAAAGAGTTTAGTGACATACTCCAGGATGTTACATACCCGCTTACTTTAAGTGAAGCTGTCCTCGGCGTATGCTTAGGAGGGTGAGGAGGAATCAGCTCTGGGTACCCAATAAATACAAAGTGCTGAGTGAATTTACACATAATGACATACATAAACAAGACATATAACGGCTTTCTCGAGGTTCCTGCCCGCTAGAGTAAGGTGTCCAACACACAGTTTCCTTCTCTTGGTATAACCAGGTAACCTAAATACTGCACAAAGCAAACATTACTGACTGACTTCGTATGTCCTGAGCTCGGTAGACATCAAAGAAAGTATGGGGGTGTCTTTACTTCGTAATACCGCCATTGTGTAATGCAAAGCCCGCAAATGAAAGGGTGGCTTTATCCTGTATTCCCTTTCCTGCACCATAGCCTGAAGAAATTTGGCTTAAAGCACAATCACTATGATGACTAAGAGGAAGCTAAATATGGCTCTAAGGTTTGAGGCGCCTTACCTTAGGCAAAAAGGCTCAGAAGGGGAGGTATTTATCGTCTCCATGTCTTCTGGCAAATCACAGGAGGGGGGCAGTACGTTCCCATGGATCTCCTGGAATGAGACACCTCCGGATGGGAACAATCCAGAACATAGAACAAGCGGGAAGGAGCAGCCTAGGGCTTCTAACGATTCCAGAAGCAGCAGGGGTACCTGTAAAGTAACTGGACCTGCCTAGACTTACCACTTGGTCCTACCCTGGGTACCTATGGGTATATATCACCGGGTGTAGGCCATTAGTATTCAACGTCCCTATGAAGACAGTCCGTGTAAAGGGGGAGAGAACAAGAGCTGTAAAAAAAGGCACACTTTAAGTAAGTTGCTACATTTTTGTTAAGTGCAATGGTTAAGTGCAATCATCACAAACAGTGCATAAATACACATTGCGGTACCTAGAAGGATAATACACACAATGGGCAGGTTATCTTAAACGGTACATAACATGTAAACTTGAAAAATTAGTGCAAAAACATTATGCAAATATCAATGTAATAATACGTTCAAATATCACTTGAGTCCTTTTACTTGAGATGCTTGACTGTGGACAGGAGGAAAAAGTCCATAAGTCCCTTGTATTCCAAACAAGGTAGTGGTTAATTGCTATAATGGGTAGTTTTCCTCACAGGAAAGTCTGGAAAACATCCTCCTGGGTCCCATATTTGAGGATACAAAAGTTCTTTCTTAACCCGGGTGCTCTCAGCAGCTGTAATGGTGCACCACTGACCTCTTGTGGTGTCTTTTGGAATTGGCTGAGCAGTCAGCCTGGTGAATGCAGCTGTGACACGCTGCAAGCCGGGATCCCTTGCCGATGCAGAGGTAGACAAAACCTCCGGCTGAAGAGGCTCTGGTAGGCAAACTGAGAGTGCCTGTGGCAGCTTCCAGGGCAGAATGTAGGGTTGCACTCTGGGATTGAAAGTCAGGACAGAGTTATTTATTTGCCCCACCTGTAGAGTTGGAGCCGCAGGGATTTCAGGGCTCACTATGGGGACATCAGGATTGAGACGTCCCGCTCTGGCAGTAGTAGCAGCACTGGGCGGCGGAGTGGAAGTTCCGGCCGCCTCCCCCGCACCAGTAAGTGTCCTTGACGGAGCAGGCCTAGGCCTGTTTGGGGTATCAGGACCCTCAGGGAGCGGTGCAGGGGCAGGTACGGACCGGGCCTGGGCCTCAGGGAGCGCGTCTGCTCCTACCTGATGTTGCAGCCTGGCGGCCGGTACCGGTGCCTCCTGGTGGTCATCGCGGGGTCCAATCACTGTCTGCGGTGCAGGCTGGTCCAAAGCCTGGGCGATTGTATCAGCGGCATCCTCCGCGGGAGCAGGCTCAGCATCGGCGGCCATCTTGGTTTCCGGGTTGGCGGCCATGTTCTTTTCCGTCATGGTGCATGCAGGAGGTGAGGGTGGAGCCCAGAGGGAGGAGTCTGCACTCCCTTGGTTCACAATACAAAGTTCATGGTGGGCAGTCTTTCGTTTTCCCGCTTCCAGGGGGGCGTATTCGGCATCTTCGCGCTCTTGAGAGGGCGTTCTTGTCTTTTCCCGCCTCCGGCAAGCATGGAGAGGCGGCGCCATCTTGCCAATACGGCGAATTAACCCCCTGAGTACTCGTGGGCACCGCATGGGGTGCTTTCTTGCACAGCAACAAGGCAATAAAGTCAATAAAGTCAATTTTCAGGGTTTTGTACAAACTGCAGCTCTTGCAATACTGTGAAATATGCGATGGGATCCATTTTAACACTCAATTGGATCCGGTTCTGTTGGACAGGGATGGCACACAATTCAATCCGATCCTGTTCACAGTGACGCCAAAATATGCAGTAAGCCGGATTGCGACTAATGCACACTGGCGCAAAATTAATGGTTTTTAGTTTGTGACGCCAATTGCAATGTGCGCAGGTTATAGTCTCAGGGCCCTTTAAGATGTTATAACTCATGTACCAGGTGAGGAATGCCAGAGGGGGATAATGTCTCCGTGTAGTGTCAACGGTGTCTCCTACCTTGGTACGGCTGGACTCTTGGATCCTGGCTCACTTGCAATAAAATTGAGTGTGGTCAGTAGGAGTAATTGAGGAAGGAATGAGATCCAGACAGGAAATATGATCCAACTTGTCTTTACTGAAGGGGTGCAGCATAAATCCATACAGGTACAGCAATAGTCCTTAGGTCCCAGCAGGTATTGGCAATGTATGGCAGGGGTTAATGCCTCTTCTGCTCCTATACTATATGCCTGGAGAATCTGGCAGGTATTTATCTTCTGCTCTGTCTGTCTTCTGCTTGATATGGGCCTGACTAGCTGAGGAGGGATTTGGCTTCTCCTGGACTCGGGATATTTACTCACAGCTTGGCTCACAGGGAATGCTTCTTCCTGGAGGCTGGAGATGGCTGCTTTTCTTGTCAACCAGCTGAGGCTAATGGCTCAGGCTGGGAAGAGTGATCTTGGCCTCAGCCGAGGTTCGATCCTGTCTTGGGATCCCTGTTTCTGGGAGCTCCTACTAACACAGCCTTCCCCTAGCCGGGGTGGCTGGTACACACTTGATCTAACTGGTTTCTTCCCTCCCTTGCTGCAGGGCGTGGGACCAGCCCACTTCTGCTCCTAGAAGAGGGGGAGCTAAACACTGGAATGAACTATTCCAGTCTAGCTATGCTAAACTGAACTAAACACATTGCTGCCACCTGCTGGTGTACATGGAAATTACAGCATAATATATGAAACAGGCATAGAAAATTTTATAATGGAAAATGCAATGTTAGACTACACAAGATGACAATACATATGCACCTGACATGTTGTAGCAGGGAGAAAGAGTTTAGTGACATACTCCAGGATGTTACACTTGCCCTTTATGCCTTGGAGGTGCTGGCCTGCCCTGCAGCCAGTGTATTATCTGAACGTGTGTTTAGCATGGCAGGGGGCGTCATCACAGACAAGCGCAGCCGCCTGTCCACAGCCAACGTGGACAAGCTCATGTCTATTGCTGGGTGACATGAACCCCCTTTTGCCGTGAATGAACCCTGCTGTGCCTCGGTGACATGGGCCTAAATCTCTCAAAATCCTCTGTTCTATTGCTGGGTGACATGAACTTCCTTTTGCCGTGAATGAACCCCTGCTGTGCCTGCATGACAGGGGCCTAAATCTCTCAAAATCCTCTGTTCTATTGCTGGGTGACAAGAACCCCCTTTTGCCGTGAATGAACCCCCTGCTGTGCCTGGGTGACAGGGGCCTAAATCTCTCAAAATCCTCTGTTCTATTGCTGGGTGACAAGAACCCACTTTTGCCGTGAATGAACCCCTGCTGTGCCTGGGTGACATGGGCCCAAATCTCTCAAAATCCTCTGTTCTATTGCTGGGTGACATGAACCTTCTTTTGCCGTGAATGAATCCCTGCTGTGCCTGGGTGACATGGGTCTCATTCTCTCAAAATCCTCTGTTCTATTGCTGGGTGACATGAACCCCCTTTTGCCGTGAATGAACCCCTGCTCTGCATTGCTGACAGGGAACAAAATTTAGTGAAAACATCTGTTACTGATCAGAAGATGCGCGACTACAAGCGCACGCTGATGATGGCATTCGCACCTGACAGCGGGGGCACAGTGGAAGCACAAGGCGAAGGCAGAGGAGGAGGAAGAGGTCGCCAACGCAGCTGGGGCACCGCCAGCAGCTGAGAAGGCAGGGTTAGCATGGCCAAAATGTGGAAAAGCTTTGTCAGCCTTGGAGGTGCTGACCTGCCCTGCAGCCAGTGTATAGTGTGAACGTGTGTTTAGTACGGCAGAGAGCATTATCACAGGCCGCAGCCAATGTGGACAAGCTTACGTTGATTAAAATGAACCAGGCATGGATCCCACAGGACTTGTCCGTACCTTGTGCAGAATAGACATTTATACCAGCCTCAACCATCCATTCTTGTACTCAAGTGCACTTATTCTTTGTTTTATTTTGTTATATGTCTCAATATTTTTGGGGATACCCCAATTTAAAAATAAAAAATAACACAAATCAGTGTTGGCTACCTATTCCTCCTTCACCGCCGCTTCCACCTTCACCGCCACGTCAACCTACACCGCCACATCCACCCATCCACCGCCTCCTCAACCTCCTACTCCTAGATCCAGATTGTTATTTTTAATTTTTCTGTATTTTATGTTATTTTAAGTCATTTCCCTATCCACATTTGTTTGCAGAACAGTTGCCATGCTCTTAAGCACATTTTGATGCCTTTTGCAGCCCTCTAGCCCTTTTCAGGACTATTTTAGAGCCATTTTAGTGCCCAAAAGTTCGGGTCCCCATTGACTTCAAGTTCGGGTCAAGATCGGGTCCCGAACACGAACTTTTTTTTCAAGTTCGGCCGAACTCGTCGAACCCGAACATCCAGGTGTCCGCTCAACTCTATTTAGAACTATTCGACAATAGTAAAACCCTTAACTGACATGACTAAGAAAGGGATGGATGTTTCAGTGTGGTCTGATTCGGCATTGCAAGCCTTTTGTGCGATTAAGGAATGGTTCTCTTCTGCCCATATATTGGTGCAGCCGGATGTATCACAACCTTTCATTGTGGAAGTGGATGCGTCCGAGGTGGGGGTAGGAGCAGTTTTATCGCAGGGCCCGTCACCTGGTAAATGGCGACCATGTGCCTTTTTCTCTAAAAAAAACTCTCTTCTGCAGAGAAAAAAATTATGATGTAAGTAACAGAGAGTTACTGTCAATTAAGTCGGCTTATGAGGAATGGCGTCATTGGTTGGAAGGAGCGATTCATCCGATCACGGTGTTCACTGATCGCAAAAACCTGGCTTACCTGGAGTTGGCTAAACGACTGAACCCGAGGCAGGCCAGATGGTCTTTGTTTTTCACCAGATTCAATTTCACTGTCACCTATCGTCCTGGGGTTAAGAACGTCAAGGCAGATGCCAGTTTTCCTGGAGGTGGTGATTTTGAAAATCCGAGTCCTATACTGTCGGAAAGGGAGGTGATATCCGCTCTTTACTCTGACCTAAAGGTGAAGGTGTTAGAGGCCCAGGGAGACGCACTGGATTCTTGTCCCTTTGGGAAACTGTGCCATCGGAATTGCATCACAAGGTGTTTAAGGAACATCACTGTACTTTTTGTAGGAAGGTGCAAGGGTCCGTCATTGACGGAAGGTATGTGTCACTGAGATCCCTGGCCTCGGTGAGGTAAGAGCCGGTAATTTTAAGTGTCAGCAGCAGTTAGTGCTAAATGACACTATTTGTTATTTAGTATGGCTGTAGAGCTGATCCGGGCCGGCTCTTACTGGGAGCAGCCAAAGTGCAGGGTGGGTGGCTCCTCCCCACGTTCCAGGCCGGGTTTTGAATTGGGATATAAAATCCCAGCCAGCAGTCTCAGCTGAGTGGATTATGCTCCACTTCACAGTGAAGCTGTGGAGACCCTGTGGTTTTGGGATCTGCATGAGGTGTGCTGTGCTAAAGGGCTGAGAGCCGCATTGCTGGAAAACAGGCCCCCTAAAGCCTGCAGTGGGTGGCTGATGAAAAACTGCTAACCAGGTGAACGTTTGTGTTCTGTGAACTTTCCATGATGTGAACATACATCAATGCTGAGAACTGTTATTTTGTTTTGCCTTTTGTGTGAATAAGCACTGAACTATTTAAGTTAAAGACTTTGTGATTGCCTCTATACTGCGTCCGCTAAGCTGCCTACCAGAGAGAATCCCCACAGGTTCTTACGGGACAGATCCACTGCCGACCTCATCTCTCATAGATTCTGGTGGCCAGGGTTGCGTAAGTGTGGTGAGGACTATGTGTCAGCCTGTAGTACCTGTGCACGCGCTTAGTTGACACATGCTCGGCCTTCCGGATCTCTACTTCTGTTGCCCATCTTGTCCAGACCATGGACTCACTTATCCATGGATTTTTATCACTGATCTACCTAATTATTCAGGAAAGACAGTTATTCTGGTAGTAGTTGATCGCTTTAGTAAAATGGTACACTTAATAGCATTGCCAGGCCTACCTAATGCTAAAACACTTGCACAGTGGCGTAACTACAGGGGAAGCGGAGGCGCCTGGCAGCGTGTCAGTCAAGTTTTCAGTGCTGCGCCATCGACATTGGGGGCCCGGCCTGTCCTTCATCCTTCGCCGCTCCTGCCCCCCATTGTATCTTACTGCTAGAGCCAGACAGTGCAGGAATCAAGCTGGTACAAGCTGACAGCGTGCTGTTTAAATTAGGACTGCCCACCAAGTGCCCCCGGTCAGTGCGAGGCTTTGCAGCAGAGCTCGGGCCGGGAGGCCTCTCCGGGAGCCTTCGTCACCCAGTGGCGCTGACTCTGCCAGGCCGGACAGGTATATCCTCCCTGCAATCCCTCTGACGCCAGTCAAGAGGTTTTGCATCATCCTCCCCCGCATGCAGCGGCGCTGCAGTCAAGTGTGATGCTCTGCAGCCTGTGGTGTGATGCATCCTTCCTCCATGCAGAGCCTGCTGTGTAGCAATGAGGAGGATGTGGCCCGGGCTCAGTCCGTCCTGCCTGCAGAGCATCAGAAGCGATGGATCCTTTCTACCTCTGCAGAGCATCTCTTTACTAGGTAGTTTTGCTGCACTGCAGAGCATGTGCGGTGACTGCACCTTACTGCATATACACCTGCAGGGCAGAACACCTGGAGCCATGCCCTGTGCTTCCTGCACTGCAGAACACCTGGGGGAATGCCCTGTGCTACCTGCAGAGCCTGTTGGTCTCACTGCAGAACATCCGGCGTGTTGGCCACTGTTTCCAGCCATGCTGAGGGTCCCAAATTACTGATCACAAGGTGTCACTGTCTGCAGGTGAATCTAAGTAGGAGGCACCGAGGAAACTACCCTGATGCCACATTCTGTTTTTTTTTTACGGTGGTCACTTGAGGGGTAGGTCATGTGGTATTTTTATAGAGCAGGTTGTTACAGACGTGGAAATATCTAATACGTATACTTTTTTAAAAATTTACTTAAGTTTTACACAATAACAGAATTTTTGAAACAAAAAAAATTATGTTTTAGTGTCTCCTTATTCTGAGACATAACTTTTGATTTTTTTGGGCGATTGTCTTAGGTAGGGGCAAATTTTTGGCGGGATGAGGTGACGGTTAGATTGGTACTATTTTGGGGGGTATACGCCTTTTTGATCGTTTGGTGTTGCACTTTTAGTGATGTAAGGTGACCAATGGTTTATTCAGCACAGTTTTCATTATATATTTTTTTTGACGGTGTTCACCTGAGGGGTTAGGTCATGTGATAGAGCCGGTCGATACAGATGCGGTGATACCTAATATGTCTACTTTTCTTTTTTTCCCCTATTTTTTCCCCCTTTATTTTGGCAAAAGGATATATATAATATATATATTTTTTTTTACTTGAAACTTTTAACCCCTTCTACCCCGGGCCAGTTTTCGCTCTTCTGCCCAGGCCATTTTTTTCAAATCTGACATGTGTCACTTTATGTGGTAATAGCTGTGGAACACTTTTACTTATCCAAGCCATTCTGAGATTGTTTTTTTGTGACACATTGTACTTCATGATAGTCATAAATTTGAGTCAATATATTCCACCTTTTTTATTTGTGAAAAAATCCCAAATTGGGAAAAATTCCCAAATTTTCTAATTTTAATTTTTCTACTTTTATAATAGATAGTGATACCTTATATGATAGTTATTACTTTACATTTCCCATATGTCTACTTCATGTTTGGATCATTTTGAAAATGACATTTTATTTTTTGGGGACGTTAGAAGGCTTTTTTTTTCTTTTTAGAAAATTTCCAAAACCCACTTTTTAAGGACCAGTTCAGGTGGGGCTTACATTATAGAAACCACCCAAAAATGACCCCATTTTAGAAACGACACCCCTCAAGGTATTCAAAACTGATTTTACACACTTTGTTAACCCTTTAGGTGTTCCACAAGAATTAATGGAAAATGGAGATGAAACTTCAGAATTTCACTTTTTTGGCAGATTTTACATTTTAATCCATTTTATCCAGTAGCAAAGCAAGGGTTAACAGCCAAACAAAACTCTATATTTATTGCCCTGATTCTGTTTACAGAAACACAACACATGTGGTCGTAAACTGCTGTATGGTCACACGGCAGGGCGCAGTAGGAAAGGAATGCCATATGGTTTTTGGAAGGCAGATTTAGCTAAACTGGTTTTTAGATGCCATGTCCCATTTGAAGCCCCCCTGATGCACCCCTACAGTAGAAACTCAAAAAAGTGACCACATTTCGGAAACTATGGTATAAGGTGCCAGTTTTATTGGTACTATTTTGGAGGTACATATGATATTTTATTGTTCTATATTACCTTTTTTTGTGAGGCAAGGTAACCAAATTTTTTTTGTTTTGGCACTTTTTTTTATTTTTTTAACAACATTACGCTGACAGGTTAGATCATGCACAATTTTTATAGAGTAGGTTGTTACGGACGCAATGATATCAAATATGTCTACTTTCTATGATGTTTTGTTTCAGTTTTACAAAATAAAGCATTTTTGAAAACTAAAATTAGGTTTTTGTATCTCCATTTTCTGAACGCCCTATTTTTATTTTTTTCTGACGATCGTCTTGTGCAGGGGCTCATTTTTTGCAGGAAGAGTTGATGTTTTTATTGGTACCATTTTTGGGTACATATGATTTTTTGATAATTCATTATTACACTTTATGGGGCAAGGTGACCAAAAAAATTGTTTTGGCACAGTTTTTTATTTTTACAGAGTTTAGCTGAGTGATTAGGTCATGTGACATTTTTATAGAGTAGATCGTTACGGATGTGGCAATACCTAATATGTCTATGTTTTATTATTTATTTACACAATAATAGCATTTTTGAAACTGAAATAATGTTATTTTAGTGTATCCATAGTCTGAGAGACGTAGCTTTTTTATTTTTTGACCGATTGTCGTAGTTGAGGTCTCATTTTTTGCGGCATGAGGTGACGGTTTGATTGGTACTATTTTGTGGGCATGCGCCTTTTTGATCGCTTGCTGTTGCAATTTTTGTGATGCAAGGTGACAAATGGCTTTTTTTTTTTACACAGTTTTTATTTTTATTTTTTTACGGTGTTCACCTGAGGGGTTATGTAATGTGATATTTTTATAACGCTGGTTGTTACGGATGTGGCGATACCTAATATGTATACTTTTTTAATTTATTTCACTATAGCACAATATTAGCAATTTTGAAGCAAAAAATCATATTTTAGTGTCTCCACTTTCTGAGAGCCATAGCTTTTTTATGTTTTGACCGATTGTCATAGTTAAGGTCTCATTTTTTGCGGGATGAGGTGACGGTTTGGTACTATTTTGGGGGGCATACACCTTTTTGATCGTTTACTGTTGCAATTTTTGTGATGTAAGGTGACAAAAATGGCTTTTTTTTTTTTACGGTGTTCACCTGAGGGGTTATGTCATGTGATATTTTTATAGAGCTGGTTGTTACGGACGTTTTGATACCTAATATGTATATATATTTTTTTATTTATTTCACTTTAGCACAATAATAGCAGTTTTGAAACAAAAATAATGATGTTTTAGTGTCTCCGTGTTCTGATTTTTTTATTTATTTTTTGAGCGATTGTCTTAGTTAGGGGCTAATTTTTTGCGGGATGAGGTGACTGTTTTAAATTGCTTTTTTTACACCGCTTTCATTAATTTTTTTATGTTGTTTATTGGACAGTGTGGATCATGTGACATATTTATAGATCCAGTCATTACGGACGTGGCGATACCTAATATATGTGTTTTTTTTTCTTTCTGTTTATTATGAAATAAGGGGCGTTTTTTCTTTTTTTTTCCTTAAAATCTTTATTAATTTTATTAAACACTTTTTTTTTTTTTTTTACTTTTTTTTTTTTCTTTACTTTATTTCTGATGTTCAATTTTGTGGGTCTGATCCCCTCTGCAATGCATTACAATACATCTGTATTGTAATGCATTGCCTGTTCGTGTACTACAGTGAGTAGTACACTAACAGGTTGCCTAGGAGACCCAGCATGAGGCTGGATCTCCTCGGCACCCGTAGAAGGGAGGTCCCGATGCCGTGCAAGGCATTGGGCAGCCTCTGCATGGCATCAGGCTGCCTTCTGACACATCGAGTCCCCGTCACAGCAGCGCGGGGACTTGATGCGCTCCCTCACCCGACACAAACCCCTTCTATGGCACGGACCGCGGCATAGAAGGGGTTAATCCACCGGCATCGGCTTTTATAGAGATGCCGGTGGATACAGCAGGGGCCTGGCTACCAGGGACTGCCGGGCCCCTTCAGTGATCGCGCGTGCACCGCTCCGGTGCCCGCCCGATCACCATGACATACTATTACATCAAATTGCAGGAACACAGTGGCTTCCATGACGTTATAGTATGTTATGTGTCGGAAAGGGGTTAATTTTTTGGGGGAAAACTTTATTTTTTTTTAAAAAATTTCCACTTTATTTTTTGTCCCACTCTGGGACTAATAACTTTTGGGGGTCTGATCCCCTTTACAATGCATGACAATACTTCTGTATTGTCATGCATTGGCTATAAGTGTATTACACACTGTAATACTTACTTACAGCCTTCCTGCCTGTGAGATCCAGGCTCTGAATCTCACAGGTTCTCCTGGAAGGCAGCCACGATGCCTAAGGAAGGCATCATGCTGCCTTCCATGCCATCGGGTCCCCGTCACAGCAGCACGGGGACCCGATGGCAGCTCCGATACCCGCAAGGAAATCGCATGTGCCACGGTCCGCGCTGACAGCGGCATATCAAGGGTTAATGCATTGGCATTGGTGATTTCACTAATGCCGGTGCATGCAGCAGGGGTCCGGCTATCAGTCACTGCCGGACCCGTGCCTCGGATCCGGTGGGTGCATCTCCTGCACCCGCCCGATCACCGCGCCGTACATTTACGGCGCTGGTCCTTAAGTCATGGACATCTGGGCTAACCTTCCTTATTTATAATTGCTTCTTCCATTATTTTGTGTGGTTTGTAGCTTCTGTGCCTGTGAATTGTTTGTTTGGATCTTGGCTGAGTTTCTGGTGCTTCCATAGCCACTTTGAAGTTAAATCTTTCCTTTCCCTTTTGTATTTTGTTTGGGTTCTGTGTGTTGCATTTGCCTATGGTTTGTATTAGGCCTGAAGTAGACTCCAGTTCGTCCTTCCTTTTGGAGGAACAGGTAGTCTCGTTCCTGCCATTAGTACCAGGGTCCTATAATAGGACTCTAGGTATTCCTGTGTATGAACTCGCCTACCTTTGGGGTCTGTTCAAACTGGTAGTCAGTCAGGATTTTGCTAAGGGGTTTTCACTAGGAGGTATCCATCTTCCTTCACTAGTTCTCAGGCCTGATTCCCTGTTTCCCCCTTCCCTCATATGTGTGCTGTTTTTCCCTCCCACACAGAAGCGTGACAATATGTGGCTGATTCAAGCATATTGCTGTACATGAAAAGGTGCATCTTTCACTAGAGATGAGTGAATCACTTCTAAACAAATCAAATTTGTTACGAATTTCCCCTGTCAAAATTGGATTTCTAGCTAATCTGAAACTATAGCAATTTGTTTCAGATAAAATGCTCAGAAAACAGCACAGCAGGGCAGGGAAGATGAAGAAGAAGCTTAGGCTGGCTGAGGGGCTTACCCATAATTCCTTGCAGTTGGCCTCAGCCAATCAGGAAGGACTTTACTGACACATGTCATAGCCACTATATAGCTCCCAAACAGGAAATGTATGTTTTTTCTGGGATTATACATTGCTAGCATAGAACACAGAATATAGCCAGTTTCGTGTTAGGGGAGTTTAGTGAGGCAATAGCTAATTAGTTAAATGTAATTAATTGATAGACAGAGACAAAGGTTTAGCTAGGGACAGGACATGACAGTTTAGTGTATCACTCAGTTATGCTGCCAGCCATTGTCAGTGAGTCCGGCAGCTGCCTTTAATGCTATACCAGTTTTTTTATAAATATTTATCACCTCAATGTTTTGCTGCTAAAAATTTTATTTTTATTATTTTGTAAATCCACCTTTTGTTTTCAATATTTCCTGAATCCTTCTGGGCATGCTTTCAATCAGATTCACGCATGTTTTGACCAAAATTTGTTCCCAGGTCTCTTTTACACATTTCCAATGTTGATGCATACTGGTCGACTCACTTGCATACGAATACAGCTTTTTCTTCAACTCTACCCACAAGTGTTCGATTGGATTGAGGTCTGGGGACTGGGGGCCAATCCAGCTCCTCTACTTCATTGTTATTGAACTATTTCTTCGTCAGTCTCGTCATATGCTTCAGGTCTTTTTCCTGCTGGAACACTATGTCGTCTTTTTCATACCCATAGTACTTGAGTGTACAAAGTAACTCGTCTTGTAAGATATTCACATATAGCTCAGCATTGAGACCACAATCGATCTTGGTCAGGTATCCAACACCTTTGGCTGTGAAACAACCACATATCATGAGGCTTACTCCGCCGAACTCGACAGTTCCTTCAATTTCTCGATCCATTGACCCCTTTTTCGCATGTTTCTTCCAGACTCATTTGCACCCATTAGAGCCCAGTCTATTGACTTTCGTCTCATCGCTCCAAATCACCCTTTCCCAATTTTCTACTGTCCACCGTTTGTACTTTTTTGCAAACTCGAGCAGACGCTTCTTATGACGATATTGAAGTTGAGTTTTCACCTTTTTTGGGCCACCATTCCAGGCTTGTGTAATGCACCTTGCACAGTTACTCTGATATTTTGCCTGGACGTTCACCTCTTGGCTTTGGAATGGATGGACGGACTTCATTTTGTATTCTTCCAACTTTCATAGCACTCACATGAAACAGTTTGGTAATTTTCTTGGCCGAAATACTGCTAACAATGAGCTGGATGATGCGGTTTCTCTTTTCTTGGGAAATCTTCTTCATGGCTGCTCCTGGATTCAAACCAGTGACCTTTGGCTTGGGAATCAACGTAATAACACACTGAGCTATTACAGAATGTGAGAACAGGTTGTAATTTGTAGTATACAAGAATAAAAAGATTGTTCCACCACCAGAAGCAAAACAGTAACAATCCAGTTACATGACAAGAATCTGCATAACTAATCATATGCTAAAAAGTTCCAAGTCCAATTTATGTATGAGACAGCCAAGATAATTGTCTATAAAATGATGTAAGGCTCATGTTTCGAAGCTGTAGTAGGATGTAGGATGATGAGATATGTAGCCTGAAAGTCAAAAGTTCAAAACATTTTTTCTCTTTTTGCTCATCAGTGTATATATATTGTCAGGGATTGCTCTCTGAAGCAGGGCGGCGGTGACAGATTCTGGTGCAGACAAAAGGATAAAGTTAAAATCATGTTCCACTGTATTGTGGCCCAAACGGCAGAAATAAATAGCCTTTACACTTTCGGCAACAAAAACATAAAACAAATCCTGCTCGTCTGAGCACTAACTAATACAGATAGTATCTGCCTCACCTATAAAATACAGGTCACACAGGGCATCAGGTTTTTCTTTAGTCAGGACAGCAGCCAGGCTCCTGGACTTATCTCCAGACATCCCTTCCCCCAGACAGCATGGGTGTCACGACTGTGACTGATCCAGACAGGTCTGGGAGGAGAAGGTCGCAGCGACTTGCTACCCGCGATAGCTTGTGAGTTTGCTCCGTGGTTCAGGGTATGTCCTCTGGGTTTTGCCTTGTGAACCTTTTTGTCCTGACTGGGAGTTTGTAGGCATCCTTCTCAGGTGAGTCCTGTCTGCCACTCCCAGCTACTATATTAGTTTCACTTTCACTTGCAGTCATTGCCAGATATAGTCCTTACTTCCAGTGCTACTCTGACCTTGGAAGGAGATCGTTTGATGGTGTTGCTGTGGAGCTCTTGTCCGGCGTGGACTGTCGTGTTTGGGATCGCCTTCTCTGCTCGTGACTGGATAAGTCTATCTCTGCTGTTGTTTGTTTGTTGCTGTCTTCCCCTGTTGTTTTCCTAGACGTGAGTGATGGTGACTAGCGCTCCCATCGGCCTTTCCCCAGTCCAGTCTTGTTAGGGCGACTGAGGGTTTAGGCATCCTGCTCGCCGCACGGGTTCACACCCCGTCTAGGGTATCAGGGCAGACAGGTGCCAGCTTAGGGTTAGTCAGGGGTGGCCATTCTATTTCCCATCCGTAGATAAGGGTCCCCCTTCCCCTCCGTCTGGTGCGACACGACTGCTGCTGGGATAGCGGTCGTGACAATGGGACAGGTTTTTATTTCCCCTTAATGATGGCTACACCTGGAGATCCTTCAGGCTAGGGGAAAACATGTCCTGGAATGGGGTGGACTGGGTCCCTCTACCAAGCCTACTTTCCCCAGTCAAATAAAACCCTGCCCATAAAATACTAAAGAAAAAAGCTTCAACTATATTTGCTGAAGCCAGCACCATTCTGGATCTTACTTACCTCAACCAGTTGAGGAACCTGGGTAATATATACACCCCTTCCAGGACTTTACCATATACTTTCCTGTTCACAATATATATATATATATATATATATATATATATATATATATATATACACAGTACAGACCAAAAGTTTGGACACACCTTCTCATTCAAAGAGTTTTCTTTATTTTCATGACTATGAAGGCATCAAAACTATGAATTAGCACATGTGGAATTATATACATAACAAACAAGTGTGAAACAACTGAAAATATGTCATATCCTAGGTTCTTCAAAGTAGCCACCTTTTGCTTTGATTACTGCTTTGCACACTCTTGGCATTCTCTTGATGAGCTTCAAGAGGTAGTCCCCTGAAATGGTTTTCACTTCACAGGTGTGCCCTGTCAGGTTTAATAAGTGGGATTTCTTGCCTTATAAATGGGGTTAGGACCATCAGTTGCGTTGAGGAGAAGTCAGATGGATACACAGCTGATAGTCCTACTGAATAGTCTGTTAGAATTTGTATTATGGCAAGAAAAAAGCAGCTAAGTAAAGAAAAACGAGTGGCCATCATTACTCTAAGAAATGAAGGTCAGTCAGCCGAAAAATTGGGAAAACTTTGAAAGTAAGGGCTATTTGACCATGAAGGAGAGATGTGGTGCTGTGCCAGATGACCTGGCCTCCACAGTCATCGGACCTGAACTCAATCGAGATGGTTTGGGGTGAGCTGGACCGCAGAGTGAAGGCAAAAGGGCCAACAAGTGCTAAGCATCTCTGGGAACTCCTTCAAGACTGTTGGAAGACCATTTCAGGGGACTACCTCTTGAAGCTCATCAAGAGAATGCCAAGAGTGTGCAAAGCAGTAATCAAAGCAAAAGGTGGCTACTTTGAAGAACTTAGAATATGACATATTTTCAGTTGTTTCACACTTGTTTGTTATGTATATAATTCCACATGTGTTAATTCATAGTTTTGATGCCTTCATAGTCATGAAAATAAAGAAAACTCTTTGAATGAGAAGGTGTGTCCAAACTTTTGGTCTGTACTGTGTGTATAAATATATATATATATATATATATATATATATATATATATACACATACAATGAAACACGATGGCGGCATCGGACAAATGAAGATGGTGGGTGCTAGGTCCAAGGGTATAGCTGCTTACCCAATATTATAGACAGGAAACCATCAGCACTCCAGATAAAAAATAGTAGTTTATTCAGCCATGTGGTGTAGGCAACGTTTCAGCTCATACAAAGAGCATTTTTCAAGCAGTGAACACAAGTGCAACATGGGGTATATATAGCTCAACCCCTGCATACAATTATCAATAAAACAATGACATCAATCAGCATGTTGTGCATAAAAAAGATTATTAAATCTGCATAAAATATATCCAGTGTCCATATAAAGTGCATATGGTCCGTGTGGGGACCTACCCATATAGAAATAAAGTGCATACATAGTTACGATCTTGTAAAATACAAGAAAAAGTGCAAAGTGCTGTAAATTGAATACATGTGTGCATCATCATATGATGTAACAGTGGGAGGAGTGATGCGATACATGAAAATCTGAAAAACCATAACATACCCTGCAGGTATACCTGAGTCCCACATGCAGGCTATCGCCAAAGTTGGCTTTCGGAAGATGTTACTGCGCAGGCGCCAGGTTGCGTCAAAAGCATGCGATGTGAGGTCACGGAGCGCCGTTTGTGAAGCATGCGCTCTATGTATAAGCCTCTTAAGCGGCCATTCTACAATGGGTAAGTAATCTACAACCGTGCGCGCATGCCCATTTATACTTAGTGCGGGCAGCGCCATCACGGAGTCTGGCAGCTCGCCCAGAGTCATGTATACAGGGTGTCTTGGAGGATAAATATATGGGGAGGCTGCACCCCGTCAAAGGTACTGACCCTCTGCCTAAGTGGGCATGAAGTGTCGACAAACATGACGCGATACGCCACGCCTGTCAGCACAAAGGTCACAAATCACCTCTTATCTATAACCCCTGCCAGGGATCTCCTGATGACCCAGAGCTGACAATAAGTAAAATAAAAATATATATTTGACACAACCTGGAACAAAATAAAACATTGATAGTGTTAATAACATATGGTGACATTGGCATGTGGACGCAGTGTTCCTCTGCAGAGCACACTTATTCCTCATTTCCCAGAATCCATCACATCTGTAAAAATATATAAAGAAAACCATAAGTCCTTAAGACTCTATTGTCAATTTAAGCTCTAAAACACTAACGGAGCCACAGAAACAACTACTGAATAAGGGCCTCAAATTTGCCCCAACAGTCACTCTCAATAAATTTGACACCTTTTATAGGGATGGAAAAATTCATAAGACGACTGTGTTTGAAGAAATATTTTCTTAAAAACCCGGCAATTAGAGACATTACTAAAGGGGACCAGTTTTTGCATTCATCGTGCAAAAAAAGTCAAAAAAATATCCAAAAAATGAAATTAGCCAGGAAATGGCATGTTTTAAAAAATGTGTAGAGAATGACATACGGAAGGTCAAGAATAACACCAGATTTAAACGCAATAATCTATCAAATGATGAGATTAAAGCTTTAAAAGAACTATAGAAAGAAAGAGATAGTGATTCGTCCGGCAGACAAGGGAGGGTCTAATGTGATACAAGACCTAATCAAATATAATACAGAATGTCTGCGACAGTTATCAGATAGTAGCACTTATCAAAAATTGCCCAATGACCCCACAAATCAATTTTATGCAGAATTTTTAGCGTTTTATGATGGAGGTAGAAAGAAGGGTATTTTAAATGAGGATGAATATAAGTTCCTACTTAACAAAACTCAGTGGATACCAATGTTTTATTGTGTGCCAAAGATACATAAGGACCAACATAATCCACCAGGCCGACCGATTGTTTCGGGCATTGGATCACTTACGTCAAATTTGTCACAATATACTGATCAATTGTTGCAACCTAGGGTTCAAAAAATCCCATCTTATACTAAGGACACAACTCAAATCATGCAAATAGTGGAAAAATTAATATTTAAAGAAACCTGGATTATGGGATCACTTGACATCCAATCCCTATATACAATAATAGATCATGAAAAGGGAAAGGAGGGCGTGAGATCCCAACTAACATTGGAAAACAGGTTGAATGAGGAACAGATACATTTTTTAATAGAAGGTGTAGATTTCATTTTAACTCACAATTATTTTAATTTTGAGGGTGATTTTTATTTACAGACACAGGGGACTGCCATGGGCACCAGGTTCGCCCCCAGCTATGCCAACTTATTTATGGCAGATTGGCAAAGACAACATATCCTACCAAGGATGGGGACAGACCTGGGGCTCTGGCAGCGTTATATCGACGATATTCTCTGTCTGGCAGACAGGCAAAGACAAGCTAGATGGTTTTTTAGAAGGGATCAATCTTAATGATAGGAATCTTAGATTTTCAGGAACTACAAGTCAGAAGACACTCGAATATCTACATTTAAACATCACTATTCAAGGAGATAGGTTTGTGTGTAATACCTTTGTGAAACCTATAGCCAGGAATAGCTACATTCTGTTCAACAGTTGCCACCTCCCAAGTTGGTTGACCAATATCCCTCAGGGACAATTTCGGAGGATCAAACGCAACTGTACATTAGAGTCAAAATTTGACACAGAAGCAGACAAAATGAAAGACAAATTTTTAGAAAAGGACTACCCTGCTGCGATTTTAGATACAGCATTACAACGGGTTAGAAATATTAGGAATACCTTTTTTGAGAAGGAGACACATAAACCTGATTCTGACCAGGAAGTTCTGAGGTTGATTTTTCCCTTTAGTGATGATTATAGAAAGATACAACATATTATCTCAAAACATTGGTATCTACTACAAAAGGATAAGATGATAGGCACAGTAATGCCACCACATCCCAAAATTACCTTTTCGAAGGCTTCAAATTTGGGTTTGAAAGTGGCACCAACAATCAAAAATCATTTAAATAAAGAACTTGCCATTTCCAGCTGGATGGGCCTGCAGGGCTTCTTCAGATGTGGAAATTGTGGGAACTGTAGGTCTACATCTTTTCAAAAAAGAACGTAAGAATTAGTATCAACTACCAATAACCACCGTCATATAATTAAAGATTGCTTGACATGTAGCTCTGTAAATGTGATTTATGTCATAGAATGCCCGTGTAAACGCCAATACGTAGGGAGGACTAAGATCCCTGAAAAAACGGATCTCAGAACATATTAACAATATAAGAAAAGGTTTTAAGACTCATTCCCTGTCTAACCATTTTAAAATCAGTCATGATCAGGACCCCTCGGGAATGAGATATATAGCAATAGACAAAGTGGAAAGAGTGGAGGGGCGGAAACCATATCGAAAAGATGTCGGGCTTGAAACTAAGAGGATTTTCGAACTTGACACCCTGTTACCCAATGGCTTGAATGCCGAATTTGAGCTATTTGGATTTTTATGAATTCAGAGTGGGCACTTGTCTGTTGATGACAAACCGGGCTTTTGTTTTACTTGGACCGGTTTCTCCTTGACAGGCAGGTTCCCACTGTTCACCTACAATCATTTACAGTACAGTTATTGACCTCTATATGGATCTATACAGACTTTTAAATTATTGTATTCGTAGTGAATTTTATTAATTTTTATAATCTCCCTAATTTATACCCCTTTGAGTTTATTGCTGTTTAACACTGTATTATTAATATTTTATGTTTTGTACATTCAGTTAAGCAATATATGTGAAGTTTTATGCATGATGAAGAAAAAACGCACATATGCTGCATCGATAACGCAACCTACATGGGTGCGTTTTTTCTGCAGATGACACATGTATTCATCATGAACAAACGTATGTAAGCACAAACATTAAGACAACTGCTAAAGTACAAAATTTGCTATTTTTATAAAAAAAATTTGGGCAACTGACATTTGTGCTCTATACTAATCTGAGCAAACATATACCTGTTATAAACCGGAACTGACGTTAGATAATTAATCACTTGTGAGCACGAATTGGATAATCAGTTTTACTATTATAAAAGAGGAGTTCCAAATGAGGGGATGTCTACCACTGAAGAAGGGGTGAATGCAAGTACCCCAAAACGCGTCTGATGCCACATCCCCCGTTTTGTGACCAGATTTACCTATCGATTATTGAAACCTACCGACCAGAGAGTGAGACATCTGCGAAAGTAACCTACACGATTAGGACGGCTAAAGACACAGAGGGTTCGATACATTTACTGGCCCATGTGTTGAATCACAGCCTGCCAGCGTGGTCTTCACTAACAAAGAAACTCCTGATACCAACGTGCTACAACACTGCCGGCACAACGTAGGGAGTGAAAATATCTCAAGGTCTGGTAGAGCCTATTCCGATAGAAACCGAATTCAAGGTAAACAATCGCTTGCAAGCTGTTAAATAGCGGACCGCCGCTACCTATCCTGTCTTAGCGGGACGCCGCTTTATTCAGGTGCGGTTACATGCGATACTAACTTTATGTTTGGGGACAGATTGACTTTTAACGGAATGAAGTAAAGAACTTTTAACCATCCTATCGAAAATTAGTGGTGTATATTTCTGATCTTCGATTATTTTTCAGGCCGATATTTTTGCTGGTCGATTTCTGTCATATTATCAAGTCATTTTTATTGAGTCAACAACATCGAGTTTGCCCTTAATCGACTACTTACCTACTTGCTGCTAAATTTGCTGCTATTTTCACTGCTTGTGTTCTCTGTTTTATCCTGCTGGTTTATCACCACTATTAACATAAGAGGTTTTAGGAGTGCTATATACTACATACGGTGTTGTTCTCCTATTTTATTGATTGCCTACTATTATTATTGATTGTATAGCATATTGATTGTCTATTTTACCATCAATAAAGCATATTCATTATATATTTGCATGGTCCTAGATTTCTGAGAGTGCCCTACCCATATTTATACCCTTAATGTAGCTTGTTTGTGTTCATAATCCACTATCTACACACAGGATCACGGCCAAAGTACATATGCAGAAACATTGTAGGGCAAACCACTTCCCTATGAATACAATTTTGGATTATAATCCATATTCAGCCCATTAGGTTTTAAACAATCCAAAGTTTATATACAATATAGCTCCTTTTTCAACATCCATACTCTATTACCCCCACGCCTAGGCAAGGGAATATGATCTATAATCCAGCATTTAAGATCCTTCTCAGAGTGTTTGAAATCAGAGAAATGTTTCGGAATCTGTAAATCTTGTCGTTTTTTACGAATCGTGTAGCGGTGGTTGTTGAGACGCGTCTTCAGATCAGTAGACGTTTCTCCCACATACAACAGCCTGGGCAGGTTAAGACATAAATAACAAAATTGGAGTTGCATGTGAGATGGAAGCGTATGGGATAAGTGACCCCTGTCGTTGTGTGTACAAAAGATCTACCCTTGCATATCATTCTGCAATTGACACAGCATAGGCAGGGGAAGCTCCCCTTGCCCTGCTTGGTCAAGGTAGTTTGTGTCAGTCTGTATTTGGGACCAATATCTGCTTTCACTAGCTGGTCACGTAGATTTCTCGATCTACATTATGAGAAGAGTGGAGGGGATCTGAATTCAGGCACTCTGCTGAGACAACCCCCCAGAATGCCCCAATGTCGTTTGATGATGCGATTTATATCCTCACTTTGTTCAGTGTACTTGGAGATAAAGGGAATCCTGGTCTGAGACCAGTTTTTTTTTCCTGGTGGGGGGTATCCCATTTTCAAGAATTTCTTGGCCATAGTGTTCAGGGAATGATCTACAATTTCTGGTTCAGAGACAATACTTTTGACTCTGAGAAATTGGGAAAAGGGCAAATGTTTTACCATATTACGTGGATGTCCACTGTCGAAACACAAAAGGGTGTTCTTATCTGTGGGTTTGGTAAACAACTGTGTGTGTAACTTCCCTTCACTATATCTAACTGTGGTATCCAGAAACTGAATCTCAGTTTCTGAGTATACCAGAGTGAACTGTAAATCTTTATTCACACTGTTCAAAAATGCATGGAACTCAGATAATTGAACAACACTGCCTGTCCATATGAGGAAGATGTCGTCAATGTATCTCCACCACCGCAGCACATGGCTGCGGTGGTGGGATAGACAGACAACATCCTCCTCAAAACACCTCATAAAAATATTGGTGTAGGTCGGTGCTAGTTCGACCCCATGGCCACACCTCGTTTTTGTTTGTAGAACACATCCTGGAAAAGGAAGTAGTCATACCTCAAAATGATTTCCAATAGATCAATAATGAATGCATTTGCAGGTGCAGTGAGGGAAGACATGTCTAGCATACGTTTGTTTGATGGCCAAAATCGTGGTCAGTGGAGGTATACAAAGATGTCACATCGAACGATGCAAGACATATACTCTGTACATCAGTAAAATCAATCATTTCCAACTTGTCTAGGAAGTCAGTCGTATCCTGTATATACGACTCAGCTTCCATTGCAAAGTTGCGCAAAACTTTGTCTAGAAAAACCGCGATACTGCTAAAGACAGAGTCTGAACTGGACACAATCGGGCGACCAGGAGGGTCAATCAAAGATTTGTGAACTTTAGGAAGTGTGTATATATATAACAGGTGTGACCGGATGGTCAACTGTGAGAAATTCGCACAAATCCTCATCAATGATGCCCGCCATGACTGCGGTCTTCAAACACTGCTTAATCAGCCTGGCGATATCAAACTTGGGATCAGCTTGAAGAACAGAGTACACCTCCGCATCGTCAAGTTGACGTTTGACCTCTGCTACATATTTGGTAGTATCCATGATAACTACTACACCCCCTTTGTCAGCGGGTTTCACTGTCAAAAGGGGATCATTCCTCAAATGGTCTAGTGCCTCAACCTCCAACCTGGATAGGTTTGGATGTTTAAATGCACTATTACCACACCAAGATTTGTAGGCAGCTATTTCAGACCTCACAGCCAAAATATATGCATCAATAGCAGGTTCGTTGACACATGGAGAATAATTGATTTTCAAGGACAGATCGAGACGTCCTAGGGAGAACTCACTAGCCTGGGGCGTCGCAATCCATACCTTGTTGTTAAACCAGACCTTTAGTTTAATTCTGCAAAAAAATGCACATAAATCAGCATCTAACTCAAACCAATTCAAGGAGGTAGTGGGGCAAAAAGATAGTCCCTTATTCAGAACCCTCACTTGTGCTGGAGTAAGCACCCTGGATGACAGGTTGATCAGTCATTTCCTCTTAGTCATCTGTGGTGTGCTGGCCTGGGCTCTGATCTTGTTTCGAAGTTTCGCAGGCTCTTTGATGTCTACGCCCCCCCGTCTGATACGCTTTCGTCTTTGTGCTGCAAATTCGATCTGTTCACTAAAAAAGTGGGCTACATTAATGTTTGTAAATTCCTTTTCTTTTTCCTTGGATCCTTTTGGTTGTAGTTACTGTTGTCAGACTGCCAGGTATAGATGGCACCCTTCTTGTAATCGTCAGAGTCCCGATTCCACTTGGAACGTTTTCATTCCTCTAGTTCCACCTTAAATCGTGTCACATGGATCGATAAAATCTCACTGAATTGTGTATGTTCCTCTAGAGACATAGATGCTCGTAGTGTTTGTTCAATCTCAGCCATTTCAATGGTTATAGTAGACAGTTCCTGTTGTAAGTATTGTATTTTGAGAAGAATAAAGTCCAAGGAGTATCTATTGGCTAGTGCTTCAAACTTTTTGCAAAAAGCAGGATTATTAGAAAACAAATTTGGCCTAAAATGCGACCTCATGCCACAAGGTATTCTTTGGGTTTTGTAATATTCACCAAGGGTGGTCATATGTAGACGTAATGAAGCAGTCTTTTTGGACAAAAATTCTAACTTTTTCTTTAACTCTTTGGCTGAAGGGGTATTTAAAAAGGTGGCATCTCCCCCAATGTTCTGCAATATACAATCGGTCTCCTCCTGGGAGTATATAGAGCCACATGGGAATTCTGTATCCATCATAATAGAAATAGAAAAATAGAGAATGCAAAAATAGCAAAAATATAACCGTGCTCAGCCAACCAAGCTGGATAATATACAATGAAACACGATGGCGGCACCGGACAAAGGAAGATGGCGGGTGCTAGGTCCAAGGGTATAGCTGGTTACCCAATATTATAGACCGGAAACCGGACAGCACTCCAGATAAAAAAGAGTAGTTTTTTCATCCATGTGGTGTAGGCAACGTTTCAGCTCATACAAAGAGCCTTTTTCAAGCCGTGAACACAAGTGCAACATGGGGTATATATAGCTCAACCCCTGCATACAATTATCAATAAAACTATTACATCAATCACAGCATGTTGTGCATAAAAAAGATTATTAAATCTGCATAAAATATATCCAGTGTCCATATAAAGTGCATATGGTCCGTGTGGGGACCTACCCATATAGAAATATAACATGCATAGTTACGATCTTGTAAAATACAAGAAAAAGTGCAAAGTGCTGTAAATTGAATACATGTGTGCATCATCATATGATGTAACAGTGGGAGGAGTGATGCGATACATGAAAATCTAAAAAACAATAACATACCCTGCAGGTATACCTGAGTCCCACATGCAGGCTATCGCCAAAGTCGGCTTTTGGAAGATGTTACTGCGCAGGCGCCAGGTTGCGTCAAAAGCATGCGACGTGAGGTCACGGAGCGCCGTTTGTGGAGCATGCGCTCTATCTATAAGCCTCTTAAGCGGCCATTCTACAATGGGTAAGTAATCTACAACCGTGCGCGCAAGCCCATTCATATTTAGTGCGGGCAGCGCCATCATGCAGTCTGGCAGCTCGCCCAGAGTCATGTATACAGGGTGTCTTAGAGGATAAATATATGGGGAGGCTGCACCCCGCCAAAGGTACAGACCCTCTGCCCAAGTGGGCATGAAGTGTCGACAAACATGATGCGACACGCCCAGCACAAAGCCCACAAATCACCTCTTATCTATAACCCCTGCCAGGGATCTCCATGACCACCCTTGGTGAATATTACAAAGCCCAAAGAATACCTTGTGGCATGAGGTAGCATTTGAGGCCAAATTTATTTTCTAATAATCCTGCTTTTTACAAAAAGTTTGAAGCCCTATCCAATAGATACTCCTTGGACTTTATTCTTCTCAACATACAATACTTACAACAGGAACTGTCTACTATAACCATTGAAATGGCTGAGATTGAACAAACACTACGAGCATCTATGTCTCCAGAGGAACATACACAATTCAGTGAGATTTTATCGATCCATGTGACACGATTTAAGGTGGAACTAGAGGAAGGAAAACGTTCCAAGTGGAATCGGGACTCTGACGATTACAAGAAGGGTGCCATCTATACCTGGCAGTCCGACAACAGTAACTACAACCAAAAGGATCCAAGGAAAAAGAGAAGGAATTTACAAACAACACCATTGCAGCCCACTTTTTTACAGAACAGATCGAATTTGCAGCACAAAGACGAAAGCGTACTAGACGGGGGGGCCCTAGACATCGAAGAGCCTGTGGAACTTCATAAGAGCGAAACAAGATCAGAGCCCAGGCCAGCAAACCACTGATGACCAAGAGGAAATGACTGTGATCAACCTGTCATCCAGGGTGCTTACTCCAGTCCAAGTGAGTGTTCTGAATAAGGGACTTTCTTTTTGCCCCACTACCTCCTTGAATTGGTTTGAGTTAGATGCTGATTTATGTGCATTTTTTTGCAGAATTAAACTAAAGGTCTGGTTTAACAACAAGGTATGGATTGCGACGCCCCAGGCTAGTGAGTTCTCCCTGGGACGTCTCGATCTGTCCTTGAAAAGCAATTTCTCTCCATGTGTCAACGAACCTGCTATTGATGCATATATTATGGCTGTGAGGTCTGAAATAGCTGCCTACAAATCTAGGTGTGGTAATAGTGCATTTAAACATCCGAACCTATCCAGGTTGGAGGTTGAGGCACTAGACCAATTGAGGAATGATCCCCTTTTGACAGTAAAACCTGCTGACAAAGGGGGTGCAGTAGTTATCATGGATACTACCAAATATGTAGCAGAGGTCAAACGTCAACTTGACGATGCGGAGGTGTACTCTGTTCTTCAAGCTGATCCCAAGTGTGATATCGCCAGGCTGATTAAGCAGTGTTTGACGGATGCAGTCATGGCGGGCATCATTGATTTGTGTGAATCTCTCACAGTTGACCATCCGGTCACACCTGTTATATATATATACTTCCTAAAGTTCACAAATCTTTGATTGACCCTCCTGGTCGCCCGATTGTGTCCAGTTCAGACTCTGTCTTTAGCAGTATTGTGGTTTTTCTAGACAGTTTTGCGCAACTTTGCAATGGGAGCTGAGTCGTATATACAGGATACGACTGACTTCCTAGACAAGTTGGAAATGATTGATTTTACTGATGTACAGAGTATATGTCTTGCATCGTTCGATGTGACATCTTTGTATACCTCCACTGACCACGATTTTGGCCATCAAACGTATGCTAGACATGTCTTCCCTCACTGCACCTGCAAATGCATTCATTATTGATAGATTGGAAATCATTTTGAGGTATGACTACTTCCTTTTCCAGGATGTGTTCTACAAACAAAAACGAGGTGTGGCCATGGGGTCGAACTAGCACCGACCTACGCCAATATTTTTATGAGGTGTTTTGAGGAGGATGTTGTCTGTCTATCCCACCACCGCAGCCATGTGCTGCGGTGGTGGAGATACATTGACGACATCTTCCTCATATGGACAGGCAGTGTTGTTCAATTATCTGAGTTCCATGCATTTTTGAACAGTGTGAATAAAGATTTACAGTTCACTCTGGTATACTCAGAAACTGAGATTCAGTTTCTGGATACCACAGTTAGATATAGTGAAGGGAAGTTACACACACAGTTGTTTACCAAACCCACAGACAAGAACACCCTTTTGTGTTTCGACAGTGGACATCCACGTAATATGGTAAAACATTTGCCCTTTTCCCAATTTCTCAGAGTCAAAAGTATTGTCTCCGAACCAGAAATTTTAGACCATTCCCTGAACACTATGGCCAAGAAATTCTTGAAAATGGGATACCACCCCCCGGTTACTCGATTCCCATATTGATAAGATCCAAACCCTGGATAGGAGTAGCACCTTGAAGAGAAGGGAAAAAAACAGGTCTCAGACCAGGATTCCCTTTATCTCCAAGTACACTGAACAAAGTGAGGATATAAATCGCATCATCAAACGACATTGGGGCATTTTCGGGGGTTGTCTCAGCAGAGTGCCTGAATTCAGATCCCCATCACTCTTCTCATACTGTAGATCGAGAAATCTACGTGACCAGCTAGTGAAAGCAGATATTGCTCCCAAATCCAGACTGACACAAACTACCTTGACCAAGCAGGGCAAAGGGAGCTTCCCCTGCCTATGCTGTGTCAATTGCAGAATGATATGTAAGGGTAGATCTTTTGTACACCCAACGACAGGGGTCACTTATCCCATACGCTTCCATCTCACATGCAACTCCAATTTTGTTATTTGTCTTGACCTGCCCATGTAGGCTGTTGTATGCGGGAGAAACGTCTACTGATCTGAAGACGCGTCTCAACAATCACTGCTACATGATTCGTAAAAAACGATAAGATTTACCGATTCCGACACATTTCTCTGATTTCAAATACTCTGAGAAGGATCTTAAATGCTGGATTATAGATCATTTTCCCTTGCCTAGGCATGGGGGTAATAGAGTATTGATGTTGAAAAGGAAGGAGCTATATTGGATATACACTCTGGATTGTTTAAAACCTAATGGGCTGAATATGGATTATAATCCGGGATTGTATTCATAGGGAAGTGGTTTGCCCTACAATGTTTCTGCATATGTACTTTGGCCGTGATCCTGTGTGTAGATAGTGGATTATGAACACAAACAAGCTACATTAAGGACTTATGGTTTTCTTTTTATATTTTCACAGATGTGATGGATTCTGGGAAATGAGGAACAAGCGTGCCCTGCAGAGGAACACTGCGTCCACATGCCAATGTCACCATATGTTATTAACACCATCAATGTTTTATTCTGTTCCAGGTTGTGTCAAATATATATTTTTATTTTACTTAATGTCAGCTCTGGGTCTTCAGGAGATCCCTGGCAGGGGTTATAGATAAGAGGTGATTTGTGGGCTTTGTGCTGACAGGCGTGGCGTGTCGCGTCATGTTTGTCGACACTTCATGCCCACTTGGGCAAAGGGTCTGTACCTTTGACGAGGTGCAGCCTCCTCATAGAGGATAAATATAAGACACCCTGTATACATGAACCCGGGGGGCGAGCTGCCAGACTCCGTGATGGCGCTGCCTGCACTAAGTATGAATGGGCATGAGCGCACGGTTGTACATTACTTACCCATTGTAGAAAGGCCGCTTGAGTGGCTTATAGATAGAGCGAATGCTCCACAAACAGTAGCGCAGTAGTATCTTCCGAAAGCCGACTTTGGCGATAGCCTGCATGTGTGTGGGACTCGGGTATGCTTGCAGGGTATGTTATTGTTTTTCAGATTTTCATGTATCGCATCACTCCTCCCACTGTTACATCATACGATGATGCACACATGTATTCAATTTACAGCACTTTGCACTTTTTCTTGTATTTTACAAGATCGTAACTATGTATGCACTTTATTTCTATATGGGTAGGTCCCCACACGTACCATATGCATATATGGACACTGGATATATTTTATGCAGATTTAATAATCTTTTTTATGCACAACATGCTGATGTAATAGTTTTATTGATAATTGTATGCAGGGGTTGAGCTATATATACCCCATGTTGCACTTGTGTTCACTGCTTGAAAAAGGCTCTTTGTATGAGCTGAAACATTGCCTACACCACATGGGTGAATAAACTACTATTTTTTATCTGGAGTGCTGTCCGGTTTCATATATATATATATATATATATATTACACTCAGCTAAAGAATTATTAGGAACACCTGTTCTATTTCTCATTAATGCCATTATCTAGTAAACCAATCACATGGCAGTTGCTTCAATGCATTTAGGGGGGTGGTCCTGGTCAAGACAATCTCCTGAACTCCAAACTGAATGTCAGAATGGGAAAGAAAGGTGATTTAAGCAATTTTGAGTGTGGCATGGTTGTTGGTGCCAGACGGGCCGGTCTGAGTATTTCACAATCTGCTCAGTTACTGGGATTTTCACACACAACCATTTCTAGGGTTTACAAAGAATGGTGTGAAAAGGGAAAAACATCCAATATGCGGCAGTCCTGTGGGCAAAAATGCCTTGTGGATGCTAGAGGTCAAAGGAGAATGGGCCGACTGATTCAAGCTGATAGAAGAGCAACGTTGACTGAAATTACCACTCGTTACAACCAAGGTATGCAGCAAAGCATTTGTGAAGCCACAACACGCACAACCTTGAGGCGGATGGGCTACAACAGCAGAAGACCCCACCGGGTACCACTCATCTCCACTACAAATAGGAAAAAGAGGCTACAATTTGCACGAGCTCACCAAAATTGGACTGTTGAAGACTGGAAAAATGTTGCCTGGTCTGAGTCTCGATTTCTGTTGAGACATTCAAATGGTAGAGTCCGAATTTGGTGTAAACAGAATGAGAACATGTATCCATCCTCTGATGGCTACTTCCAGCAGGATAATGCACCATGTCACAAAGCTCGAATCATTTTAAATTGGTTTCTTGAACATGACAATGAGTTCACTGTACTAAAATGGCCCCCACAGTCACCAGATCTCAACCCAATAGAGCATCTTTGGGATGTGGTGGAACGGGAGCTTCGTGCCCTGGACGTGCATCCCTCAAATCTCCATCAACTGCAAGATGCTATCCTATGAATATGGGCCAACATTTCTAAAGAATGCTATCAGCACCTTGTTGAATCAATGCCACGTAGAATTAAGGCAGTTCTGAAGGCAAAAGGGGGTCCAACACCTTATTAGTATGGTGTTCCTAATAGTTCTTTAGGTGAGTGTGTGTGTGTGTGTATATGTATATATATATATATATATATATATATATATAGTGTGGGGACCGTGTATCAGTTGCGGTCTAGATATCTAGAGCTTGCAATACAAGTAGGTATGGAAAGCTGACTGGGTACTAGTCTTAAGGCCCTACCTACAGTCATTATATTAATCACTGGCCTGAAAAAGACTAGGTACCTACATTCTTATGAATGTCATGGTAGCTTTAGCCTCATGGAGTGAAGGCGTTGCTCAGTTAGTGCAGGATTTAGCATAAAGAGTCCAACAGCAAGAATCCTGTCAGACTGGTCCACCTGCTTCCGCACCCCCGTCACCAGTAGAACCTAAGATTAAGGTTTCTGACTGCTTCTCGGGTGACTAAGGGTTTTGCAATTTTGAAGGAACGTTGCAAATTGTATTTTTTTTGGAGACCTCACTCCTCAGGTACTGAGGCACAGAGAGTCGGTATTATCATGTCTCTGTTGCAAGGTGAACCCCAGGAGTGGGCATTTGCACTTCCACCTAATTACCCTGAGCTGTACTCTGTAGATGTTTTTTTTTCTGCCCTCAGTCTTCTATATGATGAGCCTGACAAGGCTGCTCTTGCTGAGAGTCAACTCCTCTCTTTGCGTCAAGGCAGGTATCCAGTATGTACAAGCCAATAAGAAACGTTCCATGGGTCCGAATTTTGTTCTGGGAGAAATGTATGGCTGTCAAATTTATGTCTGAGGGTTCATTCTGGTAATTAGCTCCTAAGTTTATTGGCCCATATGAGATCACCTGGATTATTCATCTGTTATCTTTTGCTCTTCAGTTGCCATCCTCCTTTATGAAACAATGTTTTCCATAAATCACTGCTTAAGAAATACATTCCTCCTGTGATTCCTCCAACTAAACCTCCTGATCCAGTTGTTATTAAAGCTAAACTGGAGTATGAGTTAGAGAAAATTCTTGACTCCCGGAGAGTTCAGGGCTCTCTATAGTACCTTATCCATTGGAAGGGATATGGTGCCAAGGGGAGAACATGGGTTGCAGCTCGGAATGTTCATGTTCCTGGTCTGAATAGGAAGTTTGATCTTGAGTTCCCATTGAAGCCTGCTCCCTGTATTAATAGACCTGTGGCCCCTCTTAATAGGTTGGGTAATGTAACAAAATTACCTGTCCAGGCTCCAGCGGCGCGATCCTCAGCGCCGACACGGCCACGCCGAGAGAGACTGGCTGCTGAGCCATGCCCCCTGGTGATGCAACTGCATCACAAGCAACAGGATGCAATGCTTTGTTTCTTCCCACAGTTGGTGTGTGCGAGAGATTAGCAGTGGGCTGATTATCTCAGCTGCTCTATTACTGTGTCTAGTATGTCTGACTAATTGAGCGCCGAGTCACGGACCTATCGGGTTCTGATCCAGGAACTCAAGTACAGTAGCTACGCAAGTAGGCAGGGAAAGCTGAGCTGGGTACTAGACCTAAGGCTCACTGTCCTTGTCTGTCCCTACCTACAGTCGTTACACTGTTGGAATCGAATAAAAACTTCATGTGTGAATATAATGATAGTATATACTCAATTGGTGATAAATCTGATGACCAGGCAGGAAGCGTTGCAACCTGGTGGAGACATTCCTGGGAAACCCTTGCTGTGTGTCGGCAAGCATTATCCTGATGAAAAAATGGAGCCCTGCTATGCGAGGAAACACGTGACCTCAGGATGTCCTGCACATAGCACTGAGCTATTAGTGTCCCTTATATCACTTCTAGGGATGACTTAATGTAATATGTAATGGCTGCCCAGATCATCACACCAGCAGTTGGAAGTGTGTTGCCCCACAGCAAAGGTGACATTGAAGTGCTTACCACTAGAGATGGCCTTGCGGTTCGCCCGGCCGTCATTTCACAGCGAACTTTGCTTGTTTGCTGTTCACCGAACAGGCTAACATATGGCGATGTCCGCCGGCGCCATATTCTTTGCATTGTGCAGAACTTTGACCCATGACACATCCATCAGGTGGGACAGGACAGCCAATTGAGACATTTCAGCACATGGACACACCCCCTACCCTATAAATAAACCCAATCTGGCTGCCAATTTACATTCTGTTTTTTGCCAGTGTAGGGAGAGGTTGCTGTGTGTAGCAGGGACAGACTGTTAGAGAGTATAGAGACACCAAACACTAGCTAATAGGGCCACTAAAGTCCTTTTAAGGACTGGTATAGGTGTGCTATCGATAGGTGTGACATACTGAGGGGGGTAATATACTTATAATATACTTTCTAACATAGAAAGTATATTATAGTGCATTTGTATTGGGCAGCAGTTGTGTGTGGTTCTGCTGTGATACTGCAGCTATACAGAGGGACAAACGCTAATGGAACAACTTATTGCAACTGGTGTGCTATACCAGTTGCCCCCCAATTTTTTTTTATTGAGGCAGGGGTGTTGATATACCTATAATATCATTTCTATATAGTGCATTTGTATTGTGCTGCATTTGTGTGCGGTTCTGCTGAGATACTGCAGCTATACAGAGGGACAAATGTCATTGGAACAATCAATTGCAACTGGTGTGATATAACATAATATTACCAAAAAACTTAAAACACACATGTATTACCATAACATATTTTATTGAATGACATCATTAAAAGACAAAAATAAATAAATGCATGAATAAATATATAGCCGCAATGCGGTTAGCGCTGCAAAAAAGCAGCTCCCCAGCAGGTACACAAGGTTAAGAATCCCCCCTAGGAGTAACCTATATGGCTGTTAACATAATGCATCAACACGACATAAGGGACTCCTCCAAAAACGAAGGAGGAAGTACACTCCAACGTAGTAATACAGGAAGGACTGCAAGGGATACAAGAACCCAATAGGTGAAAGAGGTTACAGCACGGAAAACCACATGCCTATATTCTAATTCAAATCCAGCCAAATAGCAGCAAATATCTGATTGGTATTAAGTGCGGAGATCAAGCCTGGACCTGCCGCAAGCGCACCCCGATATTTTTAAATAGTGCATTTGTATATTGCAGCATTTGTGTATGGTTCTCCTGGGATACCTACCGCAGCTATACAGTGGGACAAACGCCATTGGAACAACTAATTGCAACTGGTGTGATATACCAGTTGCCCCCCAAAAAATATGATTGAGGGAGGGGTGCGATATACCTAGAACATAATTTCTATATAGCGCATTTGTATTGTGCAGCATTTGTGTGCAATTGTGCTGAGATACTGAAGCTATACAGAGGGACAAACGCCATTGGAACAACTAATTACAACCAGTTGCCCCCCCAAAAAAACTGATTAAGGCGTTCTACAGTATATACCTGCTTCCACAAATACTGCTTTCTCTAGGGACTTTGGCACAGGGTCATTTTGAAAATGACAGTCAGAGGAAGAGGCAGGCCGTTCCGCAGGGGTGGTAGGCGTCAGGCAGGTGCACCAGGCCGGAGCCTAAGTGGGAAGTTGGAGAAGGTGCGATTACGTCAAAGGACGCACCAGTGTTTGCCACCGGTCGTGATATTATATCTGGCCCTTATTTTGTGTAGAAGAAAAAAAAAAGAAAACCCCTTCCCACCCACCGCCCCCCCCCCCCCCCCCCGCTGCCTATTTAGACCCCAGTCCTGCATGGATGCTATTGCCGCTTTGACAAAGCAACTTCAAGGCCTGTCTTTTGGAGGTGGCAGGATTGAAGGCGTCGGTGCTCCGGCAACAGCAGCAATTGCAGCAGACCGCAAGTCCAGCAGTTGCTATGGGTAACCAGGTTGCTCCGGAACCCAAGATTGTTCTTCCTGACAGATTTTCTGGGGGAAGGGACAAATTGTGACATTCCGTGAGGCCTGTAAGTTATATTTTAGGCTGCACCCCTACTTCTCTAGTAATGAAGAACAGCGGGTGGGGATTGTTACTTCCCTGCTTCAGGGGGACCCGCAATCCTGGGCGTTCACTTTACCCACTGATTCTCCGGCTCTCTGGTCTGTGGAGGAATTTTTGGGGGCTTGGGTCTCATATATGATGACCCTGACCGAGTCGCCCTGGCTGAGTCGAAGTTACAGGGAGATCTGCCAGCAGAGGAGTATTGCTCAGAGTTCCGTAGGTGGGCTACGGATACCCAGTGGAACGATCCGGCTCTAAGGAGTCAGTTTTGCTCTGGGTTATCCGAAAGGGTTAAGGATGTGCTTGCGCTGTATGAGACCCACTTTTCCCTTGATGCTGTTATGTCCCTTTCTATCAGAATAGATAGACGTCTTAGGGACAGATTGAAAGATCCTGAGCAATTAGTAAACCCTTCCAAACAGCAGCTAGTCTGTACAGACCTAGGCGAGCCTATGCAGCTAGGAGGAACTACTCGTCAGGTCCGTCTTCCTGAGGCTCGCCGTAGACGTGGAGTTTGTTTTTTCTGTGGGGGGAGGGGTCATTTCATTAATGTCTGTCCTTCTATACTCAAAAACAAAAGACCGTCGGAAAACTACTAACCCCAGGCTGTGTGGAGGATACGTTTCCTCCATACAAACATCTCAATTTGTGTTGCCAGCGGTTGTTGTTTTTGGTGTTAAGACAGAGACTATTTCTTTTTTCCTAGACAGTGGAGCAGGAGTAAATTTGATAGATGCCCAGTTTGCCCAGACTATGGGTTTGTCTTTCTGTACGCTACAGAGACCTATTCCCATTTTCGCTCTCTGTCTCAGAGAAACCTTACTCACATTGTCCATAACTTACACCTTCGGGTAGGGGACCACCATAACAAGTGTCTTTCGTGTTATGTTCTGGAGGGCCTTCCCTCTCCTGTGGTATTGGGTCTTCCCTGGTTGGTAGCGCACAATCCAGTGGTGTATTGGCAGGCCAGGGAGATATTGGAGTGGAGTGAGCATTGCAGAGAAAATTGCTTACATAGCAATTGCTTAGTCACCTCCATAGCTACTCTACCTACATTTGTTTTGGACTTTGAGAACGTTTTCTCTGAAAAGGGGTGTCAGAAGTTACCACCTTACCATCCTTATGATTGCTCGGTTAACCTGATTCCCGGTGCAAAATTACCCAAGACCAGGTTATATAATCTTTCTGGTCCCGAGAGACAAGCCATGAAAGATTATATCTCCGAGAGCTTGGCTAAGGGACACATCAGACCCTCTTTATCACCCGTGGCTGCAGGGTTTTTCTTAGTTAAAAAGAAAGATGGGGGCCTGCGTCCTTGCCTAGATTTCCACGAACTAAACCGGATAACCATCCGAGACCCATACCCTCTTCCTCTCATTCCTGACCTGTTTAATCAGATTGCGGGTGCTAGGTGGTTCTCCAAACTTGATCTTAGGGGGGCCTACAATCTGATTCATATCAAGGAAGGGTATGAGTGGAAGACAGCCTTTAACACCCCGGAGGGGCATTATGAAAATCTAGTCATGCCTTTCGGTCTGACCAATGCTCCTGCTGTCTTCCAACATTTCATTAATGATATTTTTAGTCATCTTATCGGCAGGTTTGTGGTGATATACAGTACAGACCAAAAGTTTGGACACACCTTCTCATTCAAAGAGTTTTCTTTATTTTCATGACTATGAAGGCATCAAAACTATGAATTAACACATGTGGAATTATATACATAACAAACAAGTGTTAAACAACTGAAAATATGTCATATTCTAGGTTCTTCAAAGTAGCCACCTTTTGCTTTGATTACTGCTTTGCACACTCTTGGCATTCTCTTGATGAGCTTCAAGAGGTAGTCCCCTGAAATGGTCTTCCAACAGTCTTGAAGGAGTTCCCAGAGATGCTTAGCACTTGTTAGCCCTTTTGCCTTCACTCTGCGGTCCAGCTCACCCCAAACCATCTTGATTGGGTTCAGGACCGGTGACTGTGGAGGCCAGGTCATCTGGCGCAGCACCCCATCACTCTCCTTCATGGTCAAATAGCCCTTACTTTCAAAGTTTTCCCAATTTTTCGGCTGACTGACTGACCTTCATTTCTTAAAGTAATGATGGCCACTTGTTTTTCTTTACTTAGCTGCTTTTTTCTTGCCATAAAACAAATTCTAAGTAAAGAAAAACAAGTGGCCATCATTACTTTAAGAAATGAAGGTCAGTCAGTCAGCCGAAAAATTGGGAAAACTTTGAAAGTAAGGGCTATTTGACCATGAAGGAGAGTGATGGGGTGCTGCGCCAGATGACCTGGCCTCCACAGTCACCGGTCCTGAACCCAATCAAGATGGTTTGGGGTGAGCTGGACCGCAGAGTGAAGGCAAAAGGGCTAACAAGTGCTAAGCATCTCTGGGAACTCCTTCAAGACTGTTGGAAGACCATTTCAGGGGACTACCTCTTGAAGCTCATCAAGAGAATGCCAAGAGTGTGCAAAGCAGTAATCAAAGCAAAAGGTGGCTACTTTGAAGAACCTAGAATATGACATATTTTCAGTTGTTTCACACTTGTTTGTTATGTATATAATTCCACATGTGTTAATTCATAGTTTTGATGCCTTCATAGTCATGAAAATAAAGAAAACTCTTTGAATGAGAAGGTGTGTCCAAACTTTTGGTCTGTACTGTACCTAGATGATATTTTAATTTACTCGTCTGATCTGAAGACACACGAGGTACATGTCAGACAGGTACTGCAGGTCCTACGGACGAATAAATTATATGCGAAAATTGAAAAGTGTGTTTTTCGCCGTTCAGGAAATACAGTTCCTGGGATATCTATTATCTGCTTCAGGTTTCCGTATGGATCATAGGAAAGTCCAGGCAATTTTAGATTGGGATCTTCCTGAGAACCTTAAAGCACTGCAACGGTTCTTGGGTTTTGCAAATTTCTATAGAAAATTCATTAAAAATTATTCTGTGATTGTCAAACCCCTTACTGACATGACAAGGAAGGGGACTGATTTTTCTATATTGTCTGACGCCGCCAAAATGGCATTTTCCTCTCTAAAAGAGAGGTTTACTTCGGCACCTGTACCTATCCAACCTGATGTCTCCCAGCCTTTTATTGTTGAAGTAGATGCGTCAGAGGTGGGAGTGGGGGCTGTGCTGTCTCAGGGTCCGTCTCCTGGCAAATGGCGTCCTTGCGCTTTCTTTTCTAAAAATCTATCTGCAGCGGCGAAGAACTATGATATTGGCAATAGGGAACTATTAGCTATTAAACTAGCGTTTGAAGAATGGCGTCACTTTTTAGAGGGGGCAATCCACCCCGTCACGGTGATTACGGACCACAAAAACCTTCTGTACCTCGAATCAGCTAAGGGTCTTACCCCTAGACAAGCTAGGTGGTCTCTATTTTTTACCAGGTTTAACTTTTTCATCACCTATCGTCCTGGGGCAAAAAATACCAAGGCAGATGCATTATCTCGTAGTTTCCCTGGAGGGGGTAATGTGGGTGATCCGGTACCCATTCTACAAAGAGGAGTGGTTGTCTCTGCTGTACACTCTGTTCTGGAGGGGAAGGTGTTAGAGGCCCAGGGGGACGCCCCGGTCTCTTGTCCCTCAGAGAAATCGTTTGTACCGTTAAACCTGCGTCTCGAATTATTAATGGAACATCATAATTCGGCACTTGCTGGGCACCCGGGTAGTAAAGCAACCTTGGAGCTATTGTCTCGTCGTTTTTGGTGGCCAAGGTTGCGTCAGGATGTAATGGATTTTGTGTCTACTTGTTCTACTTGTGCACGCCCTAAAGTCTCTCATACACGTCCTGCAGGGTCTTTATTGCCACTTGTCATTCCGAATAGGCCATGGACACATCTGTCAATGGATTTCATAACTGACTTACCTTTGTCTGCGGGTAAAACAGTTATCTTGGTAGTAGTGGACAGGTTTAGCAAAATGGTACACTTTATTGCGTTACCCGCACTACCTAATGCTAAGACTCTTGCTCAGGTATTCATCAGTGAAATCGTGAAGCTTCACGGGGTCCCTTCCGATGTTGTGTCGGATCGGGAACCCAGTTTATTTCTAAGTTTTGGAAAGCTTTTTGTTCCCGTTTGGGGGTACACTTGTCTTTTTCCTCAGCTTTCCATCCTCAGTTGAATGGACAGACTGAGCGTACCAACCAAAACCTTGAGACATACCTAAGGTGTTTTGTGTCTGAAAACCAAGAGGTGTGGTCTTCATATTTACCGTTAGTTGAGTTTGCTGTAAATAATCGCCGGCAGGAATCCACTGGCAAGTCACCATTTCTTGGTGCATATGGTTTTCATCCCCAATTCTGTACTTTCAAAGAGGGGGGTCTTCTGGGGTTTCTGAAGAGGAACAGTTTTCGTCATCTCTTTCATCTGTATGGCAGAAAGTGCAATGAAAAATATGGGAGGTAAATATAAATGCATGGCTGATAAGAAACGGTCGCCAGGTCTGGACCTAGGAGTGAATGACTGTGTGGTTATCTACTAGGAATATTAAGTTAAAGGTTCCCTCTTGGAAACTGGGTCCTAGGTTCATTGGTCCTTACAAAATAGTAGCCATCATTAACCCCGTGGCTTTTTGCCTGGAGCTACCTCTAACTCTTAAAATCCATAACGTCTTCCATAAGACCGGAAAGGAGGAAAACATATTGAGAGAATGCCCAGAGCTGAGTCAAGACGGATCTATGACTTTGGCAGTATGATCCCAGCTGGATTAAATGCTGAGTTGGAGATTTTTGGATTTCTTTGAAGTGTTGGTTTGTGTGCCTCTCATCCAATGATGAATCGCATGTCTGGCCGTGTATCGGCACTGCGATTCCTCCTTGGTGATAGGCACACATACCCTAATACTACTATCAATAAAAAAGCCCAAACTGTCCGGTGAAGACCTTATCAGTGTTCAGTGTTTTTAATTATACATACATTCTGCAAAATTATGAAAATAGTATGGGTCTAACCATATGATGCACCTGTTTTTCAGTTTTTTTGTTTTTTAGTTTATCTTGTAGACCTTTTTCCTGTATCTCATAGCTTGATTTCAGTGATGTGCAAACAATATGCAAAAAACGCATGTGAAGACGACAAACCGCATGCAAAACGCAACCAAAACCGCAATGACCATTTTTACTCCAGTCCTGCTTTTGTTGATTACTGGAGGGAATATAAAAGGATATGACGATCGAATGGGGGTAGAGCCACTGAGGAAGGGGAAAGGAGTCCCCGAAACGCGTCTGGCGTGTTTTACCCCTGCTTACTTTTATTCATTGGAAACATCAAGTTATATTCTTGTACGGACTTACTAAATGAGATCGGAGCGCTCCGAAGTCTCACATTCCCAGGACTGTTCCTCTTCAAATCGGAGACGGCAGCTTCAAGTCTCGTCTCGCGATTCTAGACCCGGACCACGTGGCGGCCAGCGGCAAGCGAGGACGCCGGTGAGCTATCGCAGAGAAGGTCAGTACGGTGAGTAGTAGCAGTGTCTGATGCGGTACGGAACCAACAGTCGCCGGCTTTGGAGAACATATCACCGGTAAGACGACAAGTACCGCTTAATCAATATCAGCACTGAAACTTTCTACTACTTTTACCTAACAATTAGACTTACATCTGACTGATTAAGCTTAGACTAACCAAGTCTTATCTCTGCACGACTGGATCAATATAGCCCCAAATGTGCATTGTGGGAACAATCACCTCCAAGTTGAATACCTGGACTGATCTTCAGGAATATTGGTTTGCGTTGTTCATGCCCGCAAAAACACCACTCCTAGAATTTAGAGGGGATCGTCTATATTATCCGGACTTTTGCCTCTCCATAATCTATTAAGGGACTTCACATGCGGTTTAAGAGAGGGATATGGTCATCTTTACCTCTCCCCCAGTCCACCCCCCATTTTTTAGGCACACCACCACTGTGAACCAGTAAACTATCGTCACAGGCATGAATTACTGGAACCTTGTGTGACTCATATATATTGTTTTATTATATCTTGGATCCTTTTAGAGTTGATTAGTGTTTTATATATTTTTATATATTTTACATGTGTATTCAGTCTTTTATTTGAGACTATTCTCACGGATCATATATCCAATAATTTGTCATTGTTCCATATGGTACACATATGTTTGAGTGCCAGTCTTATTTTATTTAGTCTTCCATAAGTCGTTACTCAAAAAGTATGTTCCACCTCTAGAACCGTCACCACTGCCACCCCCTCCTGTTATTGTTGATGGTAATCTAGAGTTTCAAATATCCAAAATTGTTGATTCTTGTCGGGTCCGACACTCTCTAATATCTGGTGCATTGGAGGGGTTACGGTCCCGAGGAAAGAATGTGGGTTCCAGCGTCAGAGGTAAACGCCAACAGGTTAGTTCGGGCTTTTCATGCCTCTCATCCTGAGAGACCTGGTCCTGAGTGTCCGGAGGCCCCCGTGGAAACGGGGGTACTGTCACAATGGTGTCAAGAGCCACGTCTGACTCCGTTATACCCGGGGTCAGAAAGTCGCAGCGGGTGGCTGCGCGCTCTATGTCCAAAGATCGTGCTGTTTCTTAATAGTAGCTTTCTGTGTTTGCCTTGCAATCCTTTTTGTCTCAATCAGGGATCCGTAGCTTCTTCTCCTCAGCTGTTTCTTGTCCGGCACTCCCAACCTCCTTATATTCCCCTCTCCCACTTCTCTGGTTACCAGATATAGAGCTTCCTGCCTGGACTTCTATACTGACCCATTGGAGCTGTGTAGCTGTTATTCCTAGTTGTCGTACCAGAGCATTACCCTCCAGATCCCTGTTGGTGTTTTGTTGTCCGCTGTTGTCGCCCACCTGGGATTATATGTTTCGTCAGTATTGTCTGTCCTCTCCCTGGTGTTTTCCTTTAGTGTTTGTGGTGCGGACTAGTGTTCCCACCACCCTATTCACTACTTAGGGCTCATCTTAAGGAAAGCCAGGGTTTAGGCACGTGATCGGCATACAGGTGAAAAACCCGTCTTGGGATGTCAAGGCAGGTGCCAGTCTCAAGGTGAGTTAGGGGTCACCATCTTTCCCTCTCCCTTGGACAGGGCCTTCCCTTTTCCCTCCCTTTGCGCCACGTATGTGATCGGCACGCCGGTTGTGATAGTCAGCTGCTGATAATAGTGTTGCCATCTGCAGTCAATGCATAAGTCGCTGTAAGCCCAACACTCCCCTAGGGACGACCGCTTTAAGAAGGCACCTGGCCTCCTATCACCCAGCCCAGTAGGAGCAATGCCATCAGAACCCACAAAGCCACACTCCCGGCACTCCACGTCCTGCCTCTTTTTCTTCTCCTCTCTCCTCCTATTTGTCCTCCACTACACCTTCCACCGTGCCATCGTCGCGTTCATCTGGCACAATGCAGGCTTCCGTGGCCCAAATGTTTGAACAAAAAAAATGATGACGCCGGTTAATCCTCTTGTCCAACGGCTGACCGCTGGCTTGTCGGAACTGCTAGCCCGCCAACTACTGCCATATAAATTGGTGGACTCGGAGACTCGGAGGCCTTTAGAAAATTTGTGGCCATTGGCACACCGCAATGGAAGGTCCCCGGAAGGAAATATTTCTCCCAGAAGTGCATCCCTGGCCACGTTCAGCGGCAAGTTAATATATCTCTGGCACACAGTGTCAGTGCCAAAATACATCTGACCACAGACACGTGGTCTAGCAAACACGGGCAGGGAAGGTACATAACTTTTACTGCCCACTGGGTGAAACTTCTGACGGCTGTCAAGCATGTAACCCGTGGCACCCGTGTCGATTTGGTGTTACCGCCACGGATTGCATGCAGGCCTGCCTCTTCTTCTCCTTCTCCTACTCCATCCTCCGTCTCCTGCTCGGCTGACTCCTCCTTTTCCATTGCTACCGCCTCTTCCGCTTCACCCCCCAAGCTCCCCAGAACCTGTTCGATGTGCCAGGTGAGACGTTGCCATGCTGTGCTGTGGCTGTTGTGCCTGGAAGCCAAGAGCTACACCGGTCCTGCACTCCTTTCAGCTCTGCTGTCACAGCACTGGCCGATCAGTGGCTAACACCGCTCAATTTGACAGTTGGTAAAGTGGTGTGTGGCAACGGTGCCAATCTGCTGAGCGAGCTGAAACAGGGCAAAATGACACACGTGCCGTGCATGGCACACGTCCTGAACTTAGTCGTGCAGTGATTTGTTACCAAATACCCTGGGGTCCAGGACGTCTTGCGGCAGGCCAGGAAAATCTCTGGCCATTTTAGAAGATCTTACACGGTCATGGCTCGCCTTGCTGACGTTCAGCAGCGACACCACTTACCCATCAGACGTCTGATTTGTGACTGCCCGACGCGCTGGAACTCCACCTTGTATATTCTTGATAGGCTTCTCCAGTAGAAACGTGCTGTTAAAGACTACATGTACGAACTCTGCGGCAGGACAGGTTCTGGGGAGTTAGTTTTAGTTTTTTTTACCGCGGCAGTGGCTGCTCATGCGCGACACATGCAGATTTCTGCGTCCATTTGATGAGATCACCAAACTGGTCAGTCGCAGCGAGGGTGCCATTAGTGACATCGTACCTTATGCCTTCTTTCTGGAGCGTGCATTGCATCGTGTCATTGATCAAGCCTTTGAGGAGCAGGAACAGGAAAATGAGGAAGTCGCAATGCTGAATGAATTCCCAGGGGGGGCTACTCCATCTGAGACAAGTCAGCAGGAGTCTGAAGAGGAGTCCGAGGAGGATGGTGTCTGGGGGAAGAAGGAGGGGATCCCTGGTGTTGTCCGTGGATGGGGGAGGAGACCGAGGACGAAATTCTCCTGGGCAATGATCAGGAGCCATGCCGCTCCACCGCTTCCAATTTAGTGCAAATGGGGGGCCTTCATGCTCCAATGTTTGAAGAGGGACCCCTGTATAAAACGCATAAAGGGCAAGGACCAGTACTGAGTCGCAATGTCCTTAGACCCCTGGTACAAACACAAAATGGCGGACATGTTACCAGCATCACAGAGGGCTGGAAGAATGCAGCATTTCCAGGCCTTGCTGCGAGAGATGCTGCATTCTGCTGTTGCGGGCACTGGCAGAGGAATTTCCACCCACAGAGAAACAGTTGCGAGTACCAATCCTACAGCACATGCAAGAAGAGGGCGGTTTGAAGATGTGTTGGACACTTCAGATATGAGATCATTCCTGCAGCCAACCCAGCAACAGCCGCCCTCCGGATCCAGCCCCAGGGAACGCCTAGACCGACAGGTGTCCGACTACATCGGGTTAACGGCCTATGTAGACTCTCTAAGAAGTGAGGAACCCCTTGACTCCTGGGTGTGCAGGCTTGACCTGTGGCCAGAGCTCATCGAGTGTCCTGTCCGAATGGACGTTCAGCGCAGCAGGGGGGATCGTGACCGATAAGCGCACTCACCTAGCTCACGAAAGTGTGGACTACCTCACATTTCTAAAAATTAATGAGGCATGGATCTCGGAGGAATTTAACACCTGTGATGACCACGTTTAATTAAATTTCCACATGACAGCCCACAAATATCCGCCACCACCCAGAATAAATAATGATCCCTGTCTTAGGTAAATACAGCAGCATAAAAGGCCTTTTCTGTCCGGTGAATGCCTAATGTTTGGGACCACGGAGGAATTCAATACCTGTGACGACCACGTGTTATCGAATTTCAACTGTTATCATTAGTTTTTTTTTCAAGAGGGGGGATTTCGTTAGCCATGTTTTTAATAAAATTTAATATTTTTTTGTTCTTTTAAACATATGTATTTGACATCTAGTTGTAATGGCCTGCAGTAAAATTGATATCCAATGACCATCTAATATACCTGCAGCCACATAATTACTTGTTCTTTTCTGTCCGGTGAATGCCTAATGTTTGGGGCCTGTACTACAGTGGCCTGCAGTAAAATTGATATTGAATGGCCATCTAATATACCTCCAGCTACATAATCACTTGATCATTTATGTACTTGAATGCATAATTTTTGGGGCCTGTAATCTAACTGGCCAACAGTAAAATTGTTATACGGTGACCACCTAATGTACCTCCAGTCACATTATCAATTGTTCTTTTCTGTCCGGTTAATGCCTAATGTTTGGGGCCTGTACTACACTGGCCTGCAGAAAAATTGATATTGAATGACCTTCTAATAAGCCTCCAGCCATTTAATTACTTGTTCTTTTTTTGTCCGGTGAATGCCTAATGTTTGGGACCTCTGAGGAATGCAACACCTGTGACGACCACGTGGTATCGAATTTCAACTATTATCATTAGTTTTTTTTTCAAGAGGGGGTATTTCGTTAGCCATGTTTTTAATCCATATTTTTAAACATATGTATTTGACATCTATTTGTACTGGCCTGCAGTAAAATTGATATCCAATGACCATCTAATATACCTCAAGCCACATAATTACTTGTTCTTTTCTGTCCGGTGAATGCCTAATGTTTGGGGCCTGTACTCCACTGGCCTGCAGTAAAATTGATATCCATTGACCGTCTAATATACCTGCAGCCACATAATCACTTGATCATTTATGTACTGTGAATGCATAATTTTTAAGGCCTGTATTCTAACTGGCCAACAGTAAAATTGTTATATGGTGACCGCCTAATGTACCTCCAGCAACATTATCAATTGTTCTTTTTTGTACGGTGAATGAATGATTTTTCGGGCCTGTAATCCACTGGCCTGCAGTAAAATTGATATCCAATGACCGCCTAATATACCTGCAGCTACATAATTACTTTTTTGCGTTCTTTTTTGTCCGGTGAATGCCTAATGTCAGCTGGGCAAAATGTCTTTGAGTGCATCATAGTGGCATGTCTAGCAGTCAACAATCTCTCAACAAAAGGTACACTACCCAAAAGTAGCCTCTGTGAACCTTTTTATAGGGCAGAAGAGGAAACACTTTTATGCCCTCTTGTGGCAAGACCCAGCGTCTAATCAAACCATATCTGTGATCATTTACATTTCTGCCTGAGGAGGCATGCCAAGTTTTGCAGAAGTCTGACATTTCTCTCTGTGTGCGTTTATGTTTTTTGTCAATGAGTGTGTGTGTGTATGTGTGTGTGTGTGTATGTATATATATATATATATAAATCCAGAAAAAAGAGCGGCACTCCGTTAAGTAAAAGCAAGTGAACCCTTTATTCACCCAGGTGGTGCAACGTTTCGGCTCCAAACATGAGCCTTCCTCAAGCAAGGATACAACTCAAATGGTGGTGGTTATATAGGAAAATACAAATCATGTGATCACATATCCGGTGGGTGTGTTTACAAATCATGACAACAATATAAAATAAATACACATGGTGTCACATAGTACATTGAAAAGAGATACAAATCATTGATAAAAAGCATGATCATGCGTGCTAAATATATCAAAAATAGTGCAAAGTATATATAGATCAGGTACATTAAACTTGATCAAAAAATATATCCACACTGGTTATACATAGGTGTAAATAATAAAAGGGGAGGAGCAAGGAAGTGGTATCGCAGACATACCCGACCAGCAGGGAGGCTCATTCAGCGCCGCTATGTCGGCGTTGTAGACATCTCTACAGGGAGTGCAGAATTATTAGGCAAATGAGTATTTTGACCACATCATCCTCTTTATGCATGTTGTCTTACTCCAAGCTGTATAGGCTCGAAAGCCTACTACCAATTAAGCATATTAGGTGATGTGCATCTCTGTAATGAGAAGGGGTGTGGTCTAATGACATCAACACCCTATATCAGGTGTGCATAATTATTAGGCAACTTCCTTTCCTTTGGCAAAATGGGTCAAAAGAAGGACTTGACAGGCTCAGAAAAGTCAAAAATAGTGAGATATCTTGCAGAGGGATGCAGCACTCTTAAAATTGCAAAGCTTCTGAAGCGTGATCATCGAACAATCAAGCGTTTCATTCAAAATAGTCAACAGGGTCGCAAGAAGCGTGTGGAAAAACCAAGGCGCAAAATAACTGCCCATGAACTGAGAAAAGTCAAGCGTGCAGCTGCCAAGATGCCACTTGCCACCAGTTTGGCCATATTTCAGAGCTGCAACATCACTGGAGTGCCCAAAAGCACAAGGTGTGCAATACTCAGAGACATGGCCAAGGTAAGAAAGGCTGAAAGACGACCACCACTGAACAAGACACACAAGCTGAAACGTCAAGACTGGGCCAAGAAATATCTCAAGACTGATTTTTCTAAGGTTTTATGGACTGATGAAATGAGAGTGAGTCTTGATGGGCCAGATGGATGGGCCCGTGGCTGGATTGATAAAGGGCAGAGAGCTCCAGTCCGACTCAGACGCCAGCAAGGTGGAGGTGGAGTACTGGTTTGGGCTGGTATCATCAAAGATGAGCTTGTGGGGCCTTTTCGGGTTGAGGATGGAGTCAAGCTCAACTCCCAGTCCTACTGCCAGTTTCTGGAAGACACCTTCTTCAAGCAGTGGTACAGGAAGAAGTCTGCATCCTTCAAGAAAAACATGATTTTCATGCAGGACAATGCTCCATCACACGCGTTCAAGTACTCCACAGCGTGGCTGGCAAGAAAGGGTATAAAAGAAGAAAATCTAATGACATGGCCTCCTTGTTCACCTGATCTGAACCCCATTGAGAACCTGTGGTCCATCATCAAATGTGAGATTTACAAGGAGGGAAAACAGTACACCTCTCTGAACAGTGTCTGGGAGGCTGTGGTTGCTGCTGCACGCAATGTTGATGGTGAACAGATCAAAACACTGACAGAATCCATGGATGGCAGGCTTTTGAGTGTCCTTGCAAAGAAAGGTGGCTATATTGGTCACTGATTTGTTTTTGTTTTGTTTTTGAATGTCAGAAATGTATATTTGTGAATGTTGAGATGTTATATTGGTTTCACTGGTAAAAATAAATAATTGAAATGGGTATATATTTGTTTTTTGTTAAGTTGCCTAATAATTATGCACAGTAATAGTCACCTGCACACACAGATATCCCCCTAAAATAGCTAAAACTAAAAACAAACTAAAAACTACTTCCAAAAATATTCAGCTTTGATATTAATGAGTTTTTTGGGTTCATTGAGAACATGGTTGTTGTTCAATAATAAAATGAATCCTCAAAAATACAACTTGCCTAATAATTCTGCACTCCCTGTATGCGCAGGCGTGGCACAGCACCAATAGCAGATGTTAGACACGCGGGAGACGCTATGCGTCATCAGAGCTGGCAGGCACTCATACGTCACTCGGACGTCATTCCAGTCAGCCGCAATGTATTGCCCCATATGAGTGCCAGCCAGCTCTGATGACGCATAGCGTCTCCCGCATGTCTAACATCTGCTATTGGTGCTGTGCCACGCCTGCGCATAGTGATGTCTACAACGCCGACATAGCGGCGCTGAATGAGCCTCCCTGCTGGTCGGGTATGTCTGCGATACCACTTCCTTGCTCCTCCCCTTTTATTATTTACACCTATGTATAACCAGTGTGGATATATTTTTTGATCAAGTTTAATGTACCTGATCTATATATACTTTGCACTATTTTTGATATATTTAGCACGCATGATCATGCTTTTTATCAATGATTTGTATTTCTTTTCAATGTACTATGTGACACCATGTGTATTTATTTTATATTGTTGTCATGATTTGTAAACACACCCACCGGATATGTGATCACATGATTTGTATTTTCCTATATAACCACCACCATTTGAGTTGTATCCTTGCTTGAGGAAGGCTCATGTTTGGAGCCGAAACGTTGCACCACCTGGGTGAATAAAGGGTTCACTTGCTTTTACTTACCGGAGTGCCGCTCTTTTTTTGGGATTTATTCATTGGGGTTACAAGTCCATTCCCCTTGAGACGTGCACCCGTACCTCTCCTCTGGAGCCAGTGCCGCCATTTTTCTTTATATATATATATATATATATATATATATATATATATATATATATATATATTTATACATGCATACATAAATAACACCAAACTTGTTGCCACTCGTCAAGAATGGATGATTTTTTGACAATTTTTTTTATTTTAAAAAGCATAAAAAATTCAACAGTGCGGTGTGTTTATAAATGGTTTAATTTCAAGGCAATTGGGACACTTTCAATTTGAGTTCAAATTATTCAGACCCAAATCAAATTGGATCCACATCTCTCATCTACCTAAAGTTTTAAGGTATGTACTTGCCTTATCAGTATTGAATTGAGATCTTTTTTAAAAAAATCCTTTGTTAAGGATTTCCACAAAAAAAAAAATAAATTTAATTATTTTCTTCCCACTCAAGTCCCCTGCCCCTTTGACCAGGTGTAGGAAAAAATTGGAAGGGGGTTAATAGGGAGGTTCCCAATCAATAACAATTTAAAAGATTTTATTTAATTTTTGCACATGATTATGGTTATTATACTAGATCTTCTCATATAATATTCTCTGAACTGTTCTCCATTCAATTAATTACAGAAAGGCTCCTGACAGACACTTTCTAAGTATAACTAAGCTAGCCAAAAATAAAGATCTAGTAATAACATATTTCAGTTCTTTATTTCAGACCAACCCCCAAAGTTCAGTTAAGTCCAGTTCAACCATAAAATGAATATGAAATTTTACTCTCCACACCCACTACTGCCAATAATGATTTAATTGGACAATTCCATATTGTGAAAAAATCTGCATCTTCACTATGACATTTTATATATTTAGCCTTTCCACCCCTTCCTATTACTTTTAACAAAGTTTGAGTATAATAAAGTTTAAACACTAAATTAAATTGGGTCATTTTGTCGTTCCTATTTAGTCTCCCATTGAACCTCTTCCACCATACTGATATCCTTCACCCATTTTAGACAACTAACGTGTCAATTTTTTTTGATCAGACCCCTATAATATACTTATATGAACTTCTTCTCCCTTTCTTGATCTCCATTATAAATTCAATACCAAAATGTGATTCTACTTTGAATACATTTTTATCTGACTCCTTTTTATATGCATGATGTAATTATAAATACATAACTGATACCCTTCCTGTAAATCCTCAAAAAAATATAATCTCCTTCCTTAAATAATTGTGAAACAAATTTAATCCCTACATACCTCCAGAATTGTGATTGAGATAGTCCCCTAAATTCCTTTATATAACAATTATCCCAGGTATAAAATTTGATACCTAATATCGCTTTGTACGCCACCCAATTGCTCATTAAAGGTTTACTAATTGGACATTTAAAAAAAGGTTCCTACCCTAACTGTCCTGATTCTAAAAGAACAAAAATATCTCTACAAGGTTTCTTACTAAGGACAACCAAGGCTTTCATAATACTAGAATCTTTCTAGCAATAGATGAATTGCAATTGTGATGCCACAAAATACCCATGAAAGTATAGCAGTGAAAAGCCACCTTTACTTTATGGCTTCCAGAGACATTTCTGTTTGATACATACACGTTTTCTTCCCCGGATAAGTTGATTCATCAGTGTCTCAATAAGCTTGAATATTTTTTAATTGATTCAAACTGGACTAGATACTAAAACATATAACAACTGCAGCAGTATCTCAATTTCAAAAAGGCCAATTCTATCCATTCTGGAGAAAAGACCAGACCAGACTTCCACTTTTGCTCTGATTTTAGATAACAAAAGCATTATCAAAAACATCCAATGCAAAATATGTATCAAATAGTGATGATCGAGCACCAAAGTGCTCGGGTGCTCTGGCTGAACACATCGAGATGCTCGGGTGCTCTACCTAGCACCCGAGTATAATGGAAGTCAATGGGAGAAACCGAGCATTAAACCAGGCACCCCCTGCTCTGAAGAGGGGAGGGTGCCTGGTTCATAGGAAAAAGTCAGAAATTGATGGAAACACCACCGAAATGGTTCAGGAACAGCATGGAGAGGATGTCTGGATACATCTTGCACTCCCAGGTCGCTGCTGGTAACCATGTTGTCCGAGTAGTATGCCACTTTTACAGACTGACAATAATACACACAAAACTGAAAAAAATATTTTTTTTAGAGGAAAAATTGTTAAGAAACATTCTTTCCTGTATATAAAGTGCAAGTGCTGCCAAAAATTACAAGAAAGAGGTACTCTGATACAACCTGTATATCACATAATGAAGGGCCTCATTCACATTGTGGTACAATCGTTCAGGTAGTGGGACTCCTACACTCATAAAGCCTATGCACTGAGTGAAAGGGCTGCCCAAAATTACGAACCGGCACTCCAAAACACCCTTTGTTACACATAAAGGAGGGCATCATACACACCCTTGAAAAAATTATGATTGATGGCCTGCTGGTGACCCTCAAACATTTGGAGTAAGGGCCTGCTGATTTGACCATCTAAAACATTAGGGGCAAGGGCCTGCTGCCGCATTGGTGACTCTAGATAACCTCTGGGCGATTGCAAGTCCCCATGACGGCGACGATCCATTTGGATGTCTGCCCTATCAACTTTCAATGTTCTTTTCTGCGCCTACCATGGTGATCACGGGTAATGGGCAATCAGGGTTCGATGCCGGAGAGGAACCCTGAGAAAGGGCTACCACATCCAAGGGTAGTCAATGGCTGAAATCTTATTGGCTGCTGTTGCCTTGCCCCTTTTTTTCCTAATTGTGAACCACCCTGAGAGGGTGGGTCAAGTTATTTAAAGCACAAGCATCCAAGGAAGGCAGCAGGCGCGTGGCAATTACCCACTCCCGACTAGGGGAGGTAGTGATGATAAATAACAATACAGCACTCCTAAGTGGCTCTGTTATTGGATGAGTACACTTTCCGTTAACAAGGATATATTGGAGGGCAAGTATGGTGCCAGCAACCAACTTGCTCCCAGCCTCCACAACGTTCACTCCACTCAGTGTGTCATCATGATGAGGATTGTGTTGACCAGACTCTTGGCTAGTGAGACTAGACTTGTAGGTGAGGGCCTGCTGCTGCTTTGACTCTAGATAACTTCCAGGCGATCGCACATCCCCGTGACGGCGACGATCCATTTGGATGTCTGCCCTATCAACTTGGAGCAATTTTTAACAAGGATCTTCTGGTATAGCACCGTTTTGCTTGTCCTCTCCACAAGAGGAATGAGAGATGAGAAGTTCTCTTTGTAGCGGGGGTCGAGAAGGGTGAACAACCAGTGAGCTGTGTTGTCTAAAATGCGTATAACGAGCGGGTCATAGGAAAGGCAGCCTAACATGAAGTCAGCCATGTGTGCCAGAGTGCCAACAGGCAAGACTTCACTGTCGTCATCAGAAGGTGAGCTGACCCTGTAAAATATTGTAGGGGAGGAGCTGCAGGTGAGCTGCATCTGTAAAACATATGCGAGGGCCTGCAGGTGAGCTGACCCTGTAAAACATTATATGCGAGGGCCTGCAGTTGAACTGACCCTGTAAAACATTATATATGAGGGCCTGCAGTTGAGCTGACCCTGTAAAAGATTTTAGGTGAGGGCCTGCAGGTGACCTGACCCTGTAAAACATTATATGCGAGGGCATGCAGGTGAGCTGACCCTGTAAAAAATATATGCGAGGGCCTGCAGTTGAGCTGACCAAATAAAACATTATATGCGAGGGCCTGCAGGTGAGCTGACCCTGTAAAACATTATATGCCACGGCCTGCAGTTGAGCTGACTCTGTAAAACATTATATGTGAGGGCCTGCAGGTGAGCTGACCCTGTAAAACATTATATGTGAGGGCCTGCAGGTGAGCTGACCCTGTAAAACATTATATACGAGGGCCTGCAGGTGAGCTGACCCTGTAAAACATTATATGCGAGGGCCTGCAGTTGAGCTGACCCTGTAAAACATTATATGCGAGGGCCTGCAGTTGAGCTGACCCTGTAAAACATTATACGCGAGGGCCTGCAGTTGAGCTGACCCTGTAAAAAATTATATGCGAGGGCATATATGTGAGGGCATTATATGTGACGAATAAGCATGTTGATATGATGGAAGAGGAGGAGGAGAAAAGGAAGATTTAACCATAACTGTACCCTTTTTTGTGGTGGAAGGGGTGCATGGGTATACAGTGTATTGAGTACATTAAACAACACATTTAAAGTGCCTTTGTTCATCCGCTTTCCTCTGGTGGAGTCGAGAAGTCTGGGACAATCCAAGCCTTGTTAATTTTTATAAGAGTCAACCTGTCAACATTTTCAGTTGACAGGTGGATACGCTTATCTGTTATAATGCCACCAGCAGCACTAGATACCCGCTCAGACAAAACATTGGCAGCAGGGAAGGCCAGCACCTCCAAGGCGTAGAGCACCGGTTCGTGCCACTTGTCCAGCTTGGACACCCAGTAGTTGTAAGGCACTGAAGGATCATTGAGGACGCTGACACGTTCTGCTACGTACTCCTTCACCATCTTCCAAAACATTTTTCTCCTTGTGACACTAGGCCGCGCATCAGGGTGAGGGTGCTGGTGGGGTGTCATGAAACTGTCCCAGGCCTTGGAGAGTGTTGCCCTGCCTCTGTTGGAACTGCTGTGTGTTCCCCTTGTCTCCCCTCCTCGGTTGCCTAAGGAAGTACTGACTCTGCCGCCAGCGTTGTCAGATGGAAATTTTTGGAGCAATTTTTCAACAAGGACCTTTCAACAAGAAGTTCTCTTTGTAGCAGGGGTCGAGAAGGGTGAACACCCAGTAATCTGTGTTGTCTAAAATGCGTATAACGAGCGGGTCATAGGAAAGGCAGCCTAACATGAAGTCAGCCATGTGTGCCAGAGTGCCAACAGGCAAGACTTCACTGTCGTCATCAGAAGGTGAGCTGACCCTGTAAAATATTGTAGGGGAGGAGCTGCAGGTGAGCTGCATCTGTAAAACATATGCGAGGGCCTGCAGGTGAGCTGACCCTGTAAAACATTATATGCGAGGGCCTGCAGTTGAACTGACCCTGTAAAACATTATATATGAGGGCCTGCAGTTGAGCTGACCCTGTAAAAGATTTTAGGTGAGGGCCTGCAGGTGACCTGACCCTGTAAAACATTATATGCGAGGGCATGCAGGTGAGCTGACCCTGTAAAATATATATGCGAGGGCCTGCAGTTGAGCTGACCAAATAAAACATTATATGCGAGGGCCTGCAGGTGAGCTGACCCTGTAAAACATTATATGCCACGGCCTGCAGTTGAGCTGACTCTGTAAAACATTATATGTGAGGGCCTGCAGGTGAGCTGACCCTGTAAAACATTATATGTGAGGGCCTGCAGGTGAGCTGACCCTGTAAAACATTATATACGAGGGCCTGCAGGTGAGCTGACCCTGTAAAACATTATATGCGAGGGCCTGCAGTTGAGCTGACCCTGTAAAACATTATATGCGAGGGCCTGCAGTTGAGCTGACCCTGTAAAACATTATACGCGAGGGCCTGCAGTTGAGCTGACCCTGTAAAAAATTATATGCGAGGGCATATATGTGAGGGCATTATATGTGACGAATAAGCATGTTGATATGATGGAAGAGGAGGAGGAGAAAAGGAAGATTTAACCATAACTGTACCCTTTTTTGTGGTGGAAGGGGTGCATGGGTATACAGTGTATTGAGTACATTAAACAACACATTTAAAGTGCCTTTGTTCATCCGCTTTCCTCTGGTGGAGTCGAGAAGTCTGGGACAATCCAAGCCTTGTTAATTTTTATAAGAGTCAACCTGTCAACATTTTCAGTTGACAGGTGGATACGCTTATCTGTTATAATGCCACCAGCAGCACTAGATACCCGCTCAGACAAAACATTGGCAGCAGGGAAGGCCAGCACCTCCAAGGCGTAGAGCACCGGTTCGTGCCACTTGTCCAGCTTGGACACCCAGTAGTTGTAAGGCACTGAAGGATCATTGAGGACGCTGACACGTTCTGCTACGTACTCCTTCACCATCTTCCAAAACATTTTTCTCCTTGTGACACTAGGCCGCGCATCAGGGTGAGGGTGCTGGTGGGGTGTCATGAAACTGTCCCAGGCCTTGGAGAGTGTTGCCCTGCCTCTGTTGGAACTGCTGTGTGTTCCCCTTGTCTCCCCTCCTCGGTTGCCTAAGGAAGTACTGACTCTGCCGCCAGCGTTGTCAGATGGAAATTTTTGGAGCAATTTTTCAACAAGGACCTTTCAACAAGAAGTTCTCTTTGTAGCAGGGGTCGAGAAGGGTGAACACCCAGTAATCCGTGTTGTCTAAAATGCGTATAACGTGCGGGTCGCGAGAAAGGCAGTCTAACATGAAGTCAGCCATGTGTGCCTGAGTCCCAACAGGCAAGACTTCGCTGTCGTCATTAGGAGGATCGCTCAGAAGGATCGCTCTTAATCTCCTCATCCTATTCCTCCTCTTCTGCCCACCCACGCTGAACAGATGAAATGAAACTTCCATGGGTACTACCCTCTGTAGCGGAGGCAACCATCTCTCCTGCTCCTCCTCTTCCTCTTCATCGTCCAATTTGCGCTGAGAAGAAGGACGGAGGGTGGTCTGGCTATCACCCTGTGTAATGTCTTCTTCCCCCATTTCCACCTCTTTCACATGCAAAGCGTCTTCCTTAATTGTGAGCAGTGAGCGTTTGAGTAGACACAGAAGTGGGATGGTTACGCTGATAATAGCGTTATCGCCGCTCACCATCTGTGTTAATTCCTCAAAGTTTATTAAAACATCACAGAGGTCAGACATCCATGCCCGCTTCTCGCTTCTGATTAGCGGAAGCTGACTGGAAAGGTGACAACCATGTTGTAGCTGGTATTCCACTACTGCCCTCTGCTGCTCACAAAGCCTGGCCAACATGCGGAACGTGGAGTTACAGCGCGCGCTCACGTCGCACAACAGCCGGTGACCTGGCAAGTTAAAGCACTGCTGCAGCGTTGACAGACCGGCTGAAGCTGTCTGACTTGCGGAAATGTGCACACATGCAGCGCACCTTCATCAGTAGCTCATGCAAATTGGGGTAGGTTTTGAGAAACCGCTGAACCCCTAAGTTTAAGACGTGGTCTAGGCATGGGATATGTGTGAGCTTGCCCAGCTCCAAAGCCGCCACCAAGTTACGGCCATTATCACACACAACCATGCATGGTTGTAGGTTGAGTGGCGAGAGCCACAGCTCAGTCTGGTCTCTTATCCACTGCCACAGCTCTGCTGCAGTGTGCTGTTTGACCCCTAAGCATATCAGCTTCAGCACAGCCTGTTGACGCTTCCCTACTGCAGTGCTGCACTGCTTCCAGCTATCCAGCTGATGGCTGACTGGTGCTGCACACGGATAATTCTGAGGTGGAAGTGGAGGAGGTGGAGGACGAGGAGAAGTGGGGGTTGGAGCCACTAACGTAGGTGCTGGCGGAAACCCTGATGGAATTATGGCCTGCAATCCTTAACGTCGGTAGCACCTGTGCCATCCCAGGGTACAACTCGCTCCCAGCCTCCACAATGTTCACCCAGTGTGCAGTCAGGGAAATGTAGCATTCCTGGCCAAATGCACTTGTCCATGTGTCCGTGGTTGTGGTAACCGCGCTGGTCAGGGCACGTGTGACGTTTTGGGACACATGTTGGTGTAAGGCGGGCATGGCACACCTCGAAAAATAGTGGCGGCTGGGGACAGAGTACCGCGGGACGGCCGCCGACATGAGGCTGTGGAAGGCCTCAGTGTCCACAAGCCTAAATGGCAATATTTCCAGGGCCAGTAATTTTGAAAGGTGCGCATTTAGTGCTATGGCCTGTGGGTGGGTGGCTGGGTATTTGCGCTTTCATTCAAATGCCTGGGGTAATGACATTTGGATGCTGTGCTGGGACAGGGAAGTGGATGTGGTCGCTGATGGTGCTTGTGAAGGTCCAGGTGCTGGGCAGGAGGCATCCTCGCCTGCGCCTTCAACAGGCGATTGGCAAGCACGTACCATAGGGGAAGAGGAGACAGCGGTGTGACTCGCAGACACAGATTGTGGACCCAGGCGTTGTCCCACTTATTGCGGTGCTTGGATGCCATGTGGCGGATCATGCTGGTGGTGGTGAGGTTGCTAGTGTTCACGCCCCGGCTCATTTTGGTGTGGCACAGGTTGCAAACTATTCTTTTGTCGTCCGCACTTTACAAAAAAAAGCGCCATATTGCGGAACACCTACCCGTTGGCGAGGGAGATTTACGCAAGGGGGTGCTCCGTGGAACAGTTGTGGGCCTGTTTGGTGTGGTCCGTCTTCTCCCTTTTGCCACCCCACTGCCTCTTCCAGCCTGTTGCGGTGCTGCAGATCCTTCCCCCTCTGTACTGCTGTCCTCGCTCGGCTTTCAGCCTTCCCAGGTTGGGTCAGTGACCTCATCGTCCACCACCTCCTCTTCCACTTCCTCACTCTGATCATCCTCTTGATTTGTTGATCTTACCACAACCTCAGTGATTGACAACTGTGTCTCATCCTCTTCATCAACCTCTTGAGACAGTAATTGCGCTTGACTCATTGGCAACTGTGTCTCATCATCATCCACCTCATTAAACACTAATTGCCGCTCCCCACCATCATGTTCTTGCGACTGTGGATGCCCAAGAGGTTGGGAATCAGGGCACAAGATCTCATGTCCCTCTTCAAGCGTGCTTGGCGAGAGGGCCAAATCAAGTAATGGCGATGAAAAGAACTCCTCAGAATTTCCGAGTGTGGGATCACTTGTTTGGCCAGACACTCCATGGTGGGAGGAAGGAGGATCAGGGAGAGGATTCTGTTGACCAGACTCTTTGCACTGAGACTGGACTTGGTGGAAGACAGGGTGGCGCTTAACCAACTGGAAGCATTATCTGCTGCAATCCAACCGACCACCTGTCGCACTGGTCTGACTTCAAGAGTTTTGTCCTGCGACGCCCTGAAAACTGGGACATGAAGCTAGGTATTGTGGATGATTGTGATGATTGACACACAAGATGTGGCATGGATGTCAAAGTTCACAGCAAGCACAGTATATGGAAAAAGTACGCAAAAGTATGGAAAAAGGAAAATTAATTCACTTATATTTTTCCTGTCTCTGGCCCTGACACACAGAAGGTATTGCACAGATGTCACAAGTCACTGCAGACACCCTCTATAGAAAAAGTATTGAAAATGATGGAAAAAATATAGTAATTTTCACTTATATTTCTCCAATCTCTGGCCCTGACGCACAGAAGTTATTGGACAGATGTGTCTAGTCACTGCAGACACCCTCTATAGAAAAATTATTGAAAATGATGGAAAAAATATATTAATTTTTAGTTATATTTCTCCAATCTCTGGCCCTGACACACAGAAGGTATTGGACAGATGTCTCTAATCACTCCAGGCACCCTCTATAGAAAAATTAATGAAAATAGCACCCGATGGCGTGTTTTCTGGCCAGCCAGTCACTGTAATGCCAGTAGCCAACATGGTTACTGGCATTACAGTGAGGGCAGTACTTACCTGCACGTTTATTGGCTGCATAGCAGCCGCGAAATATGCGGGGAGGAGACTCGAGCATGGTGCTTGAGCACATGTTGTACTCAGCCTATTACTGCCATGTGCCGAGCATAGCGATGCTCGAGCTGAACAGCAGTTCGGCCGAGAATGCTCGCTCAACACTAATATCAAACTCTACTACTACCTCAATTTCCAAATAATCAAAGCTCTGAAATCGATCCCAAAAATGTCCCAGGCATTTATCATCAAAGTCATCCAAGGGGAGTAGAGATGGCCTTGTCTTTTCTCAGCGAACTTTGCGTGTTCGTGATTCGCCGCACATTCGGCGATGTCCGCCGGCGCCATATTCTTTTGCATTGCGCCGAACTTTGACCCATGACACATACATCAGGTGGGACAGGACAGCCAATTGAGACGTTTCAGCACATGGACACATCCCCACCCTATCAAAGAACCCAGCCACCCTATCAAAGAAGCCATTTTACATTCTGTGATTTGCCAGTGTAGGAAGAGGTTGCTTTTGGAGCAGGGACAGGCTGTTAGGGACACCAGACGCTAGCTAATAGGGACAAAAAAGTCCTTTTAACTCCTTAAGGACCAGGCCATTTTTTGCAAATGTGACCAGTGTCACTTTATGTGTGGATAACTTTAAAATGCTTTTACTTATCCAGGCCATTCTGAGAGTTTTTTCGTCACATATTGTACTTCATGACACTGGTAAAATAGAGTAAAAAAAATATATTTTTATTTATAAAAAAAATACAAAATTTACCAAAACTTTTGAAATATTTGCAAATTTCCAAGTTTCAATTTCTCTACTTCTATAATACATAGTAATACCTTCAAAAATAGTTATTACTTGACATTCCCAAAATGATACAAACATGAAGTAGACATATGGGGAATGTAATTTTATTTTTTGGGGATGTTACAAGGCTTAGAAGTTTAGAAGCAAATCTTGAAATTTTTCAGAAATTTTCAAAAACCCACTTTTTAAGTAAACCAGTTCAGGCCTGAAGTCACTTTGTGAGGCTTACATAATATAAACTACCCAAAAATGACCCCATTCTAGAAATTACACCCCTCAAGGTATTCAAAACTGATTTTACAAATGTCATTAACCCTTTCGGAGTTCCACAAGAGTTAATGGCAAATGGAGATAAAATTTTCCATTTTAATCAATTTTTTCCAGTTACAAAGCAAGGGTTAACAGCCAAACAAAATGCTATATTTATGGCCCTGATTCTGTAGTTTACAGAAACACCCCATATGTGGTCTTAAACTGCTTTACAGCTACACGGCAGGGCGCGGCAGAAGGAAAGGAATGACATACGGTTTTTGGAAGGCAAATTTTGCTGGACTAGTTTTTTGACACCATGTCCCATTTGAAGCCCCCCTGATGCACCCTTAGAGTAGAAACTCCAAAAAAGTGACCCCATTTTGGAAACTATGGGATAGGGTGGCAGTTTTGTTGGTATTATTTTAGGTTGATTTTTGGTTGCTCTATATTACACTTTTTGTGAGGCAAGGTAACAAGAAATAGCTGTTTTGGCACCGTTTTTATGTTTTGTTATTTACAACATTCATCTGACAGGTTAGATCATGTGGTATTTTTATAGAGCAGGTTATTACAGACGCGGAAATACCTAATATGTCTACTTTTTTTAATTTATGTAGGTTTTACACAATTATTTCATTTTTGAAACAAAAAAGATCATGTTTTAGTGTCTCCATTGTCCGAGAGCCATAGTTTTTTCAGTTTTTGGGTGATTATCTTGGGTAGGGTCCAATTTTTGTGGGATGAGATGACGGTTTGATTGGCACTATTTTGGGGTGCGTATGACTTTTTTATCGCTTGCTACTACACTTTTTGTGATGTAAGGTGACAAAAAAAGGCTTTTTTTACAACGTTTTTTTTTTTTACGGTATTCACCTGAGAGGTTAGGTCATGTGATATTTTTATAGAGCAGGTTATTACGGACGCGGCGATACCTAATATGTTTATTGCATTATATTTAAAAAAAATTTAATCAGTGATAAATGTTTTTTTTTAATTTTTTTTTTACAAGGTTTTTTTTAATTTTTTTTTACCCAGACCCACTTGGTTCTTGACTATCCAGTGGGTCTGATGTCTGTATAATACAGTACAGTACACTATATAGTGTACTGTACTGTATTCTCACTTTACAAAGTCTGATCAGACTTCTGCATTTAGCAGAAGTCTGATCAGCACCATGGACAGCTTGAAGCCTGTGAAGGCTTCCGGTTGCTATGGTAACCATCACTCGCTGCCACAACAGAGCAGCGGGTGATCGGGAGGGAGGGGGGCCCCCTCCCTCTGTGATCCCGTCAAGAACCGGGGGCTGAAAAGGCACAGCAGCCCCCGATGGGAGAGGGAGGGAGCTCCCTCCCTGTTAACTCCTTCCATACAGCGGCATGGAAGGGGTTAAACGGCTGACACTCTGCTTGATAACCGCTCGGCCATCCTGGAAATGAGAGGGGGGGCAGGATGATCATGCGCGCGCCCGCCCCACCAGCACCGGGGGGTTAAAAATTAAAATTTTGGTCAATTTGAAGTTTCAGAGACTTCCAAAAATGCTGCAAACCCCAGGTCTGAATTGACCTGCGGTTTGCAGAGATCGCCGATACGGGGGGGATCACAGGACCCCCCTCGGCATTGTTCCAGGGTACCTGCTGATTGATTTCAGCAGGCACCCAGTTCCAATTAAGTACCAGGACATCAGGGCGTACCTGTACTCCCTGTGTCCTTAGGAGGTTAAGGACTGGTTGTCACGGCCACGGTTTTGGCCGTGACTCCTTGGGAGCCGCATACAGTTGCCTGCGGTTTGGGTTGTTGTTTCAACCGCAGCTTGAGGCTTGATGTAGTTTGCCTCAAGTGCGGTTGCCGTGGACAACAGGTATGTGTGCGGTCCCTTTGGAGTTTGTGTGTGTGATATGTATGTCTGTGTGCACGCTGTCTTATGTGTCGTGTGCACTTACATCTTCCCTTCACTGTGGTTGCCCGTGGCAACGTTTGGTTGTAGTGTGTACTTGTGGTGGCAGTGTCCCGGCCTCCGGGCTGACTCCCAGGACATGCTTGCCACGCATGTCGTTGCCTGAGGCAACAGCCACAGTGTGTTCTTCAGTTGGACACTGTCTGTTTGAGTTTGTGTTTCCCTTCCCTGGTGCTGGAAGGGTTAATTCTCTTCCCAGTGTGTGTGTGACTCACTGGGTGTGTTTGACTGCTGGGTGTGGCTTCTTGGCCTATAAAGCCTCACTGTTAGCATATGTCTGGGGGTTGCTTCAGCCATGCTTAGCTGGAGCAGCCTCCTGTGTTTACCAACTGCCAGTGAGAGCCACCCTTGTGGTTCATAAATATTATGTCACATTAAGTTTATGTTCATCTTTATGTGTGATGTCTATGTGATGGTCTGTTGGGATTTTCTTATGTTGTTTAGTGCAGCTTATGGATCTGGATTCCTGTTTGCACAGGGATCCAGTCAGCAAGGCTGTGGCAGGTAGGTGGAACTCGGATAGTTCACCTGCCATATCCGTAAGTCTGTTTGTGTTCCCCTTTTCCCTGCAGCTTGGCCAGTGAGACCCCTGTTCCTCCGTGTCCAGTAGGAACAGGCCATATTACCTTGACTCCTAGTCCAGGGACCAGCCGGAGGGTGAGTTAGGGATCCGAGGTTCCGGAGCATGGGTCCTCCTACCTTAAAGGTCGGCCCATGCAGCTAGGAGTTAGGGTCAGGTTAGGGACGCTTTAGGAGGTGACCTGCTCCCTAATCCTGTTGTCCTGGCCGAGCAGCCATAACATCACCTGGCATCGCACGGCTGAGGGTTTTCCCCATCCTCAGCCGTGACACTGGTATAGGTGAGCTATCTATACGTGTGATATACTTATAATATACTTTCTAACATAGAAAGTATATTATAGTGCATTTGTATTGTGCAGCAGTTGTGTGCGGTTCTGCTGCGATATGCAGTAGAGGGACAAACGCTATTAGAACAACTAATTGCAATTGGTGTGATACATCTGTTGCAAAATCACTAAAATAAAGTGGCCTAAATGGGAGGAAATGCTCAAAAACCCCAAACACTGTAGCGTGTTTATAACCGAGGGAGCAATTACCGTATTTTTTGCCCTATAAGACGTACCGGCCCATAAGACGCACCTAGGTTTTTGGGGAGGAAAATAAGAAAAAAAATATTTTTAACCAAAAGGTGTGCTTTTGGTGGGTTTGGAACTAATGGTGGTCTGTGGATGGCACTATTACTGGGGAACTGTGGATGACGGACACTATTATAGGGGGATCTGTGGATGACTGACACTGTTATGGGGGGATCTGTGGATGACTGACACTGTTATGGGGGGGATCTGTGGATGACGGACACTGTTATGGGGGGATCTGTGGATGACGGACACTGTTATAGGGGGATCTGTGGATGATGGACACTGTTATGGGGGGGGGAATCTGTGACGGACACTGTTATGGGGGGATCTGTGGCTGGCACTGTTACAGGGGAGATCTGTGGATGGCACTGTTACAGGGGGGATCTGTGGATGGCACTGTTAGAGGGGAGATCTGTGGATGGCACTGTTAGAGGGGGGATCTGTGGATGTCACTGTTAGAGGGGGATCTGTGGGTGGCACTGTTATATATGTGCCATCCACAGACCCCCCCAACCCATAACAGTGCCATCCACAGACCCCCCAGCCCATAACAGTGCCACCCACAGACCCCCCCAGCCCATAACTGTGCCATCCACAGATGTCCCCCATAAAAATGTCATCCACAGCCCCCCCCTTCCCCCGCCGCTCTGGTATACTAATATAAAATGTCTTATTCAATTAATAGTTATTAAACATGCCCCCTCACTCCTAATGGTACCTTACATCCTAACCGCTTCAGTACAACGCAGGCAGGCCGGGCGGCCGGCGCGTCACTCACTGACGTCACTTGCCTGCGCCGCCTGCTTCATTCATAAAGTAGGCGGCGCAGGCACGTGACATCAGGGAGTTACGCTGCCGCCCGCCCAGCCTGCCTGCATTCTACTGAAGCGGTTACGATGTAAGGTACTATTAGGAGTGAGGGGGCATGTTTAATAACTACCGTATTAATTGAATAAGACATTTTATATTAATATACCGGAGCGGCGGGGCTATAGTACAGTGACCGCACCGCCCCGCCGCTATTGCCGGCCTCCAGCTCCTCCTCCCAGTCCCTCCCCCCGCTCTCGCATACATCGCAGCCAGCGATGTAAAACTGCCAGCATTCGCCCCATAAGACGCAGGGGCATTTTTCCCCCATTTTGGGGGAGAAAAAGTGCGTCTTATGGGGCGAAAAATACGGTACTTCGCATTTGATCCGTTGCTAGCAGCAATCCCCAGCAAAAAATGCATACAATGGAGGATGTCGGCAGCGGACCACATGCACCACAAAGGCATCCTACACAAGATTGAGTAGTGTGTAGATGAAAATATACAAATACATAAATCACTGCAAAAGGTACACCACAATGATATGCGGCGGGGATTTCAGCTAGCAACGGATCACATGCGGAGGAATTGCTCCCCCGGATATATACACCCAACAGTGTTTGGGATTTTTGAACATTTCCTCCCATTTAGGCCACTTTATTTTAGTGATTTTTCTTTATATGTATGGAATGTGCGATTGCGCAATCAAGGTAATATTCTAGTGCACCTGGTAGCCTGTGTCACATGGCCTGTTATAGGTGGGGCTTGCATCCCTATCCCTTCTCCCACAGCATGAGTGATCTCACTATGGAGGTATGTGGGAGCTTGGCTGTGAGTTAGATCTTAGCGTTAGCACCATTCAGACCGTGTTCCCACACCATAGGTAGTCTAGTGGTAAGACCCATGCCACACTGATACAGTCCTGATCAAAAGTTTAAGACCACTTGAAAAATGGCAAAAAATCATATTTAGCATGGCTGGATCTTAACAAGGTTCCAAGTAGAGCTTCAACATGCAACAAGAAGAAATGGGAGTGAGACAAACATTTTTTTAACATTCAATTTAATGAAAACAACGAATAAACTGAAACAGGCTGTTTTTCAGCTGATTAAAAGTTTAGGACCACACCTCCAAAAAAAAAACTAAACCCCCCCAAAACAGAAATCCCATCTCCAAACATGAACTCAGTAATGAGTAGCTCCGCCGTTATTGTTTATCACTTCAAAAATTCGTTTCGGCATGCTTGATGCAAGCGTTTCCATTAGGTGAGTGGGAACATTTCTCCAAGTGGTGAAGACGGCCGCACAAAGGCCATCTACTGTCTGGAACTGTTGTCCATTTTTGTAAACTTCCCTTGCCATCCTTCCCCAAAGGTTCTCAATTGGATTTAGATCAGGGGAACACGCAGGATGGGCCAAAAGAGTGGTGTTATTCTCCTGGAAGAAGTCCCTTGTCCTGCGGGCTTTGTGTACTGTAGCGTTGTCCTGTTGAAAAACCCAGTCATTACCACACAGGCGAGGGCCCTCAGTCATGAGGAATGCTCTCTGCAACATCTGGACATAGCCAGCGGCTGTTTGACGCCCCTTCACTTCCTGAAGCTCAATTGTTCCACTGAAGGAAAAAGCACCCCAGACCATTATGGCGCCCCCTCCACTGTGGCGCGTAGAAAACATCTCAGGTGGGATCTGCTTGTCATGCCAGTAACGTTGGAAACCATTAGGACCATCAAGGTTACATTTTTTCTCATCAGAGAATAAAACTTTCTTCCACCTTTGAATGTCCCAGTACTGTGGTGTTCAAGGAGACGAGCTCTTTGAAGACTTTTTTTGTTTTTGAAGCCCTTCAGTCTCAGATGCCGTCTGATGGTTATGGGGCTGCAGTCAGCACCAGTAAGGGCCTTAATTTGGGTCGAGGATCGTCCAGTGTCTTGACAGACAGCCAATTGGATCCTCCGGCTCAGTGCTGATTAAATTTTTTTGGGTCTTCCACTTGACTTTTTTGTTCCATAACCCTCAGGATCATTTAAGAAATTCCAAAGGACTGTCTTACTGCGTCCCACCTCAGCAGCGATGGCACGCTGTCAGAGACACTGCTTATGCAGTTCAACAACCCGACCACGTTCAAAAAGGGAGAGTTTTTTTTGCCTTTGCCATCACAACCTGTGACTACCTGACAGCAAATAACAATGAATCCACATCTTTGCACAGATTTGGCCTTTTAAAGGCATGTGGTCCTAAAATTTTGATCAGCTGAAAAACAGCCTGTTTCAGTTTAATCGTTATTTTCAATTAATTGAATGCTCAAAAAATGTTTTGTCTCACTCTTTTCTTCTTGTTGCATGTTGAAGCTCTACTTGGAACCTTGTTAAGATTCCACAATGTAAAATATGATTTTTTGACATTTTTCAAGTGGTCTTAAACTTTTGATCAGGACTGTATCTTGACAGTGGTGCAAAAGGAGATTGCTATTACACACATATAGTATAAACTCAATCTTTATTATTTAAAAAGAGAACAATTAAATACATAATACAGCAAAAAAAAATGCATATAGTGGTAGCAGTGCAGGAAAATACTGTGACAAGTATAAAACCAACATCCCTCCAACATCAATAAATCCTATGATTCGTATTGCACAGTCAATGGAAAGATTGCACACCAACAATTAATACAAATATTGTGTAACAATCACATATAAAAGTATAAATAGTGGGCAAATCTAATACCTTGACCTTACGCCATAATACCTTATCATACCCATTGCAATGTCGTTGCATTTAGGTTAGACATAGAGTCTCCACAGGAATCTCAAAGTACACCACAAGTGTGCTCAGGGGCGTAGCTAGAAATGCATGGGCCCCATAGCAAAAAAAAAAATTATGGGCCCCCCCCCAGCCCCCACATATCCGCCAGCCCCCACGATGTGCAGCCTGGAGACAGAGTTGCAGACCCGCACCTCCGGGTCCGCAATTCCCTTTCCGAAAAAAAAAATAGAACATGTCCTACTCTTGTCCGCAACTGCGGACAAAAGTAGGCATATTCTATGCAGTGTCGGCAATGTGCGGTCCGCAAATTACGGATCGCACATTACCGATGTCAGTGTTTTGCGGATCCACGGGCCCGTGGATCCGCAAAACACTTACGGACGTGTGAATGGGGCCTTACCATGCGTCTTCAGTTAGATGAGAGAGAAAAGTCTGAGTGCACTCAGACTTTTCTCTCTCATCTAACCTTTACAAGTCAGTCTGTACCTACACTCCAGGTAGTACACCCCCGGTCCGGCCCCCTCTACTGCCTACCTCATCTGTGCTGCTCGCCTGCTCTGAGACTGCTCCTGACTCCTCCGCCCAGGCCCCAGCCAGGCCCTAGCCGGCCTGGGCCATGGACGGACCGCCCAGTAATTGTGCCCGCCTTTGGCCCTCCCCTACCCTGCCCTGCAGCTCACAATGGATTCCGGAAGTTACTTAGGATCCAATTTCCTGTGCTGCGGCCGGGCCTGCGGTGCTGGTGCCTGGCCCCGCCTCCGTCCCTCAGGTACGCCCCCGTTCCGGCCCCCTTCACCGCCTACCTCATCTGCTGCTCGTGCGGCCGTGCGCCCTGCTCCAGTCCTGCTGACTCCTCCCCAGCCAGGCCCGAGCCGCGGACTGCCCGCGCCCCGCCCACTACACTAGTCTAGTGTAGCGGCTCGGGCCTGGCTGCCTGTGTGTATTGTGTGTGTTAATAAAAAATAAAAAAATTAACAGAAGGCGGCCCGGACGGGCCCCCAGTGGCGTAGGGCCCCATAGCCACTGCTATGGTTGCTATGGTGATCCCTACGCCACTGAGTGTGCTAACATAGATGCAAACATAAGCAATGGGCAATGGATAATAATAGGCATAAAGCAAGCAATTACAGACCAGGAGAGGAGAGAGGATGATGGCACCAACCCAACGCACGTTTCGCCTCGCTTTTTCAGGTAGCGTGCTGTGCAAAAGGGCTCTGTTGTGTTCCTGACTGGAATACATTGGCTAAAGTCTCAGTTTTTAACATCAGCCTAAGGGATTAGCCAGTATTGACAGTTGCATATCATTGTGGTGCACCTTTTCATATATCTGTTGCCCCTCAAAAAACTGATTGAGGGGTGTGATATACAGTCGTGGCCAAAAGTTTTGAGAATGACACAAATATTTTTTTACAAAGTTTGCTGCTAAACTGCTTTTAGATCTTTGTTTCAGTTGTTTTGGTTCCATTCTTTATTCATGGCTGTGTTTTTGGGCAAAATTGTGAGTGAGCCCACTCCCTTGGATGAGAAGCAACCCCACACATGAATAGTCTCAGGATGCTTTACTGTTGGGATGACACAGGACTGATGGTAGCGCTCACCTTTTCTTCTCTGGACAAGCATTTTTCCAGATGCCCCAAACAATCGGAAAAAAGCTTCATCTGAGAATATGACTTTGCCCCAGTCCTCAGCAGTCCATTCACCATACTTTCTGCAGAAGATCAATCTGTCCCTGATGTTTTTTTTGGAGAGAAGTGGCTTCTTTGCTGCCCTTCTTGACACCAGGCCATCTTCCAAAAGTCTTCGCCTCACTGTGCTTGCAGATGCGCTCACACCTGCCTGCTGCCATTCCTGAGCAAGCTCTGCACTGGTGGCATTCCGTTCCCGCAGCTGAATCCTCTTTAGGAGACTATCCTGGCGCTTGCTGGACTTTCTTGGACGCCCTGAAGCCTTCTTAACAAGAATTGAACCTCTTTCCTTGAAGTTCTTGATGATCCTATAAATTGTTGATTGAGGTGCAAACTTAGTAGCCACAATATCCTTGCCTGTGAAGCCATTTTTAGGCAACGCAATGATGGCTGCACGCGTTTCTTTGCTGGTCACCATGGTTAACAATGGAAGAACAATGATTTCAAGCATCACCCTCCTTTTAACATGTCAAGTCTGCCATTTTAACCCAATCAGCCTGACATAATGATCTCCAGCCTTGTGCTCGTCAACATTCTCACCTGAGTTAACAAGACGATTACTGAAATGATCTCAGCAGGTCCTTTAATGACAGCAATGAAATGCAGTGGGAAGTTTTTTTGGGGATTAAGTAAATTTTCATGGCAAAGAAGGACTATGCAATTCATCTGATCACTCTTCATAACATTCTGGAGTATATGCAAATTGCTATTATAAAAACTTAAAGGGCTTCTGTCACCCCATTAAACCGTTTTTTTTTTCTTTTCTTTACTAATAATCCCTATAGTGCGATCTCAGCATACATAAGCTAATTAATGATTTTCGTTCAGTAGAATTTGCTAAAAATCGATTTTTGAAATATGCTAATTACCTTGCTACCAGCAAGTAGGGCGGCTACTTGCTGGTAGCATCCGCATCCTCCGATCGTAATGACGCCCCCTCTGCATTCTGATTGACAGGGCCAGGGAAGGGAATCGTTCTCTGCTGGCGCTGTTAGAATTTGAAATCTCGCGCCTGCGCCGTACCTGTCTTCAATCGGCGCAGGCGCACTGAGAGGCGGCCGCTCGCTCGACCGCTCCATCCTCAATGCACCTGCTTCGATGACGTCATCGCATACACCCGGAAGATAAGACGCCGGCATCGCTGGAAGGAGGCGGAGAGTCTGGATGACGTTGCTGGATGCTCGAATCAGATAAGTATGTATGTAATAAGCATGCTGCTACAAAAACCACCAACGAAATGGGAATAAAAAACAATAAATGATTTTTATCAAAAGTACAATTATTAACACTATACCACCAACGAATATGAATAATAAGCCCTACTCAATAAATATACAGATGCTTATATATGACACATATATAAATATCTGTATATATCTGTCAAATAGTGTGTATATATATATATATATATATATATATATATATATAAATATATATATGCTATTTATATATATATACACATATATTTTAGTGTAAGTGATATATATCATTATATATGTTTCTTTGTGTATATATTACTATATATATATATATGTTCACGGACTGGCATATATATACACATAGAAACAGATATAGAGATACATATAAATATATTTTTATATATATATATATATATATATATATATATATATATATATATAAATAGACATAGAGTAATTCCGATATATTATCATAAAGATATATATAGAAAGAGTCGTGATAGACAGGCACAGATGGACAGGCAGACATGGACAGGCAGACATGGACAGGCAGAGATGGACAGGCAGAGAGGGACAGGCAGACATGGACAGGCAGAGATGGACAGGCAGACATGGACACGGGGAGATGGATACGCAGACATTGACACGCAGACATGGACAGGCAGACATGGACAGGCAGAGATGGAGACGCAGAGATGGACAGGCAGAGATGGACACGCAGAGATGGAGACGCCGAGATGGACAGGCAGACATGGACACGGGGAGATGGATACGCAGACATGGACACGCATACATGGACACGCAGAGATGGACACGCAGAGATGGACAGGCAGAGATGGACAGGCAGAGATGGACAGGCAGAGATGGACAGGCAGAGATGGACAGGCAGAGATGGAGACGCAGAGATGGACAGGCAGACATGGACACGGGGAGATGGATACGCAGACATGGACACGCAGACATGGACAGGCAGAGATGGAGACGCAGAGATGGATACGCAGACATGGATAGGCAAACATGGACAGGCATAGAGGGACAGGCATAGAGGGACAGGCAGAGATGGATAGGCAGACATGGACAGGCAGAGATGGACAGGCAGAGATGGACAGGCAGAGATGGAGACGCAGAGATGGACAGGCAGACATGGACACGGAGAGATGGACACGCATACATGGACACGCATACATGGACACGCAGACATGGACAGGCAGAGATGGACACGCAGACATGGACAGGCAGAGATGGACACGCAGAGATGGACAGGCAGAGATGGAGACGCAGAGATGGACAGGCAGACATGGACACGGAGAGATGGACACGCAGAGATGGACAGGCAGACATTGACACGGAGAGATGGACACGCAGAGATGGACACGCAGACATAAACACGCAGAGATGGACAGGCAGAGATGGACAGGCAGAGATACATAGGCAGCGATACATAGGCAGCGATACATAGGCAGAGATACATAGGCAGAGATACATAGGCAGAGAATGTCTGCCTGTCCATGTCTGCCTGTCCATGTCTGCCTGTCCCTCTCTGCCTGTCCCTCTCTGCGTGTCCATGTCTGCGTGTCCATCTCTGCGTGTCCATCTCTGCGTGTCCATGTCTGCGTATCCATGTCTGCGTATCCATGTCTGCGTGTCCATGTCTGCGTCTCCATCTCTTCGTGTCCATGTCTGCCTGTCCATGTCTGCCTGTCCCTCTCTGCGTGTCCATGTCTGCCTGTCCATGTCTGCGTATCCATGTCTGCGTGTCCGTGTCTGCGTGTCCATCTCTGCGTATCCATGTCTGCGTATCCATCTCTCCGTGTCCATGTCTGCCTGTCCATCTCTGCGTGTCCATCTCTCCGTGTCCATGTCTGCCTGTCCATCTCTTTGTGTCCATGTCTGCCTGTCCATGTCTGCCTGTCCCTCTCTGCCTGTCCCTCTCTGCGTGTCCATGTCTGCCTGTCCATGTCTGAGTGTCCATCTCTGCGTATCCATGTCTGCGTATCTATCTCCCCGTGTCCATGGCTGCCTGTCCATCTCTGCGTCTCCATCTCTGCGTCTCCATCTCTGCGTCTCCATCTCTGCGTCTCCATGTCTGCGTGTCCATGTCTGCATGTCCATCTCTGCGTATTCATGTCTGCGTATCCATCTCTCCGTGTCCATGTCTGCCTGTCCATCTCTGCGTCTCCATCTCTCCGTGTCCATGTCTGCCTGTCCCTCTCTGCCTGTCCCTCTCTGCGTGTCCATCTCTGCCTGTCCATCTCTGCGTCTCCATCTCTGCCTGTCCATCTCTGTGTCTCCATCTCTGCCTGTCCATGTCTGCCTGTCCCTCTCTGCCTGTCCATCTCTGCCTGTCCATCTCTGCCTGTCCATGTCTGCCTGTCCCTCTCTGCCTGTCCATCTCTGCCTGTCCATCTCTGCCTGTCCATGTCTGCGTGTCCATGTATGCGTGTCCATGTCTGCGTATCCATCTCCCCATGTCCATGTCTGCCTGTCCATCTCTGCGTGTCCATCTCTCCGTGTCCATGTCTGCCTGTCCATCTCTGCGTGTCCATGTCTGCCTGTCCATGTCTGCCTGTCCCTCTCTGCCTGTCCCTCTCTGCGTGTCCATGTCTGCCTGTCCATGTCTGCGTGTCCATCTCTGCGTATCCATGTCTGCGTATCCATCTCCCCGTGTCCATGTCTGCCTGTCCATCTCTGCCTGTCCATCTCTCTGTGTCCATGTCTGCCTGTCCATCTCTGCGTGTCCATGTCTGCCTGTCCATGTCTGCCTGTCCATGTCTGCGTGTCAATGTCTGCATCTCCATCTCCCCATGTCCATGTCTGCCTGTCCATCTCTGCGTCTCCATCTCTGCCTGTCCATCTCTGTGTCTCCATCTCTGCCTGTCCATGTCTGCCTGTCCCTCTCTGCCTGTCCATCTCTGCCTGTCCATCTCTGCCTGTCCATGTCTGCGTGTCCATGTATGCGTGTCCATGTCTGCGTATCCATCTCCCCGTGTCCATGTCTGCCTGTCCATCTCTGCGTGTCCATCTCTCCGTGTCCATGTCTGCCTGTCCATCTCTGCGTGTCCATGTCTGCCTGTCCATGTCTGCCTGTCCCTCTCTGCCTGTCCCTCTCTGCCTGTCCATGTCTGCCTGTCCATGTCTGCGTGTCCATCTCTGCGTATCCATGTCTGCGTATCCATCTCCCCGTGTCCATGTCTGCCTGTCCATCTCTGCCTGTCCATCTCTCTGTGTCCATGTCTGCCTGTCCATGTCTGCCTGTCCATGTCTGCCTGTCCATGTCTGCCTGTCCATGTCTGCCTGTCCATGTCTGCGTGTCCATGTCTGCGTGTCAATGTCTGCGTCTCCATCTCCCCGTGTCCATGTCTGCCTGTCCATCTCTGCGTCTCCATCTCTGCCTGTCCATCTCTGCCTGTCCATGTCTGCCTGTCCATGTCTGCGTGTCAATGTCTGCGTCTCCATCTCCCCGTGTCCATGTCTGCCTGTCCATCTCTGCGTCTCCATGTCTGCCTGTCCATGTCTGCCTGTCCATCTCTGCGTCTCCATCTCTGCCTGTCCATGTCTGCCTGTCCATGTCTGCCTGTCCCTCTCTGCCTGTCCCTCTCTGCCTGTCCATCTGTGCCTGTCCATCTGTGCCTGTCTATCACGACTCTTTCTATATATATCTTTATGATAATATATCGGAATTACTCTATGTCTATTTATATATATATATATATATATATATATATATATATATAAAAATATATTTATGTGTATCTCTATATCTGTTTTTACACTGCGTGCAGAATTATTAGGCAAATGAGTATTTTTACCACATCATCCTCTTTATGCATGTTGTCTTACTCCAAGCTGTATAGGCTCGAAAGAATACTACCAATTAAGCATATTAGGTGATGTGCATCTCTGTAATGAGAAGGGGTGTGGTCTAATGACATCAACACCTTATATTAGGTGTGCATAATTATTAGGCAACTTCCTTTCCTTTGGCAAAATGGGTCAAAAGAAGGACTTGACAGGCTCAGAAAAGTCAAAAATAGTGAGATATCTTGCAGAGGGATGCAGCACTCTTAAAATTGCAAAGCTTCTGAAGCGTGATCATCGAACAATCAAGCGTTTTTTATTCAAAATAGTCAACAGGGTCGCAAGAAGCGTGTGGAAAAACCAAGGCCCAAAATAACTGCCCATGAACTGAGAAAAGTCAAGCGTGCAGCTGCCAAGATGCCACTTGCCACCAGTTTGGCCATATTTCAGAGCTGCAACATCACTGGAGTGCCCAAAAGCACAAGGTGTGCAATACTCAGAGACATGGCCAAGGTAAGAAAGGCTGAAAGACGACCACCACTGAACAAGACACACAAGCTGAAACGTCAAGACTGGGCCAAGAAATATCTCAAGACTGATTTTTCTAAGGTTTTATGGACTGATGAAATGAGAGTGAGTCTTGATGGGCCAGATGGATGGGCCTGTGGCTGTATTGGTAAAGGGCAGAGAGCTCCAGTCCGACTCAGACGCCAGCAAGGTGGAGGTGGAGTACTGGTTTGGGCTGGTATCATCAAAGATGAGCTTGTGGGGCCTTTTCGGGTTGAGGATGGAGTCAAGCTCAACTCCCAGTCCTACTGCCAGTTTCTGGAAGACACCTTCTTCAAGCAGTTGTACAGGAAGAAGTCTGCATCCTTCAAGAAAAACATGATTTTCATGCAGGACAATGCTCCATCACACGCGTCCAAGTACTCCACAGCGTGGCTGGCAAGAAAGGGTATAAAAGAAGAAAATCTAATGACATGGCCTCCTTGTTCACCTGATCTGAACCCCATTGAGAACCTGTGGTCCATCATCAAATGTGAGATTTACAAGGAGGGAAAACAGTACACCTCTCTGAACAGTGTCTGGGAGGCTGTGGTTGCTGCTGCACGCAATGTTGATGGTGAACAGATCAAAACACTGACAGAATCCATGGATGGCAGGCTTTTGAGTGTCCTTGCAAAGAAAGGTGGCTATATTGGTCACTGATTTGTTTTTGTTTTGTTTTTGAATGTCAGAAATGTATATTTGTGAATGTTGAGATGTTATATTGGTTTCACTGGAAAAAAAAAAATTTGAAATGGGTATATATTTGTTTTTTGTTAAGTTGCCTAATAATTATGCACAGTAATAGTCACCTGCACACACAGATATCCCCCTAAAATAGCTAAAACTAAAAACAAACTAAAAACTACTTCCAAAAATATTCAGCTTTGATATTAATGAGTTTTTTGGGTTCATTGAGAACATGGTTGTTGTTCAATAATAAAATTAATCCTCAAAAATACAACTTGCCTAATAATTCTGCACTCCCTGTATGTGTATATATATGCCAGTCCGTGAACATATATTTATATATATATATAGTAATATATACACAAAGAAACATATATAATGATATATATCACTTACACTAAAATATATGTGTGTGTATATATATATATATATAAATAGCATATATATATATATATATATATATATATATTTATATATATATATATATATATATACACTCAGGTCCATAAATATTGGGACATCGACACAATTGTAACATTTTTGGCTCTATACACCACCACAATCGATTTGAAATAAAACGAATAAGATGTGCCTGTCAGCTTTAATTTGAGGGTATTTTCATCCAAATCAGGTGAACGATGTAGGAATTACAACAGTTTACATATGTGCCTCCCACTTGTTAGGGGATCAAAAGTAATGGGACAATTGGCTTCTCAGCTGTTCCATGGCCAGGTGTGGGTTATTCCCTCATTATCCCAATTACAATGAGCAGAAAAAAAGGTCCAGAGTTCATTTCAAGTGTGCTATTTGCATTTGGAATCTGTTGCTGTCAACTCTCAAGATGAGATCCAAAGAGCTGTCACTATCAGTGAAGCAAGCCATCATTAGGCTGAAAAAACAAAACAAACCCGTCAGATAGCAAAAACATTAGGCGTGGCCAAAACAACTGTTTGGAACATTCTTAAAAAGAAGGAACGCACCTGTGAGCTCAGCAACACCAAAAGACCCGGAAGACCACAGAAAACAACTGTGGTAGATGACCGAAGAATTATTTCCCTGGTGAAGAAAACACCCTTTACAGCAGTTGGCCAGATCAAGAACACTCTCCAGGAGGTAGGTGTATGTGTGTCAAAGTCAACAATCAAGAGAAGACTTCACCAGAGTGAATACAGAGGGTTCACCACAAGATGTAAACCATTGGTGAGCCTCAAAAACAGGAAGGCCAGATTGGAGTTTGCCAAATGACATCTAAAAAAACCTTCACAGTTCTGGAACAACATCCTATGGACAGATAAGACCAAGATCAACTTGTACCAGAGTGATGGGAAGAGAAGAGTATGGAGAAGGAAAGGAACTGCTCATGATGCTAAGCATACCACCTCATCAGTGAAACATGGTGGTGGTAGTGTCATGGCGTGGGCATGTATAGCTGCCAATGGAACTGGTTTTCTTGTATATATTGATGATGCGACTGCTGAAAAAAGCAGCAGGATGAATTCTGAAGTGTTTCAGGCAATATTATCTGCTCATATTCAGCCAAATGCTTCAGAGTGCGATGGACGGCGCTTCACAGTGCAGATGGACAATGACCCAAAGCATACTGCAAAAGCAACCAAAGAGTTATTTTAAGGGAAAGAAGTGGAATGTTATGCAATGGCCAAGTCAATCACCTGACCTGAATCCGATTGAGCATGTGTTTCACTTGCTGAAGACAAAACTGAAGGAAAAATGCCCCAAGAACATGCAGGAACTGAAGACAGTTGCAGTAGAGGCCTGGCAGAGCATCACCAGGGATGAAACCCAGCGTCTGGTGATGTCTATGTGTTCCAGACTTCAGGCTGTAATTGACTGCAAAGGATTTGCAACCAAGTATTAAAATGTGAAAGTTTGATTTATGATTATTATTATGTCCCATTACTTTTGGTTCTTTAACAAGTGGGAGGCACATATAAAAACTGTTGCAAATCCTACACCGTTCACCTGATTTGGATGTAAATATCCTCAAATTAAAGCTGACAGTCTGCAGGTAAAGCACATCTTGTTCGTTTAATTTCAAATCCATTGGGGTGGTGTATAGAGCCAAAAATGTTAGAATTGTGTCCATGTCCCAATATTTGTGGACCTGACTGTATACACTATTTGACAGATATATACAGATATTTATATATGTGTCATATATAAGCATCTGTATATTTATTGAGTAGGGCTTATTATTCATATTCGTTGGTGGTATAGTGTTAATAATTGTACTTTTGATAAAAATCATTTATTGTTTTTTATTCCCATTTCGTTGGTGGTTTTTGTGGCAGCATGCTTATTACATACATACTTACCTGATTCGAGCATCCAGCGACGTCATTCAGACTCTCCGCCTCCTTCCAGCGATGCCGGCGTCTTCTCTTCCGGGTGTATGCGATGATGTCATCGACGCAGGCGCATTGAGGATGGAGCGGTCGAGCGAGCGGCCGCCTCTCAGTGCGCCTGCGCCGATTGAAGACAGGTACGGCGCAGGCGCGAGATTTCAAATTCTAACAGCGCCAGCAGAGAACGATTCCCTTCCCCTTCCCTGGCCCTGTCAATCAGAATGCAGAGGGGGCGTCATTACGATCGGAGGATGCGGCTGCTACCAGCAAGTAGCCGCCCTACTTGCTGGTAGCAAGGTAATTAGCATATTTCAAAAATCGATTTTTAGCAAATTCTACTTAACGAATATCATTAATTAGCTTATGTATGCTGAAATCGCACTATAAGGATTATTAGTAAAGAAAAAAAAAAAAAAACGGTTTAATGGGGTGACAGAAGCCCTTTAAGCAGCAACTTTTCCAATTTCCAATATTTATGTAATTCTCAAAACTTTTGGTCACGACTGTACCTATAATATACTTTCTAAAATAGAAAGTATATAGTGCATTTGTATAGTGCAGCAGTTGTGTGCGGTTCTGCTGCGATACCGCAGCTATATAGAGGGACAAGCGCTATTGGAACAACTACTTGCAATGGGTGGGATATACCTGTTGCCCCCAAAAAAACTGATTGAGGGGTGTGATATACCTTCTTCCACAAAATACTGATTGAGGGCTGCGATATACCTGTTGCCCCAAATAAACATGGTGGTGTGATATAACTGTTGTGGCAAAAAAATTATGAGCGGTGGGATATACCTGCTTCCACAAAATACTGATTGAGGGGTTCGATATACCTGTTTCCACTAAATATTGATTGAGGGCTGCAATATACCTGCTTCAACAAAATACTGATTAAGGGGTTTGATATACCTGCTTCTACAAAATACTGATTGAGGCCTGCGATATACCTGCTTCCACAAAATACAGATTAAGGGGTTCTATATACCTGTTTCCACCAAAGGTGCACCAAGCCGGAGCCTAAGTGGTTGGTGTGGCTCACTAACCCTTCCGCTTATGCACCCTCCTCATCCTCTGTATCTGCACCATCCTCACTCTCTGCTGTGTGCACCCCCAAATACACCACCACCACCACCATAGCCTCTCGAGTCAGAGGAATTATTTTCCCATCCATTCCCAGACCTTACTGATGTGCAGCCATTCTTGACATCGGATGAGGAAGAGGAGGTAGCAACAGCCGCCACCCAGCAGTCTGAATACAGTACCCAGATCAGCCCAAGGTGGGACAACCCCGTTGTTGCTGCCTACTCGGAGATCTCAAATGTCAGCGGTGGTGAAGGTGACGATGATGACGTGTCAATGGATGTCATGTGGGTGCCCACAAGAGAGGAAGAGGAGGTAAGTTCAGAGGGAGGAGAAGGAGTAGAAGCAGGCAGAGCTTGCAGGGCACAGGAGGAAAAAAGCAGACTGCAAATGTATCTCGAGCGAGCCATCCACCATGCACGGTCACTTCTGCCGCTCCCAGGACGCCGGCACATGGCTCTGCAGTGTGGGCATTTTTTAAAGTGTCAGCTGCTGACAATAGTGTTGCCATCTGCAGCCTGTGCTGTCAACGCATAAGTCGGAGTAAGCCCAACACTCACCTAGGGACGACCGCCTTAGGAAGGCACAATGGCCTCCCATCATAGAGCCCAGTGGGAGCAATGCCGTCAGAACCCACAAAGCCACACTCATAGAAACATAGAATGTGTCGGCAGATAAGAACCATTTGGCCCATCTAGTCTGCCCAATATACTGAATACTCTGAATAGCCCCTGGCCATATCTTATATGAAGGATGGCCTTATGCCTATCCCATGCATGCTTAAACTCCTTCACTGTATTTGCAGCTACCACTTCTGCAGGAAGGCTATTCCATGCATCCACTACTCTCTCAGTAAAGTAATACTTCGTGATATTACTTTTAAACCTTTGCCCCTCTAATTTGTCCTCTTGTAGCAGTTTTTCTTCTTTTAAATATTCTCTTCTCTTTTACCTTGTTGATTCCCTTTATGTATTTAAAAGTTTCTATCATATCACCTCTGTCTCATCTTTCTTCTCCTTCTGGAGATATGGTCTCCAGTACTGCGCACAATACTCCAAATGAGGTCTCACTAGTGCTCTGTAGAGCGGCATGGGCACCTCCCTCTTTCTACTGGTAATGGTAATGCCTTTCCCTATACACCCAAGCATTCTGCTAGCATTTCCTGCTGCTCTATGACATTGTTTGCCTACCTTTAAGTCTTCTGAAATAATGACCCCTAAATCCCTTTCCTCAGATACTGAGGTTAGGACTGTATCACTGATTTTATATTCTGCTCTTGGGTTTTTACGTCCCAGGTGCATTATCTTGCACTTATCAACATAAAATTTTAGTTGCCAGATTTTTGACCATTCCTCTAGTTTTCCTAAATCCTTTTCCATTTGGTATATCCCTCCAGGAACATCAACCCTGTTACAAATCTTTGTGTCATCAGCAAAAAGACACACCTTACCATCGAGGCCTTCTGCAATTTCGCTGATAAAGATGTTAAACAATATGGGTCCCAGAACAGATCCCTGAGGTACCCCACTGGTAACAAGACCATGGTCTGAATATACTTCATTGACTACAACCCTCTGTCTGTCCCTCAGCCACTGCCTAATCCATTCAACAATATGGGAGTCCAAGCACAAAGACAATTTATTGATTAGCCTTCTGTGTGGGACAGTATCAAAAGCCTTACTAAAGTCCAGATAAGCGATGTCTACTGCACCTCCTCCATCTATTATTTTAGTCACCCAATCATAAAAATCAATAAGATTAGTTTGACATGATCTCCCTGAAGCAAACCCATGCTGTTTTTCATATTTATCCAAGCCATTCTGAGATTTTTTTTTTGGCGATTGTCTTAAATAGGGTATCATTTTTTGCGGGATGAGGTGACGGTTTGATTGGTACTATTTTGGGGGTCATAAACCTTTTTGATCGCTTGCTGTTGCACTTTTTGTGATGTAACGTGACAAAAATGGCTTTTTTGGCACTGTTTTAATAATTTTTTTTCATTTTTACATATTTTTTTATTTTTTTATTTTAACTTTCATTATTTTCACTTTTTTTTTATCAAGTCCCTCTTTGAAGGGGAACAAATGGAGGCAGGATGAATGTATGGGGAGGGGGCGGACCGCATCAGGGGCACGATACATCGATATGGATGGGGGCGGGGGGGAACTGCATCAGGGACAGGGGGGGGTTGGAGGCGCACAGGGGGGGCACAGATCGGGGGGCACCAGGACACATTACCTGATTTCAGGCTCTGATCTGCAGAGCGCAGATCAGAGCCTGGAACAGGCATTCTTTCACTGCCGTGATCCGATTGGTTAGTCTGCACAGACTAACCAATCGGATCGATTGCCGGCAAGGGACCACTCTGATTGGTCCCTTGCCGGCATTACTGCACTGTATGCTGTCCGTGACAGCAGCAGTCCAGGGGCAGAAGCTTTAATCCAAGCGTTTTGCAGCGCTTGGATTAAAGAGCTGCCTGACGTCTATACACGTGCTAGCTGCACAGGGCATGTGCAAATAGCACGTATATAGACGGATTGCAATCAGGAAGGGGTTAAGTATAGAACTAAGTTCAAACAAATACCATGGGCTATGACTCACTACTCTCAATTTAATAAAATATGCACCCAATATTTAACGAACACTTCGAGTAATTATATTCCTACTTGGTATGACGCTATATGGAACCAATCAGTAAAAGCAAAGGGTACCATCTCACGTTTATATAATAAAATACTGGAAAAAGATTCAGATACCAAACCAACATTTATTGAAAGATGGGAAAAGGAGATAGGACAGGCTCTAGATGAAAGTAGCATAGGAAGGATTCTAGCACATTCACATGGCTATTCAAGGTGTATTAAAATACAGGAAAACTCCTTCAAGATAGTCCTGAGATGGTATAGAACTCCTGATAAATTGCACGCTATGACCCCTTCAGTAACAGCGGACTGTTGGAGATGTGGCAGAGACAGAGGAACCATGTATCACATATGGTGGTCGTGCCCACAAATAACAAAATTTTGGGACCTAATCTCGAAGGAGGTTCAAAAGATTTGTAAGATTAACACCCCTATTTCTCCATTGGTAGCTCTGCTCAATCTCCCGGACAACCATTATAAACTAGTAAGAAATGCTTTACCTACACAATTGATCGCAGCAGCGAAACTACTTATTCCAAAATACTGGTTGTCCAAAGATACACCTAGCCTGAAAGAATGGGCTAATAAGGTCCAGGAGATCTACCAAATGGAAGAACTTGTTAGTTGGGAGACATTATCACATGATAAGTTTATTGTGACCTGGGAGAATTGGAGGTCATGGTATAGGGAATACACCAATTGAGGATCATAGCACATAGTATTTAGCTTTTTTGAGTCCCAGACGTAGTTATTATATTCAAGCCATGAATAAATAAATAAATAAGTAATTTATCTTATGGTGTCATAATTTACATTGTTCACATTGACCTAGGATTGATCTATTTTAGCCAACATATATGACCCACATTTAATGGTTTAGGTCAATTAATGATTAACGATCAATGTGATTGAAGAAATATGGAGCACTTATTATTATTATTATTATTATTTATTGTTTGTACTTTCTGTACCTTTGTTATTATGTGTTTACTTGCCATTGTCATGTCAATTTGATGAAAATATTGGTCAAAAATTGAAAAATAAAGATTTGATAAAAAAAAAAAGGAAGGGGTTAAGTATGGTTTCCAATAATTTCCCCACTATTGATGTCAGGCTTACTGGCCTATAGTTGCCCGATTCCTCCCTACTACCTTTCTTGTGAATGGGCACAACATTTGCTAATTTCCAATCTTCTGTTACCAGTGATTGGTTAAATAAATCTGTTAATGGTTTTGCTAATACACCGCTAAGCTCTTTTAATAGCTTTGGGTGTATCCCATCAGGCCCGTGTGACTTATTTGTATTAATTTTAGACAGCTGACTTAGAACCTCTTCGTCTGTAAAGACACATGCATCAAAAGATTCATTAGTCTTCATTCCTAACTGAGGTCCTTTTCCTTCATTTTCCTTTGTAAACACTTAACAGAAGTATTCATTGAGGCAGTCAGCTAGTTCTTTATCTTCTTCCATATACCTTCCTCCTTTTGTTTTTAATTTTTGTAATTCCTTGTTTTAGTTTCCTTTTTTCATTTATGTATCTGAAGAATGTCTTATCGCCTTTTTTCACTGACTGAGCTAATTTATCTTCTGCCTGTGCTTTAGAAGCTCTTATAACTTGTTTGGCCTCTCTCTGCCTATTCTTATAAACTTGCCTGTCATCCTCGTTTAGTTTTTTTTTATAATTACTAAATGCTATCTTTTTGTTTTTAAAGGGGTATTCTCATCTTATCAATCAGGGTTATTTTAAATCCTTTCCCCCCATTCTAATTTTTCTTCTTGCCATACATTTCATTAAAAAATATCCTACCATTGCCATGAAGATTTCTTCTTTCTCTTTGTAGTGTTTATTTGCGCTTCCCATGGATACAGCCACATCTCGCCTGCCGCATCCATGGGCCGCGGCTGCACACAGCAGCGTCTCCGATCCTGCGGCAAGCCTGTGAAAGAAATTGTGAACGCGCACGTCGGCAGCCCTTTCGGGCGGCCGCGCATGCGCAGAATCTATCTATCGCATCTGAGATAGAGCCACGCATGTGCGGCCACCCGAACAGTTTGTGGGAGGAAGAGAAAAGTCCGGACATCGTTGGAGAGCCAGCGGACGACCGGGACTTCAGAAGGGGTGAGTATTTTTTTTTACATGCACCACCAATTCCACCAACGATTGGGGGCTGATGGAGGCACTTGGGGGGGCTTATGGAGGCACTTGGGGGGCTTATGAGGCACTTGGGGGGCAGATGGAGGCAATTGGGGGGAAGATGGAGGCATATGGGGTCTGATGGGGCTGTATGAGGCTGATGGGGGCATATTTGAGGCATATGGGGGGCTGTATTAGGCTGATGGGGGCTGATTGAGGCATATGGGGGCTGATTGAGGCATATGGGGGCTGATGGAGGCTGATGGGGGCTGATGGAGGCTGATGGGGGCTGATTGAGGCATATGGGGGGCTATTTGAGACATATGGGGGCTGATGCGGGCTGATTGAGGCATATGTGGGGCTATTTGAGGCATATGGGGGATGATGGAAGCTGATGGGGGCTGCTTGAGGCTGATGCCTGTTTGAGGCATATGGGGGCCTGTTTGAGGCATATGGGGGACTGTTTGAGGCATATGGTGGGCAATTTGAGGCATATGGGGGCTATTTGAGGCTGATGGAGGCTGTATGAGACTGATGACTGATTGAGGCATATGGGGGGCTGTTTCAGGCTGATGGGGGCTGTTTGAGGCATATAGGGGGCTATTTGAGGCATATAGGGGGCTGTTTGAGGCATATGGGGGCTGTTTGAGGCATATGGGGGCTGATGGATGCTGATGGGGGCTGTTTGAGGCATATGGGGGGCTATTAAGGCATATGGGGGCTGATGGAGGCACTTGGGGGCTGTTGGATGTAGCAGAGCTGAATATGTTGCTGTTCAGCCATAGTTCTAGTGGGGAAGGGAATAGACAGATGTAGCAGAGCTGTATATGTTGCAGGTTAGCATCAATGTTGGTGGAAGAGAGAAACTGATGTAGCAAAGCTGTATATGTTGCGGGTCAGCATCAATGCTAGGGGAAGAGAGAAACTGATGTAGGAGAGCTGTATATGTTGCGGGTCAGCATCAATGCTGGTGGAAGAGAGAAACTGATGTAGCAGAACTGTATATGTTGCGGGTCATCATCAATGCTAGGGGAAGAGAGAAACTTATATAGCAGAGCTGTATATGTTGCGGGTCAGCATCAATGCTGGTGGAAGAGAGAAACTGATGTAGCAGAGCTGTATGTTGCGGGTCAGCATCAATGCTAGGGGAAGAGAGAAACTGATATAGCAGAGCTTCACATGAACTAGCACGCAAGGACTGAGTTCTCAGTGTGATGTCATAAGGAGGTGTGGCCGGCCTTCACTCTAGCTACCTAAGCCCGCCCAGCCTTAGCAGCAGAAAACCAGGAAGTGAAAAGCTGGCTGGCAGCAATTGAGGATGAAGTAGCAAGATGGGAATACACCTTTAATGATTTTGGCCACTTCTGCTAAGTACCACGGTGGTCTCTTCCTTTTTTTGCTTTTACTGACAAGCCTAATGCAATTATCTGTTGCCTTCAATAGTGCCACTTTTAAGTAGTCCCATTTCTCCTGGACTCCATTGAAACTGTTCCAATCTGATAGGGACTCCTATACCACTAATCTAATTTTAGAAAAGTCCGTTTTTCAAAAAACTAAAACTTTTGTTTTTGTGTGGTGTGACTCAGTCACTGTACTTATAGTAAACCACACTGACTGGTGATCACTAGATCCCAAGCTTTCCCCTACAGTAATATCAGATACCAAATTCCCATTTGTGAATACTAAATCTAAAATGGCCTCCTTCCGGGTTGGCTCCTCAACTACTTGCTGTAGAGATTATCCCAGTAGGGAATTTAGAATATCTGTACTCCTGGCAGAACTAGCTATTTTGGTTTTCCAGTTTACATCAGGAAGATTAAAGTCTCCCATAATGATAACTTCCCCTTTTTAAATGTCATTTTAGCTATTTCCTCAACTAGTAGATCATCTAATTCTTTGACTTGGCTAGGTGGTCTAAATATCACACCTACAGGAGTTACCTTATGATCATCAAGCTGCAAGGTAACCCAAACTGACTACATTGGTCTTGCTAACTTGTATTAAATTAGATTTTATGCTATCTTTCACATACAGGGCCACCCCTCCCCCTTTCTTGCCTTCTCTGTCTTTCCTATATAGAGAGAACCCTGATATTGTTATATTCCAATCATTACTCCCATTGAACTATGTCTCAGTAACAGCCACTAAATCTATATTCTCAGATGCCATTATAGACTCCCGGCGCTCCACTTCCTGCCTCTTCTCCTTCTCCTCCCATTTGTCCTCCACTCCACCTTTCACGTGTCGTCATTGCATTCATCTGGCAGAAAGCAGGCTTCCTTCCCCCAAATGTTTGAGCGTAAAAATTTGATGATGCCGGATAACCCTCTTGCCCAACGGCTGACCGCTGGCTTGTCGGAACTACTGGCATATAATCTGGTGGACTCGGAGGCCTTTAGAAAATTTGTGGCCATTGCTTTGATTACTGCTTTGCACTCTTGGCATTCTCTTGATGAGCTTCAAGAGGTAGTCCCCTGAAATGGTTTTCACTTCACAGGTGTGCCCTATCAGGTTTAATAAGTGGGATTTCTTGCCTTATAAATGGGGTTGGGACCATCAGTTGCGTTGAGGAGAAGTCAGGTGGATACACAGCTGATAGTCCTACTGAATAGACTGTTAGAATTTGTTTTATGGCAAGAAAAAAGCAGCTAAGTAAAGAAAAACGAGTGGCCATCATTAGTTTAAGAAATGAAGGTCAGTCAGTCAGCCGAAAAATTGGGAAAACTTTGAAAGTAAGGGCTATTTGACCATGAAGGAGAGTCTTATGTATATACAGCGGCATAAAAGGCCTGTACTCCAGCAGCATACAGTAAAATTTGTATCCAGTGTCCACCTTATGTGCCTCCAATCACATAATCACAAGTTCTTTTCTGTCAGGTGAATGCCTAATTTTTGGGGCCTGTACTGGACTACAGTAAAATTTTTATCCAGTGACCGCATAATGTACCTCCAGCCACATCATCACAAGTTATTTTCTGTCATGTGAAAGCCTAATTTTTGGGGCCTGTACTGGTCTACAGTAAAATTTGTATCCAGTGACCGCCTAATTTACCTCCAGCCACATCATCACAAGTTCTTTTCTGTCATGTGAATGCCTAATTTTTGGGGCCTGTATTGGTCTACAATAAAATTATTATCCAGTGACTGCCTAATGTACCTCCAGCCACATAATCACAAGCTCTTTTCTGTAAGGTGAATGCCTCATTTTTGGGGCCTGTACTGGTCTACAGTAAAAATTTGTATCCAGTGACAGCCTTATGTACCTACAGCCACATCATCACAAGTTCTTTTCTGTCAGTTGAATGCCTAATTTTTGGGCCCTGCACTCCATTGGCCTATAGTAAAATTTGTATCCAGTGCCCGCCTAATGTACCTCCAGCCACATAACTGCAAGTTCTTTTCTGTCAGGTGAATTCCTAATTTTTGGGGCCTGTACTGGCCGACAGTAAAATTTTTATCCAGTGACCGCCTAATGTACCTCCAGCCACATCATCACTAGTTCTTTTCTGTAAGGTGAATGCCTAATTTTTGGGCCCTGCACTCCATTGGCCTACAGTAAAATTTGTATTCAGTGACCGCCTAATGTACCTCCAGCCACAACCGCAAGTTCTTTTCTGTCAGGTGAATTCCTAATTTTTGGGGCCTGTACTGGTCTACAGTAAAATGTGTATCCAGTGACCGCCTAATGTACCTACAGCCACATCATGACAAGTTCTTTTCTGTCAGGTGAATGCATAATTTGTGGGGCCTGTACTGGCCCACAGTAAAATTTGTATCCAGTGACTGTCTAATGTACCTACAGCCACATCATCACAAGTTCTTTTCTGTCAGGTGAATGCCTAATTTTTGGGGCCTGTACTGGCCTACAGTAAAAATTTGTATCCAGTGACCGCCTTATGTACCTACAGCCACATCATCACAAGTTATTTTCTGTCTGGTGAATGCCTAATTTTGGGGGCCTGTACTGGCCCACAGTAAAATTTGTATCCAGTGACTGCCTAATGTACCTACAGCCACATCATCACAAGTTCTTTTCTGTCAGGTAAAGGCCTAATTATTGGGTCCTGTACTGTTCGACAGTAAAATTTGTATCCAGTGACTGCCTAATGTACCTCCAGCCACATCATCACAAGTTCTTTTCTGTCAGGTAAATGCCTAATTTTGGGGGCCTGTACTGGCCTACAGTAAATTTTTATACTTAGTGACCGCCTAATGTACTACCAGCCACATCATCACAAGTTCTTTTCTGTCAGGTGAATGCATAATTTTTGGGGCCTGTACTGGCCCACAGTAAAATTTGTATCCAGTGACTACCTAATGTACCTCCAGCCACATCATCAGAAGTTCTTTTCTGTCAGGTGAATGCCTAATTTTTGGGGCCTGTACTGGCCTACAGTAAAAATTTGTATCCAGTGACCGCCTTATGTACCTCCAGCCACATCATCACAAGTTCTTTTCTGTCAGGTGAATGCATAATTTTTGGGGCCTGTACTGGCCCACAATAAAATTTGTATCCAGTGACCGCCTAATCTACATACAGCCACATCATCACAAGTTATTTTCTGTCAGGTGAATGCATAATTTTTGGGGCCTGTACTGGCCCACAGTAAAATTTGTATCCAGTGACTGCCTAATGTACCTACAGCCACATCATCACAAGTTCTTTTCTGTCAGGTGATTGCCTAATTTTTGGGACCTGTACTGGCCAACAGTAAAATTTTTATCCAGTGACCGCCTAATGTACCACCAGCCACATCATCACAAGTTCTTTTCTGTCAGGTGAATACCTAATTTTTGGGACCTATACTCCAGTGGCCTACAGTAAAATTTTTATCCAGTGACCGCCTAATGTACCTCCAGCCACATTATCACAAGTTCTTTTCTGTCAGGTAAATGCCAAATTTTTGGGGCCTGTACTGGCCTACAGTAAATTTTTGTATCCAGTGACCGCCTAATGTACCTCCAGCCACATCATCACAAGTTCTTTTCTGTCAGGTGATTGCCTAATTTTTGGGACCTGTACTGGCCAACAGTAAAATTTTAATTTTAATTTTTTTAACCCCTACAGCCCTATTATACTATGCATTCTGTATTAAGAATGCTATTATTTTCCCTTATAACCATGTTATAAGGGAAAATAATACAATCTACAGAATACCTAACCCAAACACGAACTTCTGTAAAGAAGTTCGGGTTTGGGTACCAAACATGCCGATTTTTCTCCCGCGCATGCAAAACGCATTACAATGTACAATCGTGCATGTTCCCGCAACGCACCCGCACTTTTTCCCGCAACGCCCGTGTGAAACCAGCCTAAGAGGAGTATATGGAGCTAAAGTTCTGCCTTATCCAGCTCTTTTTAACCCAAATAAGCCTGTCTGGTATTATACTATTACAGCCTGTTTGCCTCCATACAATTAGGAACTTGCTCTGCGGACATGAAAATCTTGATTGTCCCATGTTCACCACATGTACTTTTGCAGTAAAAATCAATGAATGATCTATTTTGGCATTCGTCACTTTTTCTTAGTCTCAACAAAGGTACATCTCTTTATCTGTTTCCTTAGAAAAATCACTTCAAATTATTTGCGTGTTTTTTTTAATATCCAGCTTCTCCCTGGCTTTTCTTAGGATAGTATACCAAAGTAACATTGCTCTGGGCGGGTTTCCTGGCAGCAGCTTTTTGCCTTGTACCCTATGGGCACTCTCTGTATCAAAGACGACAAATTCTCCTTTCAAATAATCTCACGGGGCCACTTCTGCAAAAACTGTATAGAGTCCTCTCCCTTACTTATTTAGTTGAGACCAATTGATTAACCTTTTTTTCCTTGAACTCTTTGGGGGGGATTTATCAAACCTGGTGTAAAATAAAACTGGCTTAGTTGCCCATAGCAACCAATCAGATTGCACTTTTCATTTTTTCAACTAACTAACTAAGCCAGTTTTCCTTTACTCCAGTTTTGATAAATTTCCCCCTGTATTTTCTTTCAGAGCAGTCGCCAATTTTTCTTTACAGTCATCAAGGTCTTGTTCCAGGTTTGCTATCTTTATTTCTGTATCTTTAATTTGGTCCCTTATTTTGTCGACTCAATGAGATAGCATTACTACTCCCAACTTGGACAACAGCATCTTAATAGAAGTATATTTTTTAACTGCTGCTAAGATCTCCATCCTCCATTAAAATGTCACCTTCCTTTTTATCCTTTCCATCAGCACCTTCACCCTCTCCACCTCCAGTGCAACAACTCTTGATCCTACTACATTGCCCACAGTTAATTCCTATCTCCCATCTGGGTTCAAGTTCCTCAGATCCTCGTCACACTTCTGAATAGCAGCCTTCACCACCACAGCATGCCAATGGCTTGGCACTTCCACTGCCTTGCCCTAGCACATGGCAAGGAGGATGATGAAGATAATGTCATCAGGGGGAGGGGATCAATGCGTGGCACATCCTACATCATGTCGCTCATGTTCCACCCACCATGTTAAATTTACATCCTTAACATCCTCTCACCATATTCTGCAGAAACAACTACTGATTTTTTAGTGGTGCAAACAACCTCCTTTGCTTTTATGAAAGTAAATGACTGGTTGTCATATGGTTGTTTCTGACATCATTGACTGAATATAATAGTAATAATAACATTGTGTTTAGAAACGTGATCTTTAACAATTTCTAATTACATTTTATGATTTATTTCAAGGTTGCCTAATAGTGGCTTCATCATAACAGAGAATTGGGTCATAGATAGTAATTTCCACCCACTGAAGTCCTCATTTATAAAAGTGATTAATCACAAAAGGGACAAGTTAACAACAGCAACAAATCAGATGGCAGGTTTATTTTTTAATGAAGATTAGAAAATGAAAATGACTTTTTATCAGCATTTTTTTCTACCTGTCTAATGTGGTTTTCAGTTATATTGAAAAACAACAGACAGATGTTCATGCATACATGTAGGTACCTATAGGTACATGCATGTAAAAAGGAAAGAAAGAAAGGAAAGAAGAAGGAAGAAGGGGGAGAGGAAAGGAGGAAAGAAAGGAAAAAAAAAAAAAGGCCCCCAAGCAAAATAGGCGTTCTGCTGAGTACACATCGGCCAAAATAGGCCAAAAATTTACAGAATCGCCTAAAATTTAGCACTTTTTGAAGTCTCCAAAGGTTGTAACTACAAGAGCAGGACTTAAAGGATTGCATAATTTGGATGTAGTAAAAAAAAAAGGTGGATTTAGAATAGAAGAAGCTTCTGAACATTACATTCAGGAGGTGGGGGCGGAGAGAGATGATGTCATTGTCTTGTCTAAAGACGAATCCTCATCACTGAATAAAATCTTGGGTGCGGTAAAAATAAATGGAGAGTTACAGGTGAAACTCGAAAAATTAGAATATTGTGCAAAGTTTATTTATTTCAGTAATGCAACTTAAAAGGTGAAACTAATATATGAGACTCATTACAAGCAAGATATTTCAAGCCTTTACTTGTTATAATTTGGATGATTATGGCTTATAGCTTATGAAACCCCAAAGTCACAATCTCAGGTACCCTTTGCTCAGGGGGTATGGATTAATTAGCTGACTAGAGTGTGACACTTTGAGCCTAGAATATTGAACCTTTTCACAAAATTCTAATTTTAAGCTGCATTAATGCAATTCCTTTTAATTTGCATTACTGAAATAAATGGACTATTGCACGATATTCTAATTTTTCGAGTTTCACCTGTAATTAAAGACATCTCCACTCAACTTGGGGTATTTCAGACCGATGTGGTTTTGATGAGAGATGATGTTTCCAAAATATGGGACAGAGTTACTACCATAGAAAAATCTGTGGAGGTCCTGGAGAAGGAAGTTAAAATGTTTAAAATGGTTAATACATGTTAATACCACATGTTAATACCCTTAAAAAAATGGTGGATCTGGAAGACAGGTCTAGGCGATGTAATGTGAAAATTGTGGGACTACCAGCAGGTATGGAAGGGTACAATCCTGGTAGTATGGTACAGAGTTTAATTCTGGAGAGGTTTGGAAAGGAGCATTTTTCTCCATTATTTTCTGTGGAAAGGGCCCATCGAGTTCCAGGGGGTAAACCAATTCCTGGAAGGTACCCGCGGATGCTTCTTGCAAAGATACTTATTTCACGAGACAGGGACATGATTTTGAGAAGGGCAAGGGAGTGCCCCCCTATTTTATACAATAGAAATAGACTGTCCTTTTTTCCAGATTTTTCTAAGGACATTCAAGATAGGAGACGCAGTTATACCGAGGTTTAGAGACGACTTCGTCAAAAGAACATCAAATATTTATTTGTTTATCCAGCTCAACACTGGGACTTATTTTTTGACACACCTGACTCTGTGGTAGACTGGTTAGACCAGAATAATATCTGATCTTCTTTTTTTCATTGTGGCTGGTGGGGGGGGGGGGGATAAGGAGATGTGGTCTCAGTTGAGAGATCTGTCCTAAGATGGTGGCGGATCAAGAGTTGCAGGGGTGGAGGTGGGGGGTGGGGAGGTATGTCGTTTGTTTGGTGGGTTGCGATGCGTCTCCCATTTTTTTTTTTTTCCTTTTTCTGGTTGATTGAAGTCGGTCAGAATCCTAACCTAGAACTGAGGGGGAGATCCCTCGACTCGGTGGGAGATAGGCCGTGCAGACCTATCACTCCACATTCACCAGCTATTCAAGAGGAGAAACGTTATTAATTCATAAAAGGATTGATTTTGTCTGCCGGGCCTCCTCCATCAATAAGCAAGGGAGATATGTTTTTCTTTATTGGAATTTATTTGGGAAATTATGTATTTTGGCTTTTATTTATATTCCTCCCCCTTTTTCTCTCTCTATGTACTTAACTGTTTATTAACCTTTATTGACCAGTGGCCTGAATGCCCTGTCATTGTGACGGGGGATTTTAATTGTGTTATTGATCCAGAAAAGGATAGGGTCTCTATGGAGAGAGATATGTATATAGCCCATCAAGAGTCTCCTTTGTCCCGTTTCTGCCAGGAATCTGGCTTTGTGGATATATGGGGATATTTAGGAAAGGGGAAACGAGTATATTCTTGTGTTAGTAAATCTGGGAAATCGATGTCTACGATAGATCTAGCCCTTATAAATAAAAACAATTTGAAATATATAAAACCTATGAAATATGAAGATAGGTCTTTATCTGATCACCTACCTCTCTATTGAGTTATGTATGATGGATGATAAATATAGTGCTAGGCCTCCATTTAGACTAAACCCTCATTGGATTTTTATAATGGATAACCATAAATTGATAAAACAGGAGATAGAACTCTTTTGGGATAGTAATTATAACTCAGCAATGACCCATTTGGTATGGGATGCATTTAAGGCCTTTATGAGGGGGGAAGGAGTGTTTATTAGTAATATTTTTAATTAACAAAAATAGTTATGCTAAGAAAGAGAGAGTTTTTTAAGAAGCTGTGGCCGTTGCTATGGATGAGTTTTCCAGTAAGAATACAAAACAAACTAGGGAAACTATGCAGAGGACAAATCAGGCGTTTTCTGACTTTCTTCTGGATAAGGCCCAGCAAAAGCTTTTTTTCAGGGACAAAAATATTTTTCTGAATCAGGTCGCCCAGGGAAAATGCTGGTTAGGGTGATAGCTAATCAGGATCCCCAAAAAGAAATAGTTAGCATTCGCTCTCCTGAAGGCATAATTATTCAAAATCAGGAATCCATTATAGAAGCATTTGTGAAACACTTTCTGGAATTATATAAATCAGAAAATAGTGTTTCAGATGAAGCGATCGATTCATATCTGGATTCTATCTCTCTTCCAGTCCTTACAGATATCCAAAGAGAATCCCTTGACGCGGACCTCTCCTTGCCAGAGTTAGAGGCTGCTTTGAAAATTTGTACGGGAGACTCCTCTCCAGGATCTGATGGACTCCCATATAAATTTTATCATTAATATAGGGAGGTTGTTCTTCCCCATCTTCTGAAGGTATTTATTGAGGCAATAGAGGACGGTAGTCTTCCAGAATCAATGACAGAGGCTGTAATAGTACTATTATTGAAAAAAGGTAAAGATCCCCTAGATATGGGTTCATATAGGCCGATTTCTTTGCTAAACACAGACGTGAAGCTTCTCTCAAGGATTCTTTCCATCAGGTTGTCAAAATTTATTTCATCCATTATACATCCTGACCAAAATGGGTTTATTCCTAATAAGGGTACCCATAATAATTTACACCGCTTTTTTGCCAATATTCAGCCCCCCCTGGGGGGGGGTCTCTCGCTGCATCCTGTCCCTGGATGCCTCTAATGCCTTTGACAGGGTGGAGTGGAGATTCCTCTGGAGGGTGGGAGAAAAGATGGGATTTGGAATTAAGTTTATAAATATGGTTAGGCTTTTGTATAAATCCCCTAAGGCGAGGTTGAATATTAATAAGATGCTTACAAGGTGTATTTCCTTGGAGAGAGGTACCCGTCAAGGATGTCCATTATCCCCATTACTATTTGATATTTATATTGAGCCCCTTGCTGTTAGGGTCAGGCAGGAACCTATGATTTAAGAATTTGGGATACTGGGAATAGAAGATCTATTCTTATGCATAAAAAAAAAAATATATATAAACAAAAAAATAAAATGAATTCTAATGTAATGTGTGTGTCTTAGATTGAACTTCAGCAATACAAAATTTGGTAGTGGTTTTGCTTTTTGGTCATTGAGACACTTATCAGGTGATGCACCACATGGGGTGCAGTAATGGCAGTCTTGCTTTTGTTAGGGTAGGTTCACACTTGTGCTAAACCAGCAGAGAACAGCTTGCCAGAGTTCACTGGATCTGGCCTAATAAGGGTACCCATAATAATTTACACCACCTTTTTGCCAATATTCAGCCCCCCCGGGGGGGGGGGGGGGTCTCTCGCTGCATCCTGTCCCTGGATGCCTCTAATGCCTTTGACAGGGTGGAGTGGAGATTCATCTGGAGGGTGGGAGAAAAGATGGGATTTGGAATTAAGTTTATAAATATGGTTAGGCTTTTGTATAAATCCCCTAAGGCGAGGTTGAATATTAATAAGATGCTTACAAGGTGTATTTCCTTGGAGAGAGGTACCCGTCAAGGATGTCCATTATCCCCATTACTATTTGATATTTATATTGAGCCCCTTGCTGTTAGGGTCAGGCAGGATCCTATGATTTAAGGATCTGGGATACTGGGAATAGAAGATCGTATTTCCTTATATGCCGATGATGTTTTATTTTATATACAACATACTAATTCTACACTTTTGAGGGTTATTCGAGTTGTTAACTCCTTTGGTGAAGTTTCGGGTCTTGATATTATTTGGTCTAAAACTATTCTTATGCATTTAAAAAAAAAAAAAACTATAAACAAAAAAATAAAATGAATTCTAATGTAATGTGTGTGTCTTAGATTGAACTTCAGCAATACAAAATTTGGTAGTGGTTTTGCTTTTTGGTCATTGAGAGACACTTATCAGGTGATGCACCACATGGGGTGCAGTAATGGCAGTCTTGCTTTTGTTAGGGTAGGTTCACACTTGTGCTAAACCAGCAGAGAACAGCTTGCCAGAGTTCACTGGATCTGGCCTAGCTGGATACTGCTATTCGCCACCAGAAGCCATTGACTATAAAGGGAACGGTAGGGGATCCATCCGTTTTCTGGCATGTGCCGGTTTTTGTCAGTTTGAAACATGGCATTTCGTGGTCAGATCTCTGCTGGATTCCATTATAGTCAAATAACGGCAGTAGATAGGCCGGATCCAGTGAACTCTGGCAGGCTGTTCTGTGCCGGAAAAGCCTGCAGGATGCGTTTAACGCAAGTGTGAACCTACCCTTACCACACAACGCCACATTGTATAAAGACACATGATTGTAGAGAAAACATAGACATTAGAATAGGTGAATTTTGAAATGATCACAAAGAAAAACTAAGGGGGTCATTTGCTATCAAGAAATATGCATATATTAAAGGGCTTCTGTCACCCCCCAAAAATTCATTTTTCATTTTTGGGCATATTAAAATCCTTTTTGGACGACTATTCCCTATATAGGGCTCTTACCTTTTTCTGTGGCTTCGTTTCATAAAAAATCAAGCTTTTAAAATATGCAAATGACTTCACTACCAGCAAGTAGGGCGTCTACTTGCTGGTAGCCGCCGCATCCTCCTTTTAAAAAACCGCCCTCTCCTCCAGTTGATTGACAGGGCCAGCGAGCGTTCTCCTCCTCCGGCTGGCCCTGTCAGCATTTCAAATCCCGCGCCTGCGCCTTACGTGTCTTCATTCGGCGCAGGCGGTCTGAGAGAAGGACGCTCGCTTCCTCAGCACTCCCTCAGTGCGCCTGCACCGATGATGTCACCTCTAAACCCGAAAGAAGACGTCATCGGCGCAGGCGCACTGAGGGAGTGCTGAGGAAGCGAGCGTCCTATTCTCAGAGCGCCTGCACCGAATGAAGACACGTAAGGCGCAGGCGCAGGATTTGAAATGCTGACAGGGCCAGCCGGAGGAGGAGGAGAGCGCTCGCTGGCCCTGTCAATCAACTGGAGGAGGGGGAGGTTTTTTAAAAGGAGAATGCCGCGGCTACCAGCAAGTAGACGCCCTACTTGCTGGTAGTGAAGTCATTTGCATATTTTAAAAGCTTGATTTTTTATGAAACGAAGCCACAGAACAAGGTAAGAGCCGTATATAGGGAATAGTTATCCAATAAGGATTTTAATATGCCCAAAAATGAAAAATGAGTTTTGGGGGGTGACAGAAGCCCTTTAACCACCTCAGCCCCCAGTGCTTAAACACCCTGAAAGACCAGGCCACTTTTTACACTTCTGACCTACACTACTTTCACCGTTTATTGCTCGGTCATGCAACTTACCACCCAAATGAATTTTACCTCCTTTTCTTCTCACTAATAGAGCTTTCATTTGGTGGTATTTCATTGCTGCTGACATTTTTACTTTTTTTGTTATTAATCGAAATTTAACGATTTTTTTGCAAAAAAATGACATTTTTCACTTTCAGTTGTAAAATTTTGCAAAAAAAACGACATCCATATATAAATTTTGCTCTAAATTTATAGTTCTACATGTCTTTGATAAAAAAAAAATGTTTGGGTAAAAAAAAAATGGTTTGGGTAAAAGTTATAGCGTTTACAAACTATGGTACAAAAATGTGAATTTCCGCTTTTTGAAGCAGCTCTGACTTTCTGAGCACCTGTCATGTTTCCTGAGGTTCTACAATGCCCAGACAGTACAAACACCCCACAAATGACCCCATTTCTGAAAGTACACACCCTAAGGTATTCGCTGATGGGCATAGTGAGTTCATAGAACTTTTTTATTTTTTGTCACAAGTTAGCGGAAAATGATGAATCCGAAAGGTGCTCTTTGGAATGTGGGCCCCTTTGCCCACCTAGGCTGCAAAAAAGTGTCACACATCTGGTATCTCTGTATTCAGGAGAAGTTGAGGAATGTGTTTTGGGGTGTCTTTTTACATATACCCATGCTGGGTGAGATAAATATCTTGGTCAAATGCCAACTTTGTATAAAAAAATGGGAAAAGTTGTCTTTTGCCAAGATATTTCTCTCACCCAGCAAGGGTATATGTAAAATGACACCCCAAAACACATTCCCCAACTTCTCCCGATTACGGAGATACCAGATGTGTGACACTTTTTTGCAGCCGAGGTGGGCAAAGGGGCCCATATTCCAAAGAGCACCTTTCGGATTTCACAGGTCATTTTTTACAGAATTTGATTTCAAACTCCTTACCACACATTTGGGCCCCTAGAATGCCAGGGCAGTATAACTACCCCACAAGTGACCCCATTTTGGAAAGAAGAGACCCCAAGGTATTCGCTGATGGGCATAGTGAGTTCATGGAAGTTTTTATTTTTTGTCACAAGTTAGTGGAATATGAGACTTTGTATGAAAAAAAAAAAAAAAAAAAATAAGCATTTTCCACTAACTTGTGACAAAAAATAAAAAATTCTAGGAACTCGCCATGCCCCTCACGGAATACCTTGGGGTGTCTTCTTTCCAAAATGGGGTCACTTGTGGGGTAGTTATACTGCCCTGGCATTTTCCAGGGGCCCTAATGTGTGGTAAGTAGGTAAATGACCTGTGAAATCCTAAAGGTGCTCTTTGGAATATGGGCCCCTTTGCCCACCTAGGCTGCAAAAAAGTGTCACACATGTGGTATCGCCGTATTCAGGAGAAGTTGGGGAATGTGTTTTGGGGTGTCATTTTACATATACCCATGCTGGGTGAGAGAAATATCTTGGCAAAAGACAACTTTTCCCATTTTTTTATACAAAGTTGGCATTTGACCAAGATATTTCTCTCACCCAGCATGGGTATATGTAAAATGACACCCCAAAACACATTCCCCAACTTCTCCTGAGTACGGCGATACCAGATGTGTGACACTTTTTTGCAGCCTAGATGCGCAAAGGTGCCCAAATTCCTTTTAGGAGGGCATTTTTAGACATTTGGATACCAGACTTCTTCTCACGCTTTGGGGCCCCTAGAATGCCAGGGCAGTATAAATACCCCACATGTGACCCCATTTTGGAAAGAAGACACCCCAAGGTATTCAATGAGGGGCATGGCGAGTTCATAGAAATTTTTTTTTTTGGCACAAGTTAGCGGAAATTGATATTTTTAATTTTTTTCTCACAAAGTCTCCCGTTCCGCTAACTTGGGACAAAAATTTCAATCTTTCATGGACTCAATATGCCCCTCACGGAATACCTGGGGGTGTCTTCTTTCCGAAATGGGGTCACATGTGGGGTATTTATACTGCCCTGGCATTCTAGGGGCCCTAAAGCGTGAGAAGAAGTCCGGAATATAAATGTCTAAAAAATTTTACGCATTTGGATTCCGTGAGGGTATGGTGAGTTCATGTGAGATTTTATTTTTTGACACAAGTTAGTGGAATATGAGACTTTGTAAGAAAAAAAAAAAAAAATTCCGCTAACTTGGGCCAAAAAAATATCTGAATGGAGCCTTACAGAGGGGTGATCAATGACAGGGGGGGTGATCAATGACAGGGGGGGTGATCAATGACAGGGGGGTGATCAATGACAGGGGGGGTGATCAATGACAGGGGGGGTGATCAATGACAGGGGGGTGATCAATGACAGGGGGGTGATCAGGGAGTCTATATGGGGTGATAACCACAGTCATTGATCACGCCCGTGTAAGGCTTCATTCAGACGTCCGGATGCGTTTTGCGGATCCGATCCATCTATCAGTGCATCCGTAAAAATCATGCGGACATCTGAATGGAGCTTTACAGGGGGGTAATCAATGACAGGGGGGTAATCAGGGAGTCTATATGGGGTGATCACCACAGTCATTGATCACACCCCTGTAAGGCTTCATTCAGACGTCCGGATGCGTTTTGCGGATCCGATCCATCTATCAGTGCATCCGTAAAAATCATGCGGACATCTGAATGGAGCTTTACAGGGGGGTAATCAATGACAGGGGGGTGATCAGGGAGTCTATATGGGGTGATCACCACAGTCATTGATCATGCCCCTGTAAGGCTTCATTCAGACGTCCGGATGCGTTTTGCGGATCCGATCCATCTATCAGTGCATCCGTAAAAATCATGCGGACATCTGAATGGAGCTTTACAGGGGGGTAATCAATGACAGGGGGGTGATCACCACAGTCATTGATCATGCCCCTGTAAGGCTTCATTCAGACGACCGATGCGTTTTGCGGATCCGATCCATGTATCAGTGCATCCGTAAAAATCATGCGGACATCTGAATGGAGCTTTACAGGGGGGTGATCAGGGAGTCTATATGGGGTGATCACCACAGTCATTCATCATGCCCCTGTAAGGCTTCATTCAGACGTCCGGATGCGTTTTGCGGATCCGATCCATCTATCAGTGCATCCGTAAAAATCATGCGGACATCTGAATGGAGCTTTACAGGGGGGTAATCAATGACAGGGGGGTAATCAATGACAGGGGGGTGATCAGGGAGTCTATATGGGGTGATCACCACAGTCATTGATCATGCCCCTGTAAGGCTTCATTCAGACGTCCGGATGCGTTTTGCGGATCCGATCCATCTATCAGTGCATCCGTAAAAATCATGCGGACATCTGAATGGAGCTTTACAGGGGGGTAATCAATGACAGGGGGGTGATCACCACAGTCATTGATCATGCCCCTGTAAGGCTTCATTCAGACGTCCGGATGCGTTTTGCGGATCCGATCCATCTATCAGTGGATCCGTAAAAATCATGCGGACGTCTGAATGGAGCTTTACAGGGGGTTGATCAATGACAGGGGGGTAATCAATGACAGGGGGGTGATCAGGGAGTCTATATGGGGTGATCAGGGGTGATCAGGGGTGATTAGGGGTGATCAGGGGCTAATAAGGGGTTAATAAGTGACGGGGGGGGGTGTAGTGTAGTGTAGTGGTGCTTGGTGCTACTTTACTGAGCTACCTGTGTCCTCTGGTGGTCGATCCAAACAAAGGGGACCACCAGAGGACCAGGTAGCAGGTATATTAGACGCTGTTATCAAAACAGCGTCTAATATACCTGTTAGGGGTTAAAAAAAACACATCTCCAGCCTGCCAGCGAACGATCGCCGCTGGCAGGCTGGAGATCAACTCTCTTACCTTCCGTTCCTGTGAGCGCGCGCGCCTGTGTGCGCGCGTTCACAGGAAGTCTCGCGTCTCGCGAGATGACGCGTATATGCGTGACTGCGCAGCGCTGCCACCTCCGGAACGCGATCCTGCGTTAGGCGGTCCGGAGGTGGTTAAGCATATTTCTGGTGCCAATTGCAGCACAAAGGTTATTTGCCCCGCAATCTGCGACTTTTCCCCGCTCACGCCAGGTCTAAAAAAGTGGGCGTAGTGTAGGCGGGCAAGGCTGGCAGGCCTGTCTCATTCATCACTTTATACACAAATGTAAGCCAGGAAGCTGGCTTGCCTTTAGATTGGTGCTGGATACACTTCTTCATAACTTCAGAGGATCCACCGTCAGCTGTAGGGGTTATTAAGACCAGCATCTAAAATGCTGGTCTTAATAAATGACCCCCTAAGAGTATGACACTGGGGATTCAAAGAACACCAAAGAGAATTTTTTTTGTGTCACGCGCCACCCCCCTCTGCTCTGCGCGAGGTATAGCAAGAGTATGTATTTGTTTGAAGTGTTACTTTAATACTCTTTATTAGCTATGAATGGCATGAACACAACAAATGTGAGCCTAGTGGGGAGCTAAGCTGAGTGTAAGGGGGATTTGTTGTAGGACTATAGTAACAGCAATAGTCTGTATTGTTATGCATTCTGTAGAAGCAGGTCAGAGTCTACCCTGGTAGCCATTTGGGCTGAGACTAAAGCCCAAACATTACAGAGATGTTATATGAAAAGAGAACTATAAATGATTCTCAGAATATTGTTCAATTATAATTTAAATTAACATTAAGCACGCAAATAAAAAAAATTAACATGGAAGCATGCTACGCATTTTACTTTCACACATACCTACACACAATGTGCAGCGTAAGACAGACATACTGCGCTTTCGGATCCCAAGCTTTTAAGAATTTTTTTTCTTTGTTTTATTAATTAAGTGAAAATAGCCCCCATCTGTGATTGGCTCGCAGGGTCTGATTCCCATTTAATCACACGGCGCCATCTGGTAAAGCGAAGATACATCTTCCACAGAAGACCATATGTTCTGTGGATTCATGCTCCAGGAACGGAGGCAACGCGTTATCAGGGTTCATATGAGTGTGACAGTAATGATAGAGAGAGGGAGGAAGCTTTACTCCAAACATGGCTTCTTCTAACATGCTGATAAATTAGTCTCATCATCCCTATTTCTATAAATTATGTATATGTCATGCATGTAAATATGTCCTATAGACATTGTAGATGTGGATTTGCTTTATTTTTCTTTCATTCTGTTGGTGTTACTAAGGTACAGTGATACATCAGCTTTGAATCAGAATTACATTTCCATCTAAAATGATTTAGTTTCAGGACTGATTTCATATTCTATTTTAATGGTTATAGTAATATTTCAGAATAACTATTTGCATTGGCTTTGAAATGTTTTTCTGTCTTTTTTAAGGAGAACTACCATAAAGTCCAACGTAAAATAATGTTTAAATAAAGTAAAGAATCTATTAAATCTCCTATTCCATTGGTTGTAGTTACAGGATTCTATGGGAGAACATTTTGCCTGCGTCCCCATGGCAACATTTCCTGCTCCTGTGCTGGTACACCCACTGATCACAATTATTGGGGGCTCCAAGTCCTTTGTGTGAATAAATTCGTAGTGCACATCTGTGATCACCACTCCACTGACTTCTAGTCGACTGTAAAGGTAGCCGGGCACTGTACTCGGCAATCTCAAAGACACAGTATGGAGCGGTAGTCAATTAGGCACTTTACCATACCATAGACACAGGGCTCAGAGTCAATCATTTTCGTGGTCTTTGGAAGCCCAGTGGTCTTAGTACCAGAGATCATACTGTACATTTATAATTTGTGTAGGTGATAAATGTTGTTTGTAGGCCAAACTCTTTAATAATATGTCTGCATTAGGTTTCTTTGAGAAATTGGTTGGGTCAGTTGGGTCTACGTAAATGGTTGTAAGCAGCACTTTAATTAGTAATGCCTTCTATAAAATGACCAGCAAGTTCTTAAAAACTGAAAAACTGTAAGAGAGCTCTGTGAGAGCAGCTTTGAGTGAAACATGGCTTGAGTGCAGATAGACACCATCTGTGTAGGTCTTCGAGTTCTCAAGGAGCATCATGTCAAAATTATGTGTTATAGATACATTATAGGAGATGACATTGGTCTGTGATGAGATTTATTTGTATAGTGCTAACATATAGTATTTCCAGTTACATTAGAGAAAGTGATTGGCCTCTCTGAAATGGTATGTTTTTAGAGCATACTTAAAACTGTGTATGTTGGGTATTAGTTTGATTGTCTGGAGTAACACACACATTACAGAGAATCGTTGTAGCTCAGGAATAGGTCATGGAGATGGCAGTGGGAGGTTTTGATCAGGGAGGATGTTAGTCTTAGATCACTGGCAGAGTGTAAGAGACAGGTAGGGTAACACAATGAGGGAGGAGATGTAGGGAGGTTCTCCCCTGTGGGGAGCTTTGGGTCTGAGAGTAATAACTTTAAATTGTATTCTCAAGTGGATGGCCAGTGCAGTGACTGGCATTGGCTAGAGACATAAGTGTAGAGGTTAGACAGAAAGCTGAACCTGGTCATTGTATTCAGGGTAGACTGGAGAGGAGAGGATTTGAAGCGTGATTGAGTTTAGCTTGAAGGAAAGAGTCAAACATGACACCAAGACAGTGGGCGTGCTGCCTAGGCATTATGGCAGAATCACCCTGTGAGATAGGATTTCCAGATTTAGATTATTTTTTGAAAGATTAAAATCTCGGACCACCAAAGATTTCAAGAATCAAAATGCTTTGTAGACAATGGTATGTTCTCATAGCCATTTTCTCATTGCTCTACTACAGTTACAGGACAACTGCAGTGCTAGACTCATCATAAGATGGACACCACCAGCCCCAGATAGACTGTCATGGTGTCTGTCATTTTACTGCACAAAATAGTGCACTATGCTCCAATTGGATCCTCCATTGCAGAGTAGTCTAATGCTTAGACCTAGCAGAGATTTCTGCTGTTGTAATTCTGACACAACATCCATTGATTGACCATTTGTTTAGAGCATTGTCAGATTTTCATTAACTGAAATCTATTAGACTCTTGAGCACTACACCTTTTTAGCCCTTTCATTCAAGAAAAACAGTTGTAGTCTGAGATTTTCTCATATGTCTCTCTGATATAAAAAAAAATATTTTATCAGGATTTTCCCTTTAAGTACTGCCATCACTGAATTCCAGTAGTCTTTACAAATAAGAGCAATCCTTGCTACCTGATGAGCCAGTGCTACCCTGTAATTTCTACTTACATAGACTCTAACCGAAATAGAAAGACAGAGGCTCAGAATTTCTTCAATTAAAAGCAGGGCTCATATGGTGATGGAATAAATGACGATGGAAATACAAAACCTTTAATAATCAGTCCTAGACTGATTATCTCTGCAAATAATTTTTCAGTCACAGACAACTAATGGGATTGCTCATGATTAGGGCTCGTTCACATGAACGCATGCTGCCCGTTGCCGTATTGCGGACCACATTTGCGGATCCGCAATACACGGGCACCGTTCTGTGTGCATTCCGCATCACGGATGCGGACCCATTCACTTCAATAGGTCCGCAAATCCGGAGGTGCGGAACGGAACACTACAGAGTGCTTTCTGGGGTTCCGTTCTGTGCCTCTGCACCGCAAAAAGATAGAACATGCTCTATCTTTTTGCGGAACGGAGGGATCGCGGACCCATTCAAGTGAATATGTCCATGATCCCCATGCGGCTGGGCCACGGTCGGTGCCTGTGCATTGCGGACCGCAATTTGCGGTCCACAGCATGGGCATGGGCTTCACACGGTCGTGTGAACGAGCCCTTAATGAAATATCTGATATCCTTTTGATGACAAGGTGTTAAAGGGGTTTTATTGACCATAGGATAGGTAATTAATGTCAGATTGCTGGGGGTGCATCACCCTGCACCTACACCATTCAGCTGTTAGTTTCAAATGCAGTTCGATGGAGTAAACAGTATATGTAGCTGGAATACCACAGCTTTGTAAATTGTGTAATGGCCACTCTCAGGTATTGCAGCTCTCATTTACTTGAATCTGAGAATTTTGTATCTGAGAATGGCCACTACACACTGCATAGAGCTGTGGTGTCCTGGCTTCATAGAATCATTACTCCCTGGAACCGTGACTGCAGGTAACATCCGGGTGCCGGGTGTATTATTGACAGATGTACGATTGCATGATTCGATGATTACACAAATTACACTTTTTTTTCTTCCACTTTGCTTAACCCTATATTTTTTCATAAAACGGAAAAACAATCACTAGTCACTGATCACTAACGTAGAAGAGATAAATTACCTATGAAATTATCCTTCTCTTTAGTCCAGGAAACACATACTTTTGGGCTCTGGTGTCCCTGCAAATTAAGACAGGTGTTATGCACTAATTAAACTACTGAAGAGTAAAAAAACTCCACTTTCCCCTAGGCCCTTGTGTCATTATCAAGAAAAAGCCAAGACAATTTGAGAAAAGAAGAACACTTTATTGTAGGAAATAGACATCTGCTGTTGCTTAGTGTGAGGGAAAGTCTTTTTTTTCCCCTTTTTGTAGGTTTTAGGCAGCAGAAATGTAGAATATAGCAACAATACAAGAAAGAGATACAGCTGACAGAAGTACTGTTCAACCATAACCATTTTTTCTGAAGCCTCAGTGTGCAGCCGATAGCATATGATTAGAGTTAAGCGGACACCTGGATGTTCGGGTAAAGTAGGTTCCGCCGAACTTGAAAAAAAAAGTTCGGATTCGGGACCCGAACTTGACCCCGAACCCCATTGAAGTCAATGGGGACCCAAACTTTTGGGCACTAAAATGGCTCTAAAATAGTCCTGGAAATGGCTAGAGGGCTGCAAAAGGCATCAAAATGTGCTTAAGAGCATGACGACTGTTCTGCAAACAAATGTGGATAGGGAAATGACTTAAAATAACATAAAATACAGAAAAATTAAAAATAACAATCTGGATCTAGGAGTAGGAGGTTGAGGAGGCGGTGGATGTGGCGGTGTAGGTTGATGTGGCAGTGTAGGTGGAAGCGGCGGTGAAGGAGGAATAGGTAGCAAACACTGATTTGTGTTATTTTTTTAATTTTTATTGGGACATATAACAAAATAAAACTAAGAATAAGTGCACTTGAGTACAAGAATGGATGGTTGAGGCTGGTATAAATGTCTATTCTGCACAAGGTACGGACAAGTCCTGTGGGATCCATGCCTGGTTCATTTTAATAAACGTGAGATTGTCCACATTGGCTACGGCCTGTGATAATGCTCTCTGCCGTACTAAACACACGTTCACACTATACACTGGCTACAGGGCAGGTCAGCACCTCCAAGGCTGAAAAAGCTTTTCCACATTTTGGCCATGCTAACCCTGCCTTCTCAGGTGCTGGTGGTGCCCCAGCTGAGTTGGCGACCTCTTCCTCCTCCTCTGCCTTTGCCTTGTGCTTCCACTGTGCCCCTGCTGTCAGGTGGGAATGCAATCATCAGCGTGCGCTTGTAGTCGCGCATCTTCCGATCAGTAACAGATGTTTGCACTAAATTTTGTTCCCTGTCAGCAATGCAGAGCAGAGGTTCATTCACGGCAAAAGGGGGTTCATGTCACCCATCAATACAACAGAGGATTTCGAGAGATTTATGCCCCTGTCAGCAATGCAGAGCAGGGGTTCATACACGGCAAAAGGGGGTTTATGTCACCCAGCAATACAACAGAGGATTTTGAGAGATTTAGGCCCCTGTCACCCAGGCACAGCAGAGGTTCATTCACGGCAAAAGGGGGATCATGTCACCTAGCAATACAACAGAGGATTTTGAGAGATTTAGGCCCCTGTCAGCAATGCAGAGCAGGGGTTCATTCACGGGAAAAGGGGGTTCATGTCATCCAGCAATACAACAGAGGATTTAGAGAGATTTAGGCCCCTGTCACCCAGGCACAGCAGGGGATCATTCACGGCAAAAGGGGGATCATGTAACCCAGCAATAAAACAGAGGATTTTGAGAGATTTAGGCCCCTGTCAGCAATGCAGAGCAGGGGTTCATTCACGGCAAAAGGGGGTTCATGTCATCCAGCAATACAACAGAGGATTTAGAGAGATTTAGGCCCCTGTCACCCAGGCACAGCAGGGGATCATTCACGGCAAAAGGGGGATCATGTAACCCAGCAATACAACAGAGGATTTTGAGAGATTTAGGCCCCTGTCAGCAATGCAGAGCAGGGGTTCATTTACGGCAAAAGGGGGTTCATGTCACCCAGCAATACAACAGAGGATTTTGAGAGATTTAGGCCCCTGTCACCCAGGCACAGCAGGGGATTATTCATGGCAAAAGGGGGTTCATGTCACCCAGCAATAGAACAGAGGATTTTGAGAGATTTAGGCCCCTGTCAGCAATGCAGAGCAGAGGTTCATTCACGGCAAAAGGGGGTTCATGTCACCCAGCAATACAACAGAGCATTTTGAGAGATTTAGGCCCCTGTCAGCAATGCACAGCAGGTGGTCATTCATGGCAAAAAGGGGTTCATGACACCTAGCAATAGAACAGAGGATTTTGAGAGATTTAGGCCCCTGTCAGCAATGCAGAGCAGGGGATCATTCACGGCAAAAGGGGGTTCATATCACCCAGCAATACAACAGAGGACTTTGAGAGATTTAAGCTCCTGTCACACAAGCACAGCAGGGGTTCATTCACGGCAAAAGGGGGATCATGTCACCCAGCAATACAACAGAGGATTTTGAGACATTTAGGCCCCTGTCAGCAATGCAGAGCAGGGGTTCATTCACGGCAAATGGGGGTTCATGTCACCCAGTATTACAACAGAGGATTTTGAGAGATTTAGGCCCCTGTCACCCAGGCACAGCAGGGGTTCATTCACGGCAAAAGGGGGATCATGTCACCCAGCAATAGAACAGAGCATTTTGAGAGATTTAGGCCCCTGTCAGCAATGCAGAGCAGGGGTTCATTCACGGCAAAAGGGGATTCATGTCACACAGCAATACAACAGAGGATTTTGAGAGATTTAGGCCCCTGTCAGCAATGCTGTCACGGATGGTGTACAGGAAACAAGACAATACCAGATAAACAATGTCTCTCTGGATCCACAACTAAGGAACAAAGGGAGACCCCTGCAATAGACCTGCCGCTCTCCCTCACTGCTCAGCCTATGCGAACACCCCAAAGGTGGATGGCCGCATATCCACGTTCCTCGGCTATCTATTACCTGAAGACCCTACAATAGTGAAGGGACACGACCACCGGCTCCCTACACTGACACGGAGGGAGTCAGGGTCACCTGGATCCAGAAAAGACAAAATCATAAATACATAAACAGCACTTATCTTGCAGACGACTGAGGACTGGGAACTGGGAACTGGGAACAGCATGCGCACACACACTCCAGGAAGTTGTATCAGCCGCACACTACTGCATTATGGGGAGGAACTTAAAGGGTAGCAATCAGTCCAACTGCATGACAGCTGAGATAGACTAACGAGATGAGAAACTAAACCAAAACAAAGAAATTCAAGGAGGAGGATCTGAGAAGCTCCTGTGAGCGCTTCTCAGCTGTCTGGCTGTGACAAATGCAGAGCAGGGGTTCATTCACGGCAAAAGGGGGTTCATGTCACCCAGCAATACAACAGAGGATTTTGAGAGATTTAGGCCCCTGTCAGCAATGCAGAGCAGAGGTTCATTCACGGCAAAAGGGTGTTCATGTCACCCAGCAATACAACAGAGCATTTTGAGAGATTTAGGCCCCTGTCACCCAGGCACTGCAGGGGTTCATTCACGACAAAAGGGGGATCATGTCACCCAGCAATACAACAGAGGATTTTGAGAGATTTAGGCCCCTGTTAGCAATGCAGAGCAGGGGTTCATACACGGCAAAAAGGGGTTCATGTCACCCAGCAATACAACAGAAGATTTTGAGAGATTTAGGCCCCTGTCAGCAATGCAGAGCAGGGGTTCATTCATGGCAAAAGGGGGTTCATGTCACCCAGCAATACAACAAAGGATTTTGAGAGATTTAGGCCCCTGTCACCCAGGCACAGCAGAGGTTCATTCACGGCAAAAGGGGGATCATGTCACCCATCAATACAACAGAGCATTTTGAGAGATTTAGGCCCCTGTCACCCAGGCACTGCAGGGGTTCATTCACGACAAAAGGGGGTTCATGTCATCCAGCAATACAACAGAGGATTTAGAGAGATTTAGGCCCCTGTCACTCAGGCACAGCAGGGGTTCATTCACGGCAAAAGGGGGTTCATGTCACCCAGCAATAGAACAGAGGATTTTGAGAGATTTAGGCCCCTGTCAGCAATGCAGAGCAGGGGTTCATTCACGGCAAAAGGGGGTTCATGTCATCCAGCAATACAACAGAGGATTTAGAGAGATTTAGGCCCCTGTCACCCAGGCACAGCAGGGGATCATTCACGGCAAAAGGGGGATCATGTAACCCAGCAATACAACAGAGGATTTTGAGAGATTTAGGCCCCTGTCAGCAATGCAGAGCAGGGGTTCATTCACGGCAAAAGGGGGTTCATGTCACCCAGCAATACAACAGAGGATTTTGAGAGATTTAGGCCCCTGTCACCCAGGCACAGCAGGGGATTATTCATGGCAAAAGGGGGTTCATGTCACCCAGCAATAGAACAGAGGATTTTGAGAGATTTAGGCCCCTGTCAGCAATGCAGAGCAGAGGTTCATTCACGGCAAAAGGGGGTTCATGTCACCCATCAATACAACAGAGCATTTTGAGAGATTTAGGCCCCTGTCACCCAGGCACAGCAGGTGGTCATTCATGGCAAAAAGGGGTTCATGACACCTAGCAATAGAACAGAGGATTTTGAGAGATTTAGGCCCCTGTCAGCAACGCAGAGCAGGGGTTCATTCACGGCAAAAGGGGGTTCATATCACCCAGCAATACAACAGAGGACTTTGAGAGATTTAAGCTCCTGTCACACAAGCACAGCAGGGGTTCCTTCACGGCAAAAGGGGGATCATGTCACCCAGCAATACAACAGAGGATTTTGAGACATTTAGGCCCCTGTCAGCAATGCAGAGCAGGGGTTCATTCACGGCAAATGGGGGTTCATGTCACCCAGCAATACAACAGAGGATTTTGAGAGATTTAGGCCCCTGTCACCCAGGCACAGCAGGGGTTCATTCACGGCAAAAGGGGGATCATGTAACCCAGCAATAGAACAGAGCATTTTGAGAGATTTAGGCCCCTGTCAGCAATGCAGAGCAGGGGTTCATTCACGGCAAAAGGGGATTCATGTCACACAGCAATACAACAGAGGATTTTGAGAGATTTAGGCCCCTGTCAGCAATGCTGTCATGGATGGTGTACAGGAAACAAGACAATACCATATAAACAATGTCTCTCTGGATCCACAACTAAGGAACAAAGGGAGACCCCTGCAATAGACCTGCCGCTCTCCCTCACTGCTCAGCCTATGCGAACACCCCAAAGGTGGATGGCCGCATATCCACGTTCCTCGGCTATCTATTACCTGAAGACCCTACAATAGTGAAGGGACACGACCACCGGCTCCCTACACTGACACGGAGGGAGTCAGGGTCACCTGGATCCAGAAAAGACAAAATCATAAATACATAAACAGCACTTATCTTGCAGACGACTGAGGACTGGGAACTGGGAACTGGGAACAGCATGCGCACACACACTCCAGGAAGTTGTATCAGCCGCACACTACTGCATTATGGGGAGGAACTTAAAGGGTAGCAATCAGTCCAACTGCATGACAGCTGAGATAGACTAACGAGATGAGAAACTAAACCAAAACAAAGAAATTCAAGGAGGAGGATCTGAGAAGCTCCTGTGAGCGCTTCTCAGCTGTCTGGCTGTGACAGTACCCCTCCCTCTAGGAGTGGACTCCGGACACTCAGAGCCCACCTTCTCAGGATGGGACCTATGGAAAGCCCTGATGAGACGAGAGGCCTTAATGTCCGTCACTGGGACCCACATCCTCTCCTCAGGACCATAACCCTCCCAATGAACGAGGTACTGGAGGGAACCGCGGACAAGACGAGAATCCACAATCCTAGAGACCTGAAATTCAAGATTTCCATCAACCATAATCGGAGGAGGAGGCAAAGGCGAGGGTACAATAGGTTGAACATAAGGTTTCAATAAGGACTTATGAAAAACATTATGGATCTTCCAAGTCTGAGGAAGATCAAGACGGTAGGCAACAGGATTGATGACAGACAGGATCTTGTAAGGCCCAATAAACCTAGGACCCAACTTCCAGGAGGGAACCTTCAATTTGATATTCTTGGTAGACAACCACACCAGATCACCAACATTCAGGTCCGGACCAGGCACACGTCTCTTATCCGCCACACGCTTATATCTCTCACTCATGCTCTTTAGATTATCCTGAATCTTTTGCCAAATAGATGACAAAGACGAGGAGAATCTGTCCTCATCAGGCAAACCAGAAGAGCACTCTCCCGAGAAAGTACCAAACTGCGGATGGAACCCATATGCACCAAAAAATGGTGACTTATCAGAGGACTCCTGACGACGGTTATTTAAAGCAAACTCAGCAAGGGACAAAAAAGAACACCAATCCTCCTGATTCTCCGCCACAAAACAGCGCAGATATGTCTCCAGATTCTGATTGACGCGCTCTGTCTGGCCATTCGACTGCGGATGGAAAGCAGAAGAGAATGACAACCGAACCCCCAAGCGAGAACAGAAAGCCTTCCAGAATCTGGAAACAAACTGCGTGCCCCTATCAGAGACTATGTCTGAAGGAATCCCATGCAATTTGACAATGTGGTCAATAAATGCCTGCGCCAGCGTCTTAGCATTGGGCAAACCAGGAAAAGGGATAAAATGCACCATTTTGCTAAAACGGTCCACCACCACCAGAATCACAGACTTCCCCGAGGAACGAGGCAAGTCCGTTATGAAGTCCATGGACAGATGTGTCCAAGGACGGGAAGGAATGGGCAAAGGAAGGAGAGGACCTGATGGCCGTGAATGAGGGACCTTGGCACGAGCGCAAGTCTCGCAAGCTGCCACAAAACCCTCAACCGACTTACGAAGCGCAGGCCACCAGAATCTCCGAGCGATGAGGTCCAGTGTGGCTCTTGCCCCCGGGTGCCCAGCAAGGACCGTGTCGTGGTGTTCTTTAAAAATCTTGTGTCTCAAAGCGAGAGGCACAAACAACCTCCTAGGAGGACAAAGATCAGGAGCTTCTGACTGGGCTGCCTGCACCTCTGCCTCCAATTCAGGAAAAAGAGCAGAGACCACCACACCTTCAGCCAAAATGGGACCCGGGTCTTCAAAATTCCCACCTCCCGGAAAACAACGTGACAGGGCATCTGCCTTCACATTCTTAACCCCAGGGCGGAACGTAACAACAAAATTAAACCTTGAAAAGAACAAAGACCATCTGGCCTGTCTCGGGCTCAGACGCTTGGCTGACTCCAAGTAGGCCAGATGGCGCTAGCCAATGGCGCTATTCCTCAAAAGCCAACTTGATGGCCAACAATTCCCTATCTCCCACATCATAATTTCTCTCTGCGGAGGAGAGTTTCTTTGAGAAAAAGGCACACGGTTGCCATTTGGCAGGAGAGGAACCCTGAGACAAGACCGCACCCACCCCTACCTCAGAAGCATCAACCTCAACTATGAAGGGTAACGAAATATCAGGTTGTACTAGGATTGGAGCGGAAGCAAAACTCTCCTTGATATTAGAAAAGGCCTTACGCGCCTCTACCGACCAGGAAGAAAAATCTACCCCCTTTCTGGTCATATCAGTGGGTAATTCAAAATAAATTTCCTGTAATAATTGGCAAAGCCCAAAAAACGCATCAGCGCCTTCTGATTCTCAGGAAGCTCCCACTCAAGCACAGCGCGGACCTTCTCGGGGTCCATGCGAAAACCAGAAGCGGAGACAAGAAACCCCAGAAATTGGATCTCTGGAACCGCAAACACACATTTTTCCAGTTTCGCGTATAATTTATTCTCCCGCAGGATGAGCAAGACCTGACGTAAGTGTTCCTTATGAGTCTTGAAATCAGGAGAAAAAATCAAAATGTCATCCAAATACACTAATACAAATTTTCCCATTAAATGATAAAAAATGCTGTTGACGAAATGTTGAAAAACGGCTGGAGCATTCATCAAACCAAAAGGCATAACCAAATTCTCAAAATGGCCCTCAGGGGTATTGAAAGCCATCTTCCATTCGTCTCCTTCTCTGACCCTAACCAGGTTGTATGCCCCTCTTAGGTCTAATTTGGAAAATACTTTAGCCCCAACAACCTGGTTAAACAGGTCCGGGATCAGAGGAAGCGGATAAGGATCACGAATAGTGATACTGTTCAGCTCCCTGAAATCCAGACAAGGTCTTAAAGAACCATCTTTTTTCTTAACAAAGAAAAAACCAGCGGCAACAGGTGACTTCGAGGGTCGTATGTGTCCTTTTCTCAGACTCTCAGAGATATAAGCCCGCATAGCGACCCTCTCAGGTTGGGAGAGATTGTATAAACGAGATTTAGGCAGCTTGGCGCCTGGGATGAGATTATTAGGGCAATCATACTCCCTGTGCGGAGGTAAACCCTGAACTCCACTCTCAGAGAAGACATCCAAAAATTCAGAGAGGAAAGGTGGTACAGTCTTAGTAGAAACCTCAGAAACAGATGTTATGAGGCAATTCTCTCTGCAAAAGTTACTCCAACCATTTATTTGCCTCGCTTGCCAATCAATGGTGGGGTTATGTTTAGTGAGCCAGGGTAGCCCCAACACTAGAGGAGTAGGCAAACCGCTAAGGACGAAACATGACACATCCTCAACATGAGCATCACTCACAATTAAACGGATATTGTGAACTATGCCCTTTAATGATTTCTGAGAAAGTGGAGCTGAATCAATAGCAAAAACAGGAATATCCTTTCCCAAAGTGCATACCTGGAAACCATGAGTTATTGCAAATTGATTATCAATGAGGTTGACAGCTGCTCCACTATCCACAAAAATCTCACAAAAAATGCTCTTGCTCTCTAGCGCCACCCTAGCAGGCAGGACAAAACGGGAACTACAAGCAAACGGAAAACCTTCAATTTCCGCCTCAACCCTGCCAATAGTAACAGACGGAACATTTTTAAAAGATTTTTTCCTTTTTGTCTCTTTATTACTCCCAGAAAACTGCCTGAATCTCCTAGAGGGACAAACATTTGCCAGATGATTTATACCTCCACAACAAAAACAAACCCTCCCCTGCCGGCTGAATCTTCCATTGTCAGAGGCAATCAACCCCAGCTGCATGGACTCCTACTCAGAAGGGGCTGACAGCGACTGAGACCCCTGTGCACAGAATGAGACCGCTGCACTGTCCCGGGACTGAGTATGACAGGAAGGAGAGATCTCTCCTCTCTCTCTAAGACGCCTGTCAATACGAACAGCCTGAGACATAGCAGAATCCAAGGAGGTAGGTCTTTCATGAAAGGCAAATGCATCTTTCAATCCCTCTGAAATACCATAGCAAAATTGACTTCGGAGTGCAGCATCATTCCAACCCGTATCTGCTGCCCATCTCCGAAATTCTGAACAGTATATCTCTGCGGATTTTTTACCCTGGCATAACAGACGTAGTCTAGACTCAGCCAGAGCAATACGATCCGGATCATCATATATCTGACCCAGGGCTAAAAAGAATTCATCCACTGAACGAAGGGGCCGTGCCCACTCCGGCAGCGAAAAGGCCCAGGACTGAGCGTTACCCCTGAGCAGCGATATAATGATCCCCACCCTCCGTTCTTCATCACCAGAAGAATGGGGAAGAAGGCGAAAATGGAGTTTGCAAGCCTCTCTAAAACGCACAAAATTCTCACTACCCCCGGAGAACGTATCCGGGAGCGAGATCTTAGGCTCAGCACAAACTCCATGAACGCAGGCTGAACCGGTCACTTGAAACTGAAAAAAAGTCTTACGGAGATCAGCTACCTCCAAAGAAAGACCCTGAAAGCGTTCAGCCAAAAGTGAAACCGGATCCATGCTTGAGACGGTTTTGGCGGCTGATAATGTCACGGATGGTGTACAGGAAACAAGACAATACCATATAAACAATGTCTCTCTGGATCCACAACTAAGGAACAAAGGGAGACCCCTGCAATAGACCTGCCGCTCTCCCTCACTGCTCAGCCTATGCGAACACCCCAAAGGTGGATGGCCGCATATCCACGTTCCTCGGCTATCTATTACCTGAAGACCCTACAATAGTGAAGGGACACGACCACCGGCTCCCTACACTGACACGGAGGGAGTCAGGGTCACCTGGATCCAGAAAAGACAAAATCATAAATACATAAACAGCACTTATCTTGCAGACGACTGAGGACTGAGAACTGGGAACTGGGAACAGCATGCGCACACACACTCCAGGAAGTTGTATCAGCCGCACACTACTGCATTATGGGGAGGAACTTAAAGGGTAGCAATCAGTCCAACTGCATGACAGCTGAGATAGACTAACGAGATGAGAAACTAAACCAAAACAAAGAAATTCAAGGAGGAGGATCTGAGAAGCTCCTGTGAGCGCTTCTCAGCTGTCTGGCTGTGACAAATGCAGAGCAGGGGTTCATTCACGGCAAAAGGGGGTTCATGTCACCCAGCAATACAACAGAGGATTTTGAGAGATTTAGGCCCCTGTCAGCAATGCAGAGCAGAGGTTCATTCACGGCAAAAGGGTGTTCATGTCACCCAGCAATACAACAGAGCATTTTGAGAGATTTAGGCCCCTGTCACCCAGGCACAGCAGGTGGTCATTCACGGCAAAAAGGGGTTCATGACACCTAGCAATAGAACAGAGGATTTTGAGAGATTTAGGCCCCTGTCAGCAATACAGAGCAGGGGTTCATTCACGGCAAAAGGGGGTTCATATCACCCAGCAATACAACAGAGGACTTTGAGAGATTTAAGCTCCTGTCACACAAGCAGAGCAGGGGTTCATTCACGGCAAAAGGGGGATCATGTCACCCAGCAATACAACAGAGGATTTTGAGACATTTAGGCCCCTGTTGTCAGGAAGCAGGGGGTGTTACCCCTACTCTGGGACCACGGGCACGGCGCAGGGCACGGGTTCCCCTTTAGCTCGGTAGAACACCTGGTGCCCGAGGTGTGGGTGCACGGCGTGTGCGCAGTACACAGGCTGCTCGCACATTTCCGGGTGCATAGAGTTCCTGCATTATCCGGCTGTCAGGTGTGAGCCTTGCTGAGGGAGATTCCCAGTACACACCTTCCACCTTCCTCGCCTGTCATTGGTTCCTGGGAGGGTGGTTCCTACCTTCCCTGGCTATAAAGACCTGGCCTGAGCTCTGGTTCATTGCTGAGTTATTCCACCTTATGGTGAACACCTAGCCTCCCTGCAGATCCTTCTATTGCCTGTTGTTTCTTTGTATCCTTCCCTGCTACTGACCCCTGGACTGTCTTCCGCCTTGAACCTTCGCTGCCTGCCTCGACCCGGATTGGACATTGACTACCCCTCTTGGATTATCCCTAAACTTGTACCGCGTTCTGGGCTGTCAGCTGCTTACTGCCAGTGGGTTCCGCATCCCACTACTGGCTCCCTGGGAGGTTCTGACAGAATAACTCAGCCTTCACCATGGAACCCGCAAAAGCAGTGGATCCCATGACGGCCATGACCCAGCAACTTAACCTCATGACGCAGGCCTTCCAGGAGATGCAAGCGAGTCATGAGCACTTGCTGCAGAGGGTTGCCACACAGGAGCAGCGCATCGCAGAGCGCACCGCGCTACCACCCTCGCCTCCCCCGCCGGCGCGCACCCTGGAAGTGGTCTCTAGCGAGCCGTCAGTCAGCCTCTCTGAGCGGTTTTCACGAGATCGGAGGAAGTACCGCTCCTTCATCATCTCCTGCGAGCTGTTGTTTTCCCTGAAGCCACGTACATATGCCACGGACTTCGTCAAGGTACGCACAGCAATTTCCTTGCTCTCAGGGCCTCCCCAGACCTGGGCGCACCAACTCCTACTAGCCGATGACCCAGTGCTGGCATCCTGGAAGTCCTTTGCCGCAGCTATGCAAAAACTTTATGATGACCCCCTGCGTTCTTCAACCGCCAGGGGTACCTTGCGCACCCTCCGCCAGGGCAGACGTCCAGTGGAGGATTACATCATGGAATTCCGTGAGGTAGCCCCGGATACGGGCTTGAACGAGGTGGCCTTGATTGACCAGTTCCGCATCGGTTTGTCCGAGCAGCTCAAGGATGAGCTCGCCCGCATTGGGGTGTCGGGCTTCTTGGGGGGCCTGATGGACTCAGTAACCCACCTGGATCGCCGCTTCCGGGAAAGACGACAGGAGCGACATCAGACCCCGCCTCTAACGGAGCGCCGGTTGGAACCCTTAAGGCTTCCTGTTCCTGTGGCGGCAGACGGTAACCAGGAGGAGCCGATGCAGATCGGGGCTGTTCGGGGTCCCCCGTCCACGATGGAGAGAACCAGGAGAAGAACCTTGCATCTGTGTTTATACTGCGCAAAACCGGGCCATTTCCTGAAGGACTGTCCCATCAAACCTCCCGAAGGTAGGCCGGTGACACCCACGGTATGCATTAACCTACCTATGTATAACAACTCGTCTCATCTCCCCATCCCTGTTTCCCTGCAGCTGGGCAACAACAATATTGATCTCTCTGCCATCATTGATTCGGGCGCAAGCAGCTGTTTTATGGACAAGGATCTGGCTTCCCAACTAGGCATCCCGTTGCGCCCTAAGAAGAACCCATCCCAGCTTCATCTGGTGGATGGCAGCACCCTAAAGACGGGACCTATCGCCATGGAATCACATCCCTTGTTCCTCCGCATCGGCCTTTACCATTCCGAGAAGATCGTGTGGGACATCGTGCCTTCCCCCTTGTTTCCAGTCATTTTAGGCATCCCCTGGCTTAGGAGACACAACCCCACGATTAACTGGACCTCTGGCTCCATCACCTTCACGCCCCCCTCCGGTTCTCCTATTCATGCGTCTCCGGCTCCTAGCCCTCCTACGGTTCTGGGCACCGTTGAACACAGACTACCCGACAAATATCGGGACTATGCAGACGTTTTTGAAAAAAAAGGAGCAGACGCCTTGCCACCACACAGGCCTTATGATTGCTCCATTGACCTGCTCCCTGGAGCCCCACTGCCGTACGGACGCTTGTACAATCTGTCCGAACCCGAGACCAGGGCCCTGAAGGACTACATAGAGGAGAGCCTAGCGAAGGGGTTCATCCGTCCCTCGACCTCTCCAGTTGGGGCCGGCATCTTCTTTGTGGGGAAAAAAGATGGGGGTCTCCGGCCCTGTGTCGATTACCGGGCCCTGAACGACATCACCAAGAAGAACCGGTACCCACTCCCTCTCATTCCCGACTTGCTGGACAGAGTTAAGGATGCCCGTTTCTTCACCAAGATCGACCTCCATGGGGCCTACAATCTGATTCGTGTCAGGGAGGGGGATGAGTGGAAGACAGCATTCCGCTCACGGTTTGGGCACTACAAGTACCTTGTCATGCCCTTCGGGCTCTGTAACGCCCCTGCCACTTTTCAGTGCTTCATCAATGACGTCTTCCGTGACCTGTTGGATACCCATGTTGTGGTATATCTGGACGATATCCTTGTCTTCTCCAGATCACTGCCACAACATGAACGGCATGTCAAATCGGTGCTCCAGCGTCTGCGGACCCACAGTCTCTATGGCAAGCTTGAAAAAGGCACCTTCGAAGTCTCGTCCATTGAGTTCCTGGGCTACATCCTATCCCCAGGTCGAGTGGAGATGGACCCCAGGAAGATCCAGGCCGTCCAGAATTGGCCTGTCCCCCGCAATCGGCGGATGGTGCAGCAGTTCATTGGTTTTGCCAATTTTTACCGCCGATTCATTCGGAACTTTTCAGCGATCTGCGCTCCCATTACTGCTCTGACCAGGAGCAACACCCTGTTTGAATGGACCCCGAAGGTCCAACAGGCATTCCAGCACCTTAAGAGGCTGTTCACACAGGCACCTATACTGGTACAACCGGACGCCTCTTGCCCGTTTTTTCTGGAGACCGACGCCTCCGAGGGGGCTATCGGGGCTGTTCTCTCCCAGGTCCAAGGGGAGAAGCAGCTTCTCCATCCCGTTGCCTTTTATTCCCGCAAACTCACCGGGGCCGAACGCAACTATGATGTGGGTGAGAGGGAGCTGCTCGCCATCAAGGACGCCCTGGAGGAATGGAGACATTTGCTGGAAGGAGCCGAAAACCCTGTGGTGGTGTACACCGACCATCGCAACCTCGAATATCTCCGCAGTGCCAAGCGACTGCGTCCTCGACAAGCCAGGTGGGCTCTCTTTTTCTCCCGTTTTCGCCTCCAGATTACCTATCGACCGGGATCCAAGAACGGCAAGGCTGATGCCTTGTCCCGTATGTGCTCCTCCGAGGCCGATCCTGCACCTCCGGAACCGATCCTGCCAGCCGCATACTTTCTAGCCACCCAACACTCCTTGATCGAGAGGATCCGACGGGCCAGCATGCCAGCTCCAGAGGAGGCAGCCCATCTGCCAATGAAGCAGGGGCTTTGTTACCACCAACAGTGGATCTACGTCCCAGTCTCCCAGCGACTGCCTGTACTACAGCATCACCATGACCACCCCACAGCAGGCCACCGAGGAAGGCGCAACACCACGGAATGCATCCTACGTCAGTTTTGGTGGCCCTCTTTGGCAGCCGACGTACGCTCCTTCATAGAGTCTTGTTCCGTGTGTGCACTCTACAAACGTCCCACCTCAAAACCTGTTGGGTTATTACAGCCTCTGCCAGTGCCAACCCTTCCATGGCGCAACATAGCCATGGATTTCATTGTGGACTTACCGCCTTCACAAGCCTGTACCACCATCATGGTGGTGGTGGACAGATGTACCAAGATGTCCCACTTCATTCCGACCTCCGGTCTCCCGACGGCCCAAAAAACCTCAGAGTGTTCCGGTTGCACGGGCTCCCTGATTCCATCGTCTCAGACCGGGGCTCACAATTCACCTCCCGCTTTTGGACCCAGTTTTGCCGTAGCCTTCATATCACTCGCAGCCTGTCTTCTGCCTATCACCCCCAGTCCAATGGGCAGACCGAAAGGACCAACCAAACCCTCGAACAGTTCCTTCGCTGTTACACATCCCATCTACAAGACGACTGGGTGAGCCATCTCCCCTTCGCGGAATTTTCCTTCAACAATCAGCTTCATTCCTCCACCGGGCTCTCACCATTCTATGCCAACTATGGCTATCATCCCGCAACTCTCCCGGATCTCCCCCTTGATGTCCCAGTGCCTGAAGTGGCTCAACGACTCCGGCTCCTACGAAAACTGAGGCGGACCCTAACGCAGCAACTCCAGGCCGCTCAGCAGCGGCACAAGATGCAGGCAGACCGTAGACGCACAGAATTCCCCAGGTACAAAGACGGGGACAAGGTGTGGCTTTCCACACAGCACCTCAAGCTGTCCTGTCCCTCCCGAAAACTGGGACCCCGTTACCTTGGTCCCTTTGAGATCGTGAGTATGGTCAACAACGTTGCAGCCAAGCTCCAGTTGCCTACTTCCCTGGGAATCCACCCGGTATTCCACGTGTCCTTGTTGAAACCACACCGTGCCAACCCGTTCCCGGACCGGGCACCTGCTCCACCACCTCCCATCCAGGTGAATAACGATGATGAGTATGAAGTCCAGGAGATCCTGGACTCCCGCCGCCGGCGTGGGATCCTGGAGTATCTCATCCACTGGAAGGGGTACGGTCCCGAGGAGCGTTCCTGGGAGCCCTTGGGGAATGTCCATGCGGCCGCCAAGGTGCGGGCGTTCCATCGGGCTCACCCCGAGAGGCCATCCCAGGGTCGCGTCCGGAGGCCGCTCCTTGGTGGGGGGCTCTGTCAGGAAGCAGGGGGTGTTACCCCTACTCTGGGACCACGGGCACGGCGCAGGGCACGGGTTCCCCTTCAGCTCGGTAGAACACCTGGTGCCCGAGGTGTGGGTGCACAGCGTGTGCGCAGTACACAGGCTGCTCGCACATTTCCGGGTGCATAGAGTTCCTGCATTATCCGGCTGTCAGGTGTGAGCCTTGCTGAGGGAGATTCCCAGTACACACCTTCCACCTTCCTCGCCTGTCATTGGTTCCTGGGGAGGGTGGTTCCTACCTTCCCTGGCTATAAAGACCTGGCCTGAGCTCTGGTTCATTGCTGAGTTATTCCACCTTATGGTGAACACCTAGCCTCCCTGCAGATCCTTCTATTGCCTGTTGTTTCTTTGTATCCTTCCCTGCTACTGACCCCTGGACTGTCTTCCGCCTTGAACCTTCGCTGCCTGCCTCGACCCGGATTGGACATTGACTACCCCTCTTGGATTATCCCTAAACTTGTACCGCGTTCTGGGCTGTCAGCTGCTTACTGCCAGTGGGTTCCGCATCCCACTACTGGCTCCCTGGGAGGTTCTGACACCTGTCAGCAATGCAGAGCAGGGGTTCATTCACGGCAAATGGGGGTTCATGTCACCCAGCAATAGAACAGAGGATTTTGAGAGATTTAGGCCCCTGTCACCCAGGCACTGCAGGGGTTCATTCACGACAAAAGGGGGATCATGTCACCCAGCAATACAACAGAGGATTTTGAGAGATTTAGGCCCCTGTTAGCAATGCAGAGCAGGGGTTCATACACGGCAAAAAGGGGTTCATGTCACCCAGCAATACAACAGAAGATTTTGAGAGATTTAGGCCCCTGTCAGCAATGCAGAGCAGGGGTTCATTCATGGCAAAAGGGGGTTCATGTCACCCAGCAATACAACAAAGGATTTTGAGAGATTTAGGCCCCTGTCACCCAGGCACAGCAGAGGTTCATTCACGGCAAAAGGGGGATCATGTCACCCATCAATACAACAGAGGATTTCGAGAGATTTATGCCCCTGTCAGCAATGCAGAGCAGGGGTTCATACACGGCAAAAGGGGGTTTATGTCACCCAGCAATACAACAGAGGATTTTGAGAGATTTAGGCCCCTGTCACACAGGCACAGCAGAGGTTCATTCACGGCAAAAGGGGGATCATGTCACCTAGCAATACAACAGAGGATTTTGAGAGATTTAGGCCCCTGTCAGCAATGCAGAGCAGGGGTTCATTCACGGGAAAAGGGGGTTCATGTCACCCAGCAATACAACAGAGGATTTTGAGAGATTTAGGCCCCTGTCACCCAGGCACAGCAGGAGTTCATTCACGGCAAAAGGGGGTTCATGTCACCCAGCAATAGAACTGAGGATTTTGAGAGATTTAGGCCCCTGACAGCAATGCAGAGCAGGGGTTTATTCACGGCAAAAGAGGGTTCATGTCACCCATCAATACAACAGAGGATTTTGAGAGATTTAGGCCCCTGTCAGCAATGCAGAGAAAGGGGTCATACATGGCAAAAGGAGGTTCATGTCACCCAGCAATACAACAGAGGATTTTGAGAGATTTAGGCCCCTGTCAGCAATGCAGAGCAGGGGTTCATTCACGGCAAAAAGGGGTTCATGTCACCCAGCAATACAACAGAGGATTTGAAAGATTTAGGCCCCTGTCAGCAATGCAGAGCAGGGGTTCATTCACGGCAAAAGGGGGTTCATGTCACCCAGCAATACAACAGAGGATTTTGAAAGATTTAGGCCCCTGTCAGCAATGCAGAGCAGGGGTTCATTCACGGCAAAAGAGGGTTCATGTTACCTAGCAATACAACAGAGGATTTTGAGAGATTTAGGCCCCTGTCACCCAGGCACAGCAGAGGTTCATTCACGGCAAAAGGGGGATCATGTCACCCAGTAATACAACTGAGGATTTTGAGAGATTTAGGCCCCTGTCAGCAATGCAGAGCAGGGGTTCATACACTGCAAATGGGGGTTTGTGTCAACCAGCAATACAACAGAGGATTTTGAGAGATTTAGGCCCCTGTCAGCAATGCAGAGCAGGGGTTCATTCACGGCAAAAGGGGGTTCATGTCATTCAGCAATACAACTGAGGATTTTGAGAGATTTAGGCCCCTGTTACCCAGGCACAGCAGAGGTTCATTCACAGCAAAAGGGGGATCATGTCACCCAGCAATACAACAGAGGATTTTGAGAGATTTAGGCCCCTGTCAGCAATGCAGAGCAGGGGTTCATTCACGGCAAAAGGGGGTTCATGTCATTCAGCAATACAACTGAGGATTTTGAGAGATTTAGGCCCCTGTCACCCTGGCACAGCAGAGGTTCATTCACGGCAAAAGGGGATCATGTCACCCAGCAATACAACTGAGGATTTTGAGAGATTTAGGCCCCTGTCAGCAATGCAGAGCAGGGGTTCATTCACGGGAAAAGGGGGTTCATGTCACCAAGCAATACAACAGAAGATTTTGAGAGATTTAGGCCCTTGTCAGCAATGCAGAGCAGGGGTACATTCACGGCAAAAGGGGGTTCATGTCAACTAGCAATTCAACAGAGGATTTTGAGAGATTTAGGCCCCTGTCACCAAGGCACAGCAGGGGTTCATTCACGGCAAAAGGGGGTTCATGTCACCCAGCAATAGAATAGAGGATTTTGAGAGATTTAGGCCCCTGACAGCAATGCAGAGCAGGGGTTCATTCTCTGCAAAAGAGGGTTCATGTCACCCAGCAATACAACAAAGGATTTTGAGAGATTTAGGCCCCTGTCACCCATGCAGAGCAAGGGTTCATACAAGGCAAAAGGGGGTTCATGTCACCCAGCAATACAACAGAGTATTTTGAGAGATTTAGGCCCCTGTCAGCAATGCAGAGCAAGGGTTCATACATGGCAAAAGGGGGTTCATGTCACCCAGCAATACAACAGAGGATTTTGAGAGATTTAGGCCCCTGTCACCCAGGCACAGCAGGGGTTCATTCACGGCAAAAGGGGGTTCATGTCACCCAGCAATAGAACAGAGGATTTTGAGAGATTTAGGCCCCTGTCAGCAATGCAGAGCAGGGGTTCATTCACGGCAAAAGGGGGTTCATGTCACCTAGCAATAGAACAGAAGATTTTGAGAGATTTAGGCCCCTGTTAGCAATGCAGAGCAGGGTTTCATTCACGGCAAAAGGGGGTTCATGTCACCCAGCAATAGAACAGAGGATTTTTTGAGATTTAGGCCCCTGTCAGCAATGCAGAGCATGGGTTTATTCACGGCAAAAGGAGGTTCATGTCACCCAGCAATACAACAGAGGATTTTGAGAGATTTAGGCCCCTGTCAGCAATGCAGAGCAGGGGTTCATTCACGGCAAAAGGAGGTTCATGTCACCCAGCAATACAACAGAGGATTTTGAGAGATTTAGGCCCCTGTCACCCAGGCACAGCAGGGGTTCATTCACGGCAAAAGGAGGATAATGTCACCCAGCAATACAACAGAGGATTTTGAAAGATTTATTCCCCTGTCAGCAATGCAGAGCAGGGGTTCATTCACGGCAAAAGGGGGTTCATGTCAACCAGCAATAGAACAGAGGATTTTGAGAGATTTAAGCCCCTGTCAGCAATGCAGAGCAGGGGTTCATTCACGGCAAAAGGGTTTTCATGTCACCCAGCAATACAACAGAGCATTTTGAGAGATTTAGGCCCCTGTCACCCAGGCACAACAGGAGTTCATTCACGGCAAAAGGGGGTTCATGTCACCCAGCAATACAACAGAAGATTTTGAGAGATTTAGGCCCCTGTCAGCAATGCAGAGCAGGGGTTCATTCACGGCAAAAGGGGGTTCATGTCAATCAGCTATAAAACAGAGCATTTGAGAGATTTAGACCCCTGTCAGCAATGCAGAGCAGGGGTTCATTCACGGCAAAAGGGGGTTCATGTCACCCAGCAATACAACAGAGCATTTTGTGAGATTTAGGTCCCTGTCACCCAGGCACAGCAGGGGTTCTTTCAAGGCAAAAGGGGGATCATGTCACGCATCAATACAACACAGGATTTTGAGAGATTTAGGCCCCTGTCAGCAAACAGAGCAGGGGTTCATTCACGGCAAAAGGGGGATCATGTCACCCAGCAATACAACAGAGGATTTTGAGAGATTTAGGCCCCTGTCACCCAGGCACAGCAGAGGTTCATTCAATGCAAAAGGGGTTTCATGTCACCCAGCAATAGAACAGAGGATTTTGAGAGATTTAGGCCCCTGTCACCCAGGCACAGCAGGGGTTCATTCACGGCAAAAGGGGGTTCATGTCACCTAGCAATACAACAGAGGATTTTGAGAGATTTAGGCCCCTGTCACACAGGCACACCTGTTGTTTGTATACGCCAAAAATGTTAAAATGTCACCCGACAATTGAAAATAAGATTTTTTTTTAATTTAGGGCACTAAAATTGGCTTTTTAATTTTTTTTATTAAAATGGCTCTAAATAGTCCTTGAAAATGCTAGAGGGATGTAAATGACAGTAAAATTTGCTTAAGAGCATGGCAACTGCTCTGCAAACAAATGTGGATAGGGAAATAACTTAAAATGAAATAAAATAACAAAAATTTACAAATTATTAACCTGCAACTCAGAGAAGGAGGTGGATATGAAGTCGGAGGTTGAGGAGGCGGTGAATGTGGTGTTGTAGGTGGAGGCAGCAATGGAGGAGGAACAGGTAGCCAACAATGTTTTTTTTTTATTTTTTATTAGGGTAGGTAGCCCCCAAAATATTGGGACAAATAAAAAAAGAAAACAAACAATCATTGTTCTTGACTTTAGTACAAGAATGTATGTTTGATGGTGGTATAAATGTCTATTCTGCACAAGGTACAGACAAGTCTTGTGGGATCCAAGCCTGGTTCATTTTAATGAACGTGAGCTTGTCCACGCTGGCTGTGGACAGGCGGCTGCGTCTGTCTGTAATGACGCCTTCTGCCGTGCTAAATACACGTTCAGAGAGTACACTGACTGCAGGGCAGGCCAGCACCTCCAAGGCATACAGGGCAAGCTCTGGCCATGTGGATAATTTGGAGACCCAGAAGTTGAATGGGGCAGAACCATCAGTCAGTACACGTAGTCGTGTGCACAGGTACTGTTCCACCATGTTGTTCAAATGCTGCCTCCGGCTAACACGCTCCATATCAGCAGTTGGGGCCGATTGTTGCGGCGAGGTGACAAAGGTTTTCCACATGTCGTCCATGCTAACCCTGCCTTCTGAGGTGCTGGCGCTGACACAGCTGCGTTGGCGACCTCTTCCTCCTCCCCTGCCTTCGCCTTGTGCTTCCACTTGTCCCCCGGCGTCAGTCGGGAATGCTCTCAGGAGCGCGTCTACCAGCGTGGGCCTGTAGTCGCGCATCTTCCGATCACGCTCCAGTGAGGGAATTAAGGACGGCACATTGTCTTTGTAACGGGGATCCAGCAGGGTGGCCACCCAGTAGTCAGCACACGTTAAAATGTGGGCAACTCTGCAGTCGTTGCGCAGGCACTGCAGCATGTAGTCGCTCATGTGTGCCAGGCTGCCCAGAGGTAAGGACAAGCTGTCCTCTGTGGGAGGCGCATCGTCTGCGTCCTCCGTATCACCCCAGCCACGCACCAGTGATAGGCCTGAGCTGCGTTGGATACCACGCCGCTGTGAACATGCTTCATCCCCATCCTCCTCCTCCTCCTCATCCTCCTCCTCCTCGTCCTCCAGTAGTGGGCCCTGGCTGGCAAAATTTGTACCTGGCCTCTGCTGTTGCAAAAATCCTCTTTCTGAGCAACTTCTAAAAGACTGGCTTGAAAGTGTTAGAGATGACCCCTCTTTCTCCTCCTCATCCTGGGCCACATCCTCTTCCATCATCGCCTAAAGTGTTTTCTCAATAAGACATAGAAGTGGTATTGTAATGCTGATAACTGCGTCATCGCCACTGGCCATATTGGTGGAGTACTCGAAACAGCGCAACAGGGCACACAGGTCTCGCATGGAGGACCAGTCATTGGTGGTGAAGTGGTGCTGTTCCGCAGTGCGACTCACCCGTGCGTGCTGCAGCTCAAACTCCATTATGGCCTGCTGTTGCTCGCACAGTCTCTCCAGCATGTGCAAGGTGGAGTTCCACCTGGTGGGAACATCGCATATGAGGCGGTCAGCGGGAAGGCCGAAGTTACGCTGTTGAGCAGACAGCCGAGCGGCGGCAGGATGAGAACGCCCGAGTCGCGCACAGACGGCCCGCACTTTATGCAGCAGCTCAGACATGTCGGGGTAGTTGTGAATGAATTTCTGGACCACCAAATTCAGCACATGCGCCAGGCAAGAGATGTACGTCAAACCGGCTAGTCCCAGAGCTGCAACGAGATTTCGCCCATTATTGCACACCACCAGGCCGGGCTTGAGGCCCACTGGCAGCAACCACTCGTCGGTCTGTTGTTCTATACCCCGCCACAACTCCTGCGCGGTGTGGTGCCTGTCTTCCAAACACATCAGTTTCAGAATGGCCTGCTGACGTTTACCCCTGGCTGTGCTGAAGTTGGTGGTGAATGTCTGTCGCTGACCGGATGAGGAGGTTGTAGAAGAGGAGGAGGAAGCTGAGTAGGAAGAGGAGGCAACAGGAGGCAAAGAATGATGCCCTGCGATCCTTGGCGGCGGAAGGACATGCGCCAAACATCTCTCTGCCTGGGGCCCAGTCGCCACTACATTTAACCAGTGTGCAGTTAGGGAGATATAGCGTCCCTGGCCGTGCTTACTGGTCCATGTATCTGTGGTTAGGTGGACCTTGCCACAGATGGCGTTGCGCAGTGCACACTTGATTTTATCCGATACTTGGTTGTGCTGGGTGGGCACGGCTCTCCTGGAGAAGTAGTGGCGGCTGGGAACGACGTACTGTGGGACAGCAAGCGACATGAGCTGTTTGAAGCTGTCCATCTCCACCAGCCTGAATGACAGCATTTCAAAGGCCAGTAGTTTAGAAATGCTGGCTTTCAGGGCAAGAGGTCGAGGGTGGCTAGGTGGGAATTTACGCTTTCTCTCAAAGATTTGTGAAATAAAGAGCTGAATGCTTCCGTGTGACATGGTGGAGATGCTTGGTGACGGAGGTGGTGTTGTTGGTGGCACATCCTCTGTTTGCTGGGCGGCAGGTGCCAACGTTCCTCCAGAGGCGGAGGAAGAGGCCGAGGCAGCAGCAGATATGGGTGCAGGAGGGGCATGAGCCCTTTCTTGGTTTTGAAGGTTTTTACTTCACTGCAGCCCGTGTCTCGCATGTAGATGCCTGGTCATGCAGGTTGTGCTAAGGTTCAGAACGTTAATGCCTCGCTTCAGGCTCTGATGGCACAGCGTGCAAACCACTCGGGTCTTGTCGTCAGCACATTGTGTAAAGAAGTGCAATGCCAGGGAACTCCTTGAAGCTGCCTTTGGTGTGCTCGGTCCCTGGTGATGGTGGCCAGTAGCAGGCGAACTGTTTTGGCGACTGCTGCTCTGCTTTTGCACCCTGCTCCCGCTTTTGCTACGCTGTTGGCTTGGTCTCACCACTGCCTCTTCCTCCGAACTCTGAAAGTCATTGGCAAGACTTTCATTCCATGTGGGGTCTAGGACCTCATCGTCCCCTGCATCGTCTTCCACCCAGTCTTCCTCCCTGACTTCCTTTTCGGTCTGCACACTGCAGAAAGACGCAGCAGTTGGCACCTGTGTTTCGTCATCATCAGAGATGTGCTGAGGTGGTATTCCCATGTCCTTATCAGGAAACATAAGTGGTTGTGCGTCAGTGCATTTTATGTTTTCCACCCCTGGGGAAGGGCTTGGTGGATGCCCTTGGGAAACCCTGCCAGCAGAGTCTTCAAACAGCATAAGAGACTGCTGCATGACTTGAGGCTCAGACAGGTTCCCTGATATGCAATGGGGGTGATGTGACAGACTGATGGGCAGGGGTTTCAGGCGCCACCTGTGCGCTTTCTGCTGAAGACTGGGTGGGAGATAATGTGAACGTGCTGGATCCACTGTCGCCCACCCAATTGACTAGCGCCTGTACTTGCTCAGGCCTTACCATCCTTAGAACGGCATTAGGCCCGACAAAGTATTGCTGTAGATTCTGGCGGCTACTGGGACCTGAGGTAGTAGGTTCAGTAGGACGTGTAGCTGTGGCAGAACGGCCACGTCCTCTCCCTGCACCAGAGGCTCCACCAACACCACCACCACGACCATGACCGCGTCCCTTATTAGATGTTCGCCTCATAGTTAGCATTCACAAAGCAAAGTAAAAAGTGGTTAAGTATGTTAAAAATAATTAACCGCCAATATAAACCCTGATGTAGGGTATTGCACTATATATTTTTTTTTTTAACTCTATATGACAGCGGTATTTGTGGCCTAAATGTGACACTCACTTATGCAAGTCTTATCCCAGATGTGCAGTATATCAGAGGGTTTTTTCACCCCAGTAACCAAAAAGCTGTATTTCTGTCCTAAATGTGACAGTGACTTATGCACGTGTAATCACAGATGTGCAGTATATTAGAGGCTTTTTTCACCCCAGTATGCCAAAGCCGTATTCATGGACTAAATGTGACAGTGACTTATGCACGTGTAATCACAGATGTGCAGTATATTAGAGGCTTTTTTTAACCCCAGTATGCCAAAGCCGTATTTATGGCCTAAATGTGACAGTGACTTATGCACGTGTAATCACAGATGTGCAATATATTAGAGGGTTTTTTCACCCCAATAACCAAAAAGCTGTATTTCTGTCCTAAATTTGACAGTGACTTATGCAAGTTTATTCCCTGATGTGCAGTATATTAGAGGGTTTTTTCACCCCAGTATGACAAAGCCGTATTTATGGCCTAAATGTGACAGTGACTTATGCATGTGTAATCCCAGATGTGCAGTATATTAGAGGCTTTTTTTACCCCAGTATGCCAAAGCCGTATTTATGGTCTAAATGTGACAGTGACTTCTGCACGTATTAATCACAGATGTGCAGTATATTAGAGTTTTTTTTCACCCCAGTATGCCAAAGCCGTATTTATGGCCTAAATGTGACAGTGACTTATGCACATGTAATCACAGATGGGCAGTATATTAGAGGGTTTTTTCATCCCAGTAACCAAAAAGCTGTATTTCTGTCCTAAATGTGACAGTGACTTATGCACTTGTCATCACAGATGTGCAGTATATTAGAGGCTTTTTTCACTCCAGTATTCCAAAGCCGTAATTATGACCTAAATGTGACAGTGACTTATGCACGTGTAAACCCAGATGTGCAGTATATTAGAGGATTTTTTCACCCTAACCAAAAAGCTATATTTCTGTCCTAAATGTGACAGTGACTTATGCGCGTGTAATCCCAGATGTGCAGTATATTAGAGGCTTTTTTCACCCCAGTATGCCAAAGCCGTATTTATTGTCTAAATGTGACAGTGACTTATGCACGTGTAATCAAAGATGTGCAGTATATTGGAGGCTTTTTTCACCCCAGTAACCAAAAAGCTGTATTTCTGTCCTAAATGTGACAGTGACTTATGCACGTGTAATCACAGATGTGCAGTATATTAGCCACCTCCCGACCGCCTAACGCACGGATGCGTCCGGAAGGTGGTTCATTCATTCCTCCTGGATGCATCCGTGCGTCATCTCGTGAGACGCAAGATTTCCTGTGAACGCGCGCACACAGGCGCGCGCGCTCACAGGAACGGAAGGTAAGAGAGTTGATCTCCAGCCTGCCAGCGGCGATCGTTCGCTGGCAGGCTGGAGATGTGATTTTTTTTAACCCCTAACAGGTATATTAGACGCTGTTATGATAACAGCGTCTAATATACCTGCTACCTGGTCCTCTGGTGGTCCCCTTTGTTTGGATCAACCACCAGAGGACACAGGTAGCTCAGTAAAGTAGCACCAACCACCACTACACTACACTACACCCCCCCGTCACTTATTAACCCCTTATTCACCCCTGATCACCCCAGATCACCCCATATAGACTCCCTGATCACCCCCCTGTCATTGATCACCCCCCTGTCATTGATAACCCCCTGTAAGGCTCCATTCAGAGGTCCGTATGAATTTTACAGATCCACTGATAGATGGATCGGATCCGCAAAACACATACGGACGTCTGAATGCAGCCTTACAGGGGAGTGATCAATGACGGAGGTGATCACCCCATATAGACTCCCTGATCACCCCCCTGTCATTGATAACCCCCTGTAAGGCTCCATTCAGAGGTCCGTATGAATTTTACGGATCCACTGATAGATGGATCGGATCCGCAAAACACATACGGACGTCTCAATGCAGCCTTACAGGGGAGTGATCAATGACGGAGGTGATCACCCCATATAGACTCCCTGATCACCCCCCTGTCATTGATCACCCCCCTGTCATTGATCACCCCCCTGTAAGGCTGCATTCAGACGTCCGTATGAATTTTACGGATCCACTGATAGATGGATCGGATCCGCAAAACACATACGGACGTCTGAATGGAGCCTTACAGAGGAGTGATCAATGACTGAGGTGATCACCCCATATAGACTCCCTGATCACCCCCCTGTCATTGATCACCCCCCTGTCATTGATCACCCCCCTGTAAGGCTGCATTCAGACGTCCGTATGAATTTTACGGATACACTGATAGATGGATCGGATCCGCAAAACACATACGGACGTCTGAATGGAGCCTTACAGAGGAGTGATCAATGACTGAGGTGATCACCCCATATAGACTCCCTGATCACCCCCCTGTCATTGATCACCCCCCTGTAAGGCTGCATTCAGACGTCCGTATGAATTTTACGGATCCACTGATAGATTGATCGGATCCGCAAAACACATACGGACGTCTGAATGGAGCCTTACAGAGGAGTGATCAATGACTGAGGTGATCACCCCATATAGACTCCCTGATCACCCCCCTGTCATTGATTACCCCCCTGTAAGGCTGCATTCAGATGTCCGTATGATTTTTACGGATCCACTGATACATGGATCGGATCTTCAAAACACATACGGACATCTGAATGGAGCCTTATAGGGGGGTGATCAATGACAGGGGGGTGATCAATGACAGGGGGTGATCACCCCATATAGACTCCCTGATCACCCCCCTGTCATTGATCACCCCCCTGTCATTGATCACCCCCCCTGTAAGGCTCCATTCAGACATTTATTTGGCCCAAGTTAGCGGAATTTTTTTTATTTTTCTTACAAAGTCTCATATTCCACTAACTTGTGTCAAAAAATAAAATCTCACATGAACTCACCATACCCCTCACGGAATCCAAATGCGTAAAATTTTTTAGACATTTATATTCCAGACTTCTTCTCACGCTTTAGGGCCCCTAGAATGCCAGGGCAGTATAAATATCCCACATGTGACCACATTTCGGAAAGAAGACACCCCAAGGTATTCCGTGAGGGGCATATTGAGTCCATGAAAGATTGACATTTTTGTCCCAAGTTAGCGGAAAGGGAGACTTTGTGAGAAAAAAATAAAAAATATCAATTTCCGCTAACTTGTGCCAAAAAAAAAAATTCGATGAACTCGCCATGCCCCTCATTGAATACCTTGGGGTGTCTTCTTTCCAAAATGGGGTCACATGTGGGGTATTTATACTGCCCTGGCATTCTAGGGGCCCCAAAGTGTGAGAAGAAGTCTGGTATCCAAATGTCTAAAAATGCCCTCCTAAACGGAATTTGGGCACCTTTGCGCATCTAGGCTGCAAAAAAGTGTCACACATCTGGTATCACCGTACTCAGGAGAAGTTGGGGAATGTGTTTTGGGGTGTCATTTTACATATACCCATGCTGGGTGAAATAAATATCTTGGTCAAATGCCAACTTTGTATAAAAAAATGGGAAAAGTTGTCTTTTGCTAAGATATTTCTCTCACCCAGCATGGGTATATGTAAAATGACACCCCAAAACACATTCCCCAACTTCTCCTGAATACGGAGATATTTGGAATATGGGCCCCTTTGCCCACCTAGGCTGCAAAAAAGTGTCACACATCTGGTATCTCCGTATTCAGGAGAAGTTGGGGAATGTGTTTTGGGGTGTCATTTTACATATACCCATGCTGGGTGAGAGAAATATCTTGGCAAAAGACAACTTTTACCATTTTTTTATACAAAGTTGTCTTTTGCCAAGATATTTCTCTCACCCAGCATGGGTATATGTAAAATGACACCCCAAAACACATTCCCCAACTTCTCCTGAGTACGGAGATACCACATGTGTGACACTTTTTTGCAGCCTAGGTGGGCAAAGGGGCCCACATTCCAAAGAGCACCTTTCGGATTTCACCAGCCATTTTTTACAGAATTTGATTTCAAACTCCTTACCACACATTTGGGCCCCTAGAATGCCAGGGCAGTATAACTACCCCACAAGTGACCCCATTTTGGAAAGAAGACATCCCAAGGTATTCGCTGATGGGCATAGTGAGTTCATGGAAGTTTTTATTTTTTGTCACAAGTTAGTGGAATATGAAAAAAAATCATCATTTTCCGCTAACTTGTGACAAAAAATAAAAAGTTCTATGAACTCACTATGCCCATCAGCGAATACCTTAGGGTGTCTACTTTCCGAAATAGGGTCATTTGTGGGGTGTTTGTACTGTCTGGCCATTGTAGAACCTCAGGAAACATGACAGGTGCTTAGAAAGTCAGAGCTGCTTCAAAAAGCGGAAATTCACATTTTTGTACCATAGTTTGTAAACGCTATAACTTTTACCCAAACCATTTTTTTTTTACCCAAACATTTTTTTTTTATCAAAGACATGTAGAACAATAAATTTAGAGCAAAATTTATATATGAATCTCGTTTTTTTTTCAAAATTTTACAACTGAAATTGAAAAATGTCATTTTTTTGCTAAAAAATCGTTAAATTTCGATTAATAACAAAAAAAGTAAAAATGTCAGCAGCAATGAAATACCACCAAATGAAAGCTCTATTAGTGAGAAGAAAAGGAGGTAAAATTAATTTGGGTGGTAAGTTGCATGACAGAGCAATAAACGGTGAAAGTAGGGTAGGTCAGAAGTGTAAAAAGTGGCCTGGTCTTTCAGGGTGTTTAAGCCATAGGGGCTGAGGTGGTTAGAGGCTTTTTTCACCCCAGTAACCAAAAAGCTGTATTTATGGCCTAAATGTGACAGTGACTTATGCACGTGTAATCATAGATGTGCAGTATATTAGAGGCTTTTTTCACCACAGTATGCCAAAGCCGTATTTATGGCCTAAATGTGACAGTGACTTATGCACGTGTAATCCCAGATGTGCAGTATATTAGAGGGATTTTCACCCTAACCAAAAAGCTGTATTTTAGTCCTAAATGTGACAGTGAGTTATGCATGTGTAATCCCAGATGTGCAGTATATTAGAGGGTTTTTTCATCCCAGTAACCAAAAAGCTGTATTTCTGTCCTAAATGTGACAGTGACTTATGCATGTGTATTCACAGATGTGCAGTATATTATAGGGTTTTTTCACCCCAGTATGCCAAAGCCGTATTTATGGCCTAAATGTGACAGTGACTTATGCACGTGTAATCACAGATGTGCAGTATATTAGAGGGTTTTTTCACCCTAACCAAAAAGCTGTATTTCTGTTTTAAATGTGACAGTGACTTATGCACGTGTAATCATAGATGTGCAGTATATTAGAGGCTTTTTTCACCCCAGTATGCCAAAGCCGTATTTATGGCCTAAATGTGACAGTGACTTATGCATGTGTAATCACAGATGTGCAGTATATTAGAGGCTTTTTTAACCCCAGTATGCCAAAGCCGTATTTATGACCTAAATGTGACAGTGACTTATGCACGTGTAATCACAGATGTGCAGTATATTACAGGGTTTTTTCACCCTAAACAAAAAGCTGTATTTCCGTCCTAAATGTGACAGTGACTTATGCACGTGTAATCACAGATGTGCAGTATATTAGAGGCTTTTTTCACCCCAGTATGCCAAAGCCGTATTTATGACCTAAATGTGACAGTGACTTATGCACGGGTAATCACAGATGTGCAGTATATTAGAGGGTTTTTTCACCCCAGTAACCAAAAAGCTGTATTTCTGTCCTAAATGTGACAGTGACTTATGCACGTGTAATCACAGATGTGCAGTATATTAGAGGGTTTTTTCACCCTAATCAAAAAGCTGTATTTCTGTCCTAAATGTGACAGTGACTTATGCACGTTTAATCCCAGATGTGCAGTATATTAGAGGGTTTTTTCACCCCAGTATGACAAAGCCGTATTTATGGCCTAAATGTGACAGTGACTTATGCACGTGTAATCCCAGATGTGCAGTATATAAAAGGCTTTTTTCACCCCAGTATGCCAAAGCCGTATTTATGGCCTAAATGTGACAGTGACTTATACACATGTAATCACAGATGTGCAGTATATTAGAGGCTTTTTTTAACCCCAGTATGCCAAAGCCGTATTTATGGCCTAAATGTGACAATGACTTATACACATGTAATCACAGATGTGCAGTATATTAGAGGCTTTTTTCACCCCAGTATGCCAAAGCCGTATTTATGGCCTAATTGTGACAGTGACTTATACACATGTAATCACAGATGTGCAGTATATTAGAGGCTTTTTTTAACCCCAGTATGCCAAAGCCGTATTTATGGCCTAAATGTGACAATGACTTATGCACGTGTAATCACAGATGTGCAGTATATTAGAGGGTTTTTTCACCCCAGTAACCAAAAAGCTGTATTTCTGTCCTAAATGTGACAGTGACTTATGCACGTGTAATCACAGATGTGCAGTATATTAGAGGGTTTTTTCACCCTAATCAAAAAGCTGTATTTCTGTCCTAAATGTGACAGTGACTTATGCACGTTTAATCCCAGATGTGCAGTATATTAGAGGGTTTTTTCACCCCAGTATGCCAAAGCCGTATTTATGGCCTAAATGTGACAATGACTTATGCACGTGTAATCACAGATGTGCAGTATATTAGAGGGTTTTTTCACCCCAGTAACCAAAAAGCTGTATTTCTGTCCTAAATGTGACAGTGACTTATGCACGTGTAATCACAGATGTGCAGTATATTAGAGGCTTTTTTCACCCCAGTATGCCAAAGCCTTATTTATGGCCTAAATGTGACAGTGACTTATGCACGTGTAATCCCAGATGTGCAGTATATTAGAGGGTTTTTTCACCCTAACCAAAAAGCTGTATTTATGTCCTAAATGTGACAGTGACTTATGCACGTGTTATCACAGATGTGCAGTATATTAGAGGGTTTTTTCACCCCAGTATGCCAAAGCCGTATTTATGGCCTAAATGTGACAATGACTTATGCAAGTGTAATCCCAGATGTGCAGTATATTAGAGGCTTTTTTAACCCCAGTATGCCAAAGCCGTATTTATGGCCTAAATGTGACAGTGACTTATGCACGTATTAATCACAGATGTGCAGTATATTTGAGGCTTTTTTCACCACAGTGTGCCAAAGCAGTATTTATGGCCTAAATGTGATAGTGACTTATGCACGTGTAATCACAGATGTGCAGTATATTAGAGGCTTTTTTTAACCCCAGTATGCCAAAGCCGTATTTATGGCCTAAATGTGACAGTGACTTATGCACGTGTAATCACAGATGTGCAGTATATTAGAGGCTTTTTTCACCCCAGTATGCCAAAGCCGTATTTATGGCCTAAATGTGACAGTGACTTATGCACGTGTAATCACAGATATGCAGTATATTAGAGGGTTTTTTCACCCCAGTAACCAAAAAGCTGTATTTCTGTCCTAAATGTGACAGTGACTTATGCATGTGTAATCACAGATGTGCAGTATATTAGAGGCTTTTTTCACCCCAGTAACCAAAAAGTTGTATTTCTGTCCTAAATGTGACAGTCACTTATGCTCGTCTAATCCCAGATGTGCAGTATATTAGAGGGTTTTTTCACCACAGTATGCCAAAGCTGTATTTCTGGACTTGCAGACATGCAGATAGCCTGTGCTGGTGCACTATCGTTGCATAAAATGGCTGCCGATCATGTATTGATATTGACTAAATGAAGAAAAAAAAGTTTGTTTTCAGCAGTAGTTGGCTAAGGGCAGGCCTTAAAAAATTGTGCACTGCAACCACAAAACACTTTTTCTGTAGATCGCTGAATACTTAAACCAGTTCTTGATAAGATTTCTCCCTGATCTCTCCCTCACAGCAGCTGCAGCCTCTCCCTACACTAATCCGAGCAGAGTGACGGGCGGCGCTACGTGATTCCAGCTTAAATAGAGGCTGGGTCACATGCTGCAGTTGGCCAATCACAGCCATGCCAATAGTAGGCATGGCTGTGATAGCCTTTTGGGGCAAGCAGCATGACGCTTGTTGATTGGCTGGTTGATTTCAAAAAGCGCCATAAAAATCGCCGAACACCGAACCCAAACTTTTACGTAAATGTTCGGGTACGGGTCCGGGTGCCGAAAACCCTAAAGTTCGGTACGAACCCAAACTTTACAGTTCGGGTTCGCTCAACTCTACATATGATGAAAGTATGAGGTAGGATATTGTGGTTTACATTTAGAAGTAGATACAGTTGTATCCAGTCTAGTTGTCATCAGATGCACAATTCTCTCTGTTTGCTACAATGTATCATTCTGCAGTTCAGGCTGTGTAGCTCACAGAGCATTGCCTACACTGGATACAATAGATACAAACCAATACCAGTTCTTAGCTAAAGTAACCTTAGATCTAAAATACTAGAACATTTTTATGAGAATCCAATGTTGGATTTGGTTTGCAATATATTACATTTTGTAATTTTCTAACCTTTTAAGATAAAATGATTGCTTCACAATACTTTACCAGGGGGTTTATTAGCCAAATATAGTATTGGTTCTCCTTTGAGCCCCGATATATGGAAAATACTGCTTTTCACGTAGATTATGTTTTATAATCTACTAATAATTTACCAATAGAAGTATACAGACAAAATAATCTTATAATAGTCCCACCGTGGGGAAATTCACAGTGTTACAGAAGAACAGAGAGTACTACAGCAGCACAGGGAGCACAAATACTCCAAAATAAAGGAGTTACAGTGACAGTAGGGTACAGATAAAAGTTAAAAATAAGGGATATAGCTATCACAGTTTTAAAAATTAATCACATCCAGACTAAAAATGATCCTGGCAATACCCAAAAGGGTTGTACAGCCTGTTTGCATTGATGACCTTACTTCAGGATAGTGATGAGCGGGAGGTGCCATATTAGATTTCGCGATATTTCGCGAATATTCGATTGAATATTCGTCTTATATTCGTCGAAATTGAATATTCGTCATTATTCCATTTATCGCGAATAATATGCGATTTAATTAATCGCGTATTGTGATTTTTCTTTTGACAGTATAAGGCAACGTTCCTATGACTAATTGACTATGGCTAGGCTAATATGTGTATTTTATTAATATTCTTAATATTGCTCTAACTTCGTCTTTTAGAATATTCGTAATATTCTAAAAGACGAAGTTAGAGCAATATTAAGAATATTCGTAAAATACACATATAGATTGTAATTTAGCAAATATAGTGCTATAATCCTTTTTTTTTTGTCCAATTTTTTTTGCCTCTTCTGAACTTCAGTTTTGGAAAATATGTACACTATTAAAAAAATTACTATAGCAGTATATTAGCTAAATTACAATCTTTATGTGTATTTTACGAATATTCTTAATATTGCTCTAACTTCGTCTTTTAGAATATTCGTTAAGCACGGGCACCTGCTGTGTGGCAGCTGCATAGGGATCGCGGCCCTATTCACTTGAATGGGTCCGTGATCCCTCCGTTTCGCAAAAAGATAGAGCGCTATCTTTTTGCGGTGCAGAAGCACGGAATGGAACCTTAGAAAGCACTCCGTAGTGCTTCCGTAGTGCTCCGTTCCGCATCTCCACATCTCCGGATTTGCGGACTCATTGAAATGAATGGGTCCACATCCGTGATGCGGAATGGCCACGGAATACAGGACCCGTGTATTGTGGATCCGCAAATGCGGTCCGCAATACGGGCACGGGCTTCACACGGTCGTGTGAACGAGCCCTTAAACAGATACCTTTTTATTACATTATGGAACCCTGTGGTGACGTCCACCAGAGGCATCCATCTAACATATACTTTATGTCATGTGCATATGTTAATTGTGGGGAAAAAAGTGATGTGAATACGTGATTAGTCCCTTGTGGAGAGACCCTCTCTCAACCCACTGGCAGCTCCTGGGTTTCCCTCACAGCACCCCACAGCTGCAGCCAATACACTGCTCCACAGCATGATGATGCACAATATTCAGGCGTACTGTTCAGTATGGTTTGGCATCCGCTAACCCTCCTTCATTACACAGTATACTACAGTCACTGGCACTCTGGACAGGACTGGGCAGCACACACTTGGGATCTGGTTTTCCTCACCAAGCTTTGCAGACACTCACACTCTCTGCTAGGCCTTTTCCTGTCCAGAAGCAAACAACTTCCCAGCTGACTCCTAAACATGGTTTTTCCCCCTCAGCTACAAACTGCAGATAGAGAGCACTTAAACACTATGACAGACTGCTAAATAGGTTTCATGCAAATCCACCTTTATTACACTTAACACACCTGTAAGCAGGGCCAGACTGCCCATCTGGCAATTCTGGCAAATACCAGATGGGCTGGAGCTGGAGAGGGCTGCTAGCTTGGGCTTTGCTAGGCCAAAAAATTCTCGACTTGGGTGCCAGATGTTTTGCCTAGTGCCCCAAAAGTAGATAAAAGTGCAGCGCTATCCTCAGAACAGTGATACAGTTGAATAAATGTCAGGGCATGGAATCCAATGGTTCTTGGCCCCACCGTTCACTCTTATAGGCCACAGGCCGCAGCCCAGAAGAAGCCTGTGGTGAGTATTTAGTTTTTTTATGTCACTTTTGGAGCAATACAGAGGGGACAATACAGGGGAGCAGTATAACTAGTGGAGGCACTTCAGAGAGAGACTATAACTACTGGTGGCACTAAAGGGGTACATGAATACTGAGGCAATACAAGAGGACATTATAACCTGGGGGGGTCACAGGGGGACACTATAACTACTGGTAGCACTAAAAGGGGACATTTTAAGTACTGGGGCAATATAGGGGGACATTATAACTAGTGAGGGCACAACAGGGGTGCATTGCAACTACTGGGACATTATAGAGGGCATTAGAACTACTGGGGGCACTATAGAGTGGAGGCTACTATATTAGTTTCACTTTCACTTGCAGTCATTGCCAGATATAGTCCTTACTTCCAGTTCTATTCTGACCTTTGAAGGAGATCGTTTGATGGTGTTGCTGTGGAGCTCTTGTCCGGCGTGGACTGTCGTGATTGGGATCGCCTTCTCTGCTCGTGACTGGATAAGTCTATCTTTGATATAGTTTGTTTGTTGCTGTCTTCCCCTGCTGTTCTCCTAGACATGAGTGATGGTGACTAGTGCTCCCATCGGCCTTTCCCCACTCTAGGCTTGTTAGGGTGTCTGAGGGTTTAGGCATCCTGCTCGCCGCACGGGTTCACACCCCGTCTAGGGTATCAGGGCAGACAGGTGCCAGCTTAGGGTTAGTCAGGGGTGGCCATACTATTCCCATCCATAGATAAGGGTCCCCCTTCCCCTCCGTCTGGTGCGACACGACTGCTGCTGGGGTAGCGGTCGTGACAGTATATCTGGCCTGTTAAAAAAAAAAAAAAAAGTGACATTTCTTTTTTTTTTTCTTCTTTGTTGCTTGCTGTTTTGCTTTGTATTTTTGTCTGTTCCACTATGGATCCAGTTTCGGTTTTGGCGAAACAATTTCAGGGGTTATCCCTTGAAGTGGCAGGATTAAAAGCAACAGTGCTGCAGCAGCAATCCTTGGGTTCCACCGTTGCTACGGGAAACCAAGGTACTCCTGAGCCAAAAGTGGCTTTACCTGATAGGTTCTCAGGAGGGAGAGACCAATTTGTAACCTTCAGAGAAGCTTGCAAATTGTTCTTCAGGTTACGCCCTAGATCCTCCGGCGGTGAGGAACAACGGGTGGGTATTGTAATTTCTCTCCTGCAAGGAGATCCGCAGGCTTGGGCTTTCTCCCTACCATCAGACTCTCTGGCCTTACGATCAGTGGAGGAGTTTTTTAAAGCCCTGGGTCTCGTATATGATGACCCGGACAGGGTCTCACTGGCTGAATCTAAGCTACGTAGACTTCGGCAAGAGAACCGGTCTGCTGAACTATATTGTTCTGAATTCCGTAGGTGGGCTACTGATACGTTATGGAACGACTCGGCCCTTAGGAGTCAGTTCTGCCAGGGGTTGTCTGAAAAATTAAAAGACGCGCTGGCGGTATACGAGGTCCCTGGGTCTCTGGAGGCTGCTATGTCTCTGTCCACAAGAATCGACAGACGACTCAGAGAGAGACTATTAAATTTTACGGAGGCCTCTATAGGGCAGGGATCGGTTTGTTATGATCCAGTCGAACCAATGCAAATAGGGGGCGCCACTAGACGGGTGAATCCTCCTAAGTTCCGCTGTAGGTCAGAGGTTTGTTTTCGTTGTGGGGGGAGGGGTCATTTTGTAAAGGTTTGTCCCTCAGAACCCAAGAGACCACAAACAAAGGAGCTGCCGGAAAACTAGAGTCCCCAGATTGTGCGGAGGATAACAGTCTGGGCGTATTCGTTTCCTCCATACGCATGTCTCAGTTTTTGTTGTCCGCTACCGTAGAGGCGGGCAATAAGACAGAGATCTGTTCCGTCTTTTTGGACAGTGGGGCGGGGGTCAACTTGGTGGATTCACGGTTTGCTCAGGCTCTGGGTTTTACTCCAGAACCGATATGCAGAACTATTCCTGTTTTTGCCATTGACTCCTCCCCTCTTACTCAGAAAGAATTAACTCAGATCATCCATAATATCCATCTGCAGGTAGGGGACCTCCATAAAGAGCATATCTCGTGTTATGTCCTGGATGGTCTTCCGGCTCCTATGGTATTGGGGCTTCCCTGGCTGGTGACTCACAATCCAGTGGTGGATTGGCAGGCCGGGGAGATTGTGGAGTGGAGTGAACATTGTAAGTACAACTGGTTGAGTAGTAGGTGCTCTACACTCTCTGTAACATCTTTACCTGCCTTTCTGTCAGATTTTATGGATGTGTTCTCTGAGAAGGGTTGTCAGGGGTTATCACCTCATTGTCCATATGATTGCCCGATTAATCTACTACCTGGGGCCAAACTACCTAAAACCCGGTTATACAATCTTTCCGGCCCGGAGAGGAAGGCTATGAAAGATTATATTTCGGAGAGTTTGGCTAAGGGACACATCAGACCCTCTTCTTCACCTGTGGCTGCAGGGTTCTTTTTCGTTAAAAAGAAAGATGGGGGCCTACGTCCTTGCCTGGATTTCCGGGAATTAAACCGGATAACTATCCGAGATCCCTATCCTCTTCCTCTCATTCCCGACCTCTTTAATCAGGTTGCTGGTGCTAAATGGTTCTCCAAAATGGATCTCAGAGGAGCCTATAATCTGGTTCGCATCAAAGAGGGGGATGAGTGGAAGACGGCTTTTAATACTCCGGAAGGGCATTATGAAAATCTGGTCATGCCATTTGGTCTTACTAATGCGCCTGCGGTATTCCAACATTTTGTCAACGATATTTTGTCACCTTATCGGGAGATTTGTTGTGATATATCTTGATGACATCCTGGTCTATTCCCCGGATCTGGATACACATAAGATCCATGTGAGACAAGTGCTGCAGATATTAAGGGCCAACAAATTGTTTGCTAAGTTAGAAAAATGTGTGTTCGCCGTAAAAGAACTGCCATTTCTGGGGTATGTGTTGTCAGATTCAGGTTTCCGCATGGATCCAGAGAAAGTCCGGGCGATTATAGACTGGGATCTGCCTGAGAACCTGAAGGCATTGCAACGCTTCCTGGGGTTTGCCAATTTTTATAGAAAGTTTATAAAAAACTATTCCTTGGTGGTCAAACCACTGATGGACATGACCAGAAAGGGATCCGATTTTTCCAAATGGTCACATGAAGCCAAAACTGCCTTTGCATCTCTGAAGGAGAGATTCACCTCGGCCCCTATTCTCGTACAGCCAGATGTCTCGCTTCCTTTTATTGTAGAGGTTGACGCATCAGAGGTGGGGGTGGGAGCGGTACTATCTCAGGGCCCATCCCCTGGTGAATGGCGTCCTTGTGCTTTCTTTTCGAAGAAATTGTCTACTGCAGAAAGGAACTATGATATTGGCCACAGGGAACTTTTGGCTATTAAGTTGGCTTTTGAGGAGTGGCGTCATTTTTTGGAGGGGGCGGTTCATCCCGTCACGGTGATTACTGATCACAAAAACTTATTATATCTGGAGTCTGCTAAACGTCTCACCCCTAGACAGGCTCGGTGGTCGTTATTTTTTACTAGGTTTAATTTTGTAATAACCGCCCGGGGGCAAAAAATACTAAGGCGGATGCATTGTCTCGAAGTTTTCCTGGAGGGGGTGATGTTGAGGTACCAGAGCCCATTTTGCAAAAGGGGGTGGTGGTCTCTGCATTACACTCAGGTTTGGAGGGGAGGGTGTTGGAAGCTCAGGGGGACGCCCCGGCCTCCTGCCCCTCGGGTAAACTGTTTGTGCCAGAAAATTTACGACTGGAGATACTAAAAGAACACCATAACTCCACACTGGCAGGACACCCAGGTAGTAGGGCAACCTCTGAGTTAGTGTTTTGTCGGTTCTGGTGGCCTAAATGGCGCCAGGAGGTGTTGAATTTTGTGTCTGCATGTGCTACCTGTGCTCGTTCTAAGGTAGATCATACTCGTCCGGCAGGGCGTCTTTTACCTCTGGCCATCCCCAACAGGCCTTGGACGCACCTGTCAATGGATTTCATTACGGATCTACCAGTATCAGCGGGGAAGACTGTTATTCTTGTAGTTGTTGACAGATTCAGTAAAATGGTGCACTTTATTGCTCTTGCCGCATTGCCTAATGCTAAAACACTGGCTCAGGTTTTTATTGACCACATCGTGAAGCTTCACGGGGTCCCTTCCGATATTGTTTCGGATCGTGGTACCCAATTCGTTTCTAAATTTTGGAAAACTTTTTGTTCTCGTTTAGGGGTTCATCTGTCGTTTTCTTCATCTTTCCATCCACAGTCCAACGGTCAGACTGAACGTACCAATCAAAACCTAGAGACATATTTGAGATGCTTTGTTTCCGAAAATCAGGAGGAATGGTCATCTTATTTACGGTTAGCCGAGTTTGCCATTAATAATCGTCGTCAAGAATCCACCGATAAGTCACCATTTTTTGGTGCGTATGGTTTCCATCCTCAGTTTTGTACGTTTAGTGAGGGCGGGCCGTCTGGGATTCCCGAGGAGGAACGATTTGCGTCTTCACTTTCTTCAGTGTGGCAGAGTGTGCAAGAAAGTTTGAAGAGAATTGGTGGTAGATACAAACGTGCGGCTGATAGGAAGCGCTCTGAAGGTCCGGACCTTGGGGTGAATGACTTGGTGTGGTTGTCTACCAGAAATATCAAGTTGAAGGTTCCCTCGTGGAAATTAGGTCCAAGATTTATTGGTCCTTATAGGGTAATTAAGATCATTAACCCGGTGGCTTTTCGTCTGGAGCTACCTCAGACTGTCTTCCACAGATCTATGCTTAAGAGATATGTAGAACCTCCTGAACCATTGCCACTACCGCCTCCACCGGTGGTTGTTGATGGCAGTCTTGAGTTTCAGGTAGAAAAGATTGTTGATTCACGATATGTTCGCCGCTCTCTTCAGTACCTGGTGCACTGGAAAGGTTATGGTTCCGAAGAGAGAATGTGGGTTCCAGCATCAGAGATAAAAGCGGACAGACTCATTCGGGCTTTTCATAGCTCCCATCCGGAGAGGCCTGGTCTTGAGGGTCCAGGGGCCCCTCATAGAAAGGGGGGTACTTTCACGACTGTGACTGATCCAGACAGGTCTGGGAGGAGAAGGTCGCAGCGACTTGCTACTCGTGATAGCTTGTGAGTTTGCTCCGTTGCTCAGGGTATGTCATCTGGGTGTTGCCTTGTGAACCTTTTTGTCCTGACTGGGAGTTTGTAGGCATCCTTCTCAGGTGAGTCCTGTCTGCCACTCCCAGCTTCTATATTAGTTTCACTTTCACTTGCAGTCATTGCCAGATATAGTCCTTACTTCCAGTTCTATTCTGACCTTTGAAGGAGATCGTTTGATGGTGTTGCTGTGGAGCTCTTGTCCGGCGTGGACTGTCGTGATTGGGATCGCCTTCTCTGCTCGTGACTGGATAAGTCTATCTTTGATATAGTTTGTTTGTTGCTGTCTTCCCCTGCTGTTCTCCTAGACATGAGTGATGGTGACTAGTGCTCCCATCGGCCTTTCCCCACTCTAGGCTTGTTAGGGTGTCTGAGGGTTTAGGCATCCTGCTCGCCGCACGGGTTCACACCCCGTCTAGGGTATCAGGGCAGACAGGTGCCAGCTTAGGGTTAGTCAGGGGTGGCCATACTATTCCCATCCGTAGATAAGGGTCCCCCTTCCCCTCCGTCTGGTGCGACACGACTGCTGCTGGGGTAGCGGTCGTGACAGAACCACTGATCACCCCTGATCACCCCATATAGACTCCCTGATCACCCCCCTGTCATTGATCACCCCCCTGTCATTGATAACCCCCCTGTAAGGCTCCATTCAGACGTCCGTATGATTTTTACGGATCCACGGATACATGGATCGGATCCGCAAAACACATACGGACGTCTGAATGGAGCCTTACAGGGGGGTGATCAATGACAGGGGGGTGATCACCTCATATAGACTCCCTGATCACCCCCTGTCATTGATCACCCCCTGTCATTGATCACCCCCCTGTAAGGCTGCATTCAGATGTCCGTATGTTTTTTACGGATCCACGGATACATGGATCGGATCCGCAAAACACATACAGATGTCTGAATGGAGCCTTACAGGGGGGTGATCACCCCATATAGACTCCCTGATCACCCCCGTGTCATTGATCACCCCCCTGTCATTGATCACCCCCCTGTAAGGCTGCATTCAGATGTCCGTATGTTTTTTACGGATCCACGGATACATGGATCGGATCCGCAAAACACATACGGACATCTGAATGGAGCCTTATAGGGGGGTGATCAATGACAGGGGGTGATCACCCCATATAGACTCCCTGATCACCCCCCTGTCATTGATCACCCCGCTGTAAGGCTCCATTCAGATGTCCCCACATGTGACCCCAATTCGGAAAGAAGACACCCCAATGTATTCGCTGAGGGGAATATTGAGTCCATGAAAGATTGAAATTTTTGTCCCAAGTTAGCGGAAAGGGAGACTTTGTGAGAAAAAAAAATAAAAAATCAATTTCCGCTAACTTGTGCCAAAAAAAAAAATGTCTATGAACTCGCCATGCCCCTCATTGAATACCTTGGGGTGTCTTCTTTCCAAAATGGGGTCACATGTGGGGTATTTATTTATATTGCGCATCTAGGCTGCAAAAAAGTGTCACACATCTGGTATCGCCGTACTCAGGAGAAGTTGGGCAATGTGTTTTGGGGTGTCATTTTACATATACCCATGCTGGGTGAGATAAATATCTTGGTCAAATGCCAACTTTTTATAAAAAATGGGAAAAGTTGTCTTTTGCCGAGATATTTATCTCACCCAGCATGGGTATATGTAAAAAGACACCCCAAAACACATTGCCCAACTTCTCCTGAATACGGCGATACCACATGTGTGACACTTTTCTGCAGACTAGGTGGGCAAAGAGCACCTTTCGGATTTCACAGGTCATTTACCTACTTACCACACATTAGGGCCCCTAGAATGCCAGGGCAGTATAACTACCCCACAAGTGACCCCATTTTGGAAAGAAGACACCCCAAGGTATTCCGTGAGGGGCATGGCGGGTTCCTAGAATTTTTTTTTTTTTGTCACAAGTTAGCGGAAAATGATGATTTTTTATTTTTATTTTTTTCTTACAGAGTCTCATATTCCACTAACTTGTGACAAAAAATAAAAACTTCCATGAACTCACTATGCCCATCACGAAATACCTTGAGGTGTCTTCTTTCCAAAATGGGGTCACTTGTGGGGTAGTTATACTGCCCTGGCATTTTAGGGGCTGAATGCGTGAGAAGTGGTTTGAAATCAAAATCTGTAAAAAATGGCCGGTGAAATCTGAAAGGTGCTCTTTGGAATGTGGGCCCCTTTGACCACCTAGGCTGCAAAAAAGTGTCACACATCTGGTATCCCTGTACTCAGGAGAAGTTGGGCAATGTGTTTTGGGGTGTCTTTTTACATATACCCATGCTGGGTGAGAGAAATATCTTGGCAAAAGACAACTTTTCCCATTTTTTTTTTACAAAGTTGGCATTTGACCGAGATATTTATCTCACCCAGCATGGGTATATGTAAAGTGACACCCCAAATAACATTGCCCAACTTCTCCTGAGTACGGCAATACCACATGTGTGACGCTTTTTTGCAGCCTAGGTGGGCAAAGGGGCCCACATTCCAAAGAGCACCTTTCGGATTTCACCTGCCATTTTTTACAGATTTTGATTTCAAACTACTTACCACACATTAGGGCCCCTAGAATGCCAGGGCAGTATAACTACCCCACAAGTGACCCCATTTTGGAAAGAAGACACCCCAAGGTATTCGCTGATGGGCATAGTGAGTTCATAGAAGTTTTTATTTTTTGTCAAAAGTTAGTGGAATATGAGACTTTGTAAGAAAAAAAAAAAAATAAAAATCATTATTTTCCGCTAACTTGTGACAAAAAATAAAAAGTTCTATGAACTCACTATGCCCATCAGCGAATACCTTAGGGTGTCTACTTTCCGAAATGGGGTCATTTGTGGGGTGTTTGTACTGTCTGGCCATTGTAGAACCTCAGGAAACATGACAGGTGCTCAGAAAGTCAGAGCTGCTTCAAAAAGCGGAAATTCACATTTTTGTACCATAGTTTGTAAACGCTATAACTTTTACCCAAACCATTTTTTTTTTACCCAAACATTTTTTTTTTATCAAAGACATGTAGAACAATAAATTTAGAGAAAAATTTACATATGGATATCGTTTTTTTTGCAAAATTTTACAACTGAAAGTGAAAAATTTCATTTTTTTGAAAAAAAATCGTTAAATTTCGATTAGTAACAAAATAAGTAAAAATGTCAGCAGCAATGAAATACCACCAAATGAAATCTCTATTAGTGAGAAGAAAAGGAGGTAAAATTCATTTGGGTGGTAAGTTGCATGACCGAGCAATAAACGGTGAAAGTAGGGTAGGTCAGAAGTGTAAAAAGTGGCCTGGTCATTAAGGGTGTTTAAGCTAGGGGGGCTGAAGTGGTTAAGTTTTATACACTAATATCATTTTTGAAACAAAAAAAATTATGTTTTAGTGTCTCCATAGTCTGAGAGCCATAGTTTTTTTTATTTTTTGGGCGATTCTCTTAGGTAGGTATTTTTGCGGGATGAGATGACGGTTTGATTGGTACAATTTTGGGGTGCATATGACTTTTTAATCGCTTGCTGTTACACTTTTTGTGATGTAGGGTGACAAAACAGCTTTTTGACACCGCTTTTTTTTTTTTTACGGTGTTATATATATATATTTTTTTGGGCTACTGTCTTATGTAGGGGCTCATTTTTTTCAGTATGAGATGACGGTTTAATTGGTACTATTTTAGGGTGCATATCACTGTTTGATCGGTTGCTATTACACTTTTTGTGATGTAAAGTGACAAAATTGCTTTTTGATACAATTTTTATTTGATTTTTAAGATGTTCACCTGAGGGGTTAAATCATGTGATATTTTTATAGAGAAGGTTGTTATGGATGCAGGGATACCTAATATGTACTTTTTTTAATTTATTTAAGTTTTATACACTAATATCATTTTTTAAATAAAAACAAAATTATATTTTAGTGTCTCCATAGTCTGAGAGCGATAGTTTTTTTTTTTTTTTGGGCAATTCTCTTAGGTAGGGTAACATTTTTGTGGGATGAGATGACGGTTTGAGTGGTACAATTTTGGGGTGCAAATACTTTTTGATCGCTTGCTATTACACTTTTTGTGATGTAAGGTGACAAAATGGCTTTTTGACACAGTTTTTCTTTATTTTTTTACATTGTTCACCTGAGGGGTTAAATCATGTGATATTTTTAAATAGAAGGTCATTACAGACACGGTGTCGGAGCCGTGATACCTAATATGTATATTTTAAGTTTTATACACTAATATCATTTTTGAAACAAAAAAAATCATGTTTTTGTGTCACCATAGCCATAGTTTATTTTTATTTTTTGGGCGATTCTCTTAGGTAGGGTATCATTTTTGCGTCAGGAGATGACGGTTTGATTGGTACAATTTTGGCGTGCATATGACTTTTTGATTGCTTGCTATTACACTTTTTGTGATGTAAGGTCACCAAAAAATAGCTTTTTTGACACAATGTTTTTTTTTTATGGTGTTCACCTGAGGGGTTAGCTCATGTGGTATTTTTATAGAGCAGGTTGTTATGGACGCGGCGATACCTAATATGTATACTTTTTAAAAAAAAATTACATGTAACACAATAAAAGCATTTTTGAAACAAAAAAATCATGTTTTTGTGTCTCCATAGTCTGAGAGCCATATTTATTTTTTTATTCTTTTGGCGATTGTCCTATGTAGGGGCTCATTTTTTGCAGGATGAGGTGACGGTTAGATTGGTAATATTTTTGGGGGCATACACCTTTTTGATCGCTTGGTGTTGCACTTTTAGTGATGTAAGGTGACAAAAATGGCTTTTTTTTTACACAGTTAATTTTTTTTATGGTGTCTATCGGATGGGGTGCATTATGTGATGTCGTTACGGACATGGTGATACCTAATATGTGTGTTTTTTTTATTTTATTTTTTTCTATTTTTTATTATAAAATCAGGGGAAAAGGCGTTTTTTCTTTTTAACTTGAAACTTTATTTTTTTTATTGAAAACACATTTTTTTACTTTTTTAAACTTTATTTCTGTCCCACTCTGGGACTTTTTGGGGGCCTGATCCCCTTTGCAATGCATTACAATACTTTCTGGCAATGCATTCCCCACCGTACATGCATGGCATTTTGCGTTAAGGGGTTAAGGAATCATGCCAGAATTAAAAGAATTAAATTCTCTCTTTATTTCTAACTATAAAATAGAACTTGTAATACATTTGGTAACAGTTTGTATACAGTGCACATTCTCTTCTCAGATAATGAGGTATGGTGGCTGGCAAAGTGACAGATGATTGTACCTCCTGCTGATGTCTCTCCCCTGATCCTTTGGCTAACAGCTGAAAGCTGGCACTTGTGGCTGTAGGTGTCCACTGTGTAATCCATGCTTTTTTGCCTTGGCCTGGCCTTGATGTGATCTAAGATGGTGGATGTCGGAGCCGTAGTCCCTTACCTGCAAAAAAGTCGATCGCTATGGTTGCTGGTCACTCTGCTGACTGTAACTTTGTAGAATATCTGTAGTCTTTGAAATGTTTCTGGAGTTGTAGTTTTACAGATGAGTTGGTTCTCTGGTCCATAAGGCCCTAGGAAAGGCCCTAGGAGCAGTAAGCCTCACCTGGTCCCTAAGGCGCTAGGGGACAGAAAGACTCATCCACTCATCTCCCTGGCACCGAGAGAGCTCCCTGTGGAGTTTGGAAAGTCAGTACTCTAAATGTTCACTTACTGTAAATGGGACTGAGCTGCAGCTAGGCTATGTGGCCAATAAATGTGACTTCGTTGGCCTAGGAAGAGGACGGAGCGCTCACTGGATTTGGGGAGTCAGACTCCCAGCAATCAGATATTGATGACCTATCCTGAGGATAGGTCATCAATAAATGAATTCCCAAAAAGCCCTTTAATATGATAAAAATTTGCATCTGCATCATGGGTATTTTTAGTCTTCCTCTGAATCAGCTTTGCAGGATAATCTGCTAAACCAAATGGACATGTCTTTTTTTCAGCCTGACAAACTGTGACTATTGTTCAGTCCCACTGTACAGTGTGGCACTGCTTTTTTAAGGCTAATTTATTTTTATTGTATAAATATTACTGATCTCAATAGAGTTCCTATTATTCACAGTTATTCCAAACTGAGGTTTCATTTATACACTATATACCGTATCTGTATTTTGGCATTGCCTCATTTATCTCAGTGAGTGCTTGTATATTTGCCAGATCTGGCACCCAAGTCAAGCTTTTTTAGGCTCTTTAGCCAGATACATACATACGGTAAAATGGCAGCAAAAATCTATAGAATCTTTATACAAGCATAACTAGTATCTTATGTACCTAATGCAATGACATTATAATATACAGAATATAAATCACAATAAGCTCATTATAAAATACACTTGACTATGCAAATATCATACAAGGCTCTTAAAAGGAACCTATCACCATGGAAACTGCAGCATGTTATATAGCAGGAGAAGCTGAGCAAATTGATACATAGTTTTGTAAAAAAGGATTCAGTATAATTTGTAATTAATTCATTTAATATCTGCTTATTCTATGCATAGTAGTCACTTGGGCGGTCCCATTAGAGATTGACAGTTAATTCTGCATGACTAAACATACATGGAGGTCTATCACTGAGTGGCACCACCAACATGTTATAATACGTCTGCATCTGTCAATCAAATGAAATTGTCTTCGTGAGTGTGTCTAGTGACGAGTATAATCTCCTAACACACCAAATTGTTCTGGACTCCTAAAAGAGAACAGGGGGGCTCCAACCTTGAATGATGCGGTTAAGGAAAATGTCTTTAAGTATTGGACTAAGTTGAGAAGATACATGCTTGATTGTGGAGCAGCTGCACAGATCTGCAGAAAATACAGATTTGTGCATTGCCCCTTAGTAATTAATGGATCAGTGTGCTATCCTCAAAAAATGCAGATAGCACAGCACGCAGATGAAAAATAAGGTCATGAGCATAAGGCCTAAGGAATATAATATAAATGGTAGTAATAAATATGGGACAAGGTATTTTTACTGAATTGGTAACAGGAGTTTTCAATTCAGACCTGCGGTTTGCAGCGCTTTCTGCAGTTTCTGATCCCCGCGGTCCCTAAGATTTTTTTCACCCCCCCTGCACCCCTGAATGATTTTATGCTGGTGGGTGGTGCAGGGGGGGGGGGGGGTTGCAGGCGGTGCGGGCGGTGCGGGAGGCGGGATCGCGATCCCCGCCCGCCTCCTCTTGAATATTGGTGTCCAGTGGGTATACCAGAGTGTCAGCACATTGCTGGAAAAGGATAACAGTCAGGGAGCTCCCTCCCTCTCCCATCGGGGGGCTGCTCTGCCTTTGCAGCCCCCAGACAGGATGGGGTCACAGAGGGAGGGAGCCCCCCTCCTTACCCTTCTCAATCTGCTCAGTTGTCGCAGATGGGGAAGGTTCCCATGGCAATAGGACGCCTTCTCAGGCATCCTGCTGTCCATGGTGCTGAACAGATCTGTGCTAAAGGCATAGATCTGTTCAGACAAAGTGTAAGTAAAATAAAGTATAATACACTATATAGTGTACTGTACTGTAATATACAGAGATCAGACCCACTGGATCATCAAGAACCAAGTGGGTCTGGGTCAAAAAAAGTAAAAAAAAGTGAAAAAAGTAAAGATAAAAAAAACACATTTATCAATGAATAAAAATTAAAAAAATTAAATACACTACACATATTAGGTATCGCCGCGTCCGTAACGGCCTGATCTATAAAACGGTCATGTTACTTTCCCCGCAAGGTGACAAAAAAAGAAATAAGAAAATAAAAACTATGAGAAAATGGAAATTTTGCCCACCTTACTTCCCAAAAAAGGTAATGAAAGTGATCAAAAAAGTCGCATGCACGCCAAAATAGTACCAATCAAACCGTCATCTCATCCCGCAAAAATCATACCCTACCCAAGATAATCGCCCAAAAACTGAAAAAACTATGGCTCTTAGACTATGGAAACTCTAAACCATGATTTTTTTGTTTCAAAAATGAAATCATTGAGTAAAACCTACATAAATAAAAAAAAGTATACATATTAGGTATCGCCGTGTCCGTATCGACCGGCTCTATAAAAATAGCACATGACCTAACCCCTCAGGTGACCACCGTAAAAAAAAAAAAAAAAAAACGGTGTAAAAAAAGCAATTTTTTGTCATCTTACGTCACAAAAAGTGGAATAGCAAGCGATCAAAATGTCATATGCACCCCAAAATAGGGCCAATCAAACCGTCATCTCATCCCACAAAAAATGAGACCCTACCTAAGATAATCGCCCAAAAACTGAAAAAAACTATGGCTCTCAGACTATGGAGACACTAAAACATGATTTTTTTTGTTTCAAAAATGAAATCATTGTGTAAAACTTACATAAATAAAAAAATTGTATACATATTAGGTATCTCCGCATCCATGACAACCTGCTCTATAAAAATACCACATGATCTAACCTGTCAGATGAATTTTGTAAATAACAAAAAAAAAAAAAAACGGTGCCAAAAAAGCTATTTCTTGTTACCTTGCCTCACAAAAAGTGTAATATAGAGCAACCAAAAATCATATGTACCGTAAACTAGTACCAACAAAACTGCCACCCTATCCCGTAGTTTCTAAAATGGGGTCACTTTTTTGGAGTTTCTTCTCTAGGGGTGCATCAGGGGGGCTTCAAATGGGACAAGGTGTCAAAAAAAACAGTCCAGCAAAATCTGCCTTCCAAAAACCGTATTGCATTCCTTTCCTTCTGCGCCCTGCCGTGTGCCCGTACAGCAGTTTACGACCACATATGGGGTGTTTCTGTAAACTACAGAATTAGGGCCATAAATAACAAAAATTGTATCTCTATTTTCCATTAAATCTTGTGCAACACCCAAACGGTTAACAAAGTTTGTTAAATCAGTTTTAAATACCTTGAGGGGTGTAGTTTCTTAGATGGGGTCACTTTTATAGAGTTTCTACTCTAGGGGTGCATCAGGGGGGCTTCAAATGGGACATGGTGTAAAAAAAAACAGTCCAGCAAAATCTGCCTTCCAAAAACCATACGGTGCACCCAGTGGCGTAGGGATCACCATAGCAACCATAGCAGTGGCTATGGGGCCCTACGCCACTGGGGGCCCGTCCGGACCGCATTCAATTATTATTATTTTTTTTTTATTAACACACACACAGTAAAAACACACAGGCAGCCAGGCCCGACCGCCCGCCCAGTGTAGTGGGCGGGGTGCGGGCGGTCCGTGGCTCGGGCCTGGCTGGGGGGAAGGCAAGGAGGAGTAGTCAGGTCAGGATTGGAGGCTGAAGCAGGCGGGCCCGGGGGCGCACTGCCGCACGAACAGAAGAAGAGGTATGTGGTGGAGGGGGCCGGAACGGGGGCGTACCTGAGGGATGGAGGCGGAGCCAGGCACCAGAGCCGCAGCGCAGGAAAGATTTCCTCCTAGTAACTAGAGGGAGGAGGAGGCGGACTCAGGCGGTGGAGGGGGCGGGGCCGGGCCATGGAGGGGGCGGGGCCAGGTGGGCCGTAGAGGGGGGGGTTACCTGTTGTGGAGGGACTAGGGAGGGAGAGGGAGTGCGGCTGCACTGACTGCCCGAAACTAGTCTGAGGCTGAGCAGAGCAGGCGCAGCTCAGACTCAGAGTGAGAGAGAGGAACCTTACCTCACAGACACAGTCACTAGTCCTACTCACTCCAGTCCAGACAAGTCCTCAGTCAGTGGTCTCCAGAGTCCAGACTCCAGTCTCCGTCCAGTCCAGTCCAGTAACTGTCCTGCCGTGCCAGTGCCACTCCAGTCTGTGCCTGCTGTCTGTGTGACTACAGTGACAGTGACTGTAAAAGTAAGTGATGTGATTCACTTGAATTTAAAGGGACACTGACAGGCCCAATAAGCATATTTAGGTATATATATGACAGTACAGGTCTTATAAAGAATCATCTAAGTATCCCCCCTGTCCACCTTATAAATACAGTAAACTGAAGTTTTATAACCTGCTTGAATCGTCTTCAATCTGCCCAAGGGGCGGCGTTTCATCTCCACTTGCGCCCAGCCAGCCTCACCCAACTGCCGTTTTGAAGCGCCGCCCAGCTCATTAATATTCACTTCGCTGGGTGGCTTCTGCTGTCCCCGCTCTGAAGCGCTGCGCTGAACAGTGCCCGGCGCATGCGCATAATGCAGAGGCTGAAGCGGCCTCTGAGATGCAGACTGTGCGCAGGCGCGATGTGATCCCGGCCAGTGAGGGTGCCGGGCGCATGCGCTGAAGATGACCCGGAGGCCGATGCCCATAGGATTGTATTGGGCATGCGCCGGATCTTGCGTCGGGGACAGTAGTAGCCGCCCAGCGAAGTGAATATTGATGAGCTGGGTGGCGCTTCAAAACGGCAGTTGGGGGCGGCTGGCTGGGCGCAAGTGGAGATGAAACGCCGCCCCTTGGGCAGATTGAAGACGATTCAAGCAGGTTATAAAACTTCAGTTTACTGTATTTATAAGGTGGACAGGGGGGATACTTAGATGATTCTAATACACTTTATAAGACCTGTACTGTCATATATATACCTAAATATGTTTATTGGGCCTGTCAGTGTCCCTTTAAGGAAGTGAGATTATTGAGAACTTATGATGTCTGAGATAATCTAAATTCTTAAGTTAAAAAGAGCTGCCTGCTGACTCAGAGTGGGGCCCCCAAGTCCTCAGGATTCTCTTGGGGGCCAAGAGAAGCAAGGGGCGCCCTCCTTATCCTTGCAGGTCTGCAGGCAGCTCTTTTTAACTTCAGAATTCAGATCATCAGACTCTCACTAATTACTAATTACAGCACACGCCCTGCGCCCTGGCCTGTAGTGTCCACTATCAGACAGGGGAGGGAAGAAACCCCAGAACTAGAGTGTGGCCCCCAACACATTGGGGGGCACACTGACACTCTAGTTCTGGGGTTTCTTTTCTTCCCTCCCCTGTCTGATGGTGGACACTACAGGCCAGGGCGCAGGGTGTGTGCTGTAATTAGTGAAAGTCTGATGATCTGATGTTAAAAAGAGATGCCAGCAGTGATAAGGAGGGCGTCCCTTCCTTCTTTTGGGGGGCACACTCTTATATGACAGACATAAAGGTACTTTTACACTTGTGGCAGGACGGATCCAGCAGGCTGTTCAGCCTGTCGGATCCGTCCTGCCGCTATTTCGCTGGACCGCTGCTCCGTCCCCATTGATTATAATGGGGATGGGGCGGAGCTCCGGCGCAGCACGGCACTGCGCGGTGAGAGGCCACCGGACGAAAAAGTCGGACTTGCAATACTTTTCGGCCACCAGCCTTTCACCGCACACTGCCGCGCTGCACTGGAGCTCTGTCCCCGTTCCCATTATAGTCAATGGGGATGGAGTGGCGGCAAGGCGAAATAGCGGCAGGACGGATCCAACAGGCTGAACAGTCTGTCGGATCCGTCCTGCCGCAAGTATGAAACTGCTCATGGCGGTGGGAGATCTAGGATGGGTGTTTGGGTGGGAGCTCTGGAAGGGGTGGTGGGAGGCCCGATAGATATGTGGGGGCTGGGGGGGGGCCCATAATTTTTTTTTGCTATGGGGCCCGTGCATTTCTAGCTACGCCCCTGGGTGCAACTTTCCCTCTACGCCCTACTGTGTGCCCGTACAGTAGTTAACGGCCACATATGGGGTGTTTCTGCAAACTACAGAATCAGGGCAATAAATATAGCATTTTGTTTGGCTGTTAACCCTTGCTTTGTTACTGGAAAAAATTGATTAAAATGGAAGATTTGCCCAAAAAATTTATCACCATTTGCCATTAACTCTTGTGGAACACCTAAAGGGTTAACGACGTTGGTAAAATCAGTTTTGAATACCTTGAGGGGTGCAGTTTCTAGAATGGGGTAATTTTTGGGTGGTTTCCATTATGTAAGCCTCACAAAGTGACTTCAGACCTGAACTGGTCCCTAAAAAGTGGGTTTTTGAAAATTTCTGAAAAATTTCAAGATTTGCTTCTAAACTTCTAAGCCTTGTAACATCCCCCAAAAATAAAATATCATTCCCAAATGTATCCAAACATGAAGTAGACATATGGGGAATGTAAAGTAATAACTATTTTTGTAGGTATTGCTATGTATTATAGAAGTAGAGAAATTGAAACTTGGAAATTTGCAATTTTTAAATTTTTTGGGGTAAATTTGGTATTTTTTATAAATAAAAAAGATTTTTTTTTGTTTTCATTTTACCAGTGTCATGAAATACAATATGTGACTAAAAAACAGTCTCAGAATGGCCTGGATAAGTCAAAGCGTTTTAAAGTTATCAGCACTTAAAGTGACACTGGTCAGATTTGCAAAAAATGGCCAAGTCCTTAAGGTGAAATAGGGCTAACCCTTAAGGGGTTAATTACGCCCCTTCCCAGTGTCCTGTGCGGGTTATAGCTTTTATCTTGCTCAGAGGAAGGAAGGAAGGATTTGCTGTTTCTTAGAGAGATGCCTGCCCTCTCCAGGTCCTGAGGAAGCAGGCTGTCTCTTTCCCCCTTTCACCATCTTAGGGATTTTAGGGAATCTTCAGCCTTAGGTACGGGGGCACGTTTATTCCCACCTTTAGGGTCTGAACCTGGGCACAGAAGTCTAGGGAGAGCTGGTAGGGATTAGTCACAACTCACGAGGTGACCTTTATCCCCAGCTTCTGGCCTAGACATTTGTTTTGGGTTTTTCGGTTTGTCTATTGTATCTTGTATCCTTTCCAGCGTGACAAACACATAAAGACAGTAATACACTTGACCTGGTCTTCTTCTGACAGTGCTCAGGTTTATGACTTAACTAACTCTCCTCTCCCGCTCTCCCGCTCTCCCGCTCTCTGACTACAATCGTCTCTCTTTCACTTTCACAAATTCTCATCCATCTCAGCACACTCCTACTTACCACACGTTCAGAAATCTACATGCTATTGACCCTCAGAAACTTATAGACACTCTACAGTTATCATTGTCCCTAATCTCTTCCCTCTCTGTCCTGATTTGGCTGCAAAATACTTTAATGATATCCACAGAAGCATCATAGATGAAGTAATGCCCCCTACACTGAGAGCCTCCAAACAGAGATGAAATCAACCCTAACACACACCTCAAACTTGCTTTCTCCAGTGATGCTCCAGCAGTGCTGAATACCTATGGAGAAAAATATGCACCAGAAAATTTCCTCTGTTACATATTTTTAACTTTCAATTTTTGTGAAATAAACTTTTACACGAATATGTGCACTACTGTGGTGGATGCAATCAACAAAATCTGACTAAACCCTCACACTGATGTTAAAATGAGACTTTAACCAATATATCCTTATATGAAGGACATACCGGAGCCCACGCACCACGTCAAGGTATCTCAGGTGGCACGGGACCTAACGCTAACCTACCTGTGCCGTTTGGGCAGTACCAGGGGCCAGATCCTGCACTTGTGGTCCGCTGCTAATGGCAATCCCCAGCAAAAATGCATACCATGGACGATGCCCGCAGCAGACCACAAGGATAGCAAATGTGTGGATGTGATAAACAATCAAACAAAATAATAACTTTTACAAAGACAGATGCACTCTGCAGTCTTACTTATCCCTCATACTGATGTAAAATTGAGAGATTAGCCAACATATACTACCGAGCCCGAGCACCGTGCCAAGGTTTCTCAAGTAGCTCGGGACCTAACGCTAAACCTACCTGTGCCGTATGGGCAATACCAGGAGCCAGTAGGAAAATTACAGGCATGCAAGGTCCGACTCACAGCAAACACCCAGTCACCTCCAGCATGCAGCCATGCTTACAATGGGAGGAGGGAGAGAGCTCTGAGCCCCACCCAAGACTGGCTGATATAGCCCAGGCCTCACAGGTGCACCAGAATGTTGCCTGTAGATGGAAATAAAGGAACATTCAGACTAGGAGTTTTTACACCTCCAAACAATTCTATATATAAACTACAAATTGGCGTGGTAATGAAAAACAGGAAGTGCTCAACCCCATATGCAGTGGCGCATCTATACCAGGGGGGGTGGTGGCAGATCCTGCACTTGTGGTCCGCTGCTAATGGCAATCCCCAGCAAAAATGCATACAATGGAGGATGCTCGCAGCGGACCACATAGAAACATAGAATGTGTCGGCATATAAGAACCATTTGGCCCATTTAGTCTGCCTAATATACTGAATACTATAAATAGCCCTTGGCCCTTTCTTATATAAAGGATGGCCTTATGCCTATCCCATGCATGCTTAAACTCCTCCACTGTATTTGCAGCTACCACTTCTACAGGAAGGCTATTCCATGCATCCACTACTCTCTCAGTAAAGTAATACTTCCTGATATTACTTTTAAACAAGTTATTTTGTTTATTAACTACAAATTGGCGTGATCTCAAAAAGCAGGAAATGCTCAACCCCGTAAGCAGGTGTGCATCTATACCTGGGGGAGCATATCCACCACATGTGGTCCGTTGCTAATGGCGATCCCCAGCAAAAAATGCATGCAATGGAGGATGCCCGCAGCGGACCACAAGTGCCACAAAAATGTACTCTATTTAATACCTATCTCTATGCCAATGTGCATTTTCACTCAGGAGAGCAGAACCTACACATATACTATGTTGCTACTTATCACCACTGTGTGGATTTAAGCATCCAATGAGAGGAAGAGCAAACTCAGCTATGTGTATCACCTAATTAAAAGCAGCCTGTGGGATAAGAGGCGGTCACACCTCCAAGTGGTTATTGTAGAGACCAAAAAAAAGACACAAAAAAAAGATAAAACATCCTGCACAATATGATAAATAAATATGTGGATTTACATGGCCACCACTAAAGAAAAAACTGAAAGTGCTGCTATATTCAATTTTTTCTTTAGTAGTGGCCATATATATATATATTTTTTAATCAAATCATTTCTATTATTAATTTGCTCAAATTTGTGCATATATGAAATTAGTAAAAATTCACATGTATGAACATATATAAACCCAATTTGGGTATAACAGTAGTCAAAGACTGAACATACAGTTGCAAGAAAAAGTATGTGAACCCTTTGGGATGATATGGATTTTTGCACAAATTGGTCATAAAATGTGATCTTATCTTCATCTAAGTCACAACAATAGACAATCACAGTCTGCTTAAACTAATAACACACAAAGAATTAAATGTTACCATGTTTTTATTGAACACACCATGTAAACATTCACAGTGCAGGTGGAAAAAGTATGTGAACCTCTAGACTAATGACATCTCCAAGAGATAATTGGAGTGAAGTGTCAGCCAACTGGAGTCCAATCAATGAGATGAGATTGGAGGTGTTGGTTACAACTGCCCTGCTCTATAAAAAACACACACCAGTTCTGGGTTTGCTTTTCACAAGAAGCATTGCCTGATGTGAATGATGCCTCGCACAAAAGAGCTCTCAGAAGACCTACGATTAAGAATTGTTGACTTGCATAACGCTGGAAAGGGTTATAAAAGTATCTCCAAAAGCCTTGCTGTTCATCAGTCCACGGTAAGGCAAGTTGTCTATAAATGGAGAAAGTTCAGCACTGCTGCTACTCTCCCTAGGAGTGGCCGTCCTGTAAAGATGACTGCAAGAGCACAGCGCAGACTGCTCAATGAGGTGAAGAAGAATCCTAGAGTGTCAGCTAAAGACTTACAAAAGTCTCTGGCATATGCTAACATCCCTGTTATCGAATCTACGATAAGTAAAACATTACACAAGAATGGATTTCATGGGAGGATACCACAGAGGAAGCCACTGCTGTCCAAAAAAAACATTGCTGCACATTTACAGTTTGCAAAAGAGCACCTGCATGTTCCACAGCGGAACTGGCAAAATATTCTGTGGACAGATGAAACCAAAGTTGAGTTGTTTGGGAGAAACACACAACACTATGTGTGGAGAAAAAGAGGCACAGCACACCAACATCAAATCCTCACCCCCAACTGTGAATTATGGTGGTGGGGGCATGATGGTTTGGGGCTGCTTTGCTGCATCAGGGCCTGGATAGATTGCTATCATCGAAGGGAAAATGAATTCCCAAGTTTATCAAGACATTTTGCAGGAGAACTTAAGGCCATCTGTCCACCAGCTGAAGCTCAACAGAAGATGGGTGTTGCAACAGGACAACGACCCAAAGCATAGAAGTAAATCAACAACAGAAGGGCTTAAACAGAAGAAAATACGCCTTCTGGAGTGGCCCAGTCAGAGTCCTGACCTCAACCCGATTGAGATGCTGTGGCATGACCTCAAGAAAGCGATTCACACCAGACATCCCAAGAATATTGCTGAACTGAAACAGTTCTGTAAAGAGGAATGGTCAAGAATTACTCCTGACCGTTGTGCACGTCTGATCTGCAACTACAGGAAACGTTTGGTTGAAGTTATTGCTGCCAAAGGAGGTTCAACCAGTTATTAAATCCAAGTGTTCACATACTTTTTCCACCTGCACTGTGAATGTTTACATGGTGTGTTCAATAAAAACATGGTAACATTTAACTCTTTGTGTGTTATTAGTTTAAGCAGACTGTGATTGTCTATTGTTGTGATTCAGATGAAGATCAGATCACATTTTATGACCAATTTGAGCAGAATTCCATATAATTCCAAAGGGTTCACATACTTTTTCTTGCAACTGTATATAATTGTATAACCCCCATCTCCCCCTCCCTACCATGCCAAATTTACTTTATTCCTCTATTCTTTTTCGGTTTCTGATGTTATAGTCCTCAATCCTGATGTGTCTCACATTCCAACAGACCTATAGTATTTCCATGTTTATTTTACCTGGCAATATCACCCCATTGACATGGTTAGCAGGCGTCTAGAGGGCAATCCTGGCGTCGCCAGCCGTGGTTCCCAGAGAGACTCAAACTTTTTAATAGTACAGATGTAGCAGAGTTAACACATAAACTCTTAAATCAAATTTCTTAACTCATTGCATTATCTTGAAACAAAAGCCATTGAAAAACAATTGAAGGTGTTTGCTTAACTCAGCTTCCTAGCCTGATATAGTGATCTATTTATACCAACACTAATACCCTCTGTGGAATCATCTTGTAATAAGCCCAGTACACATGTTAACGGTTCAACTGGAAGTCTGATTTTATAGACCTCAAAAATAATATTCAATACTGCTCGCTAGAAAGGGCCCAAGCAGCACATTCCCAAAACATATGGATTATATGTGCTTCTGGTATATCGCACTTAGGACAATTAGATGTGTCGCGTATACCCATCTTATTGAGGAACGCTGGTGTCCTGTATACCCTATGTTTTAGATACAACTGTGAGATTCTCTGCGTCTCACACAGTGATAGCACGGGGCCCTTAGATAGCACCTTCGACTAATGTGCCTCTGTAATGGGACCTACCTCTGGAGACCACTTCTCTCTGACCTTCAGTGGAAATCGTTCCTGATAGAAAGAAAGCAATAGCTTACAAACAACAGATATTACTCCCTAAGTCTCTCTTCCGCGTATTTATTTTTCATATTGTGCAGGATGTTTATTTTCCATTTTAACTCTGCCCTTCACATCTCCAAATAGATCGATTTCACGACTCTTATCCCATCGCTATCCAACAATCCTATTAAACTTTTTGACACTTTTCACTCCCTCCTCCTCAGTCCAAAAGTGCAGGTGCCTATTACAGACCTTTGTGCTGAATATCTGACCACCTACTTCAAAGAGAAAATTGAAAACATCTGGCTTGAAATTAGCTTCCATCTTTAAGTGTCATAGATTCCCTTCCCTAATGCAACTCCTCTGGTTCACTTGCTACAGTCGTGGCCAAAAGTTTTGAGAATGACACAAATATTGGAAATTGGAAAAGTTGCTGCTTAAGTTTTTATAATAGCAATTTGCATATACTCCAGAATGTTATGAAGAGTGATCAGATGAATTGCATAGTCCTTCTTTGCCATGAAAATTAACTTAATCTCAAAAAAACCTTTCCACTGCATTTCATTGCTGTCATTAAAGGACCTGCTGAGATCATTTCAGTAATCGTCTTGTTATCTCAGGTGAGAATGTTGACGAGCACAAGGCTGGAGATCATTATGTCAGGCTGATTGGGTTAAAATGGCAGACTTGACATGTTAAAAGGAGGGTGATGCTTGAAATCATTGTTCTTCCATTGTTAACCATGGTGACCTGCAAAGAAACACGTGCAGCAATCATTGCGTTGCATAAAAATGGCTTCACAGGCAAGGATATTGTGGCTACTAAGATTGCACCTCAATCAACAATTTATAGGATCATCAAGAACTTCAAGGAAAGAAGTTCAATTCTTGTTAAGAAGGCTTCAGGGCGTCCAAGAAAGTCCAGCAAGCACTAGGATCGTCTCCTAAAGAGGATTCAGCTGCGGGATCGGAGTGCCACCAGTGCAGAGCTTGCTCAGGAATGACAGCAGGCAGGTGTGAGCGCATCTGCATGCACAGTGAGGCGAAGACTTTTGGAAGATAGCCTGGTGTCAAGAAGGGCAGCAAAGGAGCCACTTCTCTCCAAAAAAAACATCAGGGACAGATTGATCTTCTGCAGAAAGTTTGGTGAATGGACTGCTGAGGACTGGGGCAAAGTCATATTCTCCAATGAAGCCTCTTTCCAATTGTTTGGGGCATCTGGAAAAAGTCTTGTCCAGAGAAGAAAAGGTGAGCGCTACCATCAGTCCTGTGTCATGCCAACAGTAAAGCATCCTGAGACCATTCATGTGTGGGGTTGCTTCTCATCCAAGGGAGTGGGCTCACTCACAATTTTGCCCAAAAACACAGCCATGAATAAAGAATGGTACCAAAACACCCTCCAACAGCAACTTCTTCCAACAATCCAACAACAGTTTGGTGAAGAAGAATGCATTTTCCAGCACAATGGAGCACCGTGCCATAAGGCAAAAGTGATAACTAAGTGGCTCGGGGACCAAAACATTGCCAATTTGGGTCCATGGCCTGGAAACTCCCCAGATCTTAATCCCATTGAGAACTTGTGGTCAATCCTCAAGAGGCGGGTGGACAAACAAAAACCCACTAATTCTGACAAACTCCAAGAAGTGATTATGAAAGAATGGGTTGCTATCAGTCAGGAATTGGCCCAGAAGTTGATTGAGAGCATGCCCAGTCGAATTGCAGAGGTCCTGAAAAAGAAGGGCCAACACTGCAAATACTGACTCTTTGCATAAATGTCATGTAATTGTCGATAAAAGCCTTTGAAACGTATGAAGTGCGTGTAATTATATTTTACTACATCACAGAAACAACTGAAACAAAGATCTAAAAGCAGTTTGCAGCAAACTTTGTGAAAACTAATATTTGTGTCATTCTCAAAACTTTTGGCCACGACTGTACATTTAACCCAGTCACAAAAGAAGAAGTCTCTAGTATCCTTTCTTCTTGCCCTACCACATGCATTACTGTCCCTATTCTCTCACATCTCTGCAGTGTCTATCTCCAGCTGTCACTACTCCCCTAAAGTCTTCAGTCTTCAGATACATTTTTTGGTGACATATTTCCTTTAGGGTTCATGCACATGACCATTGTTGTTTTGTGGTCTGCAAATGCGGATCAGCGAAAATCGCATACTGACCGTGTGTATTCTGCTTTTTGCGGAAGAGAAAGGCAGGCCAATGATAGAACAGTCCTATCCTTGTGTGTAATGGGGACAATAATAGGACATGTTTTATTTTTTTGTGGAATGGACATGCGAACATATGAACACGGAATATACACGGAGTCATTTAGTTTTTTTGCAGCCCCATTGTAGTGAATGGTTCCATATACTGGCCCCAAAAAACAGACATGGACAAAAAATAAGTTTGTGTGCATGACCCTTAACAATAAGAGAAGTCCTCTTGTTTTATTTACCTAGAAAATGTCAAAAACATACAATATTTTCTGGTGATATTGAGCTCTGGCATAAACTTAAATGAGTCAACATTTTTTTTTTACCTGTGTCATGGACAGAATTTTTCTTCTTCTGCCCCTCTTGAAATTTGTGGCAGAAAGAAGCCATGTGGGGTTCCTTTCCACTGAGATCTTTATTATTTCCTCTAATAAAATGTGTCTTGGCTTTAAAAAAAAATCCTGGAAATAGGGTCAATGGCCAGGGAACCACTGGAAAACACCTAGTGTTGTCCTTTGTATACCTGTACAAAGGATATATAAAATGTTACTTAAAGGGGAAACTCAGTAGTGGGTAAAATACATTTACAATATTTAATTTTCCTTTTAGGTACAAAAGGATCCAATGCAAACAATATAATTTACTATGGAATATAGATTTATATATGTATGCAAGAATTGTTATTATAGAGAAAATATAAAAACAGAATACTTGTGTATATGCAGAGATGACATGACAGATAGGTATAAACGACCTGATAGAAAATTACTAAATAATGTTCCCTAGTATAGGAGATGAATTGATCGGTGTAAGTTAAGGGGGTTTTGTGCTGGTTCTCCATTCAAAGGGTTAACCAGTATTTGGCAGGGTAAACCATTAGCCCTAATAATTATTACGCACTCAGGTGAATGGTAATTTCTCTCACACTGTTTCCTGGCCGCTAACGAGCTTTTGACTCGTTAAAAGGCCTGCAATTAGTGAGTCAGCAGGGTGGACAAAGTAGCTGAATTGTCATTAACCCTTTAATACTCAAAGAAAAGGGGTGCACTGAGAAGAGGTCCTTTGTAGTAACACAAAAGTTTCTTTATTATCTGTGTTATGCATATAGATTCTGTTTTGTATTATGCATCGTTCTAGGGCTTAAGCCATTTGCAGATACTTGGAAATATTAAGGAAAGGAGTTAAAATGTTGACATTCATGTAACATGAAAAGTAATATCAGAAATTATATCTTTAGTAGTGATAATTTAAGATGTTTCCAGGATTGGGTTAAACTGTTCATGTGGCCAGAATGGATCTGGGCATGAAGAGGTAAGGATGAAGAAACAGTGAGTGGTGGTGGGGGTGGAGCACACCAATTGGACATAAAATAATGAAGCTATAATTTTATTGTTGAAAGAGGAGCAGATTGGAAAGAACAGTCTCCGTCTGGCTCTGGAAAATCTTTTAGTTTGGCAACTGTAAACTCCATATAGCCATTTTTTTCATTGCCAAAAAATAATTTTTCTCTATTTTTGTATGAGGACAATACTCGGCTTCATTCCAGAAATATATTTAACCCTATTACTAAGTGCTAAACTATCTATCTATCTATCTATCTATCTATCTATCTATCTATCTATGCATCTATCTAGATGAAGCACCAAACAGAAAGTGTCTATATCTATATAAAAATATTATCATGCGTATGACAGACTCTGCGATATGTAATATATGTATATATATCTATATATATATATATATATATATATATATATATATATATATAGATATATATACAATATATATATTACAGAGTCGAGAGGCTGCCATGCCATGTGCAATATATATATGTTATAGATGCGCAAACCTGTTGAGATTTGGTTCGACTCTAAATTTGCTGAATTTAAAAAAAAAGTTTGATTCAGACCCGAATTAATTCGGGCTGAACCAAATTGTCTCCAATTGCCCTGGAAATTGGTATATAACACCCTATAGTTTCCTAGGACTCAGAATTTTTAAGAAAACATGTTTTCTCTTTTGGTTAATTTTTTATGAATTTTTGCTTTTTCTCTCCCCCCTCCCTAAGCTCTTGAATGCAATGACAGCAACAGTAAATCATGTCTGAGTGACACTGACATACACAGCTATGGGTAAATGAATGTTTGACGGTATCAATGAACAGCATGTTTAAATACACTCTGCGTTGTCGCATGTGTTATGCTTTATCATAATTCAAAGCTTCTAAAAAATGTCCCTTATTGGGGCAGATGGTGTTTTAACACACACATTATTATGGGGGAAAAAAAGTGGATTATTGGAGGACCAAGCGTCCAAAAATTATAAAAAGAGAAAAAAAGCATGGATTGGACATCCCCTTGCTATGTATTGATCTAGTATTATACTCAACACAGTTTATATCGCTTCTCAGCGTAAAAGCCCTAATCTCCATAGCATACACGAGGCATTAGTATACGTTTTGATCAAAATGTATAGGCCCACTCACCACGCCTAGTTTGCCTCTATGAGTGGGTACCTATTCTAAATTGATGGAACACCACATGGCGACCACCACTGCCGCACCACACCCGCAGGGGGAGCGGCCCAGTTGTCCAACAGTACCCCAGCTGTGAGAGTAAGCCCCTATGGCACTGGGCAGCACCAAGAGCGGATTGGCCATAGACCTTACAGGAGAATTTCTTGGTGGGCTGATGCCTCAGGGAGCCACCCAAGCCCTCCTCTCTGCCGCAGGCTGGGTACGTAATGAGCTATCAGTGTTAATTAATGCTGTGAGAATCAGGTACTTATGTACCTGGCCAGTGACCACACATGCCCTACTGAATTCAACTGCTGTGACCTGCATCTCACCTTCTAAGCCCCCTGCTCCATATCTTAATCAAAGGCAACTGGAGAAGGAGGACAGAAGATGGTAGCTATTGATGGCCACCACAAATTTTGGGGCAGAGGGAGAGGTTTTGGGGCAGTGTATTGTGCTGTTCTGTGGTATATGGTTTTGCTTTTCCAGGGCCACTTTATGATTTTCCAGGGCCACTTTATGTTCCCAGTGCACCCCTGGGCAGCACCAACCTATAGGCACAGCACTGGACCGTGTAAACAGATGTCAAAAGCTCAACTTTTCATGTGGTCTCAGGAACTGCAAACTGAGGTATAGTAGTAGTATCTTGCTAATTAAAATCACCAGGGGCAAATGGGAGGAGTGCTGATACCATCAGAACAAGGCAGACACTAGTAAAAGTAAAAAAAATAAAAAAAAGAGTAAAAAGCATGGATCGCACATCCCCTTGTTATGCATTGATCTAGTATTGCTTCTCAGCTCAATTTATATCGCTTCTCAGCGCAAATGATAGTATACTAAGCCCTAATCTACATAGTGTACAAGACGTGGTCTTAATAAAGCCCCGCACTGATAGTGGATCCACCAGAATTATGTGGAGGACCTTGTTTGTGATGTCATGATTAGAATCCTGGCAGATGACTCACTTACTTGTGGCATCAAAATGGGGGCCATGGCTCATTTACATATGATGTCATAAAGGGCGGTGGGTATATATTGAGGTGACGCACTGACCCCAGCCTCAGTCTGCAGGGCTGGCTCTCACCTTTAGGGGCCTCTGATAAGAAGCATAGGACCAGATCAGGTAAGTTTGGCCGCTTTTCTCCTCATATGTTTGGAAATTGTTTTGCTGATCTTTATCTTCTATTTGTATACAATCTGAGAGCTGTGTGTGACCCTTTGCGGCCCCCGAAAATCTGTCTCAGGTGCAACACTCAACCTCCTTCAATGGAAAAATCCCAGGATAAAGTGAAGAATGACCCTCCATTTCCCTTAAATGGGCCAGAGTCACAGAAATCCAAGACCATTTTATAATAAATAAAGTACTCTGTGTATTTCTTTAAAAAATAAGATTCTTGTGTTTTTTTTCTTAAATATTAAATTGTGCCACTTCTCCTGTGCCCGTTTTCTATTGGTATTCTATGGGTGTACTGATTAGTCACAGGGCAGAACCCCCTGAAGGATGGGTAACCAATGAACTCCTGATAGGAAATTTATTAAAGGGATATTTCCATCTGGGACATTATTTGCATACCGATAGAATATGCCATAAATGTCAGGTAGGTGTAGGTACCACCTGTGGGATGGGTCCTGAAGTGAACGGAGAGCACCTCGCATATGTGTCCTCTCCATGCACTGGTATGAGACTTTCAAAAATTGCCAAGCAGGTGTGCTGTGTATCCAATCTCATAATGTGTAATACTGCCCGCTGAGCTGCTGTATCTGCAGCACGCCAGACCTGCAGGGTATTGCGATAGTGAGGTCACGGTTATGGGCAATCGAGGGTTACTCACTTTTTGGAGGAGAACCCTGGGCAGGCATGCGGCAGTGAAGAAGAGGTAGACACAAGTTCCTCTGGGGCACACTCGGGATTTAGGGACCAGACCTGATGGTGTGTGAGGTGCCCTAGGTGTTGCAGGTATTTTGAGTGCCTGAGGCAAGGTCCCTTTAAGGATCGTGACGCCAGTGCCTGTAACGGTGGCACACCGGTTTCTAGCAGCAGTAATTGAGGTACACAGGTGGTATAGTGAACCAAACGTTGCTTTACTTTGGAAAACAGTCCAACTTTGTACAGACAGTTTACAGTTGATATGATGCAGTCCCTTAATCAATACTCCACAAGCAGGTTTACTTCACAATATGGCAGGTATAAATCTTGCAAGATACTTGGAGGGTATAAAGTTAATGCTTAGCAGACCTATGCTGCAGTATCCCCTTCAGCTATTCTAGCTGGCTGGATCCCAAGGCCCGGATGCCTAAATGCTGGCTTTAATCCTTGGTATATAAATTCTTCCTCCAGTATTGACCCTTGCTTTATATTAAAGTACCTCTGCCCATCAGCTTACTTCTCTGAGCTGGTTGTACTGTTCCTGTGCTGGGTCTGAAGGTGGCTGCAGGTTGCTCCCAGGAGGTACATCTCTTCTCTTGGGGTAATCTTCTGAGCTAACTGAGGCTCACTTTATCTACAGGCAGGCTAGAGTTCTTCACTAGCCTCCTGGTCGTAGCTAGCAGCCAGGACTATCAAGCTGCATGTCAGGAGGAGGCCCTCAGCATATCTCTGGCTGGTGCCTTCTCACTTCTGTGTCCACAGACTCCTGACTATAACCTAACTCCTCCCTGTCTGGGCCTGAACATTTATACTAGGGGCTCCCTATCTCCCTCTAGTGTCTAGGATGCCTAACTACACCCTAATAGGCCTGCTATGCATGACACAGGGGAAACATTGCATATAAAAGCACATAGAAAATACATTAAAGTACATAGTTAAATATAATATTACTGTCCCTTGTGAGCAGAAGTAACACGTGAACCAATTGACCCTTGTGTAGTGCCCACGCCTACCTAGTGGGACACTACATATCTAATCCTATCATATGTGATACTTTCTGCTGAACTGTGTATCTGAGCTTCTCCCAGAGTGTTCTTATTAGTAATGGTGCCCCCAGTATTTATAATGCTCCCTGTAGTGCCCCAATAATTATACTGTCTCTTAGAATGCTTCCAGTATTTACACTGATGGCACTACAGGGGCCATTATAAATACTATGGGGCACTACAAGACACAGTGTAACTATCCGGTGAACCTATGCCCGTGATGTTAGGTGTTTGGATAGGTTAAAGGCAGGGTATGTTGAGTGCAATGGCCAGCATATGGTGTAGGAGGTAGAAAAAGAAACATCTTTCTTTAATGTACAGCAAAATGGAAATTTGATGGCACATCCGGCCAGGGTGTGTCAAGGTGTGAAGGGTGTCTTAACAGTGTCTCTCAGTGTAGCAAAGTCTGAATGGCTGTAGTCACAGATTACCTTGCTGACTCCTATGCTTGACTATGCAGATTCTAAGGTCTTCTTTACTCTCCTTCTCTCCTTTTCTGTGGATCTTGCAGAGATCTGTTAGTCTCAGTAGGTTTTTTGTGTCTGAGAGAAGGGAGCATCAAGCAAAAATTTCTTCCTCGCTGAACTCTCACTAATCAGCCCCTAACTGAGCTGGGGGCAGATCCTGGTTACCCACCCAACCTCCTTCAAAGGACTAAGCCAGGATTAATAAACCTTGGCTGGGCCATCCATACAAGGCTATGCTGGGTTTTAATGCATGGAAAAAAAATACTGTACATACCATAACATTAGATTAAAGAACAAACCATTTGCAGATACTCCCTGCTCTAGGGGTGCAAAAGGACAAAGTGCAAACCTATAATCTTTAGTCTGTACGTTATGTAGGAAGGTACAAGGGGTCATCATTGATGGTAGGTATGTGTCACGAGGTTCCTGGCCTCGGTGAAGTAAGAGCCAGTATTTTCATGTGTCAGTGGCAGCTAATGCTGATTGACACTTTGCTATTTAGTATGGCTGTAAATAGCTGATCCGGGACGGCTCTTAAGGGGAGTAGTCAAAGTGCTGGCTGTGTGACTACTCCCCACGTTCCAAGTCGGGTCTTGGCAGGCTTATAAAAAACAGCCAGCACTGTCAGGTGGTGTGGATTACCTCCCTCTGACAGTGGAGCTCTGGAGATCTCTGTGCTGAGGTCTGAAGACCGTGTGTCAGGCGAGCAGGCCTCTTTAAAGCCTGCAAGTGGACTTTCTGAAGCTGAGTATTCAGCCCAGTGTGAACTGATACCCAGGATACCAGGTGAACTTTATTTTATTTTTCTGTGTGTGAACAAGCTCCAAGCCTGAAAAGTGACTGTTGTGTTATGTTATAAGTGTGAATAAACACTGAAGAGTGATTTACAACCTGGACCTTTGACTCTATACTACGTCCACTAACCTGCCTACCAGAGCGAATACCCACAATTTGTGGAGGATGTGGGCAAGAGCAGTGAGGCTGACCTGAAGGCCGAAATTTTTTTGTTTTTCCGGACATGGTTGTATGTCTTACATCAAACCAGTGAGATTACAACCCGTGTCCCTTGATAAAATGGAGGCTGTTGTGAAAGCCCTCATGGAGGCTAACTTTCAGCAGCGGGAGGCTTATAAGCAGCAGCAGGAAACCAACCAGCTGCTATTGGAGCATGTGATGGTTTTGCAAGCGTCAGGAGCGTTCCAGAACGTCCACGATCCCCGGAAAGCGGTCCTTGCGGCGATCCCTAAGATGACCCCCTCGGACGACGTCGAGACCTATCTGGCGGTGTTTGAAAAGGTGGTCATGAGGGAGAAGCTACGCCAAGATCAATGGGCTGAGGTCGTCGCTCTGTTCCTGTCATCCGGACCCCAGCAGGTGTTTTGCAGCTTTGATCAAACGGACGATTACACGACAGTAAAGGGTGAGATTCTGGCAAGAATGGGGGTGAATGAGTTGGCCCGGGCCCAGTGGGTGCATCAGTGGGAGTTTAACCTGGCTGAACCCGTGAGACCTCAGTATTATGATCTGTTACAACGGTTGCAAAAATGACTGCAGCCTGAGTTCCACTGCTATGCTGGACCGTTTGTTGGCTGATGTATTCTGGAGGGCTTTGCCGTACCCTCTCTAGCACTGGATCGGCCAGGTGTCTCCTGGAAATGCCCTTGAGATGTTCGACCTAATGGAGCACTATAAAGCTACCAGGAATCTACAGGGTTTTTATTTTTGGAGGGGAGCAGTCAAACCCCAGAAATCTCCACCCCAGATACGGTGGCTGGTGCCAGCGAAAGCTGCCTGGGAAGTACCCCCTGCAGATCCAGCTCCGATGGTCAGGATCCTGGCCACATAAGGGCCGACTGTCCCCATCGGGGCGAACCCATGGATACCGCCACTCATTGTATGCCAGGAAGCTGTGTGCAACAAGTATCCCCAAGACTATAGACAATAGCCACCTGTGCCAGGTGGAAGTGGGAGAAACTCTGGCGGTAGCTCTGCTGGACTCAAGGAGTCTGGTGTCCTTGGTAAGAGCTGCCCTGGTGCTGCCCGTCGACTATACTGGCCGGAAAGTCAGGGTCGTGTGCATCCATGGACAACACTATCGCAGGCCTGCCGAGTGGATGTTTCTCAGTTTTGTGGTTCATCAGAAGATGCTGTATTGGGTAAAGCATATTGAACAGCTGGTGGTGCCCAAGGCGTATTGCAAGCTTGTGTTGGAGCTAGCCCACCAACATGTTATTAGGGGACACCTGGGATGGCAGAAAACACAGGACTAGATTCTACAGCAGTTTTACTGGCCCAGTGTGTTCAGAGAGGTGGAAGAATATTGTAAGTCTCTCCCAACCTGCCAGATAACTAGCCCCCAGCCACATTTCCGTAGTCCTCTGGTACCTCTCCCGATTATCGAGGTTCAGTTCAAATCAAAGGGTTTTTGGAACCGCGCTGCTAGAGACTATGTCTCCCGGTCAACAGTGGATGGCAAAAGGGTATCAGCCCCTCTCTTCGACACCCAAAAGATCCGATCTTCCCCAGACCTCCTCCTCTGCAGGGTTTAAAGAAGATAGGCAGAATAGTGAAGCACCCTTTGCAATCTTTTTGTAAAAGGTTTTATTCTACTCACAAAAGTCGGTAGACAAAAGGCATAAAATACAAATCAGTCGTCACGTTCCTGCCCGACCCGGGTTTCGCTGCCTCGCTTCTTCAAGGGCGATAACTGCGCATGCTTGCAGTCGGGCCCTTTAAATAGCCCAGCTGATCTCATTACACAAGCCGGTATAGTTCCGGACCATATACCAAACTTCCAAAAGCAACAGTTACAAATCATACATAATAAAATCATAGTCGACGGTCCTTAATACAATCACATCAAAGACATTAGACTAAGATAAAAGAGAATTTTCTCTCACTATTACCAATTCATATATATACCCTTTCGGGTTACCGCAATTACATACATTCAGTGCATATCTTCAGCCTCCTTTCAAAATTACTACCCCACATCATAACCGTATCATCTAGTATCCTAAATTGATTCAACTTAATCTACAATATTAATAATACCGTCCCCTGGGCTCCGCCCACTCCTGGAGCGTTGTTCATATGTTCTCCACCCACTCCTGGAGCGTCATTCAGGTGTTCTCGACCCCGCCTCCACCTCTGACGCCCACATCACGAAACGCCACTGTCCAATTGAACAGGCAGGCCAACCTGACGTCACTCAAAGGTCCTTAAGAGGCCAGGTAGAGAACAGCCGAACGACGCTACCGGTGAGAACACTTTATATTATACATGGTTTCAAATCAAATTCAATGTTTAGCCCATTGGGTTGTAGGGTCCCTAGCTGGTAGATCCACTCTACCTCTTTTCTATTAATCTGCGCCAACGAGTCCCCTCCACGCCAGTGTGGCTTAACAGTTTCCACTCCAGCAAATTTTAAGCCCTGCGGATTTTTTCCGTGCATCAGTTTAAAATGAGCTGACACACTGTGGGTCATCAGGCCTTTTTTGATGTTCCGTAGGTGTTCTTGTATCCTAACCTTCAACTTCCTAACCGTCCTACCCACGTACTGGAGCCCACAAGGGCACTCCAGCACGTATATGATGCCCTCATTTTCGCACGAACAGTTGCTTCTTATGCGAAATTCAACCCCATTCTTTTTAGATACCATATGGTTAATGTTTCTCTGCCGTTCTTTTGAATTCCGATTTTTACAACCTGCACAAAATCCGTACCAAGTAAATTTTCCTCCTTCTTTATTCATCTTTATATTCACTGGGGAAATGGCACTGTGCACAAGTTTTTCTCTAATGCTAGCCGCTTTTTTAAAAATAAAAGAGGGATTTGCGGGTATTGTTTTCCCTATTATTGGATCGTTCTTTAATACTCCCCAGTTCTTTTTCACCATTTTTTTGATATTATCAGACATGGAGCAAAACTTAGTCACAAACGAAAACCTATAGTCCCTATCCACCTTTTTCACTTTTCCTTTCATGTGTTCCTTTCCTCCCCCTTTTTCTATCTCCACATTTTGTATGCACACATCTAGATTGGCCTCATCATAACCTCTTTCCACAAATCTGTTTTTTAACACCCCACATTAGGTTCTGTAGTCACTCACTTCTGTACAGTTACGGGCCATCCTCTTGAACTGACCTTTCGGTATGTTCCTGAGCCATGGGCCTTAAGGACAGCTCTTCATATCAATGTAGGAGTTAACATCTGTTTCTTTGAAGTATGAACTTGTTATGAAGCGGCCATCTTCCATCCGGATACACAAATCCAAAAAGTTGACACTTATATTACTGATTTCCCCCACAAATCGCAGGTTCCAATCATTATTGTTGAGCTGGGAGATAAAGGACTCGAGTCCCTCTCTCCCTCCTTCCCACACTAGGAGACAGTCATCGATATACCTCCTCCAGAAGGTCAATTTACCCCCTGGGGTGTCCGCTCCTAGTGTGGGAAGGATGGAACTCTCCTCCCAAGCCCCCATAAAAATATTAGCAAAGCTGGGGGCGAATTTCGCCCCCATCGCCGTGCCAATGCACTGTACATAATGTGAGTCTTTAAACCAAAAATAGTTATAGTCGAGGCAATAACTGAGACACTCCAAAATAAAGTTTCCCTGATGATCCCCTATTCTTTCATCATTTCTGATTTTATTCTCTACCGCCTCCATTCCTAATTTCTTTGGAATAACTGTGTACAGGGATGCCACATCGATTGTGGCCATCCATGTATTCACAGTGGGGGGGTTTAAGTCTTTAATGAGATCTAACACAGACCCAGTATCTTTCAAGTGTGAGGGGTTCTGCAGCACATATTCCTGCAGGTAAAAATCAATATACTCCGTGATTCTGCATGTCAACGAGTTAAGCCCCGAAATTATCGGCCTCCCCGGGGGATCTACTGGGTTTTTATGAACCTTGGGCAGGTGGTATATCACCGGCACCAAGGGAAATGGGATGGTGAGATATTCATACTCTTTTTTATTTAATATTCCTTTCTTAAAACCCTCTGATAATATACCGTCAAGAATCCGTTTATACTCTTGGGTGGGGTTATTTTTCAATTTTCTGTAGGTTGTTGTATCGGATACTAATCTCGCCATTTCGGCCTCATACTTTTCTTTATTCATTACAACCACCCCCCCCCCCCCCTTTTATCTGCCGGCTTGACAATTATATCCGGATTTTTTTCCAGATCTTTAAGAGCTTTTCTCTCTTTATAAGTGAGATTATGTGTCACCTTATCCATATCCATCTCCTCCAGCTCTTTTATTAGGCTAGTTTTAAATGCCTCCACACACTCATTATTTGGGTTTTTTGGGAAGAACTTAGATTTTTCTTTCATTTGTGTATGCAGAATTTCTTCATTTTTATCTGGCTTGATAGTTACTACTCCAGGGTTAGTACTCTGTGATGCGGGATTGTTGATCCAATACTTGGCCATATTTATTTTCCGGATAAATTTGTGTATGTCCAGAAATGCCTCAAACTTATTGATTCTCTGACTAGGTGCATATTTTAGGCCCTTACTTAGGACACTCATTTCCCCTTCTGTTAAGTTGTGACTACTCAAATTGAAAATTCCTTTTAAGTCTCCTTGCTCCTTTTGATTTTTGGGCTTACTTTTCCCTTTTCCCCGTTTTCCTCTGTCAGGCTTCTTTTTTGTGGAGTCCTCACTATCTGTTCTCTTATTTCTCCTTCCCTCTGTACTCCTTTTATGCTCTGATGGGGAAAATTCTGCTCACCTTGTTGTTTAAAGTTTGGTCTGCTTCCCTCACAGTTTTTCTCCATTTCAGTTCTTCTCCATAGCTATTGCCTTCATAATGGGCCCCTTTTTCGAAATAGCTTAAGTTATAGTTATAGTTTTCATTATAATTTTCTTGTGGTCTCCATTTCGGTTTTCCTTTATATCCTCCCCCTTGGTACGGCTGTCTATATGGTTGTCTGTATTGTCGTCCCCTATATCCATTATTCTGTCCATAATTCCCACTATACTGTCCTCCTCTATAGCCATGATTTTGACCCCAACCCCCCCCCGTTGGCCTCCATAGTTATGCTGATATGCATGGGTCTGCTGGTACCTATGGTCAAACCCTTTCCCGAACTGTGGCTCATAAGCATATTCATTGTCCCTATTAGGCTGATATGTACGTTCAAGGTTCCTATTCTGATATCCATGATAGCGCTGCGGTATATATTCATTAGCTTGTTGGTTATAATTATTCTTAAAAACCTTTTGTTTCCCAACCCCATTCTCTGGTTTCCTAAAACCTCCAGTGTAGTTTCCTTTATTAGGATTACTATCACTGTATTCATCCACACATGCCGTATCTAACATAGTCTCCTCTATATTCTTTTGCTTGTTTTTCCATTTATATACCATATCCGTTTTATAATCATTACAGATTTTAGCATATTTCTTTTGTTTCTTACTCCTTATTTCCTTTTCAGATTTTAACACAGATTCTTGACATTGTTTGCTACATTTTTCATATAACTCCTTATTTGCGCTTTTCATTGGTTTAATCTCTTCTTGCAGTTCATCTATAACCTTATTAATTTTCCTTAGTTTGCTTTTTCGGACAATGATGATATACTGCATAACTTTCCATGCGCATTCATTCATTACTTTTTCCCAGCCCACTAGGTCATCCTCCTCTTCAGTAACTAAAGGGAGTTGCCATCTCAAACCCTCCGGGACCCTGCCTTCCATTAGGAACCGCTCCAGGGAGGCAATGTCCCAGGTGGTTCTGATTTCCCTAGTGAACTCCCTTTCCAGTTTCACAAACAATGTTCGCATATTATCCGACCCTTTGTCGGTCTCAATGGGAGTATCACAAAAGACATCAAGGTTACATTTAAAATTGGCTCTAAAATCGAAAATGTCCATGTTGTTAACAAGACTTGACAACCTACTAATACAGATAAAATACAAAAACAGAAAGTCAGTCCTGTGTCCCAACACGGACAGTTACTTGCGCTGCTGCTGGTCCCGGAATAGTTTGGTAGGTCGCTCACACTGGTTTAGACAAATCAAAGGGTTTTTGGAACCGCGCTGCTAGAGACTATGTCTCCCGGTCAACAGTGGATGGCAAAAGGGTATCAGCCCCTCTCCTCGACACCCAAAAGATCCGATCTTCCCCAGACCTCCTCCTCTGCAGGGTTTAAAGAAGATAGGCAGAATAGTGAAGCACCCTTTGCAATCTTTTTGTAAAAGGTTTTATTCTACTCACAAAAGTCGGACATTGCCTCCCTGGAGCGGTTCCTAATGGAAGGCAGGGTCCCGGAGGGTTTGAGATGGCAACTCCCTTTAGTTACTGAAGAGGAGGATGACCTAGTGGGCTGGGAAAAAGTAATGAATGAATGCGCATGGAAAGTTATGCAGTATATCATCATTGTCCGAAAAAGCAAACTAAGGAAAATTAATAAGGTTATAGATGAACTGCAAGAAGAGATTAAACCAATGAAAAGAGCAAATAAGGAGTTATATGAAAAATGTAGCAAACAATGTCAAGAATCTGTGTTAAAATCTGAAAAGGAAATAAGGAGTAAGAAACAAAAGAAATATGCTAAAATCTGTAATGATTATAAAACGGATATGGTATATAAATGGAAAAACAAGCAAAATAATATAGAGGAGACTATGTTAGATACGGCATGTGTGGATGAATACAGTGATAGTAATCCTAATTCAGGAAACTACACTGGAGGTTTTAGGAAACCAGAGAATGGGGTTGGGAAACAAAAGGTTTTTAAGAATAATTATAACCAACAAGCTAATGAATATATACCGCAGCGCTATCATGGATATCAGAATAGGAACCTTGAACGTACATATCAGCCTAATAGGGACAATGAATATGCTTATGAGCCACAGTTCGGGAAAGGGTTTGACCATAGGTACCAGCAGACCCATGCATATCAGCATAACTATGGAGGCCAACAGGGGGGGGGGTTGGGGTCAAAATCATGGCTATAGAGGAGGACAGTATAGTGGGAATTATGGACAGAATAATGGATATAGGGGACAACAATACAGACAACCATATAGACAGCCGTACCAAGGGGGAGGATATAAAGGAAAACCGAAATGGAGACCACAAGAAAATTATAATGAAAACTATAACTATAACTTAAGCTATTTCGAAAAAGGGGCCCATTATGAAGGCAATAGCTATGGAGAAGAACTGAAAAGGGACAACTGTGAGGGAAGCAGACCAAACTTTAAACAACAAGGTGAGCAGAATTTTCCCCATCAGAGCATAAAAGGAGTACAGAGGGAAGGAGAAATAAGAGAACAGATAGTGAGGACTCCACAAAAAAGAAGCCTGACAGAGGAAAACGGGGAAAAGGGAAAAGTAAGCCCAAAAATCAAAAGGAGCAAGGAGACTTAAAAGGAATTTTCAATTTGAGTAGTCACATCTTAACAGAAGGGGAAATGAGTGTCCTAAGTAAGGGCCTAAAATATGCACCTAGTCAGAGAATCAATAAGTTTGAGGCATTTCTGGACATACACAAATTTATCCGGAAAATAAATATGGCCAAGTATTGGATCAACAATCCCGCATCACAGAGTACTAACCCTGGAGTGGTAACTATCAAGCCAGATAAAAATGAAGAAATTCTGCATACACAAATGAAAGAAAAATCTAAGTTCTTCCCAAAAAACCCAAATAATGAGTGTGTGGAGGCATTTAAAACTGGCCTATTAAAAGAGCTGGAGGAGATGGATATGGATAAGGTGACACATAATCTCACTTATAAAGAGAGAAAAGCTCTTAAAGATCTGGAAAAAAATCCGGATATAATTGTCAAGCCGGCAGATAAAGGGGGGGGGGGGGGGGTGTTTGTAATGAATAAAGAAAAGTATGAGGCCGAAATGGCGAGATTAGTATCCGATACAACAACCTACAGAAAATTGAAAAATAACCCCACCCAAGAGTATAAACGGATTCTTGACGGTATATTATCAGAGGGTTTTAAGAAAGGAATATTAAATAAAAAAGAGTATGAATATCTCACCATCCCATTTCCCTTGGTGCCGGTGATATACCACCTGCCCAAGGTTCATAAAAACCCAGTAGATCCCCCGGGGAGGCCGATAATTTCGGGGCTTAACTCGTTGACATGCTGAATCACGGAGTATATTGATTTTTACCTGCAGGAATATGTGCTGCAGAACCCCTCACACTTGAAAGATACTGGGTCTGTGTTAGATCTCATTAAAGACTTAAACCCCCCCACTGTGAATACATGGATGGCCACAATCGATGTGGCATCCCTGTACACAGTTATTCCAAAGAAATTAGGAATGGAGGCGGTAGAGAATAAAATCAGAAATGATGAAAGAATAGGGGATCATCAGGGAAACTTTATTTTGGAGTGTCTCAGTTATTGCCTCGACTATAACTATTTTTGGTTTAAAGACTCACATTATGTACAGTGCATTGGCACGGCGATGGGGGCGAAATTCGCCCCCAGCTTTGCTAATATTTTTATGGGGGCTTGGGAGGAGAGTTCCATCCTTCCCACACTAGGAGCGGACACCCCAGGGGGTAAATTGACCTTCTGGAGGAGGTATATCGATGACTGTCTCCTAGTGTGGGAAGGAGGGAGAGAGGGACTTGAGTCCTTTATCTCCCAGCTCAACAATAATGATTGGAACCTGCGATTTGTGGGGGAAATCAGTAATATAAGTGTCAACTTTTTGGATTTGTGTATCCGGATAGAAGATGGCCGCTTCATAACAAGTTCATACTTCAAAGAAACAGATGTTAACTCCTACATTGATATGAAGAGCTGTCATTACGGCCCATGGCTCAGGAACATACCGAAAGGTCAGTTCAAGAGGATGGCCCGTAACTGTACAGAAGTGAGTGACTACAGAACCTAATGTGGGGTGTTAAAAAACAGATTTGTGGAAAGAGGTTATGATGAGGCCAATCTAGATGTGTGCATACAAAATGTGGAGATAGAAAAAGGGGGAGGAAAGGAACACATGAAAGGAAAAGTGAAAAAGGTGGATAGGGACTATAGGTTTTCGTTTGTGACTAAGTTTTGCTCCATGTCTGATAATATCAAAAAAATGGTGAAAAAGAACTGGGGAGTATTAAAGAACGATCCAATAATAGGGAAAACAATACCCGCAAATCCCTCTTTTATTTTTAAAAAAGCGGCTAGCATTAGAGAAAAACTTGTGCACAGTGCCATTCCCCCAGTGAATATAAAGATGAATAAAGAAGGAGGAAAATTTACTTGGTGCAGATTTTGTGCAGGTTGTAAAAATCGGAATTCAAAAGAACGGCAGAGAAACATTAACCATATGGTATCTAAAAAGAATGGGGTTGAATTTCGCATAAGAAGCAACTGTTCGTGCGAAAATGAGGGCATCATATACGTGCTGGAGTGCCCTTGTGGGCTCCAGTACGTGGGTAGGACGGTTAGGAAGTTGAAGGTTAGGATACAAGAACACCTACGGAACATCAAAAAAGGCCTGATGACCCACAGTGTGTCAGCTCATTTTAAACTGATGCACGGAAAAAATCCGCAGGGCTTAAAATTTGCTGGAGTGGAAACTGTTAAGCCACACTGGCGTGGAGGGGACTTGTTGGCGCAGATTAATAGAAAAGAGGTAGAGTGGATCTACCAGCTAGGGACCCTACAACCCAATGGGCTAAACATTGAATTTGATTTGAAACCATGTATAATATAAAGTGTTCTCACCGGTAGCGTCGTTCTGCTGTTCTCTACCTGGCCTCTTAAGGACCTTTGAGTGACGTCAGGTTGGCCTGCCTGTTCAATTGGACAGTGGCGTTTCGTGATGTGGGCGTCAGAGGTGGAGGCGGGGTCGAGAACACCTGAATGACGCTCCAGGAGTGGGTGGAGAACACATGAACAACGCTCCAGGAGTGGGCGGAGCCCAGGGGACGGTATTATTAATATTGTAGATTAAGTTGAATCAATTTAGGATACTAGATGATACGGTTATGATGTGGGGTAGTAATTTTGAAAGGAGGCTGAAGATATGCACTGAATGTATGTAATTGCGGTAACCCGAAAGGGTATATATATGAATTGGTAATAGTGAGAGAAAATTCTCTTTTATCTTAGTCTAATGTCTTTGATGTGATTGTATTAAGGACCGTCGACTATGATTTTATTATGTATGATTTGTAACTGTTGCTTTTGGAAGTTTGGTATATGGTCCGGAACTATACCGGCTTGTGTAATGAGATCAGCTGGGCTATTTAAAGGGCCCGACTGCAAGCATGCGCAGTTATCGCCCTTGAAGAAGCGAGGCAGCGAAACCCGGGTCGGGCAGGAACGTGACGACTGATTTGTATTTTATGCCTTTTGTCTACCGACTTTTGTGAGTAGAATAAAACCTTTTACAAAAAGATTGCAAAGGGTGCTTCACTATTCTGCCTATCTTCTTTAAACCCTGCAGAGGAGGAGGTCTGGGGAAGATCGGATCTTTTGGGTGTCGAGGAGAGGGGCTGATACCCTTTTGCCATCCACTGTTGACCGGGAGACATAGTCTCTAGCAGCGCGGTTCCAAAAACCCTTTGATTTGTCTAAACCAGTGTGAGCGACCTACCACACTATTCCGGGACCAGCAGCAGCGCAAGTAACTGTCCGTGTTGGGACACAGGACTGACTTTCTGTTTTTGTATTTTATCTGTATTAGGAGGTTCAGTTCAAGCATATCGCTATGGACCTCATAGGCCCAGTGCCAAAGTCCGCTAGAGGGCACCAACACATCTTGGTTGTTCTAGACTATGCCACTCGGGACCCGGAGGCGGTGCCCCTGAAACATACATCGGCCAAACTCATAGGCAAGGAGTTAATGTAGATGTTTTCCAGATTGGGACTACCTAAAGAGGTTCTGACAGACCAGGGGACCCCTTTTATGTCAAACATCATGAGGAGACTCTGTAAGTTACTGCACATAAAACAGCTACGGATGTCCGTTTATCATCCGCAAACGGATGGCCTGGTAGAGAGGTTTAATCAAACATTAAAAAACATGTTAAAAAGAGTGGTGTCTAAGGATGGGAAGGATTGGGACCTTCTTCTGCCCTATCTCATGTTCACAGTGCGAGAGGTGCCCCATGCCTCAACGGGGTTTTCACCCTTTGAACTGCTATATGGCCGACATCCTCGCGGTCTGATGGACATAGCCAAAGAGGTGTGAGAACAACAACCCAAACCGTATAAAAGTGCAATTGAATATGTCACTCAGATGCAAGAGCGGCTGGAGACAGTGTTGCCGCTTGTTAGGAAACATATGGAGGCAGCCCAGCGAGTCCAGAGTAGGGTCTATAATCGGCACGCTCGGGTCCGGATCTTTAACCCGGGAGATCGGGTTTTGGTTCTGGAACCGATGGTGGACAGTAAGTTCCTGGCTAGGTGGCAGGGACCTCCCTGGACGCACTTCTACCATCCAACATGACATTGTCACTGAGCCTCAGGCCAGAGTCCGGTTGAAACCATACCGGGTACCTGAGTCTCGGCGACAAGCCATCTCGGAAGAAGTGCAGCTAATGCTGCAACTAGACGTCATTGAGGAGTCAATTAGTGAATAGGCCAGTCTGATAGTCTTAATACCCAAGCCGGATGGGACGTTACGGTTCTGTAACGATTTCCGCAAACTAAATGAGATTTCTAAATTTGATGCGTATCCCATGCCTCGGGTGGATGAGCTTATTGAGAGGTATTTTTCTGTTTTGGACCTCACCAAAGGGTGCTGGCAGGTACCCTTGACGAGGCTGCCAAAGAGAAAACTGCCTTCATCACACCAGAGGGGCTGTACCAATATAAGGTGTTACCCTTTGGTCTGCATGGCGCCCCTGCCACTTTTCAATGGCTCATGGACATTGTGCTGCATGGACATTGGTCCACTGGGATGATCAGGTGGAAGAGGCTTACTCCGCTTTGAAGTCGGCCCTGTGTGGGTCCCCGGTTTTGGTGACGCCCAACTTAAAAAGGGAGCTTATAGTACAGACTGATGCCTCTTAAGTAGGCCTCGGTGCTGTACTGTCTCAGGAAGTCAACGGGGAGGAGCATCCCATTGTCTTCCTCAGCCATAAGCTTACCCCAGCCGAGACCAGGTACAGTATAGTGGAGAGAGAGTTCCTGGCTATCAAGTGGGCACTCGAGTCTCTCCGCTATTATTTGTTGGGGAGAAAGTTCCGTCTGGTGACCAACCCTTCTCAAATGGATGAGCCAGGCTAGGGACAGAAATGCCCGGGTCACCCGATGGTTTCTCTCTTTATAAAACGTTAAGTTTTTGGTGGAACACAGGGCAGGCTGGTTACAGGGAAACGCGGATGCCCTGTCCTGGGTACACTGTTTGACATGAGTTCACCCCCTAAGGGTTGAACAAAGGGGGGAGGTATGTAGGAAGGTACAAGGGGTCGTCATTGATGGTAGGTATGTGTCACCGAGGTTCCTGGCCTTGGTGAAGTAAGAGCTGGTATTTACATGTGTCAGCGGCACCTAATGCTGATTGACACTTTGCTATTTAGTATGGCTGTAAATAGCTGATCCGGGATGGCTCTTACTGGGAGTAGTCAAAGTGCTGGCTGGGTGACTACTCAGCATGTTCCAGGCCGGGTATTGGCAGGCTTATCAAAAACAGCCAGCACAGGTGGTGTGGATTACCTGTGAGAGTGGAGTTCTGGAGATCTCTGTGCTAAGGTCTGACGAGTATGCTGCCCTAAAGGGGTTGTTTGGGATAAAAAAAAAATTTTTTAAAGTGTACTCACTGTTAACAGGTGATTCTAGTTCCCACCATATGTTTAAAGGTATTTTCGCCATTTCTAAACGGCTCAGACGGTCTAACTTCCTGCCGCTCTGCACTGTGGGTCCCAGCGCAGTGTGGCATCACGTGCTTTCAGACGACTTTTATCTCTGCCATGACTACGCCCCCTCATTGTTATTCCACCTCCTGCCGCACATCGCCACGTCCTTTATGCATCCGCCCCCCCCCCTTGAATCATATTCCGCCTCCTGTCGCACGTTTTCCTCTTCTTTAGTAAAGCCCCTAAACGCCTTCTGGCTCAGTCCTTTGAAACGTGATTAGGTCCGAGTATTGCTTCTATCTCCAGCCTGTCGCCCCATTTGCCTGCATTGGAGGCGTTTACTATGCTAATTAGCATAGTTCCCTTGCATCCTTCATTGTGAAAAACACGCCCTGCCCGGTGACGTCACCGGACCGGAGGGGCGTGGCTTAGCACAATCTGTTGCCACCAAGGTACCGCCCCTCCGAGCGCTGTGCATAATGCCTGCGGCTGATGGTGACATCACCTGGATCCCTGCGAAGCGCAAGAAGTGGCTTTGCTCTACAGAAGGGAACCAGTACATCACTGAATGTGAGAAAATACTCACTTCCGGCTGAGAATTTGTGCAATGAATACGGGGCATCAGAAAAGTATGGGAAAGGTAGGACAGTCATGTAGGAGATATTTATGTCCTTGTTAAACAATTAAACCAATGTCCCCAATCCCAGGCAACCCCTTTAAAGCCTGCAGTTGGACTTTCTGAGGCTAAGCAGGATACCAGGTGAACTTTATTTTTCTGTGTGTGAACAAGCACCAAGCCTGAAAAGTGACTGTTGTGTTATGTTATAAGTGTGAATAAACACTGAAGAGTGATGTACAAACTGGTCCTTTGCCTCTATACTGCGTCCACTAACCTGCCTACCAGAGCGAATCCCCACAGTTATTACATTCAAAATATCCGCTTTCATAATTAGAATGCTGGCAAATGACTCACTTACTTGTGGCATCATAATGGGGACCATGGCTTATTTACATATGATGTCATAATGGGCGGTGGGTATATATTGAGGTGACGCACTGACCCCAGCCTCAGTCTCCAGGGCTGACTCTCACCTTCAGGGGCCTCTGATGAGCAGCACAGGACCAGATCGGGTAAGTTTGGCTGTCTATTTCCTCATGTCTTAGGAAATTGTTTTGCTAATCTTTATTTTCTATTTGCTGTGTGAGAGCTGTGTGTGACCCTCTGTGGCCCCCGAAAATCTGCCTCAGGTGCGACACTTAACCTCCTCCAATGGAAGAATCCCTGGAGAATGTGAAGAAGGAGCCTCCATCTCCCTTAAAGAGCCAGAGCCACAGAAATCCAAGACCATTTTAAAATAAATAAAGTTTTCTATTGGTATTCTATGTATGTACTGATTGGAGGGCAGAACCCTTGAAGGATGGGTAACCAATGAACTCCAGATAGGAAATTTATTAAAGGGATATTCCCATCTTGAACATTAGTGGCATACTGCTAGAATATGCCATAAATGTCAGATAGGTGTAGGTACCACCTGTGGGACAGGTCCCAAAGTGAACGGAGAGCACCCTGCACATGCACAGTAGTGTCATTTCCATTCATTGGTATGACACTTTCAAAAATTGCCAAGCAGGTGCGCTGTGTCCATCTCATCAGTCTGCTGAGCTGCTTTATCTAATCCTATCATATGTGATACTGCCTGCTGAACTGTGTATCTAATCTTCTCCCAGAGTGTACTTATTAGTAATGGTGCCCCTAACATTTATAATGCCCCCTGTTGTGCCCCCAAATATTTATACTGGCTTTTGTAGTGTCCCGAAAGTTTATAAGGCCCCCTTAGTGCCCCAATAATAATACTGTCTCTTGTTGTACTTCCAGCATTTACACTAGTGGCACTACAGGGGCCATTATAACTACTATGTGGCACTACAAGACACAGTATAGCTATCAGGCGAACCTATGCCTGTGATGTTAGGTGTCTGGATGCGCTAAAGGCTGGGTTTGTAGAGTGAAATGGCCAGCAAATGATGTAGGAGTCAGAAAAATAGGCCAGAGGTAGAAAAATAAACAACTCTCTTTACTGGATAATATAGTAAGGCAGCTCTCACCTGCGTTGGTTGTGAACACCCTTTGTGCACGGATGCCGCACCTGGATGCGGTAAAGTCCAGAAATTTGAAAGAAGAATATCCAGCTCAATTCAGGTGAAATTATAAATGACCTTTATTCCAGCGTTAAAATCCGTAATGCAAGTATACATCTACGCGTTTCAGACCTCTTAGATATATGGGTCCTTCCTCATGACAAGCATGCTTGTCATGAGGAAGGATCCATATATCTAAGAGGTCTGAAACGCGTAGATGTATACTTGCATTACGGATTTTAACGCTGGAATAAAGGTCATTTATAATTTCACTTGAATTGAGCTGGATATTCTTCTTTCAAATCTCTCTTTACTGTACAGCAAAATGGGAATTGTAGTACATCTAACTATAGTGAAACACAGTTCCAACTATACACAGTGCAATTCTCTCCCAGGATAGGAGTTATGGTCCTCTTTGTACACTTTCTTGCTAAAGTCTCAACAGAATCTGTTGCTGGCAAAAGTACCTTGGCAGTAATGGCTATAATGTCCATTGCAGGATACAGTTTTTTTTTGTAGCTGGCCAGCTAAGACCTGTCCTAGGTTGCTAATATAGCTTATGTGTTTATACAGCTAGACCTGCCAATAACTGTAATATAGTTCCTATGTTTTTGTGTTAAAGACAAAAGCATAGTTATTTACAGTGACATCATGTTTGGATGTCATATAACTGTTATATATTGTGTTCACAGAAGCAGAAAAGATAATATGCCTTAAAGATTCATTATACGAATGAACGGTAAGCTCAAGGAAACAGCAGACACAACAGAAAGCATAGAGTTAAACTGTTGTTGCTTAGCAGGAGCCTTGACCAATCTTAGCTACAGTAGCCTCACACAGGCCAGGAGTTTTGACCAATCACAGCCAGCCTCACACACAGCCTGTGTGGGAAATTCCTCTAGCAGGAGCTGCTAGAATCATTACACCAGAGGAAAGAAGCTGAACAGACATTCACTCCACTAAGCTGTATTTTATGGAAGCAGAGAGGCCAAAATAGGTATTTAAAACTGTTATATAACGTTCCTACTGTTAATATAGTGATTAGAACTGTATACTGAACCAGTTATATTTGTGTTTACTTACAGTTCCACCAATTGCAAACTACAAAGTTCACAATCCAAATTAAAATTCCATATTGGAATCCAAATTGCATACAACCATACCAGATCATACTCAACCAATCTGCAAATAGTTACTGCTAACTGCATACTGCAAATTGCGACTAAATTCAGCAATTGAACTATTAGTTATACCTCAGATATACCTCTCAGAGAGATCATAAAGTGCTTAAATAACTTAAAGTCAGAGTACAGATACTGAAGAGAGAAATATGTACACCATTTTATGTTGAATGACAAGATTGAACAGTTGAACCACCATCTTATGCATACCGCCATTTTGTGATATATTTTCAACACGTGTTATGTACATGGACTATCTGCTGCGGAGGCGGCAGTGTTATACATGAAGAAAAGTTGACGTTAATAAAGAAGTTATTTCAAGCATTTGGTGTGCTCTTTAAACCTACTGTTTCTATAGATCGGCGCTAGAAATATTACAAAGTAATAGACAGTCTGGTTAGACTAAAAAGGTCAGTGATATTAGAATTCTTCTAATGTCACAGCGCAAAAGGCACTTCATAGTGCTGCGCCTGCCACAGTGGAACTATTACCCTCAGAGGGCGAAGTGATAGTGCTCCTCAACTTGCATAGTAAAGTGCGCATTAGAGCAGTGGAGCACCAGCATATACCGCTGCGCAGCAACTGTTCCCTGAGTGAGCAAGCAAAGACACCTCAGCGAGGCTACCATAGAGGCCATAGAACGTGTGCATTAGTCAAACTGCAGCCGACTCTTAAATTGGCAGAACAGAAAAGGTAAAATAGTCAGAGAAAGAGCACCAACCCTCCTGCCATCCCTAGAGAGAGAAAGAGATGCATGGTGGGAGGCCAAAGTCCAGAGCTAGAGTGCCTGCACCTCTATCCATGGAGAGACCACATACTGCAGCCAACTAGTTTCCCGCCACTAGGCCCAAAGCCTGCAAGCAGCGTAGCCAAGCCAGCGCATCGCAAGTCTGCACAGAGCATCGCAAGTCTGCACAGAGCATCGCAAGTCAGAGCAGAGCATCGCATCATATCAAGAAAAGACATGTCTCCTTTAAGACTGACATTTGTTCCTGCTCTTCAGAATAAGGTCAAAGCTTTCCTTTTATTACTTATCATTGCATATAGGCTTTGGCATAAAGGCACATTTTTTGTGTTCAGAAATAAGAGACTTTAAAGTAAAAACAAAGGACAGTTTGTAGTATATGGACTCTAAAGTATTTAAAGTGAAAGTCATTTATTTCTGCATTTTGTCAGTATTACATTAAAAGTGAAAGTCAATTATTTATGCATTTGTCAGTATTGCATTTAAAGTGAAAGGTCCTTTAATATTTGATTGATTGTTATAGCATTTAAAGTAAAATGTCTGAGCCTGGTATTACCATGCCACTGTCAGAGGATGCAAAGATAGATAGAGTAGAAGTTGAAGAGCCATGGAACCTGTCTGAGGTAGAAGATTCTGATGCAGCATTAGTGTTGGTTCAAACAAATATAGCCCAAGCAGATGAACTACGACGTTCATCATGTGCCAGAAAACTGACCTCTAAGATGCTGGAAAATTTGGAGCAAGAAGCAGCATTAAAAGAGAAAAAGTTCACCAGAATGTATGATAAGTGGAAATTATACATTAAAGACATTCGTAAAAAGCTAAAGCAAGAAAGTATGAAAGGGAACTTGAGTGATATGGTAGAGACGGTTGAAGAATCTGAAGCTTATAGCAGCATATGTCAACCTGTGGTCGTTTTTGACACCTTCCCAGGATATTGTAAGGAACATGGACACATGTGCTGCAGTCACTAAAGATTTAGTAAAGCTCATGAGAGAACTTTCATCTGCAGCTAATTATGATGTTAAGTTAAAGCAAGAAGTAGAATGAATGAGCTTTTTATGAGAGACTATGCTAAGTCCTTAGGGGGAATCACAATCTCAAGTGTGACTTGCTTCGCTAGCAGAAGTGCCACCCATATATCAGAGTCCTCAAATACTTCAGCCAAAAGAAAGGAATTAGCTGGACAACTTGCTGTCAAGAGAGCAGAAATTGAAATGGAAGCTGCCATCGAGGCACAGCGCTTTCAAATGGAAGCACGGTGCCATCAAATGGAACCTGAAATGGAGGCACAGCGCCATCAAATGGAAGCTGAATTAAAAAGTCTGGAAAGGCAAAAGGAAGTTAAGATCATAGAAGCCAGACTCAGAGTACACGAAGAGGATATGAATCAGAGTAGTCACAGGTTCAAATCTGTACTAAGTGATGAAGCAGACTCCTACTTTTCTACAAACTCCCAGGAGAATGGAAGGAAATCTCCAGCACTTAGTGAGGAAATAAGTCATTATCCTTCCATCCCTGCACAGAAAGACAAAGAGAGGTCTAGTCCAGTGTTAGGAAAAAGGTGTGTGGATTTACCCTCTATCTCTACCGGAAAAGAAGAAGAAAGGGACTTACCTAACTCAGAACTAAGTGAGAAAGTAGAACCAGATCATTCTATTCCTAGATGCCACGGCAATGCTCAGGAGAATGTTACAACCATTTTCCCAGCAAGACCACAGAGAACAGTCCTAGCTAAACTTCCCATTCCAGAACCTACTGTATTTTCAGGAGACGTACTGAAGTTCATAGAGTGGAAGGCAAATTTTAAAATGATAATTGAGCATCATTGCTTCAGTCCAGTCGACAAGTTATTCTAACATCAGAGATATGTTGGTGGGGAAGCAAAGAAAGTTTTTGGAGGTAACTTCTATAGAAAAGATGAAGAAGCCTACAAGCAAGCTTGGGAAACATTTAATGCAAGATATGGTTATCCTTTCTTAGTACAAAGAGCTTTTAGAGAGAAATTGAATAACTGGCCTAAAATAGGTCCTAAATAACATTTCAGACTCCAAGAGTATGGGGACTTCCTGCAAGAATGCAGCAATGTCATCCCACATGTTCAAGGTCTAGAAGTACTGAACGACTATCTAGAAAACCACAGGATGCTAGCCAAGCTAACGAAGGAATGAAAAAAGGGGTGGTCCCTAAGGGGAGAAGGTGCGGAAGCACTCTCCCGGGATATACTGCTCTGTGACGAGAGAATGTAAGAAAAAATAAGGGGCAGTAACGTGTTAAAACCTAGAGTTTATTAGGACAAGGCTCATAGAAAAAACATTAATGTTTTTTTTTTTTAAGTTGTATGGGTTTTTAATACATAAAATAAAAAAATCATAATAAAGTCTCTTAATAGTTTATTAGAAATAATGCAGACAATTAAAAAAAATCCCCATCAATTCCAATACAAAGCAAGTACAAAGCTCAGAACTAAATTATTTCAGGATGTCGTAATGGTTCGTTAATTCGACAATGGTTAATCAATTCGACACACGTCCCCGAATAAGGGACGTAACAGGGATTAAACTGATAGGAATAGTACTAGTTAAGACACCACTCATATAGGGTGTCACAGCACATTGCTCTGTGCACGCACAGTGCCCCAACTTGAGAGTAAGTGGACCGACCAAGCTGCTTTTTCCATCTCCCGGTTCCTAAAATCAATTCAGTTTGGTGTATCAGAGTTTGGTCTGTCACTGTGAAGGCAGTCGAAGGTACCGGGCCTAAATTTTTTTTCACAAAAGGCAATCCCTGATATGGGACGTAACAGGGATTAAACTGATGAGAATAGTACTACAGAAAATACCACTCATATCGGGTGTGACAGTAAATTGCACGGCGCAGACGCAGTGACCATGGATTAAAACAAAGGGGGGGAGCCAGTTTTTTTAACCATCTCCCCGTTCGAAAAATCAATTCAATAAATGGACCCCAGATTGGGGACGTAGCAGGGATTAAACTGATGATAATAGTACTACAGAAAATAGCACTCATATCGGGTGTAACAGTAAATTGCACGGCGCAGACGCAGTGACCATGGATTAAAACAAAGGGGGGGAGCCAGTTTTTTTAACCATCTCCCCGTTCGAAAAATCTATTTAATAAATGGACCCCAGATTGGGGACGTAACAGGGATTAAACTGATGAGGAGAGAGAACTACAGAAAATACCACTCATATCGGGTGTGAGAGTGAATTGCACGGCGCAGACGCAGTGACCGTGTCGTGGATTCAAACAAAGGGGAGGGAGCCAGCGTTTTTTTAACCATCTCCCCGTTCGAAAAATCAATTTAATAAATGGATCCCAGATTGGGAACCATACAGGGATTAAACTGATGAGAATAGTACTACAGAAAATACCACTCACGGGTGTGACAGTAAATTGCACGGCGCAGACGCAGTGACCGTGGCGTGGATTCAAACAAAGGGGAAGGAGCCAGCATTTTTTTTAACCATCTCCCCGTTCGAAAAATCAATTCAATTCACCTTTCGGGGACCCTTGGTGTTGTACGTGGCTGGGTGGAGGAAGAAACCTTCAATGACATCAACGGGACATGGCTAGCTTGGTATCCAACTTTGTGCAAATGGGAAGTTTGCGGTTGGGCAAATGGACTGTTTGCGGTTGTTTGCGGTGCATTAAAAGGGGAGTTTGATCTGTCAATGTCTGTGAAGCGGGGGCGTAACCCTTACACTACCTGATCGATACAACATCATACCTGATCGTGTACACACACTGGATGTTTTAAACCACGTTGTTCAAAAAAAAAATTGGATTGTTAGGTGATTTATGCCCTTCATGGATTAAAATCCAACTCTGCGTCAACTATGTAATTTTCCATGGGAGTTTTGCCATGGATCCCCCTCCGGCATGCCACAGTCCAGGTGTTAGTCCCCTTGAAACAACTTTTCCATCACTACTGTGGCTAGAAAGAGTCCCTGTGGGTTTTAAAATTCGCCTGCCTATTGAAGTCTATGGCGGTTTGCCCGGTTCGCCCGTTCGCGAACATTTGCAGAAAATTTTATGTTTGCGACATCTCTAGTTAAGAGCTGGAGTGCTAACCCTGCTACATCTGTAGATGGAATCGCTATGTGACTGAACAGTTAGATCTAGGCAATAACATCCCAAGTTTTAAAGAGTTCTTTAAGGCTTAAGGAAGCACGGATAGCATTTAATCCAGTAACATCATCTTACATCTTAAAATCCTTAGAAGAAAGGCCTGCAAGAGCAACTAGCTTTGCAACCAACACAGCAGCGAAAGGTCCAGATACTTACGAGAGCAAGTTCAAAGTCACTACTGGGATCAGTAGAGAGACAGAACCGACAAATATTCAGACTACATTCAAGTGTATGTTTTGTGGAGAGAACCACTCCATACACAAGTGCCAACAATTGAATGAGAATTCCCCAGATCAAAAGAAAAGGTTTGTACTTGAGAACCAACTGTGTTTCGGCCATGTTACTAAGGAGTGTAAGAAAAAGGCCACATGCAGCATTTGCAAAGGACGCCATACTACACCACTACATGAAGAACGTCCAAAGAAAGATAAATCCCTTTCCTCCTTTTTTTGTTATAGGTCCTACCTCATTTACCCTCCTCCTTTCCTACCCCCCCCCTTCCTATTGTTGCAAGCATTTTCGGTTCTGGACTAAGGTAGGGTTGAAAGTTCATGAACTACAGATAAATATGTATGGCTAGCTTACAGATATGCACATACAATGTCAGAGGTTTAAATGCACCCTCAAAAAGGAGCCAGGTATGTCATTTTTTGCACAAAATGAAAGTACAGGTGGCCCTGTTACAGGAAACCCATTTTCGCTCAAACCACATCCCTAAGCTATCTCATTTACTGTATAGCCAATGGTTTCATAGCACTTCCCCGTCCGCTGCCACCAAGGGAGTCAGCATTGCTATACATAAAAACACTCAGTTTATTCTTCAAAACACTTTGGCGGACACGGACGGGAGATATGTATTTGTGAAGGGATTGATTGGCCCCCAATTATTCACTTTCTGTAATATATACATACCTAACACTGCACAAACTACATGGTTCCTAGAGAACATAAAAAAACTTGAGAATTTTGCTGAGGGCACTGTTATTCTCGGCGGTGACTTTAATGTCGCACTAGTTCCCAGCCTTGATTCTTCCACAGGGTCTTCTTCCATGTCAAGAATATCGCTTAGTAAGATACAGAGAGCACTTGCTCAGCAGGGCCTGATAGACGTCTGGAAAAAAATGCATGCTAATGAGAAAGACTACTCATATTTCTCTTCTGCACACCGCTCTTATCAGAGATTAGATTATATCTTCATTGGTATGCAAGCACTCCAATACTGCACCTCGTCCAGGATTGGGAGTATTCTTCTGTCAGATCATGCCCCAGTTTTCCTCACTTGTTCTATCCCTAACATGCCCAAAACGGAATATAGTTGGAGGTTGAACGAAACGTTATTGAACAGCTCCAGTATCCCAAAGCTGGCGGGTCTGATAGAGGAATATTTCTCCTTGAATGAATCAGCAGACATATCACAAGCGGTATTATGGGATGCCCATAAATCTGTGATAAGGGGACACTTGATTGCTTTAGGAGCCCATGTAAAAAAACTGAAATTAAAGAAAATAGAGGAACTCACATTAGCTATTTCCAGATTGGAGTCACAACACAGGCGTACATTAAAAGAAGACACTTTGACACGCCTGGACACCCTAAGATCAGAGTTAAAAAATATATTGAATGCCAACACTGCAAAGCTGTTCCTGTCCACTCAATATAAATATTATGCACATGGTAATAAGGCCACAAAAGTCCTCATGTCGCAAATTAAAAAACGAAAAATGAAGTCATATATTTCCCGTATAAAATCCCAGAACTCACAGGAAGTCTATAAAACGGAATTGATTGCTGAACAGTTCTGTAACTACTATAGTCAGCTATATAACTTACAAGCTAATCTAACCATGTCCCAAATTAATGAGAAAAAATTACTCATTCAAAAATGGCTTGATAATCTTAAACTCCCTACTTTAAATGCAGAACAAGCCACAAAAATTTCCTCCCCTTTCTCTCTAGCTGAATTGAACTTAGCCCTAAAAAATTCTCCATCGAACAAGAGTCTTGGACCTGACGGCCTATCAGTTTTTTACTACTCCTCTTTTAAGGAAATTTTACTGCCGCGTCTATTGGCAGTTTTCAACGAGGCAGGAGAGGGGAAACCATTCACCAGAGATATGCTGTCTGCACTAGTAACCATCATCCCCAAACCTAACAAAGATCACTCTCTTTGCTCCAATTACAGGCCAATTTCGCTCCTCAATAATGACCTGAAGTTGTATGCAAAAATGCTTGCCAACAGATTAAAACTCTATCTTCCGGATCTTATTTCGGCTGAACAAGTTGGTTTTATACCTGGAAGGGAAGGAAAAAACAACATAATCAGAGTCATAAATCTTATACAATTAGCTACCAAATCCAATTCCCCATTGGTTATCCTAAGTATGGACACTGAGAAAGTGTTTGACAGGGTGGATTGGCTCTTTATGACTCAAACGTTGTCTAAATTTGGAATACCGGATACATTCACACAAGGGGTTATGGCAATGTACTATAAGCCTACAGCGCGTATCCTGGTGAATGGTACCCTATCTCCTGTATTCGCAATATCAAACGGCACACGCCAAGGATGCCCCCTCTCTCCCCTACTGTTTGTCCTGGTTATAGAAACACTTCTTCAATCATTCAGACAAAATGTTGAAATAGAAGGAATGAAAGTTGGGTCAGTTAACCACCAATCAGCTGCATTTGCAGATGATGTACTCCTATTTATTACAAATCCAACCCGTGCTTTTCCAGCAATTATGTCTACTCTTAAGACATACTATGCACTATCCAATTTCTCTGTGAACTTATCTAAATCCATAGTTCTAAATGTAACCCTGAAGGCGAATACTATGGCCTCTTTACAAAAAACCACCCCATTTCAATGGACTAATGAATCTATAGTTTTCTTAGGAATAACCTTGACCCCAGACTTCTCAAACCTTTTTAAGGACAATCTCCAACCACTTTCAAAACGTCTGGAAGATCTATTAGGTTCATGGGATATCCCATTTGTCACATGGTTCAGAAGAAGAACATTGATTAAAACAATACTATTACCCACAGTTCTTTACTATCTGCAAGCATTGCCGATCCCAATCCCAAGAGCTTATTTTGTTAAAATGCAAGGAATCTTATCTAAATTCCTATGGAGGGGGTAAGAGATCTAGGTTACCCCTCACTCTTATGGTGCAACACCCTAGAAATGGGGGGCTCGGTATTCCTGATCTATATACTTACCATAAGGCAGTGATTGCACTCAGATGCCTGGAATGGTTGAGACCTTACCCAGAACGGTTAGACCTAACAACAGAAGATAACATGTTAAATCTCCCACTTCACTCCCTTATATTCTTGGACCAATCCCCAAAACAGGCTAAAGTACAAACCTACAACAGCATCACTAAATATGCTTTAAATATGTGGAAAGAATCTAAATGGAAAAAGCATCTATTAACTAATTATCTAGATCTGATGCAGGTTCGAGATGTACTTTGCCACTCCTCAACCCAGTTCTGGGAAACCATATCAGACAGAGCCAGAGCCATTACCACTCCAGTTTTATCGCTTTGCCCAGAGAATGATGTCCCAACTCTCGAAGCTCTGGGTAATCACCCTACTGTAGCAAGTCTTTCAACTTTTCAAAAAGCTCACTTTATTCATTCTATGAAATTCCACCTTAAAAATCTTAGTGGTCCTCTAGAAAAGTCAGTTTTTGAAAAAATGGCCCTGCAAATAAAAGACTCAAAAGGTAAGGTATCTAAATTATATAGCCTTCTACTGTCCCTATCACGCCCAGATAAATTGCCTTTTATGTCAAAATGGGAGAATGAGTTAAATATCCAGTTTTCAGCGAAAGAAATACAAAGTGTCTTGAAAGCTCCTCGTGGGGTGTCCAGGTGTGTCAAACTACAGGAGAATAGCTATAAGGTACTCACGCATTGGTACTATACGCCACAAAAAATTAACCGTATGTTCCCTGAGTGCACCACAAATTGTTGGAGATGTGAGCGGGACGTAGGTACCCACAGCCATATATGGTGGAGTTGCACCAAAATTGCCTCCTATTGGCATGAGATATGTAAGATCCTGTCTGAGATCTGCAAGATACCGTTTCCGGCCTCTCCGAAAATATGTCTCTTTGGGGTGTTCGGGGGTCTCAGATGCCCTAAAGACTCGATAAAGCTGATTCAGATTCTATTGGCAGCTGCCAGAATTCTTATAGCAGTTTATTGGAAAAAGACTGAAGTACCCCCAATAAAACACTGGATTAGTAGATGCGATCAATTTTACCGCCTTGAACAGATATCTCACTGGGATGCTCGAACACCTCATAGATTTGAGTCAATTTGGAAGCCTTGGAAAAATTTTAGAGGTTTCTCAAACTGATTATATAACAATACGACTAGCAAATGTCAAAAAGTATTATTGCATAATCGCTTTATTGCATTATTCTTGCGTAACAAATCCTATCATACAGCAACATCACGGTTGCTTCCTTCCCCCTCCCCTACCCTCTTTCCCTTAGACTTTCCTTCCCCCTCCCCCCCCCCCTTCTCTTTTTTTTCATTTGTTTTTGTTTACTCAGTCAAGTGTCTGTTCACTTTTGATTGTACTATATCAGACGTACTCTTTTATTGCTGCCCTTGCATGGCATATAAAGAATGTACAGTTTAATTGTGTAAAAATAATAAAAATAATTTTAAAACAAAGAAAGATAAATACTCAATACCTAAATATACTGAGGAAGGAAAGAAAGTATCGGTATTCTCTTGCAGAGTGAGGGAAGGAGAAAGAAACGGCACATCAATGGTTGTACCAATGTGCATTTCAAATCCTAAAAGGAGGAACAAGAAGGTATACTCCTATGCGCTACTGGGTGCCCAGAGTGACGTCACTTTCATTGATCACGAAATCTGCAAGAAATTACAAGTGGCTACAGAACCAGTGAAGCTTAAACTCACCACAATGACGAGGAGAGCCACATTAGTGAATAGTGAAAGGGTCAAAGGACTGATAGTTAGAGGACTTCATTCAAACTTCACATTAGATCTACCTCCAGCTTATTCAAAAGGCGATATACCTCTAGATCGAGATCGCATACCTACCTGTGAAACAGCCAATAAATGGGAGCACCTATCTGTCATATCACATGAAATGTCCACGCTGAAGGAGTTTAGTGTTGGACTGTTGATAGGCTATGATTGTCCAGAAGCTTTGGTACCACGAAAGGTAATCACAGAAAAGGGTGAACCCTACACTGTTCAAACTGATCTAGGATGGGGAGTTATTGGAGGAATACAGCAGATCGCAAACTCAAGACAGGTGACAAGATTGTGTCATCGAATATCTGTCCAAGAGTTACCAAATGTAAGTTCAGTAAAAGTAATCAAGATCCTTGAATTCAATTTTGCAGACATAAGCTCTAAAGAAAAGAGTGTATTCCAAGAAGACATAAAGTTCGTACACACTCTAGAAGAAAGTATTCAGCAGAATCAACAAGGTCATCTTGAAATTCCCTTACCTTTTAGAGAACGTCCTCGTCTGCCAAATAACAGAAATCTTGCCCTAGCAAGATTGAAATGTTTGAAGAAAAGGATGGAAAGAGAACCCAAACTCAAGAATGATTATTTGAAATTCATGGAAGGCATCCTCGAAGAAGGACATGCAGAGAAAGTTAAAAAGCAACCTAAAGAAGGAGAAGTGTGGTACGTCCCACATCAAGGTGTTTTCCACTTAAAGAAACCAGATAAGATTAGAGTAGTATTTGATTACTCACCAAAGTACAATGGTGTTGCATTGAATGATTATCAACTAAAAGGACCATATCTTACAAACACTCTGCCTGGAGTACTCTGTAGATTCAGAAAGTATCCCGTAGCGGTCATGTGTGACGTTTAAAAGATGTTCCACCAGTTTCATGTGAAAAATGAAAATAGAGACTTCCTGAGGTTTCTATGGTGTGAGGATGGAGATACAGATACAGAGCCAGAAGAATACAGAATGAAAGTACACTTGTTTGGAGCAGCATCGTCTCCAGGTTGCTCCAATTATGGTATGAAGTACCTGGCCAATTAGAATGAAAAGTATTGCCCATCAGCAGCAAGTTTCCTGAAGAAAAACTTTTATGTAGATGATGGTCTCATAAGTCTAGAGTCCACAGAATCTGCAATCAAACTAGTAAAAGAAAGTAATACTCAGAGCAAAAGAAAAACTACAAGAATTATGCAGACAGAAGTTGGGATGGGACGAGCCCAAACCTGAAAATTTGAGGCCAAGGTGGGAGAGTTGGATAAGAGACTTCCAAAACTTGAGAGAAGTTCGGATACCCTGATGTTTTGTACCTCATGATTTCGGAAAGTACAAGAAAATAGAACTTCATCATTTTTCAGATGCCAGTAGTTATGGTTATGGTCAGTGCTCCAGAGTGATAGGAGAAGAAAAGATACACTGTTCCCTGGTTATGGGAAAGGCCAGAGTTGCGCCTACCAGTATTCAGACAATACCAAGACGTGAACTGACAGCAGCTGTTGTTTTAGCATCAGTAAAATGGCAGCTGTCATGTTTAGACACTGTTTGTGATGTCTTGATTAGAATCCTGGCAGATGACTCACTTACTTGTGGAATCATAATGGGGGCCATGGCTCATTTACATATGATGTCATAATGGTCAGTGGGTATATATTGAGGTGTTGCACTGACCCCAGCCTCAGTCTGCAGGGCTGGCTCTCACCTTTAGGAACCTATAACGAGCAGCACAGGGCCAGATAGAGTAAGTTTTGCTGTCTTTTTCTTCATGTGTTTGGGAATTCTTTTGCTGATCTTTATTTTCTATTTGTTGTATACAATGTGAGAGCTGTGTGTGACCCTCTGCGGCCCCCGAAAATCAGCCTCAGGTGCGACACTTAACCTTCTCCAATGAAAGAATACCAGGAGAATGTAAAGAAGGAGCCTCCATCTCCCTTAAAGGGCCAGAGCCACAGAAATCCAAGACCATTTTATAATAAATAAAGTTTTCTCTGTGTGTTTCTTTAAAAAACAAGATTCTTGTGTTTTTTTCTTATATATTAAATTATGCCATTTCTCCTGTGTCCGTTTTCTATCGGTATTCTATGTATGTACTGATTAGTCACAGGGCAGAACCCTTGAAGGATTGGTAACCAATGAACTCCAGATAGGAAACCTTTTAAAGGGATATTACCATCAAGGACATTAGTGGCATGCTGCTAGAATATGCCATACATTTCAGATAGGTGTAGATACCACCTGTGGGACAGGTATCGAAGTGAATGGAGAGCACCCTGCACATGCACAGTATTCTCGTCATTCACTGGTATGAGACTTCCAAAAATTGCCAAGCAGGTGCGCTGTGTTTCCAATCCCATCATGTGTGATACTGTCTGCTGAGCTGCTTTATATAATCCTATCATATGTGACACTGCTGAACTGTGTATCTATTCTTCTCCCAGAGTGTACATAATAGTAATGGTGCCCCCAGTACCTCATGATTTCGGAAAGTACAAGAAAATAGAACTTCATAATTTTTCAAATGCCAGTAGTTATGGTTATGGTCAGTGCTCCAGAGTGATAGGAGAAGAAAAGATACACTGTTCCCTGGTTATGGGAAAGGCCAGAGTTGTGCCTACCAGTATTCAGACAATACCAAGACGTGAACTGACAGCAGCTGTTGTTTTAGCATCAGTAAGCAAGTTTCTGAGAGAAGAATTGGAATTAAAAATAGATGAAGAATATTTTTGGACTGACTCACAAGTTGTCCTAGGATACATAAACAACGAAGCGTGAAAATTTCATATCTTTGCCTCCAACAGAGTTGAGAAAATTTGCCAAATAACATATCCGGAACATTGGCATCACATTGACACAAAGCATAACCCAGCAGATCATGCTTCAAGAGACCTGAATGTAACAGAATTGAAAAATTCTAATTGGTTTACAGGTCCAGAGTTCCTTTGGGAAAAGGAACTCACGCCCAGTAAAGGTTATACAGAATTGTCTATGGGTGTTCCAGAAATAATACTTGTACAAACATTGAGCACTGCTGCCAAGTGTCAAGATGACATACTTGAAAGACTAGCCAGATGTTCAAAATGGAATACGGTCATATATGTAGTAGCATGAATTCAACATTTGGCAAAGGGAATCAGAAAGAAGGATTTGCTCAATGTAGAAGAAAGAATGAAAGCTGAAGAAACAGTCATAAGACTCATTCAACAGAGATTCTACAGTGAAGAGTTGAAGAGACTTAGTCAAGAACCTAAAAGGCTTCCAAACAACCACCCATTGTACAAGCTTAATCTTGTTCTGCAGGATGGTATACTGAAGGTGGGAGGGAGACTGGAAAATGCATCGTTACCTGGCAGAGTGAAGTATCCAGCAATTCTACCCAAAAACTACCTTCGCAAGATTGATTATTGATCACTACCACAACAAATCCTTGCATCAAGGAAGAAGCTTTGCCCAAAGCTGTTTAAGAGAAGGTGGATACTGGATAGTGAAAGGATGCACAGTTATAGCAAAGAATATAAGTGTGTAGTCTGCAGAAAGGCACGTAGACCTACCGAAAAACAATGAATGGCAGATTTACCGGCAGATCGTGTAAACCCATCACCACAATTTCTTTATAGTGGAATGGATTGTTTTGGCCCATTCATCACCAAACAGAACCGCAAGGAGTACAAAAAATATGGACTAATATTTACATGTCTAAGCTCCAGAGCAATTCAACATGAAAAGTTAGAAGATATGTCAACTGACGCATTCATCAACGTCTTGAGATGTTTCATAGCCATTAGATGTACTGTCAGAAAGCTTAGATCTGACAAGGATCTAATTTTGTCAGAGCAAAGAATGAATTGAAGAAAGCTCTAAAAGAGATTGATAAAGATAAAGTAACTGAGTATTTGTTAGAGAAACAGTGTGATTTTCACATGAATGCTCCACATGCAAGCCATACAGGAGGAGTTTGGGAAAGACAAATCAGAACTGTAAAAATTGTGTTAAGTTCAGTGTTTAAAAAGAACGCCGGAAGACTAGATGATGCTTCACTTAGGACCCTATTCTATTAAGTAATGTCTATTGTTAACAGTCGTCCATTTACAGTTGACAACATCAACGATCCAACAAGTTTGGACCCTTTAACTCCCAACCATCTACTTCACCTTACGTCTGATTACATACAGCCACCACCTGGCAAGTTCACCAAAGAGGATTTATATGCTAAAAGGAGATGGCAAAGAGTTCAATATCTATTACAGGGAGTGCAGAATTATTAGGCAAGTTGTATTTTTGAGGATTAATTTTATTATTGAACAACAACCATGTTCTCAATGAACCCAAAAAACTCATTAATATCAAAGCTGAAGATTTTTGGAAGTAGTTTTTAGTTTGTTTTTAGTTTTAGCTATTTTAGGGGGATATCTGTGTGTGCAGGTGACTATTACTGTGCATAATTATTAGGCAACTTAACAAAAAACAAATATATACCCATTTCAATTATTTATTTTTACCAGTGAAACCTATATAACATCTCAACATTCACAAATATACATTTCTGACATTCAAAAACAAAAACAAATCAGTGACCAATATAGCCACCTTTCTTTGCAAGGACACTCAAAAGCCTGCCATCCATGGATTCTGTCAGTGTTTTGATCTGTTCACCATCAACATTGCGTGCAGCAGCAACCACAGCCTCCCAGACACTGTTCAGAGAGGTGTACTGTTTTCCCTCCTTGTAAATCTCACATTTGATGATGGACCACAGGTTCTCAATGGGGTTCAGATCAGGTGAACAAGGAGGCCATGTCATTAGATTTTCTTCTTTTATACCCTTTCTTGCCAGCCACGCTGTGGAGTACTGGGACGCGTGTGATGGAGCATTGTCCTGCATGAAAATCATGTTTTTCTTGAAGGATGCAGACTTCTTCCTGTACCACTGCTTGAAGAAGGTGTCTTCCAGAAACTGGCAGTAGGACTGGGAGTTGAGCTTGACTCCATCCTCAACTCGAAAAGGCCCCACAAGCTCATCTTTGATGATACCAGCCCAAACCAGTACTCCACCTCCACCTTGCTGGCGTCTGAGTCGGACTGGAGCTCTCTGCCCTTTACCAATCCAGCCACGGGCCCATCCATCTGGCCCATCAAGACTCACTCTCATTTCATCAGTCCATAAAACCTTAGAAAAATCAGTCTTGAGATATTTCTTGGCCCAGTCTTGACGTTTCAGCTTGTGTGTCTTGTTCAGTGGTGGTCGTCTTTCAGCCTTTCTTACCTTGGCCATGTCTCTGAGTATTGCACACCTTGTGCTTTTGGGCACTCCAGTGATGTTGCAGCTCTGAAATATGGCCAAACTGGTGGCAAGTGGCATCTTGGCAGCTGCACGCTTGACTTTTCTCAGTTCATGGGCAGTTATTTTGCGCCTTGGTTTTTCCACACGCTTCTTGCGACCCTGTTGACTATTTTGAATGAAATGCTTGATTGTTCGATGATCACGCTTCAGAAGCTTTGCAATTTTAAGAGTGCTGCATCCCTCTGCAAGATATCTCACTATTTTTGACTTTTCTGAGCCTGTCAAGTCCTTCTTTTGACCCATTTTGCCAAAGGAAAGGAAGTTGCCTAATAATTATGCACACCTAATATAGGGTGTTGATGTCATTAGACCACACCCCTTCTCATTACAGAGATGCACATCACCTAATATGCTTAATTGGTAGTAGGCTTTCGAGCCTATACAGCTTGGAGTAAGACAACATGCATAAAGAGGATGATGTGGTCAAAATACTAATTTGCCTAATAATTCTGCACGCAGTGTAGATCAGTTTTGGAATAGATGGAGGAAAGAGTACTTAGCCAATTTTATGCTAAGAAGTAAATGGCAAACACCCAGAAGAAATGTCCAAGTTGGTGACATAGTGTTAGTGAAAGAAGAAGATTTACCTAGAAGTCAATTGGCCAAAGTTCTAGAAGTTCAAAAGGATGAAGATAGATTAGTAAGAAGAGTGTTGTTACAAATAGGAGACTCATAACTTGACAAAAAAGGAAAACATCTAACTACTCCAGTCGAGTTGGAACGTCCTATACAGAAGTTAGTTGTTCTACTTGAGAGTGATAAAAGACACTTGGAAGTTGAGAACCTGATGGAAAATTCCTCAAATCCATGTTTAAGTTCTACCACTAAGAACATAGAATTATAGGTAATTTTGGTGGGAGTGTAGCTGGCCAGCTAAGACCTGTCCTAGGTTGCTAATATAGCTTATGTTTTTATACAGCTAGACCTGCCAATAACCTTAATACAGTTCCTGTGTTAACATAGTACCATAGTAGTAACATAGTACATAAGGCCGAAAAAAGACATTTGTCCATCCAGTTCGGCCTGTCATCCTGCAAGTTGATCCAGAGGGAAAAAAAACTGGGAGGTAGAAGCCAATTTTCCTCACTTTAGGGGAATAAAAAATTCCTTCCCGACTCCAATCAGGCAATCAGAATATCTCCCTGGATCAACGACCCCTCTCTAGTAGCTATAACCTGTAATATTATTACACTCCAGAAATACATCCAGGCCCCTCTTGAATTCCTTTATTGTACTCACCATCACCACCTCCTCAGGCAGAGAGTTCCATAGTCTCACTGCTGTTACCGTAAAGAATCCTTTTCTATGTTTGTGTACAAACCTTCTTTCCTCCAAACGCAGAGGATGTCCCCTCGTCACAGTCACAGTCCTGGGGATAAATAGATGATGGGATAGATCTCTGTACTGACCCCTGATATATTTATACATAGTAATTAGATCTCCCCTCAGTCGTCTTTTTTCTAACGTGAATAACCCTAATTTTGATAATCTTTCAGGGTACTGTAGTTGCCCCATTCCAGTTATTACTTTAGTTGCCCTCCTCTGGACCCTCTCCAGCTCTGCTATGTCTGCCTTGTTCACTGGAGCCCAGAACTGTACACAGTACTCCATGTGTGGTCAGACTAATGATTTGTAAAGTAGTAGGAATATGTTCTCATCACGGGCATCTATGCCCCTTTTGATGCAGCCCATTATCTTATTGGCCTTGGCAGCAGCTGCCTGACACTGGTTTTTGCAGCTTAGTTTGCTGTTTATTAAAATTCCTAGATCCTTTTCCATGTCAGTGTTACCGAGTGTTTTACCATTTAGTATGTACGGGTGACTTGCATTATTCCTTCCCATGTGCATAACTTTACATTTGTCAGTGTTAAACCTCATCTGCCACTTATCTGCCCAAGCCTGCAATCTATCCAGATCCCTCTGTAGTAGTATACTGTCCTCTTCAGTGTTAATTACTTTACACAGTTTAGTGTCATCTGCGAAAATTGATATTTTACTATGCAAGCCTTCTACAAGATCATTAATAAATATATTGAAGAGAATAGGGCCCAATACTGACCCCTGAGTGACCCAATCTGAGTATGTACCGTTAATAACCACCCTCTGTTTTCTATCATTGAGCCAGTTACTTACCCACTTACAGACGTTTTCTCCCAGTCCGAGCATTCTCATTTTATATACTAACCTTTTATGTGGTACAGTGTCAAATGCTTTGGAGAAGTCCAGATACACAACATCCATTGATTCGCCGCTGTCAAGTCTAGAACTTACCTCCTCATGGAAACTAATTAAATTAGTTTGACATGACCGATCCCTCACGAAGCCATGCTGATATGGCGTTATTTGCTTATTTCCGTGAAGATGCTCTAACATAGCATCTCTCAGAAAACCTTCAAACAGTTTACCCACAACAGATGTTAAACTTACCGGCCTATAGTTTCCAGGCTCTGTTTTTGGACCCTTTTTGAATATTGGCACCACATTTGCCATGCGCCAATCCTGTGGGACATTCCCTGTCAGTATAGAATCTGCAAATATCAGAAATAAGGGTCTGGTTATGACATTACTTAACTCCCTTAGGATACGGGGGTGTATGCCATCCAGTCCTGGCGATTTGTCTATTTTGATCTTTTTAAGTCGCTGTTGTACTTCTTCCTGGGTCAGACAGGACACTTTTAATGGGGAATTTATTTCAACATTCAGCATTTCATCTGACAGTTTATTTTCCTCAGTGAATACATTGGAGAAAAAAATATTTACCAGCTTTGCTTTCTCCTTGTCGCTCTCTGCGACTCCCCCCTCATTACTCTTTAAAGGGCCGACACCTTCAGATTTATACTTTTTAACATTTATATAATTGAAGAACAGTTTAGGGTTAGTTTGTGTGTTAAAGAAAAAAGCAGAGTTATTTACAGTGACGTCATGTTTGGATGTCATAAAACTGTTATATATTGTGTTCACAGAAGTAGAAAAGATAATATGCCTTAAAGATTCATTATATAATGTAAGGTAAGCTCAATAACACAGCAGAAACAACAGAAAGCATAAAGTTAAACTGTTATTACTGGGCAGGAGTCTTGACCAATAACAGCCAGCCTCACACACAGCAAGAGTTTTGACCAATCACAGCAAGCTTCACACACAGCCTGTGTGGGATATCCCCCTAGCAGGAGCTGCTGGATTCATTATTCACCAGAGAAAGGAGCTGAACAGACACACACTCCACTAAGAGCTGTGTTTTATGGAAGCAGAGAGGCCAAAATAGGTATTTAAAACAGATATGTAATGTTTCTACTGTTAATATAGTGATTAGAACTGTATACTGAACCAGTTATATGTGTGTTTACTTACAGTTCCACCAATTGCAAACTACAATGTTCACAATCCAAATTTAAATTCCATATTGCAATCCAAATTGCATACAACCATTCCAGATCATACTCAACCAATCTGCAAATAGTTACTGCTAACTGCATACTGCAAATTGCGACCAAATTCAGCAAGTAGAACTATTAGTTAGACCTCAGATATACCTCTCAGATAGATCATAAAGTGCTTAAATAACTTATAAAGAGATTACAGATACTGAAGAGAGAAATATATCCACCATTTTATGTGAAATGACAAGATTGAACAGTTGAACCACCATCTTATGCCTACCGCCATTTTGTGATATCTTTTCAGCACGTGTTATGTACATAAACTATCTGCTGTGGAGGCGACAGTGATATATATATGAAGAAAAGTTGAAATTAATAAAGAAGTTATTTCAAGTATTTGGTGTGCTCTTTAAACCTACTGTTTCAATAGAAAGGCGCTAGATGAATTACAGAGTAATAGACATTCTGGTTAGACTAAAAAAGTCAGAGATATCAGAATTCTTCAAATGCCACAGCGCAAAAGGCACTTCATAGTGCTGCGCCTGCCACAGGTTTGATGGCACATCTGGCCAGGTTGTGTCCAGGTTGTGAAGGGTGTCTTAACAATATCCCTCAGTGTAGCAAAGTCTGAATGGCTGTAGTCACAGATTAGCTTGCTGACTCCTATGCTTTGCTATGCAGATTCTAAGATCTTCTTTACTCTCCTTCTCTCTCTTTCTGTGGATCTTGCAGAGATCTGTTAGTCTCAGTAGGTTTCTTGGGCCTAAGAAAAGGGAGCATCAGGCAAAAATGTATTCCTTGATAAATTCTCACTAATCACCCCCTAACTGATCTGGGGGCAGATTCTGGTTACCCACCCAACCTCTCTGCAAAGGACCAAGCCAGGATTAATAAACCTTGGCTGGGCCATCCATACAAGGCTATGCTGGGTTTTAATACATGGAAAAACAATACTGTACATACCATAACATTAGATTAAAGAACAAACCATTTGCAGATACCCCCTGCTCCGGGGTGCTGCAAGGAAAAAGTGCTAACCCATTATCTATAGTCTGTACATTATTACATTCAAAATGGCCACTGTCATGTTGAGACACTGTTTGTGATGTCATGATTAGAATCCTGGCAGATGACTCTCTTTCTTGTGACATCAAAATGGGGGCCATGGCTCATTTACATATGATCTCATAAAGGGCGGTGGGTATATATTGAGGTGACGCACTGACCCCAGCCTCAGTCTACAGGGCTGGCTCTCACCTTTAGGAACCTATAACGAGCAGCACAGGGCCAGATCGGGTAAGTTTGTCCGGCTTTTTCTTCATGTGTTTGAGACTTGTTTTTGCTAATCTTTATTTTCTATTTGTTGTATACAATGTGAGAGTTTTGTATGACCCTCTGCGGCCCCCGAAAATCTTAAAGGGAACCTGTCACCGGGATTTTGAGTATAGAGCTGAGGACATGGGTTGCTAGATGGCCACTAGCACATCCGCAATGCCTAGTCCCCATAGCTCTGTGTGCTTTTATTGTATAAAAAAAGCCCGATTTGATACATATGCAAATTAACCTGAGAAAATATGACTCTTCTCTGGTCACACAAGTAAGATATGACTCTTTTATGTTAATTTGCATATGTATCAAACCGTTTTCTTTACACAATAAAAGCACACAGAGCTATGGAGACTGGGTATTGCGGATGTTCTAGCGGCCATCTAGCAACCCATGTCCTCAGCTCTATACACAAAATCCCGGTGACAGGTTCCCTTTAAATATTAAATTGTGCCATTTCTCCTGTGCCCGTTTTCTATTGGTATTTTATGTATGTACTGATTAGTCACAGGGCAGAACCCCTGAAGGATGGGTAACCAATGTACTCCTGATAGGAAATGTATTGAAGGGATATTCCCATCTTGGACATTAGTGGCATACTGCTAGAATATGCCATAAATGTCAGATAGGTGTAGGTACCACCTGTGCGACAGGTCCTGAAGTTAACGGAGAGCACCCTGCACATACACAGTGTCCGCTCCATTAACTGGTATTAGACTTCCAAAAATTGCAAGGCAGGTGCGCTGTGTATCCAATGCCATCATGTGAGATACTGTTTGCTGAGCTGCTTTATCTAATCCTATCATATGTGATACTGTCTGCTGAACTGTGTATCTAATCTTCTCCCAGAATGTACTTATTAGTAATGGTGCCCCCAGTATTTATAATGCTCCCTGTAGTGCCCCCAACATTTATAATGTCCCCTGTAGTGCCCCCCAATATTTATACTGGCTTTTGTAGTGTCCCGAATGTTTATAAGGCCCCCTAAGTGCCCCAATAAATATACTGTCTCTTGTAGTGCTTCCAGTATTTACACTGGTGGCACTATCGGGGCCATTATAAATATTAGGGGCTCTAATACACACAGTATAATTATCTGGCGAACTTATGCCCTTGATGTTAGGTGTTTGCAGTGGCGTACCTACCATATAGGCAGACCACGCAGCTGCTATGGGGCCCGTGAGAAAGAGGGGCCCAAAGTGGAGGAGAGGCCCCGCCCCCTAATTACTCCGGTCTATCTTTCTAAAGCTAAAGAACCTTTGATGATGTCATCACAGGTCCTGTAAGGGAACTGCACAGTGTAAAGTGTAGTTCCCAGGTTAGAACAGTACATCTGCCAGAACCTGTGATGACATCATCTTCAGCATCACAGGTCCTGCAGGATCTAGCAAAGGAACTGCACCAAAAATGGTGTAGTTCCTAGGTTTAAAAGGTACATCTGCCAGGACCTGTGATGACATCATCACAGGTCCTTCAACCCCTACCAGTAAGTATTAGAAGTTCACAATCAGCTCTGCATTGATCCATACAGACTGGAATGGAGTGGTAAGAGGAGGTCCTCCACTTCTTGTCATTTCCCCCCCCCCCCCCCCATGCCCTGTTTTTACTGATTGCACACTCATGTATAATGCTTAAGACAGGTACAGTGACCACTACCTCATGTACCTCCCACACAGTGACCATAATGCATAACTGACCACATATTTCTATAAACAATGCATATACAGTATTATACCTTGTATGCCTCACATCTATATATATATATACACACACACTGCATATATTAAACAGTATTATAGATGCAATATATACAGATATATAATATATATTGCAATGTACTGATATGTGAGGTACGAGGTATAATATATGCAATGTGTATAGATATATTGTTTATACAGCAGTGTACTGATATGTTAGGTACGAGGTATAATAGATGAAGTGTGTACAGGTATATTGTATATACAGTATTGGATTGATATGTGAGGTACGAGCTGTAATTTATACCTCACATATCAGTACACTGCTATATTTACTATATACCTGTACACACTGCATCTATTATACCTAGTACCTCACATATCAGTACACTGCAATATATACAATATATCTGTACACACTGCATCTATTATACCTCGTACCTCACATTACACTACTGTATATACTATATATCTGTACAGACTGCATATAATATACCCTGTACTGCACATATCAATACACTGCTGTATATACTATATACCTGTACACACTGCATATATTATACCATGTTCCTCACATATCAGTACACTGCTGTATACACTATACATCTGTACACAATGCATCTATTATACCTCTTTTGTCTGCCAGGCCTGTTTTGTAATCCCAATCCGGCCCTGATGCATAAATTATAAAACGCAGCAGCAAACATAGTTCATGGAACAAAGAGAGAGGCCTGGAATGGGTAGTGGGAAGGGCTATAAAAGGGGAATGGGGGCCCAATTTAGATTCTTGCTATGGGGCCCAGTGATTTCTATGTAAGCCCCTGGGTGTTTGGATGGGTTAAAGGCAGGGTATGTAGAGTGCAATGGCTAGCAAAATGAGTAGGAGTCAGAAAAATAGGCCATGGGTAGAAAAATAAACTTCTCTCTTTACTGTACAGCAAAATGGGAATTGTGGTACATCTAACTATAGCAAAACATAGTTCCAACTGTACACAGTGCAATTCTCTTCCAGTTATCAGTGTATGCATTTAGACAAGGATATGAGTTATGGCCCTCTTTGTACACTTTTTTGCTAAAGTCTCAACAAAATCTATGGCTGGCAACAGTACCTTGGCAGTAATGGCTATAATGTCCATTGCAGGATACAGGGGTTTGATGGAGCATCTGGCCAGGGTGTGTCCAGGTGTGGAGGGTGTCTTAACAGTGTCCCTCAGTGTAGCAAAGTCTGAATGGCTGTAGTCACAGATTACCTTGCTGACTCCAATGCTTGGCTATGCAGATTCTAAGATCTTCTTTACTCTCCTTTTCTCTTTTTCCATGGATTTTGCAGAGATCTGTTATTCTAGTGTGTTTCTAGGGCCTGAGAGGAGGGAGCATTAGGCAAAAATTTCTTCATTGCTGAAATCTCACTAATCACCCGCCAAACTGAGTTGGAGGCAGATCCTGGTTACCCACCCAATCTCCTGCAAAGGACTAAGCCAGGATTAATAAACCTTGGCTAGGCCATCCATACATGGCTAAGCTGGGTTTTAAATATGATAAAACAATACTGTACATACCATAAAATTAGATTAAAGAACAAACCATTTGCAGATACCCCCTGCTCCGGGGTGCCGCAAGGAAAAAGTGCTAACCCATTATTTATAGTCTGTACATTATTACATTCAAAATGGCCGCTGTCATGTTGAGACACTGTTTGTGATGTCATGATTAGAATCCTGGCAGATGACTCTCTTTCTTGTGACATCAAAATGGGGGCCATGGCTCATTTACATATGATGTCATAAAGGGCGGTGGGTATATATTGAGGTGATGCACTGACCCCAGCCTCAGTCTGCAGGGCTGGCTCTCTCCTTTAGGGGCCTCCTACGAGCAGCACAGGACCAGATCGGGTAAGTTTGTCCGGCTTTTTCTTCATGTGTTTGAGACTTGTTTTTGCTGATCTTTATTTTCTATTTGTTGTATACAATGTGAGAGCTTTGTATGACCCTCTGCGGCCCCCGAAAATCAGCCTCAGGTGTGACACTGAACCTCCTCCAATGGAAGAATCCCAGCAGAATGTGAAGAAGGAGCCTCCATCTCCCTTAAAGGGCCGAAGCCACAGAAATGCAAGACCATTTTTTAATAAAGAAAGTTTTCTCTGTGTGTTTCTTTAAAAAACAAGATTCTTGTGTTTTTTTTCTTAAATATTAAATTGTGCCATTTCTCCTGTGCCCGTTTTCTACCGGTATTTTATGTATGTACTGAATAGTCACAGGGCAGAACCCCTGAAGGATGGGTAACCAATGTACTCCTGATAGGAAATGCATTAAAGGGATATTCCCATCTTCGACATTAGTGGCATACTGCTAGAATATGCCATAAATGTCAGATAGGTGTAGGTACCACCTGTGCGACAGGTCCTGAAGTTAACGGAGAGCACCCTGCACATACACAGTGTCCGCTCCATTAACTGGTATTAGACTTCCAAAAATTGCAAGGCAGGTGCGCTGTGTATCCAATGCCATCATGTGAGATACTGTTTGCTGAGCTGCTTTATCTAATTTTATCATATGTGATACTGTCTGCTGAACTGTGTATCTAATCTTCTCCCAGAATGTACTTATTAGTAATGGTGCCCCCAGTATTTATAATGCTCCCTGTAGTGCCCCCAACATTTATAATGTCCCCTGTAGTGCCCCCCAATATTTATACTGGCTTTTGTAGTGTCCCGAATGTTTATAAGGCCCCCTAAGTGCCCCAATAAATATACTGTCTCTTGTAGTGCTTCCAGTATTTACACTGGTGGCACTATAGGGGCCATTATAAATATTATGGGCTCTACAAGACACAGTATAATTATCTGGCGAACTTATGCCCGTGATGTTAGGTGTCTGAATGGGTTAAAGGCAGGGTATGTAGAGTGCAATGGCCAGCAAATGATGTAGGAGTCAGGAAAATAGGCCATTGGTAGAAAAATAAACATCTCTCTTTACTGTACAGCAAAATAGGAATTGTAGTACATCTAACTATAGCAAAACATAGTTCCAACTGTACACAGTGCAATTCTCTCCCAGTTAGCAGTGTATGCATTTAGACAAGGATATGAGTTATGGCCCTCTTTGTACACTTTGTTGCTAAAGTCTCAACAAAATCTATGGCTGGCAACAGTACCTTGGCTATAATGGCTATAATGTCCATTGCAGGATACAGGGGTTTGATGGAGCATCTGGCCAGGGTGTGTCCAGGTGTGAAGGGTGTCTTAACAGTGTCCCTCAGTGTAGCAAAGTCTGAATGGTTGTAGTCACAGATTACCTTGCTGACTCCAATGCTTGGCTATGCAGATTCTAAGATCTTCTTTACTCTCCTTTTCTCTTTTTCCGTGGATCTTGCAGAGATCTGTTAGTCTAGTGTTTTTTTTGGGCCTAAGAGGAGGGAGCATTAGGCAAAAATTTCTTCCTTGCTGAACTCTCACTAATCACCTGCCAAACTTGGGTGGGGGCAGATCCTGGTTACCACCCAATCTCCTGCAAAGGACTAAGCCAGGATTAATAAACCTTGGCTGGGCCATTCATACATGGCTAAGCTGGGTTTTAAATATAGAAAAACAATACTGTACATACCATAAAATTAGATTAAAGAACAAACCATTTGCAGATACCCCCTGCTCTGGGGGGCTGCAAGGAAAAAGTGCAAACCCATTATCTATAGTCTGTACATTATTACATTCAAAATGGCCGCTGTCATGTTGAGACACTGTTTGTGATGTCATGATTAGAATCCTGGCAGATGACTCTCTTTCTTGTGACATCAAAATGGGGGCTATAGCTCATTTACATATGATGTCATAAAGGGCGGTGGGTATATATTGAGGTGACGCACTGACCCCAGCCTCAGTCTGCAGGGCTGGCTCTCTCCTTTAGGGGCCTCCTACGAGCAGCACAGGACCAGATCGGGTCAGTTTGTCCGGCTTTTTCTTCATGTGTTTGAGACTTGTTTTTGCTGATCTTTATTTTCTATTTGTTGTATACAATGTGAGAGCTTTGTATGACCCTCTGCGGCCCCCGAAAATCAGCCTCAGGTGTGACACTGAACCTCCTCCAATGGAAGAATCCCAGGAGAATGTGAAGAAGGAGCCTCCATCTCCCTTAAAGGGCCGAAGCCACAGAAATCCAAGACCATTTTTTAATAAAGAAAGTTTTCTCTGTGTGTTTCTTTAAAAAACAAGATTCTTGTGTTTTTTTTCTTAAATATTAAATTGTGCCATTTCTCCTGTGCCCGTTTTCTATCGGTATTTTATGTATGTACTGAATAGTCACAGGGCAGAAACCCTGAAGGATGGGTAACCAATGTACTCCTGATAGGAAATGCATTAAAGGGATATTCCCATCTTGGACATTAGTGGCATACTGCTAGAATATGCCATAAATGTCAGATAGGTGTAGGTACCACCTGTGCGACAGGTCCTGAAGTTAACGGAGAGCACCCTGCACATACACAGTGTCCGCTCCATTAACTGGTATTAGACTTCCAAAAATTGCAAGGCAGGTGCGCTGTGTATCCAATGCCATCATGTGAGATACTGTTTGCTGAGCTTCTTTATCTAATTTTATCATATGTGATACTGTCTGCTGAACTGTGTATCTAATATTCTCCCAGAATGTACTTATTAGTAATGGTGCCCCCAGTATTTATAATGCTCCCTGTAGTGCCCCCAACATTTATAATGTCCCCTGTAGTGCCCCCCAATATTTATACTGGCTTTTGTAGTGTCCCGAATGTTTATAAGGCCCCCTAAGTGCCCCAATAAATATACTGTCTCTTGTAGTGCTTCCAGTATTTACACTGGTGGCACTATAGGGGCCATTATAAATATTATGGGCTCTACAAGACACAGTATAATTATCTGGCGAACTTATGCCCGTGATGTTAGGTGTCTGAATGGGTTAAAGGCAGGGTATGTAGAGTGCAATGGCCAGCAAATGATGTAGGAGTCAGAAAAATAGGCTATTGGTAGAAAAATAAACATCTCTCTTTACTGTACAGCAAAATAGGAATTGTAGTACATCTAACTATAGCAAAACATAGTTCCAACTGTACACAGTGCAATTCTCTCCCAGTTAGCAGTGTATGCATTTAGACAAGGATATAAGTTATGGCCCTCTTTGTACACTTTGTTGCTAAAGTCTCAACAAAATCTATGGCTGGCAACAGTACCTTGGCTATGATGGCTATAATGTCCATTGCAGGATACAGGGGTTTGATGGAGCATCTGGCCAGGGTGTGTCCAGGTGTGAAGGGTGTCTTAACAGTGTCCCTCAGTGTAGCAAAGTCTGAATGGTTGTAGTCACAGATTACCTTGCTGACTCCATTGCTTGGCTATGCAGATTCTAAGATCTTCTTTACTCTCCTTTTCCGTGAATCTTGCAGAGATCTGTTAGTCTAATGTGTTTCTTGGGCCTAAGAGGAGGGAGCATTAGGCAAAAATTTCTTCCTTGCTGAACTCTCACTAATCACCCGCCAAACTGTGCTGGGGGCAGATTCTGGTTACCACCCAATCTCCTGCAAAGGACTAAGCCAGGATTAATAAACCTTGGCTGGGCCATCCATACATGGCTAAGCTGGGTTTTAAATATAGAAAAACAATACTGTACATACCATAAAATTAGATTAAAGAACAAACCATTTGCAGATACCCCCTGCTCTGGGGGGCTGCAAGGAAAAAGTGCTAACCCATTATCTATAGTCTGTACATTATTACATTCAAAATGGCAGCTGTCATGTTGAGACACTGCTTCTGATGTCATGATTAGAATCCTGGCAGATGACTCTCTTTCTTGTGACATCAAAATGGGGGCTATGGCTCATTTACATATGATGTCATAAAGGGCGGTGGGTATATATTGAGGTGACGCACTGACCCCAGCCTCAGTCTGCAGGGCTGGCTCTCTCCTTTAGGGGCCTCTGACGAGCAGCACAGGACCAGATCGGGTCAGTTTGTCCGGCTTTTTCTTCATGTGTTTGAGACTTGTTTTTGCTGATCTTTATTTTCTATTTGTTGTATACAATGTGAGAGCTTTGTATGACCCTCTGCGGCCCCCGAAAATCAGCCTCAGGTGTGACACTGAACCTCCTCCAATGGAAGAATCCCAGGAGAATGTGAAGAAGGAGCCTCCATCTCCCTTAAAGGGCCGAAACCACAGAAATCCAAGACCATTTTTTAATAAAGAAAGTTTTCTCTGTGTGTTTCTTTAAAAAACAAGATTCTTGTGTTTTTTTTCTTAAATATTAAATTGTGCCATTTCTCTTGTGCCCGTTTTCTATCGGTATTTTATGTATGTACTGATTAGTCACAGGGCAGAACCCCTGAAGAATAGGTAACCAATGTACTCCTGATACGAAATGCATTAAAGGGATATTCCCATCTTGGACATTAGTGGCATACTGCTAGAATATGCCATAAATGTCAGATAGGTGTAGGTACCACCTGTGCGACAGGTCCTGAAGTTAACGGAGAGCACCCTGCACATACACAGTGTCCGCTCCATTAACTGGTATTAGACTTCCAAAAATTGCAAGTGAGGTGCGCTGTGTATCCAATGCCATCATGTGAGATACTGTTTGCTACGCTGCTTTATCTAATCCTATCATATGTGATACTGTCTGCTGAACTGTGTATCTAATCTTCTCCCAGAATGTACTTATTAGTAATGGTGCCCCCAGTATTTATAATGCTCCCTGTAGTGCCCCCAACATTTATAATGTCCCCTGTAGTGCCCCCCAATATTTATACTGGCTTTTGTAGTGTCCCGAATGTTTATAAGGCCCCCTAAGTGCCCCAATAAATATACTGTCTCTTGTAGTGCTTCCAGTATTTACACTGGTGGCACTATAGGGGCCATTATAAATATTATGGGCTCTACAAGACACGGTATAATTATCTGGCGAACTTATGCCCGTGATGTTAGGTGTCTGAATGGGTTAAAGGCAGGGTATGTAGAGTGCAATGGCCAGCAAATGATGTAGGAGTCAGAAAAATAGGCCATTGGTAGAAAAATAAACATCTCTCTTTACTGTACAGCAAAATAGAAATTGTAGTACATCTAACTATAGCAAAACATAGTTCCAACTGTACACAGTACAATTCTCTCCCAGTTAGCAGTGTATGCATTTAGACAAGGATATGAGTTATGGCCCTCTTTGTACACTTTGTTGCTAAAGTCTCAACAAAATCTATGGCTGGCAACAGTACCTTGGCTGTAATGGCTATAATGTCCATTGCAGGATACAGGGGTTTGATGGAGCATCTGGCCAGGGTGTTTCCAGGTGTGAAGGGTGTCTTAACAGTGTCCCTCAGTGTAGCAAAGTCTGAATGGCTGTAGTCACAGATTACCTTGCTGACTCCAATGCTTGGCTATGCAGATTCTAAGATCTTCTTTACTCTCCTTTTCTCTTTTTCCATGGATCTTGCAGAGATCTGTTAGTCTAGTGTGTTTCTTGGGCCTAAGAGGAGGGAGCATTAGGCAAAAATTTCTTCCTTGCTGAACTCTCACTAATCACCTGCCAAACTGGGGTGGGGGCAGATCCTGGTTACCACCCAATCTCCTGCAAAGGACTAAGCCAGGATTAATAAACCTTGGCTGGGCCATTCATACATGGCTAAGCTGGGTTTTAAATATAGAAAAACAATACTGTACATACCATAAAATTAGATTAAAGAACAAACCATTTGCAGATACCCCCTGCTCTGGGGGGCTGCAAGGAAAAAGTGCAAACCCATTATCTATAGTCTGTACATTATTACATTCAAAATGGCCGCTGTCATGTTGAGACACTGTTTGTGATGTCATGATTAGAATCCTGGCAGATGACTCTCTTTCTTGTGACATCAAAATGGGGGCTATGGCTCATTTACATATGATGTCATAAAGGGCGGTGGGTATATATTGAGGTGACGCACTGACCCCAGCCTCAGTCTGCAGGGCTGGCTCTCTCCTTTAGGGGCCTCCTACGAGCAGCACAGGACCAGATCGGGTAAGTTTGTCCGGCTTTTTCTTCATGTGTTTGAGACTTGTTTTTGCTGATCTTTATTTTCTATATGTTGTATACAATGTGAGAGCTTTGTATGACCCTCTGCGGCCCCCGAAAATCAGCCTCAGGTGTGACACTGAACCTCCTCCAATGGAAGAATCCCAGGAGAATGTGAAGAAGGAGCCTCCATCTCCCTTAAAGGGCCGAAGCCACAGAAATCCAAGACCATTTTTTAATAAAGAAAGTTTTCTCTGTGTGTTTCTTTAAAAAACAAGATTCTTGTGTTTTTTTTCTTAAATATTAAATTGTGCCATTTCTCCTGTGCCCGTTTTCTATCGGTATTTTATGTATGTACTGAATAGTCACAGGGCAGAACCCCTGAAGGATGGGTAACCAATGTACTCCTGATAGGAAATGCATTAAAGGGATATTCCCATCTTCGACATTAGTGGCATACTGCTAGAATATGCCATAAATGTCAGATAGGTGTAGGTACCACCTGTGCGACAGGTCCTGAAGTTAACGGAGAGCACCCTGCACATACACAGTGTCCGCTCCATTAACTGGTATTAGACTTCCAAAAATTGCAAGGCAGGTGCGCTGTGTATCCAATGCCATCATGTGAGATACTGTTTGCTGAGCTGTTTTATCTAATTTTATCATATGTGATACTGTCTGCTGAACTGTGTATCTAATCTTCTCCCAGAATGTACTTATTAGTAATGGTGCCCCCAGTATTTATAATGCTCCCTGTAGTGCCCCCAACATTTATAATGTCCCCTGTAGTGCCCCCCAATATTTATACTGGCTTTTGTAGTGTCCCGAATGTTTATAAGGCCCCCTAAGTGCCCCAATAAATATACTGTCTCTTGTAGTGCTTCCAGTATTTACACTGGTGGCACTATAGGGGCCATTATAAATATTATGGGCTCTACAAGACACAGTATAATTATCTGGCGAACATATGCCCGTGATGTTAGGTGTCTGAATGGGTTAAAGGCAGGGTATGTAGAGTGCAATGGCCAGCAAATGATGTAGGAGTCAGAAAAATAGGCCATTGGTAGAAAAATAAACATCTCTCTTTACTGTACAGCAAAATAGGAATTGTAGTACATCTAACTACAGCAAAACATAGTTCCAACTGTACACAGTGCAATTCTCTCCCAGTTAGCAGTGTATGCATTTAGACAAGGATATGAGTTATGGCCCTCTTTGTACACTTTGTTGCTAAAGTCTCAACAAAATCTATGGCTGGCAACAGTACCTTGGCTGTAATGGCTATAATGTCCATTGCAGGATACAGGGGTTTGATGGAGCATCTGGCCAGGGTGTGTCCAGGTGTGAAGGGTGTCTTAACAGTGTCCCTCAGTGTAGCAAAGTCTGAATGGCTGTAATCACAGATTACCTTGCTGACTCCAATGCTTGGCTATGCAGATTCTAAGATCTTCTTTACTCTCCTTTTCTCTTTTTCCGTGGATCTTGCAGAGATCTGTTAGTCTAGTGTGTTTCTTGGGCCTAAGAGGAGGGAGCATTAGGCAAAAATTTCTTCCTTGCTGAACTCTCACTAATCACCTGCCAAACTGGGGTGGGGGCAGATCCTGGTTACCACCCAATCTCCTGCAAAGGACTAAGCCAGGATTAATAAACCTTGGCTGGGCCATTCATACATGGCTACGCTGGGTTTTAAATATAGAAAAACAATACTGTACATACCATAAAATTAGATTAAAGAACAAACCATTTGCAGATACCCCCTGCTCTGGGGGGCTGCAAGGAAAAAGTGCAAACCCATTATCTATAGTCTGTACATTATTACATTCAAAATGGCCGCTGTCATGTTGAGACACTGTGATGTCATGATTAGAATCCTGGCAGATGACTCTCTTTCTTGTGACATCAAAATGGGGGCTATGGCTCATTTACATATGATGTCATAAAGGGCGGTGGGTATATATTGAGGTGACGCACTGACCCCAGCCTCAGTCTGCAGGGCTGGCTCTCTCCTTTAGGGGCCTCCTACGAGCAGCACAGGACCAGATCGGGTAAGTTTGTCCGGCTTTTTCTTCATGTGTTTGAGACTTGTTTTTGCTGATCTTTATTTTCTATTTGTTGTATACAATGTGAGAGCTTTGTATGACCCTCTGCGGCCCCCGAAAATCAGCCTCAGGTGTGACACTGAACCTCCTCCAATGGAAGAATCCCAGGAGTATGTGAAGAAGGAGCCTCCATCTCCCTTAAAGGGCCGAAGCCACAGAAATCCAAGACCATTTTTTAATAAAGAAAGTTTTCTCTGTGTGTTTCTTTAAAAAACAAGATTCTTGTGTTTTTTTTCTTAAATATTAAATTGTGCCATTTCTCCTGTGCCCGTTTTCTATCGGTATTTTATGTATGTACTGATTAGTCACAGGGCAGAACCCCTGAAGGATGGGTAACCAATGTACTCCTGATAGGAAATGCATTAAAGAGATATTCCCATCTTGGACATTAGTGGCATACTGCTAGAATATGCCATAAATGTCAGATAGGTGTAGGTACCACCTGTGCGACAGGTCCTGAAGTTAACGGAGAGCACCCTGCACATACACAGTGTCCGCTCCATTAACTGGTATTAGACTTCCAAAAATTGCAAGGCAGGTGCGCTGTGTATCCAATGCCATCATGTGAGTGACTTAAAGGATGTGAGTGACTCTCCCCTGTAGGCCCATCTGCCCAACAGGAGCCCCATGCACAAGCTTACCAAACCTCCTGAGATGTACACTCTACCTTGGCATGCACCTCTTAAACTTATCATTGCCTTCCAGGACCCTCCATTACCACGCCACAACAAACCCTTTAACCCCCTGCCGATATACCGGGCGGGCGGGCGGGAAAAAACTTCCTGCTTCTTCCATAAGCGCCGTCTGATAACAACTCCGCCCCCACCCCCCTCATATACTGCCCGGGAAATCCATGACCAAGACCCCTCCCCACGACCTAACCTTAACCCTCAACTGCCTAACTTCCCCCTAAGTCAAAGAGCACTATGCCAAGGCTGCGCCTAGCTGCGTTGCTCCCATGACTTAAAGGATGGAAGATACTTCGGCCTTAAACCTGCCATTTACCTTACTGCCCCCTCCTGTCCCCCAATTAACACACAGAGACATCTTCTTGGGAAAAGAGACTTCTCGGCCATTTTATTCAACAACATTAATTATCACTTAACAGAAATACGTAATAACACGCATAACATATCAATTACCATAACAATTACCATAACATCTGAACCATTGAATAGGTGTCACGAGGGTGTCGAGGACCACGCCTGACTCCGTTATACCCGGGGTCAGGAAGTCGCAGCGGTTGGCTGCATGCTCTATTTAAGATAGGGCTGTTTTCCTTTTGGTAGCTTTCTGGGTTTGCTTAGCAAACCCTTTTGGCTCACTCAAGGATCCGTAGCTCCTTCTCCTCAGCTGTTCCTTGTCCAGCACTCCCAGACCTCCTTATATTTCTCTCTCACACTTCTCTGGTTGCCAGAGATAGAGCTTCCTGCCTGGACATCTATTCTGACCTTCTGGAGCTGTGTTGCTGCGTTCGCTGGTAGTTGGTCCAGTACGCTACCCTCCAGATCCCTGTTGGACCTTTTTGGTTTATTGTGGTCGCCCACCTGGGTGTATGTGTTTGTATGTTTTGTCTGTCCTCTCCCTGGTGTTTCCCTCTTAGTGATAGTGGTGTGGACTAGCGATCCCACCGGCCTGTTCACTATCCAGGGCTCATATTAGGGAAAGCCAGGGTTTAGGCACGCGATCGCCGCACGGGTGAGGAACCCGTCTAGGGACGTCAGGGCAGTCAGGTGCCATCCGCAAGGTGAGTTAGGGGTCACCACCTTTCCCTCTCCCTTGGGCAGGGCTTTCCCTGTTTTCCTCCCTGTGCGTGTCGTCGGTCATTACAATAGGATCCTAGAAGGCAACAGGTAAGCTGTGTTGCAAATAAGTGAAGAAAAAGGTCCCGGAGACAATAGAGATCCTCTGTCAGCTCTTCTTTATTAATCACATGTAGAAAACGGACATAGCCACCTCATACACGGCATGGACGTTGACGCGTTTCGGGTGAGTACCCTTAGTCGTAACACTTTGCCATGTGTGACCCCACAATTTTAAGGAGTTGAAGTACACCTCCTCCAAAATCAAGGAAGGAGTCTTCAGCCCCATAGGCTGCCACACACTGTGACACACCTCTTCATTTACTACATCAATCACAGATATAATTAGTAACACACTGTGCGGGCGTTCTCTAGACATATTAACCCTGGGAGTGCCAAGGTATTCACTTCCTGGAAAGAAAAGCCGCACAGTGTGAACATACTATCATTCCACAAATTAAAAACATGTAGTACAAACAAACAAAAATGACCTTCTGCCCTGCAACAGGCTAGAATTAATTGCAAATTTCATAAAAAATTATAATAATAATAATTATTGACACCAGCGGATAGATAACCACCTTGCAGTCCCTAAAGCAGATTACAATATCTACTGCTTACAGGTTGCAAGGATTGAATATGTGTAACATAGGAGGGTAGCTTTCAATTAACCCTGGGTGCGCTGGATCAAATAATGCTGCGCATAAACCAGAGTGAAGAAGAATACCGTCCTATGTGACCAGCGTCCTGTGCACAGATGAACAGATATGTGTGTAAGGTCCGGACTGGTCTGGACTTCCAATTAGTTATATGATAGGGGAGATTAGTCCGGTAAGCATATATTGGACCATCATGCTGGACTTTCACATGGTATGTATTTAAAGCCAATCTATGTGTTTTATAGCTCACTGGTAAATATACATTAGTTCTTTTTTCAAGTTGAGACCTACTGGAATTCTAGTATCAAGTCTAAAAATCCAGTAGGCCTCTCGGAGAAGGATTTTTTTCCGATGATCCCCGCCCCTTTTGGGCGCCAGGACTCTCTCTATAGCATATGCTTGAAAAAATGACACCTGGCGGGCATGTTTCTGTATGAAGTGCCTCGCTATATTTGAAATATTCAAGGTGTTCGGGTTACTAGTAGTAAAGGCTGAAGCTCAGCCTGCGTTTGTGGGAGGGGCGAAGGAGGCCTATTTAGCGCAGCCCCACGCTCCCATCACGGACGCCGCGCTCTCACGTGACGTCTTTTCACTTCCGGGGTCAGTGCCGACGCTGCCGCTCTACCTTCGCTGCTGCTCGTTCCTGCCTCCGGTCTGAATTTCTCTACCCTCCCGAACCGCGCTCCCCTGGTAAGCTAAGCGGCGCCCATCACGCTCAGATCCCCGTCACTGGGAAACCCGACAGCCAGCATGATTTAGTATCCAGCACACTTTAGGCAATCCCAAAGATAATAAACTGCTGTTCTAATTACAATTAGCAACAACACAATGCCTTGGAATACAAGAATTAAACACTGCTACTCGGCCTCAGAAAACAGTGCATGAAGGGATACCATATCTTACCACTAACCATGTCAATTCTATAGGCAACAGGATGCCTCAGTGATGAGCTGGTCTTTGGGTACCAGCAATGGTAAAAGGGGTTATTTAGAATAAATATTTAAAAGGCCATGTAGAATATATATACATATGTATTATGTATTATTAATAAAAGTCAAATATGAAATGGAGTTCACAGGACCCACCCGAGGAACAGATTTTTAAATCCTCTCTCCATGTATACAGAGCATGTGCACATACGCTTAAATTTCATCTTCACGCTATTGTCTGCCACGCAGCAGATTCATGTCAAATTTCTTTAGGTTCATTCATGCTATTGTCTGCCACGCAGCAGATTCATGTCAATTTTCTGTCTTTCTTTAGGTTCATTCATGCTATTGCCTGCCACGCAGCAGATTCATGTCAATTTTCTGTCTTTCTTTAGGTTCATTCACGCTATTGTCTGCCACGCAGCAGATTTATGTCAATTTTTCCTTAGGTTCATTCACGCTATTGTCTGCCACGCAGCAGATTCATGTCAATTTTTGTCTTTTCTTCAGGTTCCTTCACGCTATTGTCTGCCACGCAGCAGATTTATGTAAATTTTTCCTTAGGTTCATTCACGCTATTGTCTGCCACGCAGCAGATTCATGTCAATTTTTGTCTTTTCTTTAGGTTCCTTCACGCTATTGGCTGCCACGCAGCAGATTTATGTCAATTTTCCTTAGATTCATTCACGCTATTGTCTGCCACGCAGCAGATTTATGTCAATTTTCCTTAGATTCATTCACGCTATTGTCTGCCACGCAGCAGATTTATGTCAATTTTTCCTTAGGTTCATTCACGCTATTGGCAGATTCATGTCAATTTTTTTGTCTTTTACTCAGATTCATTCACGCTATTGTCTGCCACGCAGCAGATTTATGTCAATTTTCTATCTCATTTAAATGTTTCATTCACGTAATCATCTGCCACGCAGCAGATGCCCTTTCCGTCTCGTTTCTTTCCCTGACACGTATCAGGTTTCAGTTGTGGTCTGCCACGTAGCAGTCCATGTTAGTTTTCCTGACACGCATCAGGTTCATCCACCGCCCTGACACGCATCAGGGACAGGTTCTCACGTCTCATTTGCACTTCCTGACACGCATCAGGTGCTGTCGCGGTCCTGCCACGCAGCAGGTGCATCGGTCGCGCTACTCATTCGGCCCGTCCTAACCTAGTTGCCCCTGATGCGCCTCAGGGGCTTCGCCTCTAGCCACGCAGCTAGTTCATGGGTTCCGGCCGCCCGCAAGGCATCAGGTCATTCAGGGGCACCTCACAGGTGTCAGGCACGGTCAAGCTTGACACAGCTTCCGCTCCCTGATTCACGTCAGGTTCTACTTTCTTCTGCTTATCTCAAACCTCACCCCATGTTTCTAGGGTCACCCCGGAGGTCTGTCCGGTTCAAAGTTCGCTAGGCAAATTCCTCAAGGTACCAATCCTAGGTCACCTTTTTCATCCAGGTCGTTTCCGTTTACGATTTCATCAGCCAAGTCCAGGTAAGTTTGGTTTCACTACTTCATCCCTTAGGATCAGGCCGGCATCCACAGGTCTTTTTCCTTCAGGTAGTCTAGGCCAGCTCATCAGGTAGGTCAGGCCTCTTAACCTCTTCCTGGTAACGGATTCGGTCACTCTTCTGTGTCATTCAGAGGGTTTCACGGATTCACTCGCTGGTGTCAGGTGGCTCTATCACCCTTCTTACCTTCCATTCTTCATTCCACAGCACGATGTCCCACGCATCGGATATCGCCGAGACCCGCTCCATTCCGGAATCGCCCGGCTCGGCCCATGGAAGCACTCTTTCATGCAGGCAATGGACCATTCCGAAACTTATGACCGAACTAACCAGGAGCGGCATCCGCTATCCTGCCTCAGCCCGCAAAGCTGAGTTGTACAGGCTACTGACGGCGGGGCCTATCTCAGCGGCAGAAGATCAGGTGTCCCTGTCCACGGTCCAGACAGCGCTGGCCCAGCTTCATTCCGCTATCAACACTCTTACCAGTTCAGTGTCCGACATGCAGACCAGGTTGCTGGTTGTGGAAACCAGGCCATCAATTTCAAGCACTCCCACCTCTCCGGTTCCAGGCCCGTCCGCCATTCATGCCCCAACCCCAAGCCAGGCCCCCAGCTCCTTCACCATTTCCCCATCACATTTCGTTCCCGATAATATCCGGAAGGACATTTTGGCAGGTAAAGACATTAACTTGGCTTCCATACTTATTTCTACCCACGACTCCGACGAGAACAGGACCATTGCATGTGGAGACGTATCAGTGGTTCTCAAGTCCAAAGACGCCCGGTTGCATAAAAAGCTCTCCATTCCAGAGTTCGTGCTGGCCTTCAGCCTTTTCCGAGACATCCTATGCTCTGCCCAACCGCACCGCAGAGAGGAACTCGACACCTACCTCTACAGGGTCACTGATTTGGGACACAAGTATGGAGGTCACGCATTTTACGATTATCATCGTTCGTTCTCCGCCAAAGCCGCTGCTGCTCTGTCCCAGTTCCGGCACATCACGGATTGGTCCACACTAGACATGGAGCTCTTCTGCAGGCACTTTGTGGGCCTCAAAGCTCCCACTTGTGCCAATTGCCAGTCCATCTTGCATTCCTCCGACTGGTGTCCCAACTCAGGGGCCCTGGCCCAAGGCAGACCCTCGGCCTTCCCTTTCGGGTCTTCAAGTTCAGGGCAGAACACAGACAAATGGGGCCGGCCCATAGTGTTTTTGGGCAGAAGTCAGGTTTGTAACAACTTCAACTGGTCTGATTGCTATTTCGCAAAATGCAAGGCTTTGCATGTTTGCACCATTTGTTTCAGGGCCCACCCCCAGTCGTCCTGTCCGCAAAGGTCATCAAAACAGCTATGACTAGCTGGAGTCAACGTTGATCTACTAGCCGCCCTCCTGCTGCATCACCACGATCCCGCTTTCGTGCAGTTTTTGGTCTCCGGTTTCTCACAGGGGTTCCATACAGGGCTAGTTTCCTCCCCGCAAACAACTTGGGAGGGTTCCAATCTCCGTTCCGCCTTGGCAGATCCTGAATCAGTGGAATCCCTCATCCAGTCTGAGATCAGTAAGGGTTTCCTCCTGGGTCCATTCATAGTCCCCGTCTTTGACATCTGGAGGGTCAACCCCATTGGCCTGGTCACAAAAAAAAATTCAAATAAAAAAAGACTGATATTCGACCTTTCTGCTCCTCGTGTTTCCAGCACACCTAGCTTAAATTCGCTCATCCCTTCAGAAGACTTCTCTATGTGGTACTCCTCCTTGGACGAGGCCATTCGGTTGATCCTCCAGCTGGGGTCAGGCGCGTGGCTTTCCAAGGCGGACATTGCCGACGCCTTCAAACTGCTTCCAGTTTCACCCCATTTATGGAAATTCTACGGCATCAAGTGGAGGGAACGGTACTATTTCTCAGACAGACTGACGTTTGGATCAAAGAGCAGTCCCTGGCTCTTTGATCAATTAGCCACAGCTCTCCACTGGGTCTTGGTCAACCACGGCGGATGCTCCAGGGTCATCCATTATCTTGATGATTTCCTGTTGATCGAGACCGCAGACCAAGCACCTAATCAGCTCCAGGTACTTCTCGACTTGTTCTCAAAATTAAACGTCCCGATTGCCCCAGCAAAAGTCGAAGGTCCATCTTCAGTTATAACATTCCTGGGGATCATCTTGGATACTGGTAAGATGGAAGCCCGATTGCCCGACATAAAAACTCCTAAAAATCCAAGATTCCATCAGGAGGTCTGTCGCGGCCAGGACCCTCACCAAGGTCGAACTCCAGTCGATTCTGGGAATGTTAAATTTTGCCTCCAAGATCATGCCCCAGGGGCGGGCATTCATCTCCAGATTGCTGCAACTTTTACCTGCTGCCTCGGATCAGGACTCCTTGATCCACCTCGACGCCGCTGCAACGGCCGATCTCCACATGTGGCACCATTTCCTGACCAGCTGGAACGGCATCTCCCTCTTCGTCCCTTCCTGGGATGATAATTCTCCCACCGTGTTTTCCGACGCAGCAGGTTCAAAAGGGTTTGCAGCCATTTTCAAGAACCACTGGTTCGCGGGTCTATGGCCGCCTCAGATTTCTTCCATCCAGAGTTCCATCAAATCCTCTCCACTGTTAGAAATTTATCCCATCGTGGCAGCTGCCCAGACCCGGGGGGAGGTCTGGAGGAACAAGCCTGTCGTCTTCGTCATGGACAATCAGGCAGTGGTAGAAATCCTCAGCAAAGGTCGCTCCTCCTCCCCACAAATTATGCCCTTTGTCCGCAGATTAGTATGCCTTGCCTTAAAATACAACTTTCATTTTTCATGCAGGTTCATACAGGGTTCAGCAAACACAGCAGCTGATGCCCTCTCCCGTTTCAACTTCCCGTTTTTTTTTCAGGTGATGCCAGACGCAGATCCATCAGGAGTCCCTCCACCCACCGTCGAGACACTGATGATGGATTGAGCAAGCATGTCAGAACTGCCAAGTCACTCATCCATAACTCCTTATCCCTCAATACAGCCAGGAACTACAAGACCGGGTGGGAAACCTTCTCACAATTCTCCCTCAGACACCCACAAGGACATCTGGACCAAAGAACTTATGTCATGGCATTCCTGGCTTATTGTCACACAGACCTTCACCTATCTTTCAGCACCATCAAATTATACCTTGCAGGGGTTCAACATTTCCTCACCTTAGATTTCCCAGGCAGCCAAACCATATTTTCTTCTCAGGCCATTAAATCCACCCTCAGAGGGATCCAAAAGAGCAGCAACAAGCCGGTGTCCCGCAGGAAACCAGTCACCGGGGCAGTGTTCAGGGCTTTTTCCACCTCCCTAGACAACGATCCTTTCGGGCCATACAAAAGCATAGTGATCAAAGCAGCCATGTATCTCTGTTTCTACGGGTTCTTACGGCCCGGGGAATTCACCAGCTCTCCCGGACACGCAGGCCCCACTTCAGACCAGCTGGTCTGGCAGCAGACGCATTGCACCCTTTCTCTCCCTTCCACCAAAACTTCTCAAGTGGGACCACCAGTCAAAATTATCTACTTCCAGACCTTCAATGAATGGTGCCCGGTTGCCGTGTTCAAAAAGCTTCTCGCCATCTCAAAAGTTTCCACGCCAGGTACCCCTTTCTTTCCCTTCAACTCCAAATATCTCACGACTTCACAGTTCATCCATCATATCAGAACTTTAGCTTCCGGACTAGGGTTCGATGCCAATGCCATCTCGGGACATTCGTTTCGCATAGGCGCGGCTTCCGCAGCGTCGAGTCACGGGGTCCCAGCACACGTCATCCAGAAAATGGGCAGATGGCAATCCTCCTGCTTCACGCATTACATCCCTAATCCGCGGGCCGAGATCGCCAAAGCTTTCACCAGCTTAGCTCTATGAGTTCCACCTTTACATTTCCTACCCGTTGACTTTTGCCCCTCATTTAGCTCGCACCCGGCCATGGCTTCCCGCACACCCCAGCCATCTATAGTTGACAGTCATGTCTTCCCTTTCCCCTCGGTTCTTCTTCACGGTCTCCGACCGTAGCCAGGACCACAAGTAGTAAAGGCTGAAGCTCAGCCTGCGTTTGTGGGAGGGGCGAAGGAGGCCTATTTAGCGCAGCCCCACGCTCCCATCACGGACGCCGCGCTCTCACCCCTCCCACCCGTCCCCTTCTTCACCTCTCTCACCATCAGGCATGCCCCTCATTTAGCTCGCACTCGGCCATGGCTTCCCGCACACCCCAGCCATCTATAGTTGACAGTCATGTCATCCCTTTCCCCTCGGTTCTTCTTCACGGTCTCCCACCGTAGCCAGGACCACAAATATAATTTAAGTGCTCAAGAATACGGTTCTTAAATTTACGGGCTGTGCTGCCTATATACATCAGATCACAATGGGTGCACCTGATCACATAAATAACACCCTCCGTATTGCAATTAATATAACTGCGGATGGGAAATTTACACGAGTGGGCTGAATTATCAAATGATTTTGTAGGAAACACATAGTTACAGGTCTTACAGGGATTACCTCCACATTTTGTAAATCCTTTGTAACTAAGCCAGCTTGGTTTAAAGTTAGTTCCCATGCTACTGTCAGTGTAGAGGGATGGAGACAGCGAGCAGGACAAAGTGGTGGCTTTCCTAGAAACAATTCTACAACCCGATTTGAGAGCTTGATATAAAATATCATCATCAAATAAAATAGGTAAACATTTTTTTATTGTAGAACTGATTGTATTAAATTCACTGCTATATGTCAAAGATAGAGTGGGAACAATGTCCTGGTCACTGTCTCCATACACCCCTGCACCGCCAGCAGGGGCCTTCGTACTTGGCTTGTATCTTGGCTTTCCAAACAGCATTTCTTTACTGTCCTTCTGTAATGCAATCTCTCTCCCCCTTTTTATCATCCAAACTGGGTAATTTCTGTCCCTCAGTCTTTTCTCTACTTTATCAAATTCCTCCTCTAATTTCTCTACTTCGCTACAATTTCTGGCTGTACGCACAAATTCACCCACGGGGATTGCTCTGATGGTGTGCATGGGGTGGTGACTCTTGGCATTCAAAATAGAGTTACCGGCCACCTCCTTCCTGTATGTGAGGGTGTGCACCACCTCGCCTGGGCTCCCGCGGAGTGTCAAAACAAGGAAGTTTATATGGGATTCGTGTGCTGAACATATAAATTGTAAATTATAATTGTTGCTATTTAAATACGCCTGGAGGTCTGGGACGGCAGACACATCGCCCGCCCACACCATGAGCACGTCATCGATGTATCTGCCGTACCAGACCAAACCTGGCCCAAATGGATTGTCCAGATTGTAGATATACTTTTCTTCCCAATATGACATTGTCAAGTTTGCCAATGATGGTAAGAACCTAGCCCCCATTGACACTCCGCGGGTCTGTAGGTAGTGCACACCATCAAACATGAAGTAATTATGGGTTAACAGGTATGCTGTGACTTCACAGACAAAGTCAATATAACCAGAGCTAAGTCCAGTATATCGATGAAGGTGGTACTCCATCGCCAGCAGAGCAACCCCGTGGGGAATAGAGGGATAGAGGGAAACCACGTCTGCCGTAATCCACCTATAGTTCTCCTCCCACATAAATTTATACATGGCCCGTAGTACATCCGCCGTATCTTTTAGGAACCCTGGAGTGCGCCTGACTAGGGGCTGGAGGATGTTATCCAGCCAACTACCCAGGCGCTCTGTCAGGGAACCCATGCCGGAGACTATAGGGCGAAGGGGGGGGGGGGGGGGATTGGACGCCTTTATGGATTTTGGGCAAAGCATGCATAATGGGGGTGACTGGGACATCCACGCACAGATACCTATATTCACCGTCACTAAAAACGCCCAGTTCCTTTCCCTTCAGTAACAGTGACATATAGCTATCCATATATTCCCGTAATGGGTCTCTCAATAATTTGCTGTACGTGGATGTATCTGCCAGCATTTCCCGCAATTGGTTGCCATAAATCTCTTTATCCATGACGACCACCGCCCCCCCCCTTATCCGCCATTTTACTAACCAAGGTATCGCACTGTTGTAATTCCTGGAGTGCTCGGGCTTGGGATATACTAAGATTATTATGATTGTTGGTTTTTTTACTTTCCATTTCAATTCTCCTTAGCTCTTTTTCCAACACCTCCTGAAAAACATCCATACTACCTGTGCGTGACATAACAGGATAAAACTTGGCATTTTCTGAGCGGAATTTGTTGGGGGGTTTGGGTAAATCCCTAATTCCCTGCTCCTCCTGAAGACCCACAAGACAGCATAGTGATACTTGTTCCTTGAACAATAAATCTTTAAATGAATTTTCTTCATAAATCTGTATCTTGTCAGGTGGGGAGTCAGGAGGAGACGGGATATCATAAAAGTGTCGGGATACTGTAATATTGCGTACAAATTTATTGATGTCAAGTAAAGTAGAGAACATATCAAAATGACCTGTAGGTGCAAAGTTGAGACCGAGAGAGAGCACACATTTCTGTTCATCGCTCAGGACAACACTAGACAGGTTAACAACACTTAACTGTTTACAGTTTATTTCTGTTTCGTCTGCAGTCGGGTGGATCTTGGATGCCGCTGACCGATGCATCCGTCCACCCCTAGTTCTGCGTTTTTTGGAACATTCGCTAAATCTCTTTTCTCCTTTTCTATTTTGGACCTTTTATAGTAGGAGGCAATATTGCCAATCTCATCAGGTAGAAGAGGTAGGGCGGAGACATCAGATCCCGGCTCCAACTCACCGGCTGCATGTGAAAATTCAGACCCCTCTGTATCTGAGGAGAAGCTAACTCTGGACACTCGTTTGGGTATTTTCTTTTTCTTACGGTTTTTCAGAATCGATTTGGGTGTGGAATAAAAATTATCCCTCCTCCCCCATTCATAGACCTGATTGTGGGTATAGTCATATAAGTCCCGCTGATATTTAGAATGTTTATATTCCATAATAGTGTCCTCGAGTTTAATAATGGATAGCTTCATATCTTCTTCCATTGAGACATATTCCGTATTGCTGTTGTATTTAACAAGCGATTCTCTGGTGGATTGAATCTCCCGTTGTAATATATTCAGCTTGTCATTTTCAAAGTCTATGATAAGTTTCATTAATTCCATTGAACAGTCCGACAAAATGTTGTTCCATCTGCACACAAAATCATCTGAAAAGACGGTGGTGGGAACTTTTTTTATTCTTAGCCCACGCGGGATCATGCTTTTTTCTTTATATTTAGTAAGGGAAATACAGTCCCACCAAACACGAGTCTCTTGGTTTAATAAGCGCTCCAAATTATTCATTCCACTTTTTAGGTCCAGGTCACTGGAACCAGCCCGGTCTTCAGCAGAAAAATCCGCTTTGGATTGTCGATCCGGCAGGATGCAAAAGGCCATTGTTAAAAGGTATGTCCGTGTAGGATCAGTGGCAGTCCGTAATACAAGATAAACTATAGAGCTAGAGGTAAGCTGTGTTCTCCACCATTCACCTCCACTTGTCATATCGCCTTACCCTCGGCCGCGGTCACCGACCCGAGAGCACCGAATACTCCAAACTGTAATTAGTCTCCCCTGTAGGTCCATCTGCCCAACAGGAGCCCCATGCGCAAGCTTACCGAACCTCCTGAGATGCACACTCCACCTTGGCATGCACCTCTTAAACTTATCATTGCCTTCCAGGACCCTCCATTACCACGCCACGAACGACCATAGGAGACACGTCACCTATGGGAGTCCCGCCACACCCGATGAGCCGTCTCCAGACCCTCCTGAATCCCTAAGGCCCACATATCAATACCCACCTCATTCAGGTGAACACCATCAGACCTAAGGAACTGAGGCGATGCCGCCTCCAGCTCCCGGTGCCGCACCACAATTCCACCATGGCGCCTCACAAAACGTCCAACCTCCCTATTAAGTTTAGCCCGGGCCTTGTTAAGACGGTGAACCGACCTCGCAAAACGCCAGACTCTCCGAGCCACCACCTCGGACCAAACCACCAACACACCCAGAACATCCGACCACAAACGCAGGAGATCCAGCTTCATATCACAAATCACCTCCCTAGTACTGCGAACACCCAGATCATTCCCCCCAACGTGCAATACAACAATATCAGGTGACCTATCCAACGAGACTGAAGCATGAAATTCTGGAAGCACCCTACCCCACAAAAGGCCCCGTATGCCAATCCAGCGCACTTGCATGTCAGCCGGGTCGAACCCCAATTGCCGTCCGTTCCTCCGCACGTCCGCCCGCAATGCTCCCCAGTACACGTAGGAGTGTCCGAAGATCCAAGCCATACAAGCCGACCCTGTAAACACATAAAATTAAAAAACCTAACTCACCGGTCAGCGTAATAAAATACCGTATAAACAACTGAACATTGTTCCCCTTGGCACTCACAACATGTGGGTACGAACATACGACTGATAACACCTAGATTCCCACCGGCCAATACGTTTAATGGCCTCCTCCCCCAGGCCCCATCTGGCCGCCTCCGTTGCCGCCCAAATCCTAAAGGAATGAGACACAAAGTCCTGTGCCGGATAGCCCGCTGCAACCAAACACTTCCGAAAAACCGCATCAAACTGATACCTCGACAATGCCGACCCATCTACATGCATCAACAACGAACCCACCACATACGGCCTAACCACCAACAACTCCTCCACACACCTGACCAGACACAAAACCGACCCAAGCAACGGGCGCAGTATAATAACCACCCCTTTGCCCTCCTGATCCGTCTTAGACCTACGCAATACGCAACGCAAACCCCCCCAGAAAAACACACATCCTGCCGCAACAAACCTCCCCCACACGACCGATTTCCCGACACCAATTCAGACACCCTGAATGCCCCAAAAAAGGCCAAGGAAAAAGCAGCCCTAAACAAACAAACCTCATAAGGCGTCAAACACACCACACCAACCATCTCCCACAACGACTGCAACACTGCCCACAAAACCGGCCTACGCGTGTCTGGCCGCGCGGCACTTCGCCTATAACCTTTCAAAGCTTGCCTAACCAGAAAGCAGTTAGACACATCCATAAGTCCCCGCAACCGCAACCAAAAAGTGACGGCCGCCACTCGCTTGGAAACCACCGAAACAGACACCCCCGAACTATAAGACAAACCGATAAAATATACCAACAGCATCTGAAAATCCTCCACTACCTCACAACCCCCCACCTGATCCAGCAACTGCTCCCATTGGGACCACACCGAAGAATACGCCAACCACGTACTCCTACTCACGGACCGGCGAATCAACTCAGAGGAGACCCCAAGGCCACGTTCAAGAGCCACTGAGGACATGATAGACCCGTCTCGTCCGCATCCGGCACCAGCCCGCGAAAACGATCCCACTGAAAGCGAGAAAGTGAATCAGCAATGTCGTTATCAACACCCGGAACATGCACAGCCACAAAACAAGCATTCAACCGCAAGCCACTAAGCACTAAATGGCGAAGCAAGCGCAACACCGGGGGCGAATTAGCAGACTGACTGTTAATCGCCTGAACCACCCCCATGTTGTCACAGCAAAATCTCACTCTTTTATTCCTGAGCACGTCCCCCCACAACTCAACAGACAAAACGATCGGAAACAATTCCAACAAAACCAGATTCCTCAAAAAACCTGCCTCCACCCAAACATCCGGCCAGGCACCTGTGCTCCACTGCCCCCCACAAAAGGCCCCGTAACCACAAGACCCCGACGCATACGTACACAGCTCCAAATCAACACTGGACACAGGCGCCCCCATCCACACCGAACGCCCATTAAATTCCTCCAGAAAACGCTCCCACACCAGCAGGTCATCCCGAACCTCAGATGATAATCGCAAAAAATGGAAAGGCCTCTGCACCCCAGTCGTCACCATGGCCAAGCGCCTGCAGAACACCCGGCCCATTGGCAGAATTCTGCATGCAAAATTCAACTTCCCTAGAACTGACTGCACACGCCGCAACTGCACCTTTTTCGCCCTCCTCAAGAAAGCAATATCATCGCGCAAATCCGCCACCTTCTCATCCGGCAACCGGAACTCCATGGCCACACTATCTATCACTATACCCAAAAATTTCACAGAAGTCGCCGGACCCTCCGTCTTTTCCGGCGCCAACGGGACACCCAAACGACCAGCTATGCTCTCCATCGTGTGCAATAACACCGAACAAACTCGCGACCCAGCAGGTCCCAGAAACAAAAAATCGTCAAGATAATGTAAAACGGAAGTCCAACCTGCCTCCTGCTTCACCACCCACTCCAAGAAGGAAGCAAACTTCTCAAACAAAGAACATGAAATTGCACAACCCATCGGCAGACAACAATCAACATAAAAACTGCCCTCCCACTTAAACCCCAACAAATGAAAACTATCCGGATGAATGGGTAGCAAACGAAAGGCGGCCTCTATATCCATCTTTGCCAACAAAGCCCCTTTTCCAAAACGACGCACCCACCGAACCGCCTCATCAAATGAAGTATACAAAACCGAACAAAGCTCCTCAGCAATACCATCATTAACAGAACTACCCTCAGGAAACGACAAGTGGTGTATGAGCCTAAACTTGCCCGCCTCCTTTTTAGGGACCAAACCCAAAGGTGACACCCACAAACCTGACAACGGGGATTCCGCAAATGGGCCAGCGACCCTCCCTGCCGAGACCTCCTTACCAATCTTCTCCGCCACCACGTCCGGCCTACGCAAAGCCGATGCCAAGTTACGAGGAGCCGCCACCGGACTAACCGAAAAACACGGGATCAAAAACCATCCCTGAAACCAACGAACAACAAAGCCGCTGCAGCCCTATCTGGGTACCTCTCTAACCACGGCACCATCTCTTCCACCTTCACCGGCGTCACCCCTCTTCTGCGCCCCATCAACTCCTTTACCTCGCCCCCGCTTGAAACACCGTGACAGACTGTGCGCCCCACCGCATCCGGAACACTCATGCTTGAACCGACAGTCAGCAAGGTATCTGCAATAACCTTCATTGAACTGCCAGCAGCAACCCTTCTTTTGCCCGCCACCAGGCTCGGACGCCGAGGGAGCCCCAGCTGCCCCACGAAAGGACTGATGACCCACCTTCGGAGCCGCCATAAGCCGCATCCAAAGACCGATATCTTTGTGATCCCAGCGAATACTCGCCCGGACTGCCTTCAGCTGACGAAATTGCTCGTCGTACCTCAACCATGCCACACCCCCATACGTCCTATAGGCCTCACCAATGGCATCCATGTAACAGAAAAGAGCGGAACAGTGTTCCGGCGCTTTTTCCCCCACACGCTTCTCCTCCTCCTCCTCCTCCTTTTTGGACTCATCAGGCCTAACCCTATCCAAACTAAACTTTTCCAACTGGAGCAAAGAGAATATCTCCACGTACTCGTCCCTCCAGATCTTCTCCTTAACCTCCGCCTTCAAATGAGCCCCCAGCGGCCACTCAAAACAGACGTAAACCACGCCCTTAGCTGCGTCCGCCAACCGCACCTCGTCCCCAACTTTTCCTTTTTCCCCAACACCGACCGACACATCCCCAGTCCCCGGAACCGCCAAATCCGCCCCAACGCTACTCGAGCCAGCCCCGCCAGACTGACACCTCATACCACCGGACGCCACCGGAGCCCATACCGCCGCAGGTGACTCCCGCACACCCGACCCCAACCTAGACAAAAGCGACACCATCCCCTCTAGCAACTCCTGCGCCAACCCCTGGCTCTGCAAAACACCCACCCCCCCCACCATTTGCTCAACAGGAGCCCGTTGCTGACCCGAAGGCCCCTCACCTGACCGGCCCTGAGGTATCCGCCCAGCAGCCACGGTCCGCCCAGACGCTCCCGCCATCGATGGTCCGCTCAGCTGCGCCGCTGCCGGACCGGCTCCATCCTCGTCCATCCGCCCGTCGTCAGCTTCCCAGTCGTCCTGGCTCACTTCGCCGTCCTCCACTTCCGCCAGCCGTCCAGGCCCGCCGACAGGCGGCCGCTGCCTCTCGTCGCCCCCGGCAACCGACGTAACCCGGCTCCGTCCAGGCTCACCAGCAGGGGAACCGGCAGCCGCATCAGAAATAGCTCCATCACTGCCGTCGTCCTGTACTGCAGCGCCTCCGAATCCAGCTCCCACAGCAACATCAGCCTCCTGAACAGACCCAGCTGCAGTACCTGGAACAGCCACCGGTGTCGCTGCTGCGCTCCGCCCGCTCCTCTGCAGTCTTACAGAAGAATGCCGCCGGCCCTGCGACAAGGGCCGCGGCGCAACACGCTCCACTGCTGACTGCACTCCAGGATCCAGGCCCCCACCGACAGGCCGTGGGGCCGCAAGCTCCTCTACCAGCCGTGGCCAACTTGCTGCCCGCTCCTCAGGTAAGGGACGACGCCTGGCTCACTCCCCATCCGACAAGGCCTCCAGGGGAGGCGCCGCACCACCATAGCTCCTCCCACGCCGCGAATAGGTCGAGGTGACGGGCACAGCCTGGTCCTCTCCCGCTGGTGCCCGGCGCCGACCAGGATTCCTCCCGCTGCGGCGGCGAGGCGCCGGACTCACTGCCCTCACCGCCCGCACTGAAGGGTCCCTGCTTGGGCTCCTTAAGCGCCGCCGCACCCGTGGGGTAGCCTCAGGGCTCAGTCTCTCTGGGGGCACAGACCTCTAGCCCTGGGACTCGCAGCAGGGGCGGCCGGTGTGGGGACCGGACCCGCCAAGACAGCCTGTAGACTCCGCTGCAACCAATCGGCCCCATGTCTCTCCGCCGCCGCCTTCACTGCCCCCAATAAATCCTCCAAAGACTCCATAACTCACAGCGCACAAAAAAATTCCTGCTTCTTCCACAAGCGCCGTCTGATAACAACTCCGCCCCCACTCCCCTCATATACTGCCCGGGAAATCCATGACCAAGACCCCTCCCCACGACCTAACCTTAACCCTCAACTGCCTAACTTCCCCCCAAGTCAAAGAGCACTATGCCAAGGCTGCGCCTAGCTCCGTTGCTCCCAATACTGTTTGCTGAGCTGCTTTAACTAATCCTATCATATGTGATACTGTCTGCTGAACTGTGTATCTAATCTTCTCCCAGAATGTACTTATTAGTAAAGGTGCCCACAGTATTTATAATGCTCCCTGTAGTGCCCCCAACATTTATAATGTACCCTGTAGTGCCCCCCAATATTTAAACTGGCTTTGTAGTGTCCCGAATGTTTATAAGGCCCCCTAAGTGCCGTATGTAGAGTGCAATGGCGGGCAAATGATGTAGGAGTCAGAAAAATAGGCCATTGGTAGAAAAATAAACATCTCTCTTTACTGTACAGCAAAATAGGAATTGTAGTACATCAAACTATAGCAAAACATAGTTCCAACTGTACACAGTGCAATTCTCTCCCAGTTAGCAGTGTATGCATTTAGACAAGGATATGAGTTATGGCCCTCTTTGTACACTTTGTTGCTAAAGTCTGAACAAAATCTATGGCTGGCAACAGTACCTTGGCTGTAATGGCTATAATGTCCATTGCAGGATACAGGGGTTTGATGGAGCATCTGGCCAGGGTGTGTCCAGGTGTGAAGGGTGTCTTAACAGTGTCCCTCAGTGTAGCAAAGTCTGAATGGCTGTAGTCACAGATTACCTTGCTGACTCCAATGCTTGGCTATGCAGATTCTAAGATCTTCTTTACTCTCCTTTTCTCTTTTTCCGTGGATCTTGCAGAGATCTGTTAGTCTAGTGTGTTTCTTGGGCCTAAGAGGAGGGAGCATTAGGCAAAAATTTCTTCCTTGCTGAACTCTCACTAATCACCCGCCAAACTGAGCTGGGGGCAGATCCTGGTTACCACCCAATCTCCTGCAAAGGACTAAGCCAGGATTAATAAACCTTGGCTGGGCCATCCATACATGGCTAAGCTGGGTTTTAAATATAGAAAAACAATACTGTACATACTATAAAATTAGATTAAAGAACAAACCATTTGCAGATACCCCCTGCTCTGGGGGGCTGCAAGGAAAAAGTGCTAACCCATTATCTATAGTCTGTACATTATTACATTCAAAATGGCCGCTGTCATGTTGAGACACTGTTTGTGATGTCATGATTAGAATCCTGGCAGATGACTCTGTTTCTTGTGACATCAAAATGGGGGCTATGGCTCATTTACATATGATGTCATAAAGGGCGGTGGGTATATATTGAGGTGACGCACTGACCCCAGCCTCAGTCTGCAGGGCTGGCTCTCTCCTTTAGGGGCCTTTGACGAGCAGCACAGGACCAGATCGGGTAAGTTTGTCCGGCTTTTTCTTCATGTGTTTGAGACTTGTTTTTGCTGATCTTTATTTTCTATTTGTTGTATACAATGTGAGAGCTTTGTATGACCCTCTGCGGCCCCCGAAAATCAGCCTCAGGTGTGACACTGAACCTCCTCCAATGGAAGAATCCCAGGAGAATGTTATGAAGAAGCCTCCATCTCCCTTAAAGGGCCGAAGCCACAGAAATCCAAGATCATTTTTTAATAAAGAAAGTTTTCTCTGTGTGTTTCTTTAAAAAACAAGATTCTTGTGGTTTTTTTTCTTAAATATTAAATTGTGCCATTTCTCCTGTGCCCCTTTTTCTATCGGTATTTTATGTATGTACTGAATAGACACAGGGCAGAACCCCTGACGGATGGGTAACCAATGTACTCCTGATAGGAAATGCATTAAAGGGATATTCCCATCTTGGACATTAGTGGCATACTGCTAGAATATGCCATAAATGTCAGATAGGTGTAGGTACCACCTGTGCGACAGGTCCTGAAGTTAACGGAGAGCACCCTGCACATACACAGTGTCCGCTCCATTAACTGGTATTAGACTTCCAAAAATTGCAAGGCGGGTGCGCTGTGTATCCAATGCCATCATGTGAGATACTGTTTGCTGAGCTGCTTTATCTAATCCTATCATATGTGATACTGTCTGCTGAACTGTGTATCTAATCTTCTCCCAGAATGTACTTATAAGTAATGGTGCCCCCAGTATTTATAATGCTCCCTGTAGTGTCCCCAACATTTATAATGTCCCCTGTAGTGCCCCCCAATATTTATACTGGCTTTTGTAGTGTCCCGAATGTTTATAAGGCCCCCTAAGTGCCCCAATAAATATACTGTCTCTTGTAGTGCTTCCAGTATTTACACTGGTGGCACTATAGGGGCCATTATAAATATTATGGGCTCTACAAGACACGGTATAATTATCTGGCGAACTTATGCCCGTGATGTTAGGTGTCTGAATGGGTTAAAGGCAGGGTATGTAGAGTGCAATGGCCAGCAAATGATGTAGGAGTCAGAAAAATAGGCCATTGGTAGAAAAATAAACATCTCTCTTTACTGTACAGCAAAATAGGAATTGTAGTACATCTAACTATAGCAAAACATAGTTCCAACTGTACACAGTGCAATTCTCTCCCAGTTAGCAGTGTATGCATTTAGACAAGGATATGAGTTATGGCCCTCTTTGTACACTTTTGTCACGTACCGGCAGGACAGGTAGTGGATCCTCTAGACCAGAGAGGCGATGGCGCGGGTTGTACTAGAGGACCGGTTCTAAGCAGTTACTGGTCTTCACCAGAGCCCGCCGCAAAGCGGGATGGATTTGCTGCGGCGGTAACTACCAGGTCGTGTACCCTAGTAACAACTCGACCTCTCTGGCTGGTGATATGGCGTGGTACACTAGGAGAAGGCAAGAGCGAAGTCGGACGTAGCAGCGGTCAGGGCAGGCGGCAAAGGTTCAAAGGCGAGTGGACGGTAGCAATGGGTACGGCAACAGGTAAGGCAAACTAACATAGGAAGGAACGCTTTCTCTGAGGCACAAGGCACAAAGATCCGGCAGCAAGCTGTGGGAGGAGAAGGTATAAATGGGCAGTGCACAGGTGCAGCCTAATTAAGTCAGCACTGCCTCTCACAACCTTAACCCTTAATAACCCCTTTGGACCAGGCACCAATCACCGGTGCACTGGTCCTTTGAAACTAAGAGTCCCGGCGCGCGTGCCCCCTAGAGAGCGAGGACGCACACGCCGAGACGCTGGAGTGCTGCCTGGGGGCATACGCTGTGAGTGCTCCGAGGCTAGCAGGGGACCCGGAGCGCTCAGCGTAACAACTTTGTTGCTAAAGTCTCAACAAATTCTATGGCTGGCAACAGTACCTTGGCTGTAATGGCTATAATGTCCATTGCAGGATACAGGGGTTTGATGGAGCATCTGGCCAGGGTGTGTCCAGGTGTGAAGGGTGTCTTAACAGTGTCCCTTAGTGTAGCAAAGTCTGAATGGCTGTAGTCACAGATTACCTTGCTGACTCCAATGCTTGGCTATGCAGATTCTAAGATCTTCTTTACTCTCCTTTTCTCTTTTTCCGTGGATTTTGCAGAGATCTGTTAGTCTAGTGTGTTTCTTGGGCCTAAGAGGAGGGAGCATTAGGCAAAAATGTCTTCCTTGCTGAACTCTCACTAATCACTCGCCAAACTGTACTGGGGGCAGATCCTGGTTACCACCCAATCTCCTGCAAAGGACTAAGCCAGGAATAATAAACCTTGGCTGGGCCATCCATACATGGCTAAGCTGGGTTTTAAATATAGAAAAACAATACTGTACATACCATAAAATTAGATTAAAGAACAAACCATTTGCAGATACCCCCTGCTCTGGGGGGCTGCAAGGAAAAAGTGCTAACCCATTATCTATAGTCTGTATATTATTACATTCAAAATGGCCGCTGTCATGTTGAGACACTGTTTGTGATGTCATGATTAGAATCCTGGCAGATGACTCTCTTTCTTGTGACATCAAAATGGGGGCTATGGCTCATTTACATATGATGTCATAAAGGGCGGTGGGTATATATTGAGGTGACGCACTGACCCCAGCCTCAGTCTGCAGGGCTGGCTCTCTCCTTTAGGGGCCTCTGACGAGCAGCACAGGACCAGATCGGGTAAGTTTGTCCGGCTTTTGATTCATGTGTTTGAGACTTGTTTTTGCTGATCTTTATTTTTTATTTGTTGTATACAATGTGAGAGCTTTGTATGACCCTCTGCGGCCCCCGAAAATCAGCCTCAGGTGTGACACTGAACCTCCTCCAATGGAAGAATCCCAGGAGAATGTGAAGAAGGAGCCTCCATCTCCCTTAAAGGGCCGAAGCCACAGAAATCCAAGACCATTTTTTAATAAAGAAAGTTTTCTCTGTGTGTTTCTTTAAAAAACAAGATTCTTGTGTTTTTTTTCTTAAATATTAAATTGTGCCATTTCTCCTGTGCCCGTTTTCTATCAGTATTTTATGTATGTACTAATTAGTCACAGGGCAGAACCCCTGAAGGATGGGTAACCAATGTACTCCTGATAGGAAATGCATTAAAGGGATATTCCCATCTTGGACATTAGTGGCATACTGCTAGAATATGCCATAAATGTCAGATAGGTGTAGGTACCACCTGTGCGTCAGGTCCTGAAGTTAACGGAGAGCACCCTGCACATACACAGTGTCCGCTCCATTAACTGGTATTAGACTTCCAAAAATTGCAAGGCAGGTGCGCTGTGTATCCAATGCCATCATGTGAGATACTGTTTGCTGAGCTGCTTTATCTAATCCTATCATATGTGATACTGTCTGCTGAACTGTGTATCTAATCTTCTCCCAGAATGTACTTATTAGTAATGGTGCCCCCAGTATTTATAATGCTCCCTGTAGTGCCCCCAACATTTATAATGTCCCCTGTAGTGCCCCCCAATATTTATACTGGCTTTTGTAGTGTCCCGAATGTTTATAAGGCCCCCTAAGTGCCCCAATAAATATACTGTCTCTTGTAGTGCTTCCAGTATTTACACTGGTGGCACTATAGGGGCCATTATAAATATTATGGGCTCTACAAGACACAGTAAAATTATCTGGCGAATTTATGCCCGTGATGTTAGGTGTCTGAATGGGTTAAAGACAGGGTATGTAGAGTGCAATGGCCAGCAAATGATGTAGGAGTCAGAAAAAATAGGCCATTGGTAGAAAAATAAACATCTCTCTTTACTGTACAGCAAAATAGGAATTGTAGTACATCTAACTATAGCAAAACATAGTTCCAACTGTACACAGTGCAATTCTCTCCCAGTTAGCAGTGTATGCATTTAGACAAGGATATGAGTTATGGCCCTCTTTGTACACTTTGTTGCTAAAGTCTCAACAAAATCTATGGCTGGCAACAGTACCTTGGCTGTAATGGCTATAATGTCCATTGCAGGATACACGGGTTTGATGGAGCATCTGGCCAGGGTGTGTCCAGGTGTGAAGGGTGTCTTAACAGTGTCCCTCAGTGTAGCAAAGTCTGAGTGGCTGTAGTCACAGATTACCTTGCTGACTCCAATGCTTGGCTATGCAGATTCTAAGATCTTCTTTACTCTGCTTTTCTCTTTTTCCGTGGATCTTGCAGAGATCTGTTAGTCTAGTGTGTTTCTTTGGCCTAAAAGGAGGGAGCATTAGGCAAAAATTTCTTCCTTGCTGAACTCTCACTAATCACCCGCCAAACTGAGCTGGGGGCAGATCCTGGTTACCACCCAATCTCCTGCAAAGGACTAAGCCAGGATTAATTAACCTTGGCTAGGCCATCCATACATGGCTAAGCTGGGTTTTAAATATAGAAAAACAATACTGTACATACCATAAAATTAGATTAAAGAACAAACCATTTGCAGATACCCCCTGCTCTGGGAAGCTGCAAGGAAAAAGTGCTAATCCATTATCTATAGTCTGTACATTATTACATTCAAAATGGCCGCTGTCATGTTGAGACACTGTTTGTGATGTCATGATTAGAACCCTGGCAGATGACTCTCTTTCTTGTGACATCAAAATGGGGTTTTGGCTCATTTACATATGATGTCATAAAGGGCGGTGGGTATATATTTAGGTGACGCACTGACCCCAGCCTCAGTCTGCAGGGCTGGCTCTCTCCTTTAGGGGCCTCTGACGAGCAGCACAGGACCAGATCGGGTAAGTTTGTCCGGCTTTTTCTTCATGTGTTTGAGACTTGTTTTTGCTGATCTTTATTTTCTATTTGTTGTATACAATGTGAGAGCTTTGTAAGACCCTCTGCGGCCCCGAAAATCAGCCTCAGGTGTGACACTGAACCTCCTCCAATGGAAGAATCCCAGGAGAATGTGAAGAAGGAGCCTCCATCTCCCTTAACCCCTTAAGGACGCATGACGTACCGGTACGGCATGTTTCCCGAGTCCTTAAGGACCCATGACGTACCGGTACGTCATGGCTTTAAATCGCGATTCCCCCGTATCGGCGATCGCAGAAAACCGCAGGTCAATTCAGACCTGCGGTTTTCTGCGTTTCCGGTCCATTCGGGTCTCCGGTGACCCGATGAACCGGAAAAAGACTGCGATCGGTGGCGTAATTATACACCACCTATCGCAGTCCGAGGATTTGGAGAGGCGGCGCTGGCTCTGGTGCTGAATGCCGCTGTCCAGGGTGCTGATTGGTGCAGGGGAGAGAGGCGCGAGATTCAAACTTCCTGCGCTCCTCTCTCCCCTCCTCTTCCTGTTCTGCACGAGCACCCAGCAGCATCGTCCAGCACCAGCTCCTGAGTCCCCCCTAATCGCCATCCATCACCCTCCTGCACCCATCGCCACCCAGGTAGGTTAGGGTCAGTGAGGGAGAGGCACCGTTAGGCAGGGAAAGAAGGGAAAAGTTAGAAGAAAAAAAAAACTTTTATTCTAAACTTTCTTTGGTACATCTTTCAGACCCCAGACCCCCCCTGCCACTTGCCCCCCAACCCCCGCCCCCCCCACCACCAGCCCCCCCACCACCAACCCCCCTTCCACCACCAGCCTCTCCCCCCCCCCCCCGTCCACCAGTTCCCCCACCACCACCCTCCTTACCACCACCTTTTTTTTTCCCCGTGTGCTGACTGTCCGGCACTCTTAGCGTCCGGCCACTGTTAGCGCACCGCCCCACCACTGATCAGCGTTGTACCGCTGATCAGCAAGTTTGAACTTTTTTTTTTCCTACCACTTGCCCATTTTTTTGCCTGGACTTTTTAGTACGTGAACACCCGTGCCCCCACACACACGCACATACAATAAAGGTTTACACACACGCACATACACACGCACACACACACCCATGGCCCGCCGGATGTTCTCGGCCGAGGAGGCATATGCCCAGATTGCTTTCGACTCCGAGAGCCCCAGTGAGGATGAGGATGACCCCACATTCCTTTTATCATCCGCATCCTCCTCATCATCACCTGATGACGATGAGCCCCCAAGGCGGCGGAGACGCCGCCAGGCGGAGCCAGGGGCCCCACATGCTAGGGATCCTGTGGCCCACCCTAGTACGAGCCGCCCTGGGGTTCGTACTGGTTTCCCGGCCCACCAAATAAGCCCACCGGAGCCCCCTGCCGATGAACTTAGCTGGTGTCCCCCAGTGGACTTTGAGCCCGAGATTCCGGATTTTGCTGGCAATCCTGGAATCCAGATTCCCACAGTGGGGTTTACTGAAATTGACTTTTTTAGTTTTTTTTTCAGTAACCCACTGGTGAATCTGATGGTGGAGCAGACGAATCTGTACGCCCAACAGTTCGTCGCTCAAAACCCGGGCTCATTTTTGGCTAGACCCGGTGGCTGGACGCCGGTCAGTGCAGCCGAGATGAGGACATTTTGGGGCCTCGTGCTGCATATGGGTCTAGTTCAAAAACCCAGTGTCAGGCAATACTGGAGTGGGGACGTCCTATACCAGACCCCACTGTACAGTATGGTCATGACACGTCCCCGGTTTGAGGCCATCCGGAAATGTCTGCATTATTCCGATAATGCAGCATGTCCCCCCCGAGGTGATCCTGCCTATGACCGGCTGTATAAGATACGGCCGGTCATCGATCACTTTGGGGCCACATTTCAGCAGGCCTACGTACCTGGAAGCTATACAAAATTTGTGAGAGTACCTCAGGGTACACTTACAAATTTCGTGTGTACGAGGGGCGAGATTCCCGTATTCAACCCCCAGAATGTCCCCCCACTCTGGGTGTTAGCGGGAAACTCGTGTGGGACCTTATGTACCCACTGCTGGATAAGGGTTACCACTTGTACGTGGACAACTTTTATACCAGCATTCCCTTGTTCAGGTCCCTTGCCGCCAGATCCACGTTCGCTTGTGGGACCGTGCGGAAAAATCAACGGGGCCTCCCTGCCCACCCCCTCCAGGTACCTATCCCCAGGGGTGAGACCCGTGCCCTTGCCAGTGGAAACCTGTTGCTGGTCAGGTATAAGGACAAAAGGGATGTCCTTATGCTGTCCACAATCCAAGGTAACTGCACCACCCCAGTCCCTGTGCGAGGTACCGCGGCAACGGTCCTCAAGCCCGATTGTATCGTCGACTACAATCGGTATATGGGAGGAGTTGATCTCTCTGATCAAGTCCTCACGCCATATAATGCCATGCGCAAAACCCGGGCATGGTACAAAAAAGTTGCGGTCTACTTGGTGCAGGTTGCCATGTACAACTCTTTTGTACTATCCCGAAGCGCTGGCAGCACAGGGACATTCCTCCAATTCTATGAGGCAGTCCTCAAGGACCTGATCTTTTCGGACCGGGAAAGAGCAGGCCGGAGTACCTCGGGAACTGGAGGCGCCCGGATCGTCCCTGGCCAACACTTTCTAGGTGTGGTCCCCCATACTGGAAAGAAGGGACGAACCCAAAAAAGATGCAGAGTGTGTCACAAGAGGGGGATACGGAAGGACACCACCACTCAATGTGACACTTGCCCCGATCATCCGGGCCTCTGCGTTATCGATTGCTTCAGGGAGTATCACACTTCCATGGAGTACTAAATTTTTATAATCCCCAACAGTCCACTAGAGAACATAAAAAACTATGGCTCTCAGACTTTGGAGACACGGAAACATTTTTTTTTCCCCAAAAAATATTAGTTTTAGTGCAGGCATCCTCAAACTGCGGCCCCCCAGATGTTGTAAAACTATAACTCCCAGCATGCCCAGACAACCTACAGCAATCAGCAGGGCATGGTGGGAATTGTAGTTTTACAACATCTGGAGGGCCGCAGTTTTTAGGATGCCTGCTTAGTGTCTCCAAAGTCTGAGAACCATACATATTGGGCATCGTCGCGTGCGTAAAAGTCGTCGCTATAAAAATAACTTTTGCCCAAACGCCTCGGATGAACGGTGTTAAAAATATAAAATAAAAACGGTGCCAAAACACCCATTTTTGGGCAAAATTTCCATTTTGAATCCTTTTTGCCGGTAACAAAGCAAGGGTTAACAGCCAAACAAAACTCAATATTTATGGCCCTGATTCTGTAGTTTGCAGAAACACCCCATATGTGGTCGTAAATGGCTATATAGCCGCACGGCAGGGCATAGAACGAAGGGAACTCCATATGGTTTCTGGAAGGCAGATTTTGATGGACAGTTTTTTTTTTGACACCATGTCCCATTAGAAGCCCCCCCTGATGTAGCCTAGACTAGAAACTCCAAAAAAGTGACCCCATCTAAGAAACTACACCCCTCAAGGTATTCAAAAGTTACTTTACAAACTATGTTAACCCTTTAGGTGTTCCACAAAACTAAATAGCGAATGTAGAAACAATTTTAGAATTTTTTTTTTGTTACATTGCCTCAAAAAAGAGTAATATAGAGCAACCAAAAATCATATTTACCCCTAAAATAGTCCCAAAACAACAACCACCTTATCCCGTAGTTTCCTAGATGGGGTCACTTTTGTGGAGTTTCTACTCTAGGGGTGCATCAGGGGGCTTGAAAGGGTACATAGTGTAAATAAACCAGTCCAGCAAAATCTGCCTTCCAAAAACCATATGACGTTCCCCTTCTTCTATGTCCTACCGTTTGGCCAAACAGTAGTTTACGACCACATATGGGGTGTTTCTGCAAACTACAGAATCGGGGCAACCCATTTTGAGTTTTGTTTGGCAGTTAACCCTTGTTTTACTCCTGGAAAAAATAGATTATATTGGAAAATTTTCCAAAAAATAGAAATTTCTAAATTGTTTCTCCATCTGCCATCAACTCTTGTGGAACACCTAAAGGGTTAACAAAGTTTGTAAACCCCGTTTTGAATACCTTGAGGGGTGTACTTTCTTAGATGGAGTCACTTTTTTGAAATTTCTATTCTAGGGGTGCAACAGGGGGCTTCAAATGGGACATGGTATAAACAAAACCAGTCCTGCAAAATCTGCCTTCCAAAACCCATATGGTGTTCCCCTCCTTCTATGTGCTCCCGTTCGGCCAAACAGTAGTTTACGACCACATATGGGGTGTTTCTGCAAACTACAGAATCGGGGCAACCCATTTTGAGTTTTGTTTGGCAGTTAACCCTTGTTTTACTCCTGGAAAAAATTGATTATATTGGAAAATTTTCCAAAAAATAGAAATTTCAAAATTATTTCTCCATCTGCCATCAACTCTTGTGGAACACCTAAAGGGTTAACAAAGTTTGTAAACCCAGTTTTGAATACCTTGAGGGGTGTACTTTCTTAGATGGAGTCACTTTTTTGAAATTTCTATTCTAGGGGTGCAACAGGGGGCTTCAAATGGGACATGGTATAAACAAAACCAGTCCTGCAAAATCTGCCTTCCAAAACCCATATGGTGTTCCCCTCTTCTATGTGCTCCCGTTCGGCCAAACAGTAGTTTACGACCACATATGGGGTGTTTCTGCAAACTACAGAATCGGGGCAACCCATTTTGAGTTTTGTTTGGCAGTTAACCCTTGTTTTACTCCTGGAAAAAATTGATTATATTGGAAAATTTTACAAAAAATAGAAATTTCAAAATTGTTTCTCCATCTGCCATTAACTCTTGTGGAAGACCTAAAGGGTTAATAAAGTTTGAAAAAACTGTTTTGAATACCTTGAGGGGTGTAGTTTCTAGAATGGGGTCATTTTTGGGAGGTTTCTATTATCTAAGCCTCACAATATGACTTCAAACCTGAACTGGTCCATAAAAAGTGGGATTTTGAAGATTTCTGAAAATTTCAAAATTTGCTTCTAAACTTCTAAGCCTTGTAACATCCCCAAAAAATAAAATATCATTCCCAAAATGCTACAAACATGAAGTAGACATATGGGGAATGTAAAGTCATCACAATTTTTTGGGGTATTACTATGTATTACAGAGGTAGAGAAACTGAAACTTTGAAATTTGCTAATTTTTCAAAATTTACGGTAAAAATTGTATTTTTTTATGCAAAAAAATTAACTTTTTTGACCCAATTTTAGCAGTGTCATGAAGTACAATATGTGACGAAAAAACAATCTCAGAACGGCCTGGGTAAGTCAAAGCGTTTTAAAGTTATGAGCACTTAAAGTGACACTGGTCAGATTTGCAAAAAATGGCCAAGTCCTTAAGGTAATATAGGGCTGAGTCCTTAAGGGGTTAAAGGGCCGAAGCCACAGAAATCCAAGACCATTTTTTAATAAAGAAAGTTTTCTCTGTGTGTTTCTTTAAAAAACAAGATTCTTGTGTTTTTTTTTCTTAAATATTAAATTGTGCCATTTCTCCTGTGCCCGTTTTCTATCGGTATTTTATGTATGTACTGATTAGTCACAGGGCAGAACCCCTGAAGGATGGGTAACCAATGTACTCCTGATAGGAAATGCATTAAAGGGATATTCCCATCTTGGACATTAGTGGCATACTGCTAGAATATGCCATAAATGTCAGATAGGTGTAGGTACCACCTGTACCACCTGTGCGACAGGTCCTTCTTTATAAGAGACAGAAGAGACAGAGAAGGCAAGAAAGGAGGAGGAGTGGCCCTGTATGTGAAAGATAGCATTAAATCTAACCTAATACAAGTTGGTGAGGCCAACATAGAGTCAGTTTGGGTTACGTTGCAGTTTGCTAACCATGCAGTAACTCGTGTAGGTGTGATATATAGACCACCTGGTCAAGTTAAAGAACTAGATGATCTACTAGTTGAAGAAATAGCTAAAATGACAATGAAAGGAGAAGTTATCATTATGGGAGATTTCAATCTACCAGATATAAACTGGAAAACCAAAATAGCAAGTTCTACCAGGAGTACAGATATTCTAAATTCCCTACTGGGGTTATCTCTACAACAAGTGGTTGAGGAGCCAACCCGGAGGGAGGCCATTTTGGATTTGGTATTCACAAATGGGGATTCGGTATATGATGTCGTTGTAGGCGAAACCTTGGGATCTAGTGATCACCAGTCAGTGTGGTTTAATATAAGAACTGTGAAAGAGTCCCACCACACAAAAACAAAAGTTTTAGATTTTAGAAAAACAGACTTTTCAAAAATGAAATTAGTCATAAATGAGTCCTTATCAGACTGGAACGGATTACATGGAGTCCAGGAGAAATGGGACTACTTAAAAGGTGCATTATTGAAGGCAACAGAAAATTGCATTAGACTTGTCAGTAAAAGCAAAAAAAGGAAGAGACCACTGTGGTACTCAGCAGAAGTGGCCCAAATCATTAAAAATAAAAAGCTAGCATTTTGTAATTATAAAAAAAAACAGAGCAATGAAGATAAGGAAATCTACAAGATTAGGCAGAAAGAGGCCAAGCAAGTTATAAGAACTTCTAAAGCGCAGGCAGAAGAAAAACTAGCTCAGTCTATGAAAAAAGGGGATAAGACATTCTTCAGATATATAAATGAAAAAAGGAAATTAAAACAAGGAATAACTAAATTAAAAACAAAGGACGGAAGGTATGTAGAAGAGAATAAAGGGCTAGCCGACTGCCTTAATGAATACTTCTGTTCAGTTTTTACAAAAGAAAAAGGAGAAGGACCTCCACTAGAAAGGATGACTAATAAATCGTTTGATGCATGTATCTTTACAGAGGAAGATGTTCTAAGTTTGCTGTCTAAGGTGAAGACAAATAAGTCACAGGGGCCTGATCAGATACACCCAAAATTATTAAAAGAGCTTAGTGGTGAGCTGGCAAAACCGCTAACAGATTTATTTAACCAATCATTAGTAACAGGAGTCGTCCCGGAAGATTGGAAATTGGCAAATGTCGTGCCCATTCACAAGAAAGGTAGTAGGGAGGAATCGAGCAACTATAGACCAGTGAGTCTGACATCAATAGTAGGCAAATTAATGGAAACCCTATTAAAGGATATGATTGTGGAACATCTAAAATCCCATGGATTGCAAGATGAAAAACAACATGGGTTTACTTCAGGGAGATCATGTCAAACAAATCTTATAGATTTTTTTGACTGGGTGACTAAAATAATAGACGGTGGAGGTGCAGTAGACATCGCATATCTAGATTTTAGTAAGGCTTTTGACACTGTCCCACATAGAAGACTTATCAATAAACTGCAGTCATTGAGCATGGACTCCCATATTGTTGAGTGGATTAGGCAGTGGCTGAGTGACAGACAGCAGAGGGTTGTAGTCAATGGAGAACATTCAAAACAAGGTCATGTTACCAGTAGGGTTCCACAGGGATCTGTACTGGGACCAATTTTGTTTAATATCTTCATAAGTGATATTGCAAAAGGCCTCGATGGTAAGGTTTGTCTTTTTGCTGATGACACAAAGATATGTAACAGGGTTGATGTTCCTGGAGGGAAACGCCAAATGGAAAAGGATTTAGGAAAACTAGAAGAATGGTCAGAACTCTGGCAACTGAAATTTAATGTGGATAAGTGCAAGATAATGCACCTGGGGCGTAAAAACCCAAGGGCAGAATATAGAATATTTGACACAGTCCTGACCTCAGTATCTGAGGAAAGGGATTTAGGAGTAATTAATTCAGAAGACTTAAAGGTGGGAAGACAATGTAATAGAGCAGCATGAAATGCCAGCAGAATGCTTGGATGTATAGGGAGAGGTATAAGCAGTAGAAAGAGTGAAGTGCTTATGCCGCTGTACAGAACACTGGTGAGACCTCACTTGGAGTATTGTGCGCAGTACTGGAGGCCATATCTCCAGAAGGATATAGATACTCTAGAGAGAGTTCAGAGAAGAGCTACTAAACTAGTACATGGATTGCAGGATAAAACTTACCAGGAAAGGTTAAAGGACCTTAACATGTATAGCTTGGAAGAAAGAAGAGACAGAGGGGATATGATAGAATCTTTTAAATACATAAAGGGAATCAACTCGGTAAAGGAGGAGAGCATATTTAAAAGAAGAAAAACTACCACAAGAGGACACAGTTTTAAATTAGAGGGGCAAAGGTTTAAAAGTAATATAAGGAAGTATTACTTTACAGAGAGAGTAGTGGATGCATGGAATAGCCTTCCTGCAGAAGTGGTAGCTGCAAATACAGTGAAGGGGTTTAAGCATGCATGGGATAGGCATAAGGCTATCCTTCATATAAGATAGGGCCAGGGACTATTCATAGGATTCAGATATATTGGGCAGACTAGATGGGCCAAATGGTTCTTATCTGCCGACACAGTCTATGTTTCTATGTTTCTATGTCCTGAAGTTAACGGAGAGCACCCTGCACATACACAGTGTCCGCTCCATTAACTGGTGTTAGACTTCCAAAAATTGCAAGGCAGGTGCGCTGTGTATCCAATGCCATCATGTGAGATACTGTTTGCTGAGCTGCTTTATCTAATCCTATCATATGTGATACTGTCTGCTGAACTGTGTATCTAATCTTCTCCCAGAATGTACTTATTACTAATGGTGCCCCCAGTATTTGTAATGCTTCCTGTAGTGCCCCCAACATTTATAATGTCCCCTGTAGTGCCCCCCAATATTTATACTGGCTTTTGTAGTGTCCCAAATGTTTATAAGGCCTCCTAAGTGCCCAAATAAATATACTGTCTCTTGTAGTGCTTCCAGTATTTACACTGGTGGCACTATAGGGGCCATTATAAATATTATGGGCTCTACAAGACACGGTATAATTATCTGGCGAACTTATGCCCGTGATGTTAGGTGTCTGAATGGGTTAAAGGCAGGGTATGTAGAGTGCAATTGCCAGCAAATGATGTAGGAGTCAGAAAAATAGGCCATTGGTAGAAAAATAAACATCTCTCTTTACTGTACAGCAAAATAGGAATAGTAGTACATCTAACTATAGCAAAACATAGTTCCAACTGTACACAGTGCAATTCTCTCCCAGTTAGCAGTGTATGCATTTAGACAAGGATATGAGTTATGGCCCTCTTTGTACACTTTGTTGCTAAAGTCTCAACAAAATCTATGGCTGGCAACAGTACCTTGGCTGTAATGGCTATAATGTCCATTGCAGGATACAGGGGTTTGATGGAGCATCTGGCCAGGGTGTGTCCAGGTGTGAAGGGTGTCTTAACAGTGTCCCTCAGTGTAGCAAAGTCTGAATGGCTGTAGTCACAGATTACCTTGCTGACTCCAATGCTTGGCTATGCAGATTCTAAGATCTTCTTTACTCTCCTTTTCTCTTTTTCCGTGGATCTTGCAGAGATCTGTTAGTCTAGTGTGTTTATTGGGCCTAAGAGGAGGGAGCATTAGGTAAAAATTTCTTCCTTGCTGAACTCTCACTAATCACCCGCCAAACTGAGCTGGGGGCAGATCCTGGTTACCACCCAATCTCCTGCAAAGGACTAAGCCAGGAATAATAAACCTTGGCTGGGCCATCCATACATGGCTAAGCTGGGTTTTAAATATAGAAAAACAATACTGTACATACCATAAAATTAGATTAAAGAACAAACCATTTGCAGATACCCCTGCTCTGGGGGGCTGCAAGGAAAAAGTGCTAACCCATTATCTATAGTCTGTATATTATTACATTCAAAATGGCCGCTGTCATGTTGAGACACTGTTTGTGATGTCATGATTAGAATCCTGGCAGATGACTCTCTTTCTTGTGACATCAAAATGGGGGCTATGGCTCATTTACATATGATGTCATAAAGGGCGGTGGGTATATATTGAGGTGACGCACTGACCCCAGCCTCAGTCTGCAGGGCTGGCTCTCTCCTTTAGGGGCCTCTGACGAGCAGCACAGGACCAGATCGGGTAAGTTTGTCCGGCTTTTGATTCATGTGTTTGAGACTTGTTTTTGCTGATCTTTATTTTTTATTTGTTGTATACAATGTGAGAGCTTTGTATGACCCTCTGCGGCCCCCGAAAATCAGCCTCAGGTGTGACACTGAACCTCCTCCAATGGAAGAATCCCAGGAGAATGTGAAGAAGGAGCCTCCATCTCCCTTAAAGGGCCGAAGCCACAGAAATCCAAGACCATTTTTTAATAAAGAAAGTTTTCTCTGTGTGTTTCTTTAAAAAACAAGATTCTTGTGTTTTTTTTCTTAAATATTAAATTGTGCCATTTCTCCTGTGCCCGTTTTCTATCGGTATTTTATGTATGTACTAATTAGTCACAGGGCAGAACCCCTGAAGGATGGGTAACCAATGTACTCCTGATAGGAAATGCATTAAAGGGATATTCCCATCTTGGACATTAGTGGCATACTGCTAGAATATGCCATAAATGTCAGATAGGTGTAGGTACCACCTGTGCGACAGGTCCTGAAGTTAACGGAGAGCACCCTGCACATACACAGTGTCCGCTCCATTAACTGGTATTAGACTTCCAAAAATTGCAAGGCAGGTGCGCTGTGTATCCAATGCCATCATGTGAGATACTGTTTGCTGAGCTGCTTTATCTAATCCTATCATATGTGATACTGTCTGCTGAACTGTGTATCTAATCTTCTCCCAGAATGTACTTATTAGTAATGGTGCCCCCAGTATTTATAATGCTCCCTGTAGTGCCCCCAACATTTATAATGTCCCCTGTAGTGCCCCCCAATATTTATACTGGCTTTTGTAGTGTCCCGAATGTTTATAAGGCCCCCTAAGTGCCCCAATAAATATACTGTCTCTTGTAGTGCTTCCAGTATTTACACTGGTGGCACTATAGGGGCCATTATAAATATTATGGGCTCTACAAGACACAGTAAAATTATCTGGCGAATTTATGCCCGTGATGTTAGGTGTCTGAATGGGTTAAAGACAGGGTATGTAGAGTGCAATGGCCAGCAAATGATGTAGGAGTCAGAAAAAATAGGCCATTGGTAGAAAAATAAACATCTCTCTTTACTGTACAGCAAAATAGGAATTGTAGTACATCTAACTATAGCAAAACATAGTTCCAACTGTACACAGTGCAATTCTCTCCCAGTTAGCAGTGTATGCATTTAGACAAGGATATGAGTTATGGCCCTCTTTGTACACTTTGTTGCTAAAGTCTCAACAAAATCTATGGCTGGCAACAGTACCTTGGCTGTAATGGCTATAATGTCCATTGCAGGATACACGGGTTTGATGGAGCATCTGGCCAGGGTGTGTCCAGGTGTGAAGGGTGTCTTAACAGTGTCCCTCAGTGTAGCAAAGTCTGAGTGGCTGTAGTCACAGATTACCTTGCTGACTCTAATGCTTGGCTATGCAGATTCTAAGATCTTCTTTACTCTCCTTTTCTCTTTTTCCGTGGATCTTGCAGAGATCTGTTAGTCTAGTGTGTTTCTTTGGCCTAAAAGGAGGGAGCATTAGGCAAAAATTTCTTCCTTGCTGAACTCTCACTAATCACCCGCCAAACTGAGCTGGGGGCAGATCCTGGTTACCACCCAATCTCCTGCAAAGGACTAAGCCAGGATTAATTAACCTTGGCTAGGCCATCCATACATGGCTAAGCTGGGTTTTAAATATAGAAAAACAATACTGTACATACCATAAAATTAGATTAAAGAACAAACCATTTGCAGATACCCCCTGCTCTGGGAAGCTGCAAGGAAAAAGTGCTAACCCATTATCTATAGTCTGTACATTATTACATTCAAAATGGCCGCTGTCATGTTGAGACACTGTTTGTGATGTCATGATTAGAACCCTGGCAGATGACTCTCTTTCTTGTGACATCAAAATGGGGTTTTGGCTCATTTACATATGATGTCATAAAGGGCGGTGGGTATATATTTAGGTGACGCACTGACCCCAGCCTCAGTCTGCAGGGCTGGCTCTCTCCTTTAGGGGCCTCTGACGAGCAGCACAGGACCAGATCGGGTAAGTTTGTCCGGCTTTTTCTTCATGTGTTTGAGACTTGTTTTTGCTGATCTTTATTTTCTATTTGTTGTATACAATGTGAGAGCTTTGTAAGACCCTCTGCGGCCCCCGAAAAAATCAGCCTCAGGTGTGACACTGAACCTCCTCCAATGGAAGAATCCCAGGAGAATGTGAAGAAGGAGCCTCCATCTCCCTTAACCCCTTAAGGACGCATGACGTACCGGTACGGCATGTTTCCCGAGTCCTTAAGGACCCATGACGTACCGGTACGTCATGGCTTTAAATCGCGATTCCCCCGTATCGGCGATCGCAGAAAACCGCAGGTCAATTCATACCTGCGGTTTTCTGCGTTTCCGGTCCATTCGGGTCTCCGGTGACCCGATGAACCGGAAAAAGACTGCGATCGGTGGCGTAATTATACACCACCTATCGCAGTCCGAGGATTTGGAGAGGCGGCGCTGGCTCTGGTGCTGAATGCCGCTGTCCAGGGTGCTGATTGGTGCAGGGGAGAGAGGCGCGAGATTCAAACTTCCTGCGCTCCTCTCTCCCCTCCTCTTCCTGTTCTGCACGAGCACCCAGCAGCATCGTCCAGCACCAGCTCCTGAGTCCCCCCTAATCGCCATCCATCACCCTCCTGCACCCATCGCCACCCAGGTAGGTTAGGGTCAGTGAGGGAGAGGCACCGTTAGGCAGGGAAAGAAGGGAAAAGTTAGAAGAAAAAAAAAACTTTTATTCTAAACTTTCTTTGGTACATCTTTCAGACCCCAGACCCCCCCTGCCACTTGCCCCCCAACACCAGCCCCCCCACCACCAGCCCCCCCACCACCAACCCCCCTTCCACCACCAGCCTCTCCCCCCCCCCCGTCCACCAGTTCCCCCACCACCACCCTCCTTACCACCACCTTTTTTTTCCCCGTGTGCTGACTGTCCGGCACTCTTAGCGTCCGGCCACTGTTAGCGCACCGCCCCACCACTGATCAGCGTTGTACCGCTGATCAGCAAGTTTGAACTTTTTTTTTTCCTACCACTTGCCCATTTTTTTGCCTGGACTTTTTAGTACGTGAACACCCGTGCCCCCACACACACGCACATACAATAAAGGTTTACACACACGCACATACACACGTACACACACACCCATGGCCCGCCGGATGTTCTCGGCCGAGGAGGCATATGCCCAGATTGCTTTCGACTCCGAGAGCCCCAGTGAGGATGAGGATGACCCCACATTCCTTTTATCATCCGCATCCTCCTCATCATCACCTGATGACGATGAGCCCCCAAGGCGGCGGAGACGCCGCCAGGCGGAGCCAGGGGCCCCACATGCTAGGGATCCTGTGGCCCACCCTAGTACGAGCCGCCCTGGGGTTCGTACTGGTTTCCCGGCCCACCAAATAAGCCCACCGGAGCCCCCTGCCGATGAACTTAGCTGGTGTCCCCCAGTGGACTTTGAGCCCGAGATTCCGGATTTTGCTGGCAATCCTGGAATCCAGATTCCCACAGTGGGGTTTACTGAAATTGACTTTTTTAGTTTTTTTTTCAGTAACCCACTGGTGAATCTGATGGTGGAGCAGACGAATCTGTACGCCCAACAGTTCGTCGCTCAAAACCCGGGCTCATTTTTGGCTAGACCCGGTGGCTGGACGCCGGTCAGTGCAGCCGAGATGAGGACATTTTGGGGCCTCGTGCTGCATATGGGTCTAGTTCAAAAACCCAGTGTCAGGCAATACTGGAGTGGGGACGTCCTATACCAGACCCCACTGTACAGTATGGTCATGACACGTCCCCGGTTTGAGGCCATCCGGAAATGTCTGCATTATTCCGATAATGCAGCATGTCCCCCCCGAGGTGATCCTGCCTATGACCGGCTGTATAAGATACGGCCGGTCATCGATCACTTTGGGGCCACATTTCAGCAGGCCTACGTACCTGGAAGCTATACAAAATTTGTGAGAGTACCTCAGGGTACACTTACAAATTTCGTGTGTACGAGGGGCGAGATTCCCGTATTCAACCCCCAGAATGTCCCCCCACTCTGGGTGTTAGCGGGAAACTCGTGTGGGACCTTATGTACCCACTGCTGGATAAGGGTTACCACTTGTACGTGGACAACTTTTATACCAGCATTCCCTTGTTCAGGTCCCTTGCCGCCAGATCCACGTTCGCTTGTGGGACCGTGCGGAAAAATCAACGGGGCCTCCCTGCCCACCCCCTCCAGGTACCTATCCCCAGGGGTGAGACCCGTGCCCTTGCCAGTGGAAACCTGTTGCTGGTCAGGTATAAGGACAAAAGGGATGTCCTTATGCTGTCCACAATCCAAGGTAACTGCACCACCCCAGTCCCTGTGCGAGGTACCGCGGCAACGGTCCTCAAGCCCGATTGTATCGTCGACTACAATCGGTATATGGGAGGAGTTGATCTCTCTGATCAAGTCCTCACGCCATATAATGCCATGCGCAAAACCCGGGCATGGTACAAAAAAGTTGCGGTCTACTTGGTGCAGGTTGCCATGTACAACTCTTTTGTACTATCCCGAAGCGCTGGCAGCACAGGGACATTCCTCCAATTCTATGAGGCAGTCCTCAAGGACCTGATCTTTTCGGACCGGGAAAGAGCAGGCCGGAGTACCTCGGGAACTGGAGGCGCCCGGATCGTCCCTGGCCAACACTTTCTAGGTGTGGTCCCCCATACTGGAAAGAAGGGACGAACCCAAAAAAGATGCAGAGTGTGTCACAAGAGGGGGATACGGAAGGACACCACCACTCAATGTGACACTTGCCCCGATCATCCGGGCCTCTGCGTTATCGATTGCTTCAGGGAGTATCACACTTCCATGGAGTACTAAATTTTTATAATCCCCAACAGTCCACTAGAGAACATAAAAAACTATGGCTCTCAGACTTTGGAGACACGGAAACATTTTTTTTTCCCCAAAAAATATTAGTTTTAGTGCAGGCATCCTCAAACTGCGGCCCCCCAGATGTTGTAAAACTATAACTCCCAGCATGCCCAGACAACCTACAGCAATCAGCAGGGCATGGTGGGAATTGTAGTTTTACAACATCTGGAGGGCCGCAGTTTTTAGGATGCCTGCTTAGTGTCTCCAAAGTCTGAGAACCATACATATTGGGCATCGTCGCGTGCGTAAAAGTCGTCGCTATAAAAATAACTTTTGCCCAAACGCCTCGGATGAACGGTGTTAAAAATATAAAATAAAAACGGTGCCAAAACACCCATTTTTGGGCAAAATTTCCATTTTGAATCCTTTTTGCCGGTAACAAAGCAAGGGTTAACAGCCAAACAAAACTCAATATTTATGGCCCTGATTCTGTAGTTTGCAGAAACACCCCATATGTGGTCGTAAATGGCTATATAGCCGCACGGCAGGGCATAGAACGAAGGGAACTCCATATGGTTTCTGGAAGGCAGATTTTGATGGACAGTTTTTTTTTTGACACCATGTCCCATTAGAAGCCCCCCCTGATGTAGCCTAGACTAGAAACTCCAAAAAAGTGACCCCATCTAAGAAACTACACCCCTCAAGGTATTCAAAAGTTACTTTACAAACTATGTTAACCCTTTAGGTGTTCCACAAAACTAAATAGCGAATGTAGAAACAATTTTAGAATTTTTTTTTTGTTACATTGCCTCAAAAAAGAGTAATATAGAGCAACCAAAAATCATATTTACCCCTAAAATAGTCCCAAAACAACAACCACCTTATCCCGTAGTTTCCTAGATGGGGTCACTTTTGTGGAGTTTCTACTCTAGGGGTGCATCAGGGGGCTTGAAAGGGTACATAGTGTAAATAAACCAGTCCAGCAAAATCTGCCTTCCAAAAACCATATGACGTTCCCCTTCTTCTATGTCCTACCGTTTGGCCAAACAGTAGTTTACGACCACATATGGGGTGTTTCTGCAAACTACAGAATCGGGGCAACCCATTTTGAGTTTTGTTTGGCAGTTAACCCTTGTTTTACTCCTGGAAAAAATAGATTATATTGGAAAATTTTCCAAAAAATAGAAATTTCTAAATTGTTTCTCCATCTGCCATCAACTCTTGTGGAACACCTAAAGGGTTAACAAAGTTTGTAAACCCCGTTTTGAATACCTTGAGGGGTGTACTTTCTTAGATGGAGTCACTTTTTTGAAATTTCTATTCTAGGGGTGCAACAGGGGGCTTCAAATGGGACATGGTATAAACAAAACCAGTCCTGCAAAATCTGCCTTCCAAAACCCATATGGTGTTCCCCTCCTTCTATGTGCTCCCGTTCGGCCAAACAGTAGTTTACGACCACATATGGGGTGTTTCTGCAAACTACAGAATCGGGGCAACCCATTTTGAGTTTTGTTTGGCAGTTAACCCTTGTTTTACTCCTGGAAAAAATTGATTATATTGGAAAATTTTCCAAAAAATAGAAATTTCAAAATTATTTCTCCATCTGCCATCAACTCTTGTGGAACACCTAAAGGGTTAACAAAGTTTGTAAACCCAGTTTTGAATACCTTGAGGGGTGTACTTTCTTAGATGGAGTCACTTTTTTGAAATTTCTATTCTAGGGGTGCAACAGGGGGCTTCAAATGGGACATGGTATAAACAAAACCAGTCCTGCAAAATCTGCCTTCCAAAACCCATATGGTGTTCCCCTCCTTCTATGTGCTCCCGTTCGGCCAAACAGTAGTTTACGACCACATATGGGGTGTTTCTGCAAACTACAGAATCGGGGCAACCCATTTTGAGTTTTGTTTGGCAGTTAACCCTTGTTTTACTCCTGGAAAAAATTGATTATATTGGAAAATTTTCCAAAAAATAGAAATTTCAAAATTATTTCTCCATCTGCCATCAACTCTTGTGGAACACCTAAAGGGTTAACAAAGTTTGTAAACCCAGTTTTGAATACCTTGAGGGGTGTACTTTCTTAGATGGAGTCACTTTTTTGAAATTTCTATTCTAGGGGTGCAACAGGGGGCTTCAAATGGGACATGGTATAAACAAAACCAGTCCTGCAAAATCTGCCTTCCAAAACCCATATGGTGTTCCCCTCTTCTATGTGCTCCCGTTCGGCCAAACAGTAGTTTACGACCACATATGGGGTGTTTCTGCAAACTACAGAATCGGGGCAACCCATTTTGAGTTTTGTTTGGCAGTTAACCCTTGTTTTACTCCTGGAAAAAATTGATTATATTGGAAAATTTTACAAAAAATAGAAATTTCAAAATTGTTTCTCCATCTGCCATTAACTCTTGTGGAAGACCTAAAGGGTTAATAAAGTTTGAAAAAACTGTTTTGAATACCTTGAGGGGTGTAGTTTCTAGAATGGGGTCATTTTTGGGAGGTTTCTATTATCTAAGCCTCACAATATGACTTCAAACCTGAACTGGTCCATAAAAAGTGGGATTTTGAAGATTTCTGAAAATTTCAAAATTTGCTTCTAAACTTCTAAGCCTTGTAACATCCCCAAAAAATAAAATATCATTCCCAAAATGCTACAAACATGAAGTAGACATATGGGGAATGTAAAGTCATCACAATTTTTTGGGGTATTACTATGTATTACAGAGGTAGAGAAACTGAAACTTTGAAATTTGCTAATTTTTCAAAATTTACGGTAAAAATTGTATTTTTTTATGCAAAAAAATTAACTTTTTTGACCCAATTTTAGCAGTGTCATGAAGTACAATATGTGACGAAAAAACAATCTCAGAACGGCCTGGGTAAGTCAAAGCGTTTTAAAGTTATGAGCACTTAAAGTGACACTGGTCAGATTTGCAAAAAATGGCCAAGTCCTTAAGGTAATATAGGGCTGAGTCCTTAAGGGGTTAAAGGGCCGAAGCCACAGAAATCCAAGACCATTTTTTAATAAAGAAAGTTTTCTCTGTGTGTTTCTTTAAAAAACAAGATTCTTGTGTTTTTTTTTCTTAAATATTAAATTGTGCCATTTCTCCTGTGCCCGTTTTCTATCGGTATTTTATGTATGTACTGATTAGTCACAGGGCAGAACCCCTGAAGGATGGGTAACCAATGTACTCCTGATAGGAAATGCATTAAAGGGATATTCCCATCTTGGACATTAGTGGCATACTGCTAGAATATGCCATAAATGTCAGATAGGTGTAGGTACCACCTGTACCACCTGTGCGACAGGTCCTTCTTTATAAGAGACAGAAGAGACAGAGAAGGCAAGAAAGGAGGAGGAGTGGCCCTGTATGTGAAAGATAGCATTAAATCTAACCTAATACAAGTTGGTGAGGCCAACATAGAGTCAGTTTGGGTTACGTTGCAGTTTGCTAACCATGCAGTAACTCGTGTAGGTGTGATATATAGACCACCTGGTCAAGTTAAAGAACTAGATGATCTACTAGTTGAAGAAATAGCTAAAATGACAATGAAAGGAGAAGTTATCATTATGGGAGATTTCAATCTACCAGATATAAACTGGAAAACCAAAATAGCAAGTTCTACCAGGAGTACAGATATTCTAAATTCCCTACTGGGGTTATCTCTACAACAAGTGGTTGAGGAGCCAACCCGGAGGGAGGCCATTTTGGATTTGGTATTCACAAATGGGGATTCGGTATATGATGTCGTTGTAGGCGAAACCTTGGGATCTAGTGATCACCAGTCAGTGTGGTTTAATATAAGAACTGTGAAAGAGTCCCACCACACAAAAACAAAAGTTTTAGATTTTAGAAAAACAGACTTTTCAAAAATGAAATTAGTCATAAATGAGTCCTTATCAGACTGGAACGGATTACATGGAGTCCAGGAGAAATGGGACTACTTAAAAGGTGCATTATTGAAGGCAACAGAAAATTGCATTAGACTTGTCAGTAAAAGCAAAAAAAGGAAGAGACCACTGTGGTACTCAGCAGAAGTGGCCCAAATCATTAAAAATAAAAAGCTAGCATTTTGTAATTATAAAAAAAACCAGAGCAATGAAGATAAGGAAATCTACAAGATTAGGCAGAAAGAGGCCAAGCAAGTTATAAGAACTTCTAAAGCGCAGGCAGAAGAAAAACTAGCTCAGTCTATGAAAAAAGGGGCTAAGACATTCTTCAGATATATAAATGAAAAAAGGAAATTAAAACAAGGAATAACTAAATTAAAAACAAAGGACGGAAGGTATGTAGAAGAGAATAAAGGGCTAGCCGACTGCCTTAATGAATACTTCTGTTCAGTTTTTACAAAAGAAAAAGGAGAAGGACCTCCACTAGAAAGGATGACTAATAAATCGTTTGATGCATGTATCTTTACAGAGGAAGATGTTCTAAGTTTGCTGTCTAAGGTGAAGACAAATAAGTCACAGGGGCCTGATCAGATACACCCAAAATTATTAAAAGAGCTTAGTGGTGAGCTGGCAAAACCGCTAACAGATTTATTTAACCAATCATTAGTAACAGGAGTCGTCCCGGAAGATTGGAAATTGGCAAATGTCGTGCCCATTCACAAGAAAGGTAGTAGGGAGGAATCGAGCAACTATAGACCAGTGAGTCTGACATCAATAGTAGGCAAATTAATGGAAACCCTATTAAAGGATATGATTGTGGAACATCTAAAATCCCATGGATTGCAAGATGAAAAACAACATGGGTTTACTTCAGGGAGATCATGTCAAACAAATCTTATAGATTTTTTTGACTGGGTGACTAAAATAATAGACGGTGGAGGTGCAGTAGACATCGCATATCTAGATTTTAGTAAGGCTTTTGACACTGTCCCACATAGAAGACTTATCAATAAACTGCAGTCATTGAGCATGGACTCCCATATTGTTGAGTGGATTAGGCAGTGGCTGAGTGACAGACAGCAGAGGGTTGTAGTCAATGGAGAACATTCAAAACAAGGTCATGTTACCAGTAGGGTTCCACAGGGATCTGTACTGGGACCAATTTTGTTTAATATCTTCATAAGTGATATTGCAAAAGGCCTCGATGGTAAGGTTTGTCTTTTTGCTGATGACACAAAGATATGTAACAGGGTTGATGTTCCTGGAGGGAAACGCCAAATGGAAAAGGATTTAGGAAAACTAGAAGAATGGTCAGAACTCTGGCAACTGAAATTTAATGTGGATAAGTGCAAGATAATGCACCTGGGGCGTAAAAACCCAAGGGCAGAATATAGAATATTTGACACAGTCCTGACCTCAGTATCTGAGGAAAGGGATTTAGGAGTAATTAATTCAGAAGACTTAAAGGTGGGAAGACAATGTAATAGAGCAGCATGAAATGCCAGCAGAATGCTTGGATGTATAGGGAGAGGTATAAGCAGTAGAAAGAGTGAAGTGCTTATGCCGCTGTACAGAACACTGGTGAGACCTCACTTGGAGTATTGTGCGCAGTACTGGAGGCCATATCTCCAGAAGGATATAGATACTCTAGAGAGAGTTCAGAGAAGAGCTACTAAACTAGTACATGGATTGCAGGATAAAACTTACCAGGAAAGGTTAAAGGACCTTAACATGTATAGCTTGGAAGAAAGAAGAGACAGAGGGGATATGATAGAATCTTTTAAATACATAAAGGGAATCAACTCGGTAAAGGAGGAGAGCATATTTAAAAGAAGAAAAACTACCACAAGAGGACACAGTTTTAAATTAGAGGGGCAAAGGTTTAAAAGTAATATAAGGAAGTATTACTTTACAGAGAGAGTAGTGGATGCATGGAATAGCCTTCCTGCAGAAGTGGTAGCTGCAAATACAGTGAAGGGGTTTAAGCATGCATGGGATAGGCATAAGGCTATCCTTCATATAAGATAGGGCCAGGGACTATTCATAGGATTCAGATATATTGGGCAGACTAGATGGGCCAAATGGTTCTTATCTGCCGACACATTCTATGTTTCTATGTTTCTATGTCCTGAAGTTAACGGAGAGCACCCTGCACATACACAGTGTCCGCTCCATTAACTGGTGTTAGACTTCCAAAAATTGCAAGGCAGGTGCGCTGTGTATCCAATGCCATCATGTGAGATACTGTTTGCTGAGCTGCTTTATCTAATCCTATCATATGTGATACTGTCTGCTGAACTGTGTATCTAATCTTCTCCCAGAATGTACTTATTACTAATGGTGCCCCCAGTATTTGTAATGCTTCCTGTAGTGCCCCCAACATTTATAATGTCCCCTGTAGTGCCCCCCAATATTTATACTGGCTTTTGTAGTGTCCCAAATGTTTATAAGGCCTCCTAAGTGCCCAAATAAATATACTGTCTCTTGTAGTGCTTCCAGTATTTACACTGGTGGCACTATAGGGGCCATTATAAATATTATGGGCTCTACAAGACACGGTATAATTATCTGGCGAACTTATGCCCGTGATGTTAGGTGTCTGAATGGGTTAAAGGCAGGGTATGTAGAGTGCAATTGCCAGCAAATGATGTAGGAGTCAGAAAAATAGGCCATTGGTAGAAAAATAAACATCTCTCTTTACTGTACAGCAAAATAGGAATAGTAGTACATCTAACTATAGCAAAACATAGTTCCAACTGTACACAGTGCAATTCTCTCCCAGTTAGCAGTGTATGCATTTAGACAAGGATATGAGTTATGGCCCTCTTTGTACACTTTGTTGCTAAAGTCTCAACAAAATCTATGGCTGGCAACAGTTCCTTGGCTGTAATGGCTATAATGTCCATTGCAGGATACAGGGGTTTGATGGAGCATCTGGCCAGGGTGTGTCCAGGTGTGAAGGGTGTCTTAACAGTGTCCCTCAGTGTAGCAAAGTCTGAATGGCTGTAGTCACAGATTACCTTGCTGACTCCAATGCTTGGCTATGCAGATTCTAAGATCTTCTTTACTCTCCTTTTCTCTTTTTCCGTGGATCTTGCAGAGATCTGTTAGTCTAGTGTGTTTCTTGGGCCTAAGAGGAGGGAGCATTAGGCAAAAATTTCTTCCTTGCTGAACTCTCACTAATCACCCGCCAAACTGAGCTGGGGGCAGATCCTGGTTACCACCCAATCTCCTGCAAAGGACTAAGCCAGGATTAATAAACCTTGGCTGGGCCATCCATACATGGCTAAGCTGGGTTTTAAAGATAGAAAAACAATACTGTACATACCATAAAATTAGATTAAAGAACAAACCATTTGCAGATACCCCCTGCTCTGGGTAGCTGCAAGGAAAAAGTGCTAACCCATTATCTATAGTCTGTACATTATTACATTCAAAATGGCCGCTGTCATGTTGAGACACTGTTTGTGATGTCATGATTAGAATCCTGGCAGATGACTCTCTTTCTTGTGACATCAAAATGGGGGCTATGGCTCATTTACATATGATGTCATAAAGGGCGGTGGGTATATTTTGAGGTGACGCACTGACCCCAGCCTCAGTCTGCAGGGCTGGCTCTCTCCTTTAGGGGCCTCTGACGAGCAGCATAGGACCAGATCGGGTAAGTTTGTCCGGCTTTTTCTTCATGTGTTTGAGACTTGTTTTTGCTGATCTTTATTTTCTATTTGTTGTATACAATGTGAGAGCTTTGTATGACCCTCTGCGGCCCCCGAAAATCAGCCTCAGGTGTGACATTGAACCTCCTCCAATGGAAGAATCCCAGGAGAATGTGAAGAAGGAGCCTCCATCTCTCTTAAAGGGCCGAAGGCACAGAAATCCAAGACCATTTTTTAATAAAGAAAGTTTTCTCTGTGTGTTTCTTTAAAAAACAAGATTCTTGTGTTTTGTTTCTTAAATATTAAATTGTGCCATTTCTCCTGTGCCCGTTTTCTATCGGTATTTTATGTATGTACTGATTAGTCACAGGGCAGAACCCCTGAAGGATGGGTAACCAATGTACTCCTGATAGGAAATGCATTAAAGGGATATTCCCATCTTGGACATTAGTGGCATACTGCTAGAATATGCCATAAATGTCAGATAGGTGTAGGTACCACCTGTGCGACAGGTCCTGAAGTTAACGGAGAGCACCCTGCACATACACAGTGTCCGCTCCATTAACAGGTATTAGACTTCCAAAAATTGCAAGGCAGGTGCGCTGTGTATCCAATGCCATCATGTGAGATACTGTTTGCTGAGCTGCTTTATCTAATCCTATCATATGTGATACTGTCTGCTGAACTGTGTATCTAATCTTCTCCGAGAATGTACTTATTAGTAATGGTGCCCCCAGTGTTTATAATGCTCCCTGTAGTGCCCCCAACATTTATAATGTCCCCTGTAGTGCCCCCCAATATTTTTACTGGCTTTTGTAGTGTCCCGAATGTTTATAAGGCCCCCTAAGTGCCCCAATAAATATACTGTCTCTTGTAGTGCTTCCAGTATTTACACTGGTGGCACTATAGGGGCCATTATAAATATTATGGGCTCTACAAGACACGGTATAATTATCTGGCGAACTTATGCTCGTGATGTTAGGTGTCTGAATGGGTTAAAGGCAGGGAATGTAGAGTGCAATGGCCAGCAAATGATGTAGGAGTCAGAAAAATAGGCCATTGGTAGAAAAATAAACATCTCTCTTTACTGTACAGCAAAATAGGAATTGTAGTACATCTAACTATAGCAAAACATAGTTCCAACTGTACACAGTGCAATTCTCTCCCAGTTAGCAGTGTATGCATTTAGACAAGGATATGAGTTATGGCCCTCTTTGTACACTTTGTTGCTAAAGTCTCAACAAAATCTATGGCTGGCAACGGTACCTTGGCTGTAATGGCTATAATGTCCATTGCAGGATACAGGGGTTTGATGGAGCATCTGGCCAGGGTGTGTCCAGGTGTGAAGGGTGTCTAACCAGTGTCCCTCAGTGTAGCAAAGTCTGAATGGCTGTAGTCACAGATTACCTTGCTGACTCCAATGCTTGGCTATGCAGATTCTAAGATCTTCTTTACTCTCCTTTTCTCTTTTTCCATGGATCTTGCAGAGATCTGTTAGTCTAGTGTGTTTTTCTTGGGCCTAAGAGGAGGGAGCATTAGGCAAAAATGTCTTCCTTGCTGAACTCTCACTAATCACCCGCCAAACTGAGCTGGGGGCAGATCCTGGTTACCACCCAATCTCCTGCAAAGGACTAAGCCAGGATTAATACACCTTGGCTGGGTTATCCATACATGGCTAAGCTGGGTTTTAAATATAGAAAAACAATACTGTACATACCATAAAATTAGATTAAAGAAAAAACCATTTGCATATACCCCCTGCTCTGGGGGGCTGCAAGGAAAAAGTGCTAACCCATTATCTATAGTCTGTACATTATTACATTCAAAATGGCCGCTGTCATGTTGAGACACTGTTTGTGATGTCATGATTAGAATCCTGGCAGATGACTCTCTTTCTTGTGACATCAAATTGGGGGCTATGGCTCATTTACATATGATGTCATAAAGGGCGGTGGGTATATATTGAGGTGACGCACTGACCCCAGCCTCAGTCTGCAGGGCTGGCTCTCTCCTTTAGGGGCCTTTGACGAGCAGCACAGGACCAGATCGGGTAAGTTTGTCCGGCTTTTTCTTCATGTGTTTGAGACTTGTTTTTGCTGATCTTTATTTTCTATTTGTTGTATACAATGTGAGAGCTTTGTATGACCCTCTGCGGCCCCCGAAAATCAGCCTCAGGTGTGACACTGAACCTCCTTCAATGGAAGAATCCCAGGAGAATGTGAAGAAGGAGCCTCCATCTCCCTTAAAGGGCCGAAGCCACAGAAATCCAAGACCATTTTTTAATAAAGAAAGTTTTCTCTGTGTGTTTCTTTAAAAAACAAGATTCTTGTGTTTTTTTTCTTAAATATTAAATTGTGCCATTTCTCCTGTGCCCGTTTTTTATCGGTATTTTATGTATGTACTGATTAGTCACAGGGCAGAACCCCTGAAGGATGGGTAACCAATGTACTCCTGATAGGAAATGCATTAAAGGGATATTCCCATCTTGGACATTAGTGGCATACTGCTAGAATATGCCATAAATGTCAGATAGGTGTAGGTACCACCTGTGCGACAGGTCCTGAAGTTAACGGAGAGCACCCTGCACATACACAGTGTCCGCTCCATTAACTGGTATTAGACTTCCAAAAATTGCAAGGCAGGTGCGCTGTGTATCCAATGCCATCATGTGAGATACTGTTTGCTGAGTTGCTTTATCTAATCCTATCATATGTGATACTGTCTGCTGAACTGTATATCTAATCTTCTCCCAGAATGTACTTATTAGTAATGGTGCCCCCAGTATTTATAATGCTCCCTGTAGTGCCCCCAATATTTATAATGTCCCCTGTAGTGCCCCCCAATATTTATACTGGCTTTTGTAGTGTCCCGAATGTTTATAAGGCCCCCTAAGTGCCCCAATAAATATACTGTCTCTTGTAGTGCTTCCAGTATTTACACTGGTGGCACTATAGGTGCCAATATAAATATTATAGGCTCTACAGACACGGTATAATTATCTGGCGAACTTATGCCCGTGATGTTAGGTGTCTGAATGGGTTAAAGGCAGGGTATGTAGAGTGCAATGGCCAGCAAATGATGTAGGAGTCAGAAAAATAGGCCATTGGTAGAAAAATCAACATCTCTCTTTACTGTACAGCAAAATAGGAATTGTAGTACATCTAACTATAGCAAAACATAGTTCCAACTGTACACAATGCAATTCTCTCCCAGTTAGCAGTGTATGCATTTAGACAAGGATATGAGTTATGGCCCTCTTTGTACACTTTGTTGCTAAAGTCTCAACAAAATCTATGGCTGGCAACAGTACCTTGGCTGTAATGGCTATAATGTCCATTGCAGGATACAGGGGTTTGATGGAGCATCTGGCCAGGGTGTGAAGGGTGTCTTAACAGTGTCCCTCAGTGTAGCAAAGTCTGAATGGCTGTAGTCACAGATTACCTTGCTGACTCCAATGCTTGGCTATGCAGATTCTAAGATCTTCTTTACTCTCCTTTTCTCTTTTTCCGTGGATCTTGCAGAGATCTGTTAGTCTAGTGTGTTTCTTGGGCCTAAGAGGAGGGAGCATTAGGCAAAAATTTCTTCCTTGCTGAACTCTCACTAATCACCCGCCAAACTGAGCTGGGGGCAGATCCTGGTTACTACCCAATCTCCTGCACAGGACTAAGCCAGGATTAATAAACCTTGGCTAGGCCATCCATACATGGCTAAGCTGGGTTTTAAATATAGAAAAACAATACTGTACATACCATAAAATTTGATTAAAGAACAAACCATTTGCAGATACCCCCTGCTCTGGGAAGCTGCAAGGAAAAAGTGCTAACCCATTATCTTTAGTCTGTAAATTATTACATTCAAAATGGCCGCTGTCATGTTGAGACACTGTTTGTGATGTCATGATTAGAACCCTGGCAGATGACTCTCTTTCTTGTGACATCAAAATGGGGGCTATGGCTCATTTACATATGATGTCATAAAGGGCGGTGGGTATATATTGAGGTGACGCAGAGACCCCAGCCTCAGTCTGCAGGGCTGGCTCTCTCCTTTAGGGGCCTCTGACGAGCAGCACAGGACCAGATCGGGTAAGTTTGTCCAGATTTTTCTTCATGTGTTTGAGACTTGTTTTTGCTGATCTTTATTTTCTATTTGTTGCATACAATGTAAGAGCTTTGTATGACCCTCTGCGGCCCCCGAAAATTTGCCTCAGGTGTGATACTGAACCTCCTCCAATGGAAGAATCCCAGGAGAATATGAAGAAGGAGCCTCCATCTCCCTTAAAGGGCCGAAGCCACAGAAATCCAAGACCATTTTTTAATAAAGAAAGTTTTCTCTGTGTGTTTCTTTAAAAAACAAGATTCTTGTGTTTTTTTTCTTAAACATTAAATTGTGCCATTTCTCCTGTGCCCGTTTTCTATCTGTATTTTATGTATGTACTGATTAGTCACAGGGCAGAACCCCTGAAGGATGGGTAACCAATGTACTCCTGATAGGAAATGCATTAAAGGGATATTCCCATCTTGGACATTAGTGGCATACTGCTAGAATATGCCATAAATGTCAGATAGGTGTAGGTACCACCTGTGCGACAGGTCCTGAAGTTAACGGAGAGCACCCTGCACATACACAGTGTTCGCTCCATTAACTGGTATTAGACTTCCAAAAATTGCAAGGCAGGTGCGCTGTGTATCCAATGCCATCATGTGAGATACTGTTTGCTGAGCTGCTTTATCTAATCCTATCATATGTGATACTGTCTGCTGAACTGTGTATCTAATCTTCTCCCAGAATGTACTTATTAGTAATGGTGCCCCCAGTATTTATAATGCTCCCTGTAGTGCCCCCAACATTTATAATGTCCCCTGTAGTGCCCCCCAATATTTATACTGGCTTTTGTAGTGTCCCGAATGTTTATAAGGGCCCCTAAGTGCCCCAATAAATATACTGTCTCTTGTAGTGCTTCCAGTATTTACACTGGTGGCACTATAGGGGCCATTATAAATATTATGGGCTCTACAAGACACGGTATAATTATCTGGCGAACATATGCCCGTGATGTTAGGTGTCTGAATGGGTTAAAGGCAGGGTATGTAGAGTGCAATGGCCAGCAAATGATGTAGGAGTCAGAAAAATAGGCCATTGGTAGAAAAATAAACATCTCTCTTTACTGTACAGAAAAATAGGAATTGTAGTACATCTAACTATAGCAAAACATAGTTCCAACTGTACACAGTGCAATTCTCTCCCAGTTAGCAGTGTATGCATTTAGACAAGGATGTGAGTTATGGCCCTCTTTGTACACTTTGTTGCTAAAGTCTCAACAAAATCTATGGCTGGCAACAGTACCTTGGCTGTAATGGCTATAATGTCCATTGCAGGATACAGGGGTTTGATGGAGCATCTGGCCAGGGTGTGTCCAGGTGTGAAGGGTGTCTTAACAGTGTCCCTCAGTGTAGCAAAGTCTGAATGGCTGTAGTCACAGATTACCTTGCTGACTCCAATGCTTGGCTATGCAGATTCTAAGATCTTCTTTACTCTCCTTTTCTCTTTTTCCGTGGATCTTGCAGAGATCTGTTAGTCTAGTGTGTTTCTTGGGCCTAAGAGGAGGGAGCATTAGGTAAAAATTTCTTCCTTGCTGAACTCTCACTAATCACCCGCCAAACTGAGCTGGGGGCAGATCCTGGTTACCACCCAATCTCCTGCAAAGGACTAAGCCAGGATTAATAATCCTTGGCTGGGCCATCCATACATGGCTAAGCTGGGTTTTAAATATAGAAAAACAATACTGTACATACCATAAAATTAGATTAAAGAACAAACCATTTGCAGATACCCCCTGCTCTGGGGGGCTGCAAGGAAAAAGTGCTAACCCATTATCTATAGTCTGTACATTATTACATTCAAAATGGCCGCTGTCATGTTGAGACACTGTTTGTGATGTCATGATTAGAACCCTGGCAGATGACTCTCTTTCTTGTGACATCAAATTGGGGGCTATGGCTCATTTACATATGATGTCATAAAGGGCGGTGGGTATATATTGAGGTGACGCACTGACCCCAGCCTCAGTCTGCAGGGCTGGCTCTCTCCTTTAGGGGCCTCTGACGAGCAGCACAGGACCAGATCGGGTAAGTTTGTCCGGCTTTTTCTTCATGTGTTTGAGACTTGTTTTTGCTGATCTTTATTTTCTATTTGTTGTATACAATGTGAGAGCTTTGTATGACCATCTGCGGCCCCCGAAAATCAGCCTCAGGTGTGACACTGAACCTTCTCCAATGGAAGAATCCCAGGAGAATGTGAAGAAGGAACCTCCATCTCCCTTAAAGGGCCGAAGCCACAGAAATCCAAGACCATTTTTTAATAAAGAAAGTTTTCTGTCACGGGGTTCCGAAGGTGCACTCGATCCCCCATTGCCCGCAGACCTGTTGCTTAGCTTTTGGAATGAGGTTCTATGTTTGACCTCATTCCCAGGGCGGCTTTCTAGCTAGGTGGCTCCCTGCTTCTAGTCTGCCTTGAGCGCCGAGCTGATCACTCGGTGCTCGACTGGTTGGTCTGTCGGTCATGTGACGCTGGCCACGTCACATGACCCTCACTCCCCACTATAAATACAGGCAGCCTGCTGGCTACAGGTTGCCTATTAATTTCTAGGTTCCTGGCTATTGGTTGGACTGCTGAATACTTACCTGATCCTGATGATAAAAGGTTGGATGGTTCTCCAATTGGATAGCGTGGGTGTTAGGAGATGGTTCCCAAACCGGATAAATGTAGTATATAAAGACTCCTGTACTCCACTTGAGTTTCAATGCAAAGCTTTTATTTTAGTGCGGTTCCAGTCAAAACGTTTTCGGCTGAGAAGCCTTCTTCAGTGCAACCGGATTACTGCCACATCGAATCCGAAAAAAAGCTTGGATGAGAATAATTTCCTCTGTGGTTGGCAGGGATGCTGCTTTTTGTGTGGGCTCTGTGTCCCTATCTGGCGTGCGGTCCGGGAGGCTGAGGCATGGCATTCCGGAATACAGGCCTCAGCCTCCCGGACCGCACGCCAGATAGGGACACAGAGCCCACACAAAAAGCAGCATCCCTGCCAACCACAGAGGAAATTATTCTCATCCAAGCTTTTTTTCGGATTCGATGCGGCAGTAATCCGGTTGCACTGAAGAAGGCTTCTCAGCCGAAAACGTTTTGACTGGAACCGCACTAAAATAAAAGCTTTGCATTGAAACTCAAGTGGAGTACAGGAGTCTTTATATACTACTTACCTGATCCTGTTACTTGACCATCCTTTTGCCTGATCCTCCTGTACTGCGCATCCGTCCTGGTATTGTGACCTTGGCTCCCACCTGACTACTCTCTTAGGACTCCTCTTGTACTTCTCTGCTCTCCTGGTATTTATGACCCCGGCTTCTCCTGACAATTCTCTGCTTGCTCCATTTGTACTTTGCAGTTTACCTGGTATTGACTCGGTCCGTTCACGTCCTGTTGTTTGTCTGTCTGTCATCCCTGCACTTATTCCAAGTTAGGGATTGCCGTCCAGTTGTCCCCTGTCATTAGGACTCGCGAGGCAAGTAGGCAGGGCCAGGGGTAAGGGTGGAGCACAGTGGTCACTTCCCTCCCCCCTGTGTGTGTGTGTACGCGACCGTTACAGATTAACAGGCCAATAACCACTGTATTATGAATCCTCTGGTGACCCTGACTGACCATGTCTCTAATCTGACGCAGAGGGTGCAGGAGTTAGGGGAAAAACTCAGTTCCTTTGAGTTAGGGCAAGGTTCTTCCACTCCTCAGGCCTCCAGTCCGCATTTTGAGCCCCAGATTAAGCTCCCAGAACCCTTTTCTGGAGACCGGAGGAAGTTTCTCTCTTTTAAGGAGAGTTGCAAACTTTACTTCCGTTTGCGCCCCGTGTCCTCTGGCCCCGAGAGTCAACGCGTGGGCATTATCATTTCCCGATTACAGGGTGATCCCCAGGACTGGGCGTTCTCTTTACCTGCTGGCACCAGTTGTTTATATTCTGTGGAGGGGTTCTTTCAGGCCTTGGGTACCCTCTATGAAGAACCAGACAGGGCTCTAGTAGCCGAGACGGCTCTAAAGGCACTGGTTCAGGGCAATTTACCAGCGGAGGATTATTGCACCCAATTCAGAAGGTGGTGTGTCCCCTCAGGATGGAACGAACCAGCCCTGAAGAGTCAGTTCAGGTCAGGTCTGTCTGATAAATTAAAGGATCTTCTGGTCAGTTATCAACTTCCAGAGACCTTAGAGGAGATGATGACCCTTGTTGTCCGACTTGACCGACGGGTTAGAGAGATGCGACAGGAACAACAGTTCTCTTCCCAGATGGTGGTCCAGCCAGAGGCCTATCCCAGAGACAATGCTGAGGTCTCCACCGAGGAACCCATGTAGGTTGGCATGACCCGAGGGAATCTTCGCCGCAGACGTGGAGAATGCTTTTACTGTGGAGATCCTGACCATTGGATCAACCAGTGTCCTAAGAAGGTCCTCTCTGTCAAGTCTCCTAAGACAAGGCAACCTAAAGACCGGGTACACCCTGAATTTTCTAAATGTAAGCTTTCGGTACCCATTACGATTTCTCTGGGAGTAGATAAATGGCCGGGTAAGGCCTTTATTGATTCTGGCTCAGCGGCTAGCTTTATTGACTCTGAGTATGCTGTAAGATTGGGTATTCCTATGTTTGCTTTACCAACTCCTATTGTCACGGCCATGGCTATGACCGTGACTCCTGAACCGCATGCGGTTGTCAGCGGTTTTCTTTGGTGTTCAATCACAGGTGAGGGCTGTGGTATTTGCCTCACCTGTGGTTGCCGCTGGCAACAGTGTGTATGTGGCAGCGTAGCAGGCTGAGCTGTGCCATTGCAGCTCGCTACGTTGTGCATGCGGTTTTGAGTTATGTGTGTATGTGTGCACTTCCTTTTTATGTTATTGTGTGCACGTCTCCTTTTAGTGGTGTTTTCCCTTCCCTGGTGTTGGAAGGGTTAATCTCCTTCCTAGTGTGTGTGTGCACTGGGTGTGTCCGACTGTGGGGTGTTGCTTCTTGGCCTATAAAGCCTCACTGCTTTTGCAGGCCTGCAGGTTGCTTCAGCCATGCTTAGCTGAGAGCAGCCTCATGTCTTTATTACCTGCCAGTAAGAGCCACCCCTGTGGTCATAACCATAATGTCGCTTTAAGTTATTTCTAGTTATGTGTGATGTCCGTGTGATGTTTTATATGTGATTTTGTGCAGCTATGGATCTGGGTCCCTGTGTGGGGATGCGTTTGTGATCTGCACCCTGCTAACACAGGGATCCAGTCAGCAAGGCTGTGGCAGGTAGGTGGAACTCTTTGTTCACCTGCCATATCCATAGAGCTGTTTATGTCTCCCCTTTTCCTTGCAGCTTGGCCGTTGAGACTCCTGCTCCTCCGTATCTAGGAGGAGTGGGCTTGTCTTACTCAGCTCCTAGGTGAGGGTCATCTTGAGGGCTAGCAGGGACTTTTAGGTTCCGGAGCATGGGCCCTCCTACCATCAAGGTTGGCTCATGTAGCTAGGAGCCAGGGTCAGGTTAGGGATGCGTTTAGGAGGTGACCTGCTCCCTAATCCTGTCTTCATGGCCAAGCAGCCGTAACATCACCGGGCTCCACACGGCTGAGGATTTCCCCCATCCTCAGCCGTGACAGTATGACCACAGTCGCTTCTTACGTGGCGCTCCCTCGAAAGAGGGTAAAGCATGCACCGCTATCTGCGGATGGGGTGTATGCGCGTTCTCCGGAGGGAGAGCGTTATGGGGCTCACCATTTACGGCGCGGTGAGTGGCATTCCCCGCCATTCCTCGCTCACCGTTGTCCGTGTTGGTGTCCCCTTTTGTTTGTCTTTCCCCTCCCCCCCTCCCACTGTTTTTTATGCCTCACCAACTTTCCCCTTTTGTTGTTGGGAGGGGCTTTGAGGGGTGGGAGTATGCATGCCCTCGAAAGAGGGTGAAGCATGTACCGCCGTCTGCGGAAGGGGTACATGCGCGCTCTTCGGAGGGAGAGCGTTCTGGGGGTTTCGCCTCTGATGGCGCGGTGAGTGGCGTTTCCCCGCCATCCCTTCACCGTTGCCTCGTGTGGCGTCCCCCTGATCTTACTACACGTGGTGTTTGTTTGGTATGCGGTATGCATACCTTCGAAAGAGGGTGCAGCATGCAGTGCCATATCCTTGTGGCCTGCATGCGCGTTCTCCGGAGGGAGAGCGTTCCTGGGGGTTCTCCGTTAACGGCACGGTTGGTGGCTTATTCCCCGCCACCTTACCTTCCGTGTCCGTGTTGGGGATCCCTCGTCCCTCTCCATGTTCCCATCTCTGGTCGTCTGCTGGCAGCACTCCGTAAGTGGTCCGGCTGCGTGCTGGTTAGGAGTGTCTGCTGGCAGCGACTGGAGTGGGGACGTGAGTGGAGAGTCCCCTCGTCCACTCTCAGTGGTTCCATTTCTGTGTCGCTGGTGCGGGCTGCAGGCCTCGTCGGACTGGCTGTGTTGTGTGCTGGGAGAGGATGCAGCTGACAGCGACTTTCTGGGAACCATGTCCTGAGAGTGGACGTCCCCTTCTCTCATCCCCTTGTGTGAGTCCCTCACGTGTTTTTTTTTGGTGGGGGGGCTTTGAGGGGTGGGAGTGTCACGGCCATGGCTATGACCGTGACTCCTGAACCGCATGCGGTTGTCAGCGGTTTTCTTTGGTGTTCAATCACAGGTGAGGGCTGTGGTATTTGCCTCACCTGTGGTTGCCGCTGGCAACAGTGTGTATGTGGCAGCGTAGCAGGCTGAGCTGTGCCATTGCAGCTCGCTACGTTGTGCATGCGGTTTTGAGTTATGTGTGTATGTGTGCACTTCCTTTTTATGTTATTGTGTGCACGTCTCCTTTTAGTGGTGTTTTCCCTTCCCTGGTGTTGGAAGGGTTAATCTCCTTCCTAGTGTGTGTGTGCACTGGGTGTGTCCGACTGTGGGGTGTTGCTTCTTGGCCTATAAAGCCTCACTGCTTTTGCAGGCCTGCAGGTTGCTTCAGCCATGCTTAGCTGAGAGCAGCCTCATGTCTTTATTACCTGCCAGTAAGAGCCACCCCTGTGGTCATAACCATAATGTCGCTTTAAGTTATTTCTAGTTATGTGTGATGTCCGTGTGATGTTTTATATGTGATTTTGTGCAGCTATGGATCTGGGTCCCTGTGTGGGGATGCGTTTGTGATCTGCACCCTGCTAACACAGGGATCCAGTCAGCAAGGCTGTGGCAGGTAGGTGGAACTCTTTGTTCACCTGCCATATCCATAGAGCTGTTTATGTCTCCCCTTTTCCTTGCAGCTTGGCCGTTGAGACTCCTGCTCCTCCGTATCTAGGAGGAGTGGGCTTGTCTTACTCAGCTCCTAGGTGAGGGTCATCTTGAGGGCTAGCAGGGACTTTTAGGTTCCGGAGCATGGGCCCTCCTACCATCAAGGTTGGCTCATGTAGCTAGGAGCCAGGGTCAGGTTAGGGATGCGTTTAGGAGGTGACCTGCTCCCTAATCCTGTCTTCATGGCCAAGCAGCCGTAACATCACCGGGCTCCACACGGCTGAGGATTTCCCCCATCCTCAGCCGTGACACCTATCCATGTCATGGCTATTGATGCTACTCCTCTTATTGGTGGTACGGTGAGCTTATGTACCTCAGAGATTTCTCTAACCGTGGGTGTGTGCCACTCAGAGAGATGTTCGCTTCTAGTCCTGGAGAACCTACCTGCTGAGGTGGTACTAGGGTTGCCTTGGCTCCGACTACATAACCCCACTATAGATTGGTCCAATGGGGAGTTGGTGAGATGGGAACCTAAGTGTAACTCGTGCTTGTCCGTGGTACAGGCTGGGGTCTCAGTAAAGTCTGATACTTTACCCTCTGCTGTTAGAGAATATTCTGATGTATTTTCATCACCAACCCCGGAGGTTCTACCCCCCCATAGACCTTATGATTGTACCATAGAGCTAGTAGAGGGGGTCAAGTTTCCTAAAGGACGAATTTATAATCTTTCTATCCCCGAACGCAAGGCCATGGAAGATTATATTAAGGAGAGCCTTGGTAAAGGGCATATTAGACCTTCTGTCTCTCCTATGGGGGCGGGGTTTTTCATTGTTAAGAAAAAAGATGGTGGTCTTAGGCCATGTATCGATTACCGGAGATTAAATAAAATCACTGTCCAGAATAGATACTCCCTCCCATTGATTCCGGATTTATTTAACCAGGTTCTTGGGGCAACCTGGTTGTCCAAAATTGACCTGAAAGGGGCATACAATCTAATCCGAATCAAGGAGGGAGACGAATGGAAGACGGCGTTCAATACTCCGGTAGGACACTTTGAATATCAAGTGATGCCTTTTGGACTCAGCAATGCCCCAGCTGTGTTCCAAAACTTCATGAATGACATTCTTAGGGAGTACTTAGGTAAATTTGTTATTGTCTATCTTAACGACATTTTGATATTCTCTCCTGACTTCGAATCCCATGTGTCTCATGTTAAACAAGTATTAGAGGTGTTGAGGGAGAATCAGCTATCCGCTAAACAAGAGAAATGTGTCTTTGGTGTACAGGAGATTCTGTTTCTAGGGCATGTTCTGACTCCTCACGCCTTCAAGATGGATCCTGATAAGGTACTAGCAATTAAGGAATGGGTAAGACCTTCATCCTTAAAGGCCTTACAACGGTTCTTAGGTTTCGCCAATTACTATCGTAAATTTATTATGAATTTTTCCGTAATTGCTAAACCGTTGACCGACCTTACTAAGAAAGGGGCGGATTTGGAGATTTGGTCTACTGAGGCCATTTCTTCATTTGAAAAATTAAAAAAGGCATTCAGTAGCGCTCCCATTCTGATCCAGCCTGATCAGGAGAAACCTTTTATTGTGGAGGTGGATGCGTCCGAGGACGGCGTAGGAGCAGTCCTTTTTTACAAGGTCCTGCTAGCCTCACTAATCTGAGACCATGTGCCTTCTTCTCCACGAAATTCTCTCCCACGGAGAGAAACTACGACATAGGGAATAGGGAGCTGCTGGCCATTAAATGGGCAATTGAGGAGTGGAGGCATTTCCTGGAGGGGGCAAGGCATTGTGTAACTGTTGTCACTGACCATAAAAACCTTATGTTTCTTGAGTCTGCTAAGAGGTTGAATCCCCGTCAAGCCAGATGGGCTCTGTTTTTTACTCATTTTGATTTTTCCATCACGCTCAGGCCGTGAAGTAAAAATGTGAAGGCGGACGCATTATCTCAGAGCTTCCAGGCTTTTCAACCTACTGAGGTACCACCTGAATCCATCCTACCAGCAAAAATCTTCTTAGCAGCTCTTACCCAGGATATCTCGGCTCGCATTAGGTCTGAACAACATCTGGCACCGGTATCCACCCCAACAGATAAATTGTTTGTTCCCGTACAATTTCGTCTCCAGCTGTTGGGTGAGTGTCACGATTCTGCCTTTTGTGGACATCCGGGTGTTGAGGGCACTAAGGATCTGGTTTCTAGATCTTATTGGTGGCCCACTCTAACTAGGGATGTCAAGTCCTACGTGTCAGCCTGTGAGGTTTGTGCCAGGTCCAAGACACCTAGGACTCGCCCTGCTGGTAACCTACGACCCCTACCCATTACCAGTAGACCCTGGTCCCATATCTCGATGGACTTTATAACTGACCTACCGCTGGCGGAGGGTAAGACTGTGGTTTGGGTAGTGGTCGATAGGTTTAGCAAGATGGTTCATTTCATTCCCCTGTCTAAACTTCCGAATGCTAAAACCCTGGCGTCTATTTTTGTGAGAGAGATTGTTCGTTTACATGGCATCCCGGAAAATATTGTTTCTGACAGGGGTGTGCAGTTTGTGTCCAAATTCTGGAGGGCCTTCTGTCAAAGATGTAAAATTTCATTGTCTTTTTCTTCCGCCTACCATCCTGAGAGTAATGGGCAGACTGAACGCCTTAATCAGTCTGTGGAACAATTCTTGAGGTTGTATGTTGCTGATGACCAGCAATTATGGGTCAAATTCCTTCCGTTGGCTGAATTTGCTTTGAATAACCGTGTTAATTCTTCTGCTGGGGTCTCCCCTTTCTTTTGTAACCATGGTTTTCATCCCCGTTTTCATTCTGGGTCGTCCGTCTCCTCCTCTAACCCTGAAGCGGATAAACTCTCCTCCGAACTGTGCACAGTTTGGGCCCGGGTTCAATTGAACCTAGAAAAGGCTCAATGTTCTCAAAAACTCAAGGCCGATAGGAGACGTTCAAGGGGGGTAAACTTTCAGGTTGGGGATAAAGTATGGTTGTCCTCCAAGAATCTATCTCTCAAGGTAACTTCTAAAAAATTTGCTCCTCGTTTTATTGGACCATATAAGATCACGGAATTGATTAACCCGGTATCTTTTAGGTTGGAGCTGCCTGAGTCATTCCACATTCATAATGTGTTCCATAAATCTCTGCTTAAAAAATATTTTGAACCGGTAGTAGCATCAAAAGCCTTGCCTCCGCCGGTTCTTGTTAATGATGCTGTCGAGTATGTGGTGTCTAAAATAGTGGATGTCAGGAAGGTGCGTAATTCCTTGCAGTACCTGATTCAGTGGAAGGGGTATGGACCTGAAGAGAGATCTTGGGTACCTGCCAGGGAGGTTCATGCTCCTAGACTTGTTCGTAAATTTAATTTAGAACACCCTGAAAAGCCATCGGCCTGAAGTCTTGGGTCCGGTGGCCCCTCGTAAAAGGGGGGGGACTGTCACAGGGTTCCGAAGGTGCACTCGGTCCCCCATTGCCCGCAGACCTGTTGCTTAGCTTTTGGAATGAGGTTCTGTTTGACCTCATTCCCAGGGCGGCTTTACTAGCTGGGTGGCTCCCTGCTCCTAGTCTGCCTTGAGCGCCGAGCTGATCCCTCGGTGCTCGACTGGTTGGTCTGTCGGTCATGTGACGCTGGCCACGTCACATGACCCTCACTCCCAACTATAAATACAGGCAGCCTGCTGGCTACAGGTTGCCTGTTAATTTCTAGGTTCCTGGCTATTGGTTGGACTGCTGAATACTTACCTGATCCTATTCCCTGACCATCCTTTTGCCTGCTCCTCCTGTACTGCGCATCCGTCCTGGTATTGTGACCTCGGCTCCCACCTGACTACTCTCTTAGGACTCCTCTTGTACTTCTCTGCTCTCCTGGTATTTATAACCCCGGCTTCTCCTGACAATTCTCTGCTTGCTCAATTTGTACTTTGCAGCTTACCTGGTATTGACTCGGTCCGTTCAAGTCCTGTTGTTTGTCTGTCATCCCTGCACTTATTCCAAGTTAGGGATTGCCGTCCAGTTGTCCCCTGTCATTAGAACTCGTGAGGACAGTAGGCAGGGCCAGGGGTAAGGGTGGAGCGCAGTGGTCACTTCCCTCCCCCCTGTGTGTGTGTGTGTACGCGACCGTTACATTTTCTCTGTGTGTTTCTTTAAAATCAAGATTCTTGTTTTTTTTTTTCTTAAATATTAAATTGTGCCATTTCTCCTGTGCCCGTTTTATATCGGTCTTTTATGTATGTACTGATTAGTCACAGGGCAGAACCCCTGAAGGATGGGTAACCAATGTACTCCTGATGGGAAATGCATTAAAGGGATATTCCTATCTTGGACATTAGTGGCATACTGCTAGAATATGCCATAAATGTCAGATAGGTGTAGGTACCACCTGTGCGACAGGTCCTGAAGTTAATGGAAAGCACCCTGCACATACACAGTGTCCGCTCCATTAACTGGTATTAGACTTCCAAAAATTGCAAGGCAGGTGCGCTGTGTATCCAATGCCATCATGTGAGATACTGTTTGCTGAACTGCTTTATCTAATCCTATCATATGTGATACTGTCTGCTGAACTGTGTATCTAATCTTCTCCCAGAATGTACTTATTAGTAATGGTGCCCCCAGTATTTATAATGCTCCCTGTAGTGCCCCCAACATTTATAATGTCCCCTGTAGTGCCCCCCAATATTTATACTGGCTTTTGTAGTGTCCCGAATGTTTATAAGGCCCCCTAAGTGCCCCAATAAATATACTGTCTCTTGTAGTGCTTCCAGTATTTACACTGGTGGAACTATAGGGGCCATTATAAATATTATGGGCTCTACAAGACACGGTATAATTATCTAGCGAACTTATGCCCGTGATGTTAGGTGTTAGGCAGGGCATGTAAAGTGCAATGGCCAGCAAATGATGTAGGAGTCAGAAAAATAGGCCATTGGTAGAAAAATAAACATCTCTCTTTACTGTACAGCAAAATAGGAATTGTAGTACATCTAACTATAGCAAAACATAGTTCCAACTGTACACAGTGCAATTCTCTCCCAGTTAGCAGTGTATGCATTTAGACAAGGATATGAGTTATGGCCCTCTTTGTACACTTTGTTGCTAAAGTCTCAACAAAATCTATGGCTGGCAACAGTACCTTGGCTGTAATAGCTATAATGTCCATTGCAGGATACAGGGGTTTGATGGAGCATCTGGCCAGGGTGTGTCCAGGTGCGAAGGGTGTCTTAACAGTGTCCCTCAATGTAGCAAAGTCTGAATGGCTGTAGTTACAGATTACCTTGCTGACTCCAATGCTTGGCTATGCAGATTCTAAGATCTTCTTTACTCTCCTTTTCTCTTTTTCCGTGGATCTTGCAGAGATCTGTTAGTCTAGTGTGTTTCTTGGGCCTAAGAGGAGGGAGCATTAAGCAAAAATTTCTTCCTTGCTGAACTCTCACTAATCACCCGCCAAACTGAGCTGGGGGCAGATCCTGGTTACCACCCAATCTCCTGCAAAGGACTAAGCCAGGATTAATAAACCTTGGCTGGGCCATCCATACATGGCTAAGCTGGGTTTTAAATATAGAAAAACAATACTGTACATACCATAAAATTAGATTAAAGAACAAACCATTTGCAGATACCCCCTGCTCTGGGGGGCTGCAAGGAAAAAGTGCTAACCCATTATCTATAGTCTGTACATTATTACATTCAAAATGGCCGCTGTCATGTTGAGACACTGTTTGTGATGTCATGATTAGAATCCTGGCAGATGACTCTCTTTCTTGTGACATCAAAATGGGGGCTATGGCTCATTTACATATGATGTCATAAAGGGCGGTGGGTATATATTGAGGTGACACACTGACCCCAGCCTCAGTCTGCAGGGCTGGCTCTCTCCTTTAGGGGCCTCTGACGAGCAGCACAGGACCAGATCGGGTAAGTTTGTCCGGCTTTTTCTTCATGTAATCGAGACTTGTTTTTGCTGATCTTTATTTTCTATTTGTTGTATACAATGTGAGAGCTTTGTGTGACCCTCTGCGGCCCCCGAAAATCAGCCTCAGGTGTGACACTGAACCTCCTCCAATGGAAGAATCCCAGGAGAATGTGAAGAAGGAGCCTCCATCTCCCTTAAAGGGCCGAAGCCACAGAAATCCAAGACCATTTTTTAATAAAGAAAGTTTTCTCTGTGTGTTTCTTTAAAAAACAAGATTCTTGTGTTTTTTTTCTTAAACATTAAATTGTGCCATTTTTCCTGTGCCCGTTTTCTATCGGTATTTTATGTATGTACTGATTAGTCACAGGGCAGAACACCTGAAGGATGGGTAACCAATGTACTCCTGATAGGAAATGCATTAAAGGGATATTCCCATCTTGGACATTAGTGGCATACTGCTAGAATAGGCCATAAATGTCAGATAGGTGTAGGTACCACCTGTGCGACAGGTCCTGAAGTTAACGGAGAGCACCCTGCACATACACAGTGTCCGCTCCATTAACTGGTATTAGACTTCCAAAAATTGCAAGGCAGGTGCGCTGTGTATCCAATGCCATCATGTGAGATACTGTTTGCTGAGCTGCTTTATCTAATCCTATCATATGTGATACTGTCTGCTGAACTGTGTATCTAATCTTCTCCCAGAATGTACTTATTAGTAATGGTGCCCCCAGTATTTATGTTTCAATGGTATTTATTAGGTTTTCACAGCAATAAGGTGTACAGAATAATGCACTTAAAACAAAGGACATGGAGTCCAATTATTTGGACATTCCAAACAAGTAAAATAAGGAACAGAAAGACATACATAAAATAAGTCATAAATAAAAAATAAAAGCATCAGGAAATCAGGGGTAATAGACATACCGCTACAGGGTACATAGGACTGGTGTCAGGAGGCGACCAGGAAAAAGAGGGCTTAACCTCACAACCACCCCTCGGTGCACAACACATCCAGGATGACCATCAGAGCCCACGATAGATGGAAAGATCAATAGAGTGGGAAGAGGACGACCAGGGCTCCCAGACTCTTTCAAACAAGGCAAATGTATCTGAGCGAATAGCCGACAGCCTTTCAGATTGGTAAATTTTGTTGACTCTATCAATCACTGCTTGATAGCTCAATGACAAGGATCGCCACTGAGAGGCAATGTGGATCCTAGCTGCAAGCAGGATAAACTGGGCCAATTTGAATTTGGCATTTGTTAATTTCAGCGGTTTGTCGCCAAGTAGCAAGACCGAGGGTGTGGGGAGGAGGACGCACTTCAGCAAAGATGAAAGCAAGTCACAGATGCGACCCCACAACCTGGAAGCTATAGGACAAGTCCACCAGGTATGGAGCATCGTGCCCTCCTCATCACACCCCCGAAAGCAAGTTGAGGGGACCTCTGTATAAAAGTGATGTAATTTGGCCGGCACTAAATATGTCCGGTGGAGTATTTTAATAGAAGTCTCTGCCAAAGTAGTTTGCCATGACCCTTTGGTTAATGTCTGGGAGCGCTGATGCCATCTAGATACGCTTGATTCTTCAGACAGATCCGCCTCCCACTCCAACATATAGCAGAGTTTAGTGTCCTCTGGAGGCGCAGTGAGGATAGAATATATCCGGGATAGTAGACCCTGTTTATATAGAGAGAAGGACATTAGTCTTTTAAAAGGTGCATACTCAATTTTGTGGAGACTAGTCTTCAGGGAGTGAAGGAAGGAGAATACTCTCCGGACGTTGAATTGCTCACAAGCTGGGGGGGTGAATTTCTCAAGAAAGGCTGGCATAGTCAGTAATTTACCCCGCACGAGGAAATCCCGGAGGGAGCACAATTTTTTTTCAACCCACCATGAGAAGGCCCTAGATTGAAGCCCAGGAGGAAAGGCAGGATTGCCCCAAAGGCATTCCAAGGGGGATGGTTTGGATTGGAGAGCACGTTTGAATCTGATGGATCTCCATGGGCCTTGTGACGGCACATTACCAATTTTGAAATACGAGCACGTTTATGGGCCCAAATAAACTTAAGGATGTCCGCCTGAAGAGCCCTTAGATCAGACGCCGGGACTGGGACAGGGAGGGCACGGAACAGGTATAGAAGTCGAGGGAGGACTACCATTCGCACTATATGTATCTTACCCACCCAGGACACTGGAAGGGACTCCCATGACTGCAGGTCCTTCCGTATCCGAGTAAACATGGGGAGATAGTTGTATTTATATAGGGTGTCAAGCGTTTTGGTCAGCGATATACCTAAATATGGGAGGAAATGTAGGTTATGTTGAAATGGGAATCCACTTTGGACGATCTCGGAATCCTGAGGGGGGACATTGCTCAACAGAAGTTCAGATTTGGACTGATTAACTAGTAGGCCGGATGCAGCAGAGAAAGACTTGAGAACGGATAAAAGGGAGGGAAGTGAAATGACAGGATTGGTGAGTGTTAACAAAAAATCGTCAGCAAAAAGGCTCAGTTTATATTCCACACCCCCAACCGAGATCCCTTTTATGTCCGGGTGAGATCTAATCTTAATCGCTAGTGAATCCATAGCTAAGGCGAAGAGGGCTGGGGAGAGGGGGCATCCCTGACATGTTCCCCTAAAAATTGGGATAGATGACGGGCGCGAGGAGGGTAATTTGAGGCTAGCCTGAGGCGAAGAGTATAGAGTTTGGATGGCGGAAAGGAAAGGGCCTTTAATGTTAAAATGAGAAAGAGTCTGCCAGAGATAGGTCCAAGAAACTGTATCAAAGGCCTTCTCTATATCCAGAGCTAGCAGAGCAACTGGGGTCACGGTTCTATTCGCCTCATGGACTAGGCCCAAGACCTTCCTTATATTATCTGGAGCTTCCCTGCTAGGAATGAAACCAACCTGGTCCTTGTGAATCAGATCAGGGAGAAGTCTATTAACTAGAATAGAAGTAAACAGCTTGTTATCTATATTCAGGAGTGAGATAGGCCTATAGTTGTAAGGGAGAAGAGGATCTTTGTGTGGTTTGGGAATTACTGTAATTTTGGCCGCTAGGAACTCGGCCGGGGGTGTGGAGCCCTGTAGCAAATGGTTACAGTATTTAGTAATGAAAGGGATTAATTGGTCTGCAAATTTTTTAAAATAAAGTGCTGTATAGCCGTCTGGGCCTGGGGCTTTTCCCAGTTTCAGGGTTTTGATTGAATAGGTCACTTCTTCCATTGTGATGGGGTTATTAAGTTCTACTAGTGCAGCAGGAGAGACCTTAGGGAGAGGGATGAGTGAAAGAAAGTCATCAGTCCTGTTGCTGGGGTTATCATTGTGTTCTGAGTATAGCTGCTTATAGAAGGATTGGAAGGTGTCATAAATGATGTCCGGGTGAGTAGTAGTTCTACCAGTCTGTGTACGGATTTGGTAGACTAGATTTATTTTCTGCTTGGCTTTAAGTTGGCGAGCTAACATCTTATCTGGCTTGTTGGCATATTTATAATAATAGGAGGAGGTCCAGCGGAGTGCTTTTTCTGTATTGTTGGAAAGTAGGGTGTTCAGTTGTGACTTAGTGTCCTTTATTTCCTTCATTAGGTAAAGGGATGGGGTTTGCTGATGAGCTCTCACTAATTTAGCCAATCTAGACTCCAGGGTAACTTGAGCTGAAGACCTGTCCTTTTTAAGTCGCGATGCCACCTTAATGAGCCTGCCCCGCATGAAGGCCTTGTGGGTCAACCACAGGTTCATAGGATCAGTATCCGGCATGTCATTCAACAAAAAGAACTGTTTAAGTTCATCTAATAGCGCATCAA